>NC_135784.1:41954660-42554660 GCF_051106095.1 Pogona vitticeps
GACATTTTACCAGCAAAGACGTATCTACATGCAGGAGGAGGGACAAAACCAAGCAAACTACCAGCACACATTGAGGATTCCAAAAGCATTCTGTCATCTGAGCACAACCTGGCAGCAGGAGAACCAGGCTCACCCGGGGGGGGGGGGGGAGACGTGGTACCTATAAGTAGTGGGTGGGTCGAGGTGGAGAGACTACAAATTCATGGCTTTTGCTTCTGTACAATGGATCTGTGTGACTTGAGTGTGTGGCTGTCTCTTTGCTTAGTATGTGCATTTGTGAACAAATTGGCATCACAGAAGCACCAGGAGTGTCCAGCACGCAGTCATCCGGAAGGAAATTAAATGCTGCAGCCAGGCCTCTGGAATTTCTCAATGTTCACAGAAGGAGGGCACATCTCACAATATACAGTCTTTGAAGAGATTGTATACATCAGCACATACATAAACAAGAAGGACAGAGCAATACAGGTGCATCCTGCCATTTAAAAGTGCTTCCTTTCAGGCAGCAACCACACTGATACTAATCAAGATCCTGTAGCAATCATGGCACCACTGCAGTGTATTATGCAACACATGGGACCGTTTTCTATATCCTTGGGATGTGACGGATTAGAGCCGTCATTTGTTTATACACCACTTTTAAGTGGCTTCCACAAAATAATACAAATATCCAACACCCTGTGTTAGAACAACAGTACTCTACATGCCAGCAACCAGAGTCCCAGAAACACACCAGTGACCAATGCAAATAGGACAAAATGGTCCGCATGCTCCATCTGCCCGATCCGCAAGCATTCTGCAACTGCTGAAGCTTATGAAATGCTTCTAAAAGCCGTCCCACAAACAGTGCATTGCAACACTCATCTGGAACTGCAACTGTGTTGTGCTTGCATATGAACCCAAAAGAATGCCAAGACAAGAAAGGCAGAGTCAGCCTGGTGCCATCTGTCTGGTTTCCTCACATCCCTAGACCTGGTTTAATCAGGAGAGACTCAGCTGACTTCGGTCAGGTGCTTGGTGTACAACACAGGCAGATTATCTTCCCCTTATCCCTTGTACTCCAACAGAGAAGATTCACCACTTGCAGTTTGCATTCTCCACGCAGATTCCACCTGGGCCATCAGTGCATTCAAAATTTACTGCCAGGTTGTGCTCAGATGACAGTGTCACTGTCTTAAAAAAAATGAATTAGCATTTCACCAAAACTGGAAATGCACTCTTGGGAAAACTAGTGCATCTAAAAAGAGAGAGAATTCACATTATGCATTTTGTCATACCAGTGTCAGGTGAGGACGGCTGCAGTTCTGTTACGCAGTTTTAAGAATTAGAAGCATCGCATGGGTATTTGTGTCTCTTTTAACCATCAGCCAGTCATTCTATGTTTCTGTGTGAGCAAAGGCAAAGGACACTGGTTTGTTACAGAGGTAACCTGCAAGAACCTTGAAGAGGAAAAAAAAATAGTTTTTATTGCTCTTCTCTTGCCTGGAGATGACGAACCTCAGGGGCTTCAAAGCTCCTCCTCAAAGTGTATTATCAAGCCAAAAATCAATAGGAAGAAGGAATCAGAACTTCATCAGGAGGGATTGAAACTGAATTGAAAGAGGGAGGGAGATGCAAAGCCCAGTGGTGAGGATAAATGAATGCTTATGCACAGTAAGAAGGAACAGAACAAGCAGCACTAACAGGGCCCAATAATAGTCTTCATAAAAATGTATGAAGGAAAGCAGACTACAAATCACACCACCTCCAGTGTCTATATACAAATGCCAAGACTATGGGAAACAAACAAGAAAAACCGGAAATCTTGGTTCAGGAGGGTAAATATGACTTGATAACTGAACCTTGATGGAATGACTCCTACGACTGGAACACAGCAATGATTGTTCAAAAAAACCAGAAAGAATAGAGAGGTGGAACTGTATTATATGTCGAAAATACATACTCCTGTACAGAAATACTGTAGGATGAGCTTGGTTGTTCTATCAAGAGCATCTGGATTAATATATTTGGGGTGAAAAAAATAAGAGGAACATGGTGGTTATGTCAAGAAAACTGATGCCTCAACCTTCTCCTAAGAGTCCTACAGAACTTTATAGACCTCCAGGTAAAAAACAGAAACTTGTATTTGTCACAACTGGCGTTTATCCCAAAAGGGTTAATTCCAGTATGACCCAGAGGAATATTTTGCACCTTGTACAAGTCTCATTTGTTATATTGGGTTTTTTTAATTTACCAAATTCTCTATTGAATATCCAAAAAAACCCTAACTATAAAAACTTAATACAATGTTATATAAATGCACCTATGAAAATGTAATGAACGAAATGGAAAATATAAGTAATTATTCTATCAAAACTTTAAAAAGCTCTAACAAAACTTAATATAATTCTTAGGAATGACATAAGACTGTATCTAAAGTGTCACAAAATACGTAACAATAAATATTACAGAGACATACTCGCTAACTTACAAAAATTAAGTCTCAATTAAGTTGCATCTATTAAATCCCCCTCTATTTAGCACTGGCTAGGCCTCACCTTGAGTACTGCGTCCACTTTTGGATACCACATTTCAAGAAAGATGCTAACAAATTGGAACAAGTTCAGAGGAGGGCGACAAAGATGATCAGGGGGCTGGAAACCAAGCCTTATGAGGAAAGGCTGAAGGAACTAGGCATGTTTAGCCTTGAGAAAAAAAGACTGAGGGGTGATATGATAACACTTTTCAAATATTTGAAAGGCTGTCATACAGAGGAGGGGCAAGATCCCTTTTCAATCATCCCAGAGTGCAGGACACACAAAGATGGGCTCAAGTTAAAAGGAAGCCAGATTTCGGTTGACTATCAGGAAAACCTTCCTAACTATTAGAGCAGTACGACAGTGGAACCAGTTACCTCGGGAGCTGGTGAGTGCTCCAACACTGAAGGCATTCAAGAAAAACTCGGATAATCACCTGCCAGATATTGATTATATTCCTGCATTGAGCAGGGGGTTGGCCTTGATGGCCTCGTAGGCCCCTTCCAACTACACTTATCTAAGATTCTATGATAATATTTTAACCCACTATATTATTAATAAACTAAACTAGTGCATAAGCAATTACAATATCCCATCAACAAATAGAAAATAGTCTTCCCCCCTCCCCATGAGAAAGAAGGCCGGGAAGTGAAGCACCCTGTCAGTGTGTTGTCCCCTCTTCCCTTAGAAGCAGGAGGGTAACAGTTGGGTACCGCAAGGCTTAGTCCTCGGCCCAGAGCTCTCAACATTTTTATGAAGGATTCACATGAGGGGGGCGGGTGCAGGGAATGCTTATAAAACTGCAGAAGCCACAAAATTGGGTGGCACACCTAGCACCCTAGAAAATATAAATAAAATTCAAAATAGATTGACAGGCTTAAGCACTGGGCTAAAAACAACAGAATGAAATTTAATGGGGATAAAAGATTTGATAGCACTCTTCAAATAGTTCAAAGATCATCAATATTTCAAAGATCTGCTCTCAATCATCTTAAGAGTACAAGGAAACATAATAATGCACGCAAGTTACAAGAAACCAGATTTCAGTTGAGTATCAGTGAAAACCTCGTAACTGGTCAATCAGTATTGACAAAGTTGCGGTATTACCAGGATGCACCAGGAGGCACTAACCAAAAGAACTTCCCTGAGAGATGAAGACGCCAAGCAATAAAGCAGTGTTGATAGCAGAATAGTTGTATTATTTACAGGATATATACATACATGTACAGCTTAGTCCTTGTTTCCAGTCCGGAAGTCATACACAGCAGTTTCCACAGAGTTCAATGCATAAATCAGAGTCAAAGTCCTTGTAAATTAGTTAGGCAATCAAATACCATATGTTCAGTCCAGTAGCCAGAGTTCTTCTTCCTATATACAGTACAAAGACACGGCTTCTTCCAGGATACTCCAGCACAGCAACACGACAACAGCAATTCACGACACCAACCCACACCACCACAGAGTGTGTGTGCTAGGTCTGCTAGCTTTATCCCAGGGTTAGCAAATCCTAGGATTGCTTTCTCAGCTGTTACAATTTAGTCAGCTGGATAAATTCTAGCTTTGCTTGTTTCTTTAGTAATGATCTTTACAAATACTTATTGCATAGTACAAAACTGTATTTAACAATTCCTCCAGGTTTAGCTCAAACCTGTCAAGTATGACAGAATCAATTACTTTGAAAGGTGGCAAGCATTGCAACACTGGAGGAATCCAGGAGAAAATTGGACAGATCTGCTTTGATTTGGATTCCTGCACTTAGCGAGGGGTTGGACATGATGGCCTTCTTTGCCTCTTCCAGTCCCATTATTCTACGATTCTATGAACTGAGTATTTTCTTTGCATCTGCAGCAGCAGCAGTACCTTAGCTATAACCTAATTATATGCAAGTGTCATGATCTCAGCATTAAGTAAGCTTCTTCCCTCCTGCTGTTTTGTGTAATGCCTTGCCTGATGAGAAGATCAAACAATCTTGAAGGTTATCTTCCCATCTTGCGCCTTTCAGGTTGGTCCCTAATAAAGTTAATGACTGACTGCAGATGTTGCAACTGCTATAAATACACCCTGCTGCAAATGTGAAGAGCTGCAAACTCATTCATGTAAAAGGAATTGGGCCTGGCCTCTAGGAGGATCAACTTATGTTGCAGACTGCCATGGAGTAGCAGAAACGTGGAACGAATGTACCTACTAACATAAATATGAGCCCACAAAGAGACACAGTACTGTTAAGACCACAGTGCATGACAGAAGTCATAAAAATAAGTAACCCAGTATTGGAAGCCTGGTTAATAGTGATGTTATTCCAAAACAGAAGTATTCGCCCATTGTCCCTCTGCTGGTAAAGACCACCACAACCTCCAGAGGGCCCTAGGCTGAGATTTTCAAGAACAAAGCTGACTGATAAAGTCTAGCATAATACAGCTAGAAATCACAGTGGAGGGTTCAATCGGTTTGGGCTCCAGACAAAAATCTTCTGTACCAATAGTCTTCATCTAGATTCTAGAGTAGGAATGGGACTCCATGGCCTTCAGCAGTCACTGAACTACAACTTCCATCACTTTCAGTCAGCATGATTCATGGTCAGAGATGTGGTGGAAGCTGTCCTCCAGCAATACTGAAAGGGCCACAGTCTCATCTAGAGACACTAGGGAGGAACACACATGAGAACTTTCATCTGAATTTCATCTGTACATCTTTATTTTAAAACTTAGAAACACCTACACTGTATTATAGTTTGAATGAGGATTGTGATTATCTCCCCACTTCTTCTAAAACTTCCCGTAGTTACAGTTCCAGGAGCAGAAGTATTTGCACCTCCGGTGGAAGCCAGAAACTATAAAGAGGATGTAAATTCTTGCCTATTACAAGCATGGAACATGTCAGGGTTATTGTCACTATTAACTGCATTTGGGTGCACAGTTGTGTGCTATTTTGCCAATTTTAAAATAAATGGCACCAAGCCTTTTCATGCATATGCCAAACAAGGCTCTCTGAAGAGCTGCTTTTTACTATTGCCAATTTACCCCAATAGATCTTTCTCTTGGATGGGAGAGACAAGCGTTCAAGCATGTAGCATGACCTTCAGTGAAATGCTGGAGGAGGAATCGTGATTTTGCATTCATGCCAGTCCCAGCCTTTTTTCATCCCAGTTTAGAAAAAGTTTGAACAGCGTCAAGACCTGCCACAAATGGATCACTACAGGCTATCAGCTTCCCTGGGGATCAAAAGCAAATTCCTTCCTGCACAAACACTACAGCATAATCTCATGATGTTCAAGATACCACTTGACAATGGAATGAAACCAAAAGGCGGGAGCTACAGGTCACTCACTGGCTGACACAGGCTGGAAAAGTAAGAGAGAGAAAAACAGTGAGAAAGAGACACACACACTACAATTCTCAGAATATTCCCAGTAGCATCCCATGCTACCTGGAGAATTCTGAGAATTGTAGTTCAGAAAATAATCTCTCCCAACCGATACTGCCTTGGCACTTGCTTTGTATTATTAGTTCCACAATCAATCCATGCCACATCTAGTTAAGTCAACTGCCCTAATTCACTTTACTTTTTTTGTTCATTGCCCTAGTTGGAGGTTTTCAATTTTTTGGTCACATCAGAACAGTCCTATGCAATGTCACTTAGGAGCTGCATACATACATGATCCTCAGTGCAATGGCATCTCATAGTGCACACACACACACACATACACACACACCTCAGCTGGTCAACTGGGCCCTGCAGGAAAACAGATGGGGTTCCACCAGGTTCAGGGGCTACTCAGGGAGTAGGTCAGGATTAGTAATGCCCCAAAGTTGTTGCACTCTTGCCCTGTATGATCACTGTGATTTTAAACAGGGAAAGAAACACCTGGTGTGTTATAAACCGAAGAGGAGGTAAGCCAAATGGAACACAGTGCCTATTTAAAATTATTATAAACGTAATACTGCCAAATAGAATTTCTTGATATCTGTTTCCAATTTCAGTTTTTATAACTATATAACCAGAAACATCAGATACAGTCAAAACAATTAATGATCAAACTGTTTCAGTACAGTCTCTTACTTTTTTTGTTTTGTTTTGGGTTTTTTCGTTTGATAAAAGGTGAACTGCACACTCTGGTTAATGCTATTAAACCTCTTCTCAGAATCTTGACGTCTTCATTAGAAAGCAAAATAACAATTATAACTAGTACACTATCGCCTATCTTGTGGCAAAATGATCAATTAGTGCCTTACTTAACAAGTCAATGAAGTCTTTTTCTTTAATGCCTCACTGCCAAAGGACAATAAGCAGATCAAAGGAAGGGTTCATTTCAGACTTTCCACCAGGACAGGCGTGCAACTGATACTTTGTCGTAGCTAGTCTATCATCAAGAAATACTGTACATCGGATGTTAACTGACACCTGGCAAGAGCTTATTCCTTCCTCAAGCATTTTTTTCCACTTTTGACTAAACACTCCTCTGGATCTGGAATATATTTAAGCAGACTCTGCCAGAAAGATAATTTTTTTTTCAGACTGGAGGGAGATGCAAAAGCTTTTTGTAGCAAGAAGAAGGAAAAACGGAGGGAGGACACATCACAAGTACTGTATGTAATTGGAATTGCTTCCCAGCCTGAATCTCCCATTATTCAATTTCATCAAGTGACCCCCAAGTCCTACAAATATGAGAGGATGAGAAGAACAAAAGTTCCTCTAAACAAGTCTCCACACACCACACATAATCTGATGTGCTTCGCTCTTGTCTCTTCTTATTCACTGTTCCTGTCAAATAAACAGCTTGATGGCTAGCAACTGCTTCTCACGGAGAATTGCTTCAGACCCTTGATCCTTGAATTACCCTTTTCTGCACCTCTTTCAGTATTGCCATAGTCATTTCCAAGGTGCGTGGACAGAACCATACAGAGTACAGTATTCCAAACATGGAGCGCCACCATTCTGTACACAGACAACCTGAGAGTGGCAGCTTTATTTTCAGTTTCTTCCCACAACTTCCCACATTCCTAACTCACAACTCTGAACGTCTGCCAAAATGCCCAAAGATGGTTATTCAGAATAAAAATCTAGAATCAACCCTCAAGAGGAGTATTTAAAAAATACTGAATATATATATATCTAAAGGTAAAGGTAAAGTTACATTGGCTACCAGTTGCTGCCCGGGCCCAATTCAAAGTGCTTGTTTTGACATATAAAGCCCTAAACGGCTTGGGCCCTGGATACCTGAAGGACCGCCTCCTTCCATATGAACCTACCCGGCAGTTAAGATCTAGCCAGGGGGCCCTTTTGAAAGAGCCGTCCCTTAAGGAGGTAAGAGGGACAGCTGTAGACAAAGGGCCTTTTCGGCAGCTGCCCCCAGACTATGGAATGCCCTCCCGACTGAGATTCGTCTGGCGCTGACGCTGATGACATTTCGGCACCAGGTCAAAACCTTCCTGTTCCAGAAGGCTTTTAATTGAAATTATATTAGCTGTGGGTCTGATGGCAATTTTAATTGTATTTTAATTGTATTTTAATTATTTTATCTTTTGCTGTATTGAATTTTAATTATTGTAAGCCGCCCAGAGACCTCTGGGTAGTTTGGGCGGCATATAAATTGAATAAATAAATAAATAAATAAATAAATAAATAAAGGTTCCCCTTGACAATTTTTGTCCAGTCGTGTTTGACTCTAGGGGGCGGTGCTCATCCCCGTTTCCAAGCCATAGAGCCAGCGTTTTGTCCGAAAACAATCTTTCGTGGTCACATGGCCAGTGCGACTTAGACACGGAACGCTGTTACCTTCCCACCGAGGTGGTCCCTATTAATCTACTTGCATTGGCATGCTTTCGAACCGCTAGGTTGGCGGGAGCTGAGACAAGCAACGGGCACTCACTCCGTCGCGTGGATTCGATGTTACGACTGCTGGTCTTCTGACCCTGCAGCACAGGCTCCTGCGGTTTAGCCTGTAGTGCCACCACGTCCCAATTTTATATATATATAAAATTGATTCCTTTTGTGCCCAGCTGCAGTTAGCCAAATCTATTAGAGCTAAAGACAGATATAAAGCAAAGTAAAATTGGCCAGCAAATATGGGGATACAAGACTCAAAAATAATCATGATACACAGAAATATCAGTTAATTCTTCTCTGTTTTCTCAAGCCCAAAGCCAAGTGAGTACACGCACTCGTAAGTACACCTGTCAAGTATATGTACATGGGTTCTATGTCATGTGTAGTTGTATATTATTTATGTGGGTGTGAGTTCCCCCACCTCTGGTTCCTTAAAACCTATGCCATAGCTATAAAACTATTAAAGGTGGACTTCAACCATCCACCCCGCCTCTCAGCACAGAGTAAAGTAGAACCCTAAAGGATCCACGCAGAGAGAGAAAGATGCTCTGTAGCCATAAACGGTGTGGGAGGAGTTCTAACAATAAAACCTGTTCCTTTCTCTTTCATGCATATATTTTTCTTGCGCCCCACCAGCAAACCTTGAATTCATAATTCATTAGTAGTACACGAAAAAATAATAATTAATCTATTTGATACTCCACTGCCATCATACTGCACTTTTAGGCTTGATGGTGAAATGCCAGGAAACTTGAGAATGCCTTTTTTTCCTTAAGAATGTCGCTCAGAAGGTACAGGCCGATGAGAACAAACAAGGCCAAGCTTTTAATCACATCAAACAGGGCTTTGAAAATGGTCAGACATAGCCCTACCAAACTTTATTGTCCATCTTAAAAAAAGGAGGGCACATTTGAACTTTAAATCCGTGCCTGACCATTTTAATAAACTATGTTGAATTTTGATACACCCTAATCTCTCTCTTTAAGCTGCAATAAATATTTTAGTTGTAACCGTTTTAACTTCATCATTTTCCTGTCTTAAGCCATTGCCTTTATGGAGTAACATGAGACTACACTCAAGTGTTTAAAACACAGCATGCAATAAAGTGTGTCAAAATGAATTGCTCTCGTTTTTTAAAAACAGCACAGTTTTCAGATATTTGGTCTTCATTCGCCCTTTCCCTCACTTACACAGTTCCACTTTTGAAGCCACTTTTTAGACGGCTCATGGATTTTTAAAGACCCACCCCAGTCTGCCAATTTCTTTTGCTTTTGGGGGATGAACTGCATGTAGCCTCTACAGGCTAGTTCCACTTTTAAGAACTGGGGCTACAGCGCTCCCTCCCTCCCTCCCTCCCCCCCTCTCTCTCTCACACACACACACACACAATTTAAAAATACAGAGGGAGATATCCACATTGCAACCTTAACACGGAAAGCAGGGAGCTTTAGCACTGTAACCTGATGTGAATTTGGGCTTCCAAATCTATTGGATACCCAACTGCCCTCACACTGCAATCTTCATTCCAAAAGCGTCCTTTTGAAAATGAATGGGAGCTTTTCTTTATAACACAAATCTCACACACAGAGAACTCATTCTAAACTGGGTGTGCAACTGACAGGGATGGTGGCAAGTCTTTGGGTCCAAGTCCAAGCCCGAGTCTTTGGTACCAATTCCTATGTCCCAAGCCCCAGTTCTGAGGCCCTCTCCAAAACAAGCTCTTTCCACCAGAAAAAAAAGGGGGGAATGGGTGGGTTCCAAGTTGCGAGTTGAGTACGCGTCTTTGTGGGGGGAGGGGAAATCAAGTCAAGTCTGAGTCGAGTCACTGGCGTGACTTAAGTCCGACTTGACAGCGATTCCCACAGGTTGAGTTCCCATCCGTGGCAACTGATGTGTAAGAGTTAGGCTGCCTCCAGTACCTCTAAGGACCCAAAGTGGCGCTCCCACGCTAGGAGTTTGAGTGTGTATGTATACAACCGTACAGTAAAGGCCTGCTGCAAGTTGGATGTTCACATTCATTAGCTGTCACTGAAGAGTTACAAAACCAAGAGTTACTCTCATGTGACAGGCTAATTAAAGGATAGGGATGACAAAAAGTTGTGTGGAACAGAGGCCTTGAATGGGGGGAACTCCTGAAGGGTAAACCCTTCATGGTGCGGACAGAGTTCTTTAATAGCTTTTCAGCAAATAGCTATACATCCCACCTCTCTTACATCTATAACTCTTTATCATCCTGCAAAGAAAAAGGTGTTTCTCCTCTGTATATGTAGCTCACCGTCAAATTGGACCCAGATAAACTATGCAATCCAAAAACTCTCCATTTCTAAGGGACCTGGATTAAGCACAAAGGCCAGTCTACCCACAAAACCCTCTTCAGCTGGCTGATTTCAGGTATATCTTTTCACAGAGCAACATTCTGGCAGACTGGTTCTCCTGGCTCAGCGCACAGTCTGGGTGAAGGGAGTGAAGGGTTACAACAGATCAAAACTACAACCACTAGCTAACAGATATAGCCACACAGATTAAGTCAGGGTAAGAGTAGTTCCAGCCCCTAGGCCGGGGGGGGGGGGATTCAGGGTGAGCACACCATCAGGTGACCGTACTCTTAAGTTTGTAAGGGACAAGCAAGGTGGGGAAGCTAATTTCCTTCCTAGCCCCCACCATGGAAGCTTTTATAAGCGTCAAGGCTTCTCATATTCTGGACTCCTCCTGTTGATTACATTCCCCAAACAATCACCATCCCAATGACCCATTCTAGCTGAACTTGCCTTGTATTCTTTCCGAAGAGTTGGGACTCAGAAACTGTCCCCAAATCAGTACTGTAGGTCATTGAGAATACCTCTACTTAAAGCAAGGCTGGGAAATCTGGCTTCATAACTATAGAACAACTATCCTTCTCATGACCCTTCATGAATAGCTGGATCTGACAGGAGTTGCAATCAGACAACACCTGTATAGCTCGGAGTTTCCTGGCCCTACATTAGAATCACAGAATAATGGAGTTGGAAGGGTCATAAAGTCCAGCCCCTTGGTTCAAGGCTGGAATCGAAATCAAAGCAGATCTGACAGATGGTTGTCCAATGGTCTCATTGAAGCTTTTGACCCACTAACTGCTGTGCATACTGTATGTATCTCAGTGTTTTCAGTCAGAGAGGATGAGAAATTACATGTTCATGGTCACATAACTGATATCTCTTCCCCCACACACACACAGTATTTTCATCCTTGCAAGAGAAGGAGAAAAATCTACTGCATTTTCTAACATAAAACTCAAAGGGAAGTGCTTTATACTAGGTTCAAGGAATTTACCAATGATGAAACACACCAGGATCAACAGGACAGGCAGGGGGAGGCGGGGTGCTTTGGATCTATTCCCACACCACAAACACAACCTTCGACTTTTGTGAGTAACTGTGGCCATATTTCATACCTTAACCCTGATCAGATCAGCTGTGTGAGCACATACTTTCTGCTTTGCCATATTAACAGCTCACCTACTAAGGCAGCGATAAAGATCAATTACAGTTTAACTGGACTTTGTTCCAAGTCACTTTTTAAACAGACTCTCCTGTTTCAGAAAACTGGATGACGCAGAGCAACGGTATGTTTTCCCATTGTGAGGCAGGACAAGGCACATTCCACCCCTGAACTCACAACCAATTTGAGGCCACATGGCTGAAAAGCAATCAAAAGTCAAGGAAGGTGTAGAAAGAGGAGCAGTAAAATTACAGGAAAAATATTTCTGTAGCCACTGTGCTGCATGGATATTATAATAAAGGCAAAATGACCAATTCAGTAACTTAAAAATTGACATTTGAACTAATTCTGGATATGGCCTCCAAAAGACTAAGTAGGGTTGGAACTGATATCACTGTCAGCTTCATCCACTATCACCATCGTTGTTGTTCTTGTTGCTATTTTAGCTCTAAGTAAAACAAGAATAGGCCAGCAAGAATACACTCAATATGCCAGCAAGTTTGGAAAACTCAGCAGTGGCCAGAGGATTGGAAAAGATCAGTCTACATCCCAATTCCAATCCCAAAGAAGGGCAGTGCCAAAAAAATACTCCAACTACTGTACAATTGCACTCATTTCACACGCTAGCAAGGTTATACTCAAAATCCTACAAGGTAGGCTTCAGCAGTATGTGGACAGAGAACTCCCAGAAGTACAAGCTGGATTTCGAAGGGGCAGAGGAACTAGAGACCAAATTCCTAACATGTGCTGGATTATGGAGAAAGCCAGAGAGTTCCAGAAAAACATCTACTTCTGCTTCATTGACCATACAAAAGCCTTTGACTGTGTCGACCACAGCAAACTATGGCAAGTTCTTTAAGAAATGGGAGTGCCTGACCACCTTATCCATCTCCTGAGAAATCTATATGTGGGACAGGAAGCAACAGTCAGAACTGGATATGGAACAACTGAATGGTTCAAAATTGGGAAAGGGATACAACAAGGTTGTATCTTGTCCCTCAGCTTATTTACCTTATATACAAAATACATCACGCGAAACGCTAGCGTGGAGGAATCCTGAACTGGAATTAAGATTGCCGGAAGAAATATCAACAACCTCAAATATGCAGATGATACCACTCTGATGGTAGAAAGTGGAGGAATTAAAGAACCTCTTAATGAGGGTGAAAGAGGAGAGCGCAGAAAAATGGTCTGAAGCTCAACATCAAAAAAATTAAGACCATGGCCACTGCTCCCATCACCTCCTGGCAAATAGAAGGGGAAGATATGGAGGCAGTGAAAGATTTTACTTTCCTGGGCTCCATGATCGCTGCAGATGGTGACAGCAGCCACAAAATTAAAAGAGTATTTTTAAAGTATGTATTTTAATTGTATTTTAATTGTTTTATTTTTTATTGCATTTAAATTTATTTATTTATTTATTTATTTATTTATTTATTTATTTATTTATTGGACTTATATACCGCCCCATAGCGCTACAAGCACTCTCCGGGCGGTTTACAATTTTTTAATTATACAGGCTACACATTGCCCCCCCCCCAGCAAGCTGGGTACTCATTTTACCGACCTCGGAAGGATGGAAGGCTGAGTCAACCTTGAGCCGGCTACCTGGGATTTGAACCCCAGGTCGTGAGCACAGTTTTAGCTTGCAGTACAGCGTTTTAACCACTGCGCCACGAGGCTCAGTATGTATTACAATTGTTGTAAATTGCCCAGAGACTTTTTTGTAGTGTGGATGGCATATATAAAAATTATATCAATCAATCAATCAATCAATCAATAACGCCTGCTTTTTGGGAAGAAAGTGATGTCAAACCTAGACAGCATCTTAAAAAGCAGAGACATCACCTTGCCGACAAAGGTCCGCATAGTCAAAGCTATGGTTTTTCCTGTAGTGATGTATGGAAGTAAGAGTTGGGCTATAAAGAAGGCTGACCTCCCAAGAATTGATGCTTTTGAATTGTGGTGATGGAGGAGGCTCTTGAGAGTCCCCTGGATTTCAAGGAGAACAAATGTATTCATTTTGAAGGAAATCAACCCTGACTGCTCAGTGGAAAGACAGATCCTGAAGCTGAGGCTCCAATACTTTGGCCATCTCATGAGAAGAGAAGACTCCCTGGAAAAGACCGTGATGATGGGAAAGTGTGAAGGCAGGAGGAGAAGGGGACGACAGAGGACGAGATGGATGGACAGTGTCGTTGAAGTGACTGAAATGAATTGGACCAACCTCCGGAAGGCAGTGGAAGACAGGAAGGCCTGGTGTACTCTGGTCCATGGGATCACAAAGAGTTGGACATAACTTAACGACTAAACAACAACACAATAATACAGTTTCAAAAATGATGGATCACCTGAATGTTTGTGTGTATGAATTCAGTCCTATGACATTGTCCCCAGTAGGTTACAATGCTGTGCTTTTAAAAAAATTTATGTCATATACCCCTTGAGTAAGACTGAAAGGCTAAAACATTGGACATATAACACTGAATTTTTTAAAAAAAACACGTATTTTCTACATCCTGGGATGACAGTTCCCCTTTTTTTGACCTAAGATTTCAGTGGATGTGCCAGTTCCTTTCATTATTTTCTGTTGTTTTAGGTCAGCCTAGAGGTGGCACAAATATTTGAGGGCTGAAGTGTCATGTAAAAGGACAACAAGATATTGAATTGATTCAAAGGATTCACTTGTCTGGGGCTTTTCCAGCTGTGGTTGAAGGGGGGAAAAGGTCAGGATTGCATAATGGCAGATAGTTCTCAGAATCTCATCTGCTTCTTTTGCTTCAGAAAAACACTAACAAAAATAGACAATTATAGAGAAACCCTAAAGACACATATGGGCAAGAACTTTACTTGGAGCAAGTAAAATATCCAAAAATAATGAGCAACTTTTGAGTTTTCCAGAACCTCTCGTCAGACAAGATATGAAGCAATACCACCAGGGGAAGGGGAAAATATTGGGTTCCATATCTCAACATATTGTACACCCTCATTTTCAGCAAAATACAACACGGGTAGGCATCCTGACGCACCACCGCTGAATTCAACAGCCAGTTTGGAATACAAGAGGCTGCATTTGGAACCTTTATCTAATTTATTGAGACATGGCCAATCTGTTACAGGAGACTCTGGGTTAATGGATCAAAAGTGTCTACTCAATCTCTATCAGAGGATGCTGGGGCTTCCATCTCCAGTCTGACAACAGAGATCTCTAGCATCCTACACAACTTTGCTGGACTATGAGGCAGGAGCAGGTGATGAAAAATCTCAAATTCACACAGACTCAACATGAAAACATAGGACATTACCACATAACAACAAATAACTTTGTTGTTATTTCTTGGCAGTGCCCCCTTGCCCCTGGCATAGTGTACCCATGGAAATCTGCCTGGCTCCTTCGCTGGGTGTTTTTAAGAGCAAACTTAAGACCTGGCTCTTTAGGCAGGCCTTCCCTCCTGTCATCACCTAATCTATTCTTCACCATCTTAAATTATACTAATAATAACTGTTTTTACTTTATATTGCTTTTACTGTACTTTTATGTATTGTTGTTAGCTGCCCAGAGTAGACTTCGGTCTAGATGCGCTGGGTATAAGTTCAATCAATCCATCCATCAATCAATAAACAAACAAACAAATAAACAAACTAATACTATGTTTCCAAGAGTCTGCTTACTGTACTCAAATAAGCTTTATACCAGCCCTGTTAAACAAAACAAACTTTTTCAATTAAAACTCTGCTGCACTTCTCCAAGTTAGACAACCCTTCAAAACTGGTAAAAATAGCAGCTGCCCTTGTTGGGAAGAAGAGAGTTATCAAGATTACAACCCCTGCCCAAACCTTTGTTACCTTTTCAACTGTATACTACTACTTCATCTGTGTAAAGCAACCTAAAGTCGCTTCCAGAGTGGAGGGTTCAGTTGACAGGGTGTTTTCATTACCTATAGGAAAACCGACCTAGACCACAGTTTTAGTGATGATATGTGAAAATATTTATGAAATAGTCTGCCATTTAAATCAGTGCCAAATAACATCTGTGAACACAAACCTACAAAGCCATGTGATACTGTTATTAAATCCCTCTCCAATTATGGCATGTTATCAAAGAACTGGGTCCTAAACATTACAATGGGTCTAGGGAGACTGGCACTGATCTACAATACCCCCAGGTAATTGGTTTCTGGGAGGTATTGAGTCTTTTATCTTGATTCCTGGAAGCCAACAAAATCTTATGACAGAAACAGTAGATCATTATGTCTTGTGACTAGACAGACAGTATCACATTCTTGGAAAGTGGTAGGGAAAATTTATCTTGCTAGGAAAACAGGTTTTGGACCCTTACATCAATGGAGAAACTGAATTGCACATTCACAAACAACACAGAAACCAATACCAATAAATTCTGGCATCATTTTATTCAACACTATAAGAACAGGAATGCATGAAGTTCCTCTTCTTCCATTCATCTTGACGTGTGGAGAGACTTACTAGCTTGAAGACTTAAGACAGCCCTCTGAATTAAGACCTCAGCCCTCTGAATTAACCATGGCTAATTACTGTCACCCAACTGCTGTTTGTTACTGTTGTGTAACAGAGGTGCTCCTATTACTCCATTTTATTTGTACTTGCTTCTTCCAATGTTCTTTTTATTTTTTTAATTGTTAATGTGGTAGCAACAGCGGTGAGATGTGCAATGACATAGTGTAGATCTAACTCAGGACCATCCACGGAATGATAGTGACTCCCTGAGGCATCAGACTGGATTTCTTCCTAATCCTACCTGGAGATGCCAGAGACTAAACAAGGGGCCTTCTGCAAGTAAAACATGCACACTATTTTCAAGTAGGGACGGAATTTTCAGATACAGTGGTGCCTCACATAACGTTTTTAATTGGTTCCAAAAAAAAAACCTTATGCGAAAAAAACTTTATGCGAAACACCATTTCCCATAGGGATGCATTGGAAACCGGTTAATCCGTTCCAATAGGCACGGATTGGCGTCCTTAAGCGAAAAAACCCATAGGAAACACTGTTAAACGATACAATGTTTCCTCCATTGGAATGTATTGAAGCCGACTCAATACATTTCAATGGCTTTGCGAAGTCAATTTTTGCAAATTTAAGTGTGTCATGAAAGGGTCAAAAATGGTTTTAAATGCTTGGATTAGCTTCTGCACCCTCTAAAACGGATGCAAAAGTTAATTTGGCTTTGATCTGACTTTTCGTTAATTTATGCTAAATTTTTCCCCCCAACTTTTGACAGCTGTCAAAATCTGACAGCTCCATTGTTTCCTATGGGGGAGAAAAAAATTCACAAAAAATTAACGAAAAGTCAGATCAACACCAAATTAAGTATGCACACATTTTAGAAGGTGCACTAACGATTCCAAGCATTTAAAACCGTTTTTCAACATGTTAAGACACTTTTGTAATTGAAAAAATGAACATCGTTAAGTGAAGCAGGGGACCTAAAACCAAAAACGTTAAGCGAAGCATGGTCCCAAAATCGCTATGTGAAAATCGCCCATAGGGAAAAACGTTATACGAAGCACAATCTGACTCTGAAAAAATAAACGTTAAGCGAAAAAAACGTTAAACGAAGCAAACGTTATGCGAGGCACCACTGTATTCTGAACTGTAAATATTCTAATTCTCCATTCTGGGAGTTCTACTTACCTTACAGACACCTTTCAAACATCTAAGGTTGAGGCACCCCTAACTCCTGGACCCAAGGCAGATCATGGCAACTTGAGGAGAGCCAGTCTGGCCTCCCTTTGAAGGACCACTGCCTGGGAGCAGACATCTACATGGCCCTGCTTTGCATCCTTACCAAGAATGTGACAGTGCTGCAGCCACTGGAATCTAGTAGCCCAGCAGATTTATTTTATTTTATTTATTTATTTATTTATTTGATTTATTTGATTTATATCCCGCTCATCTGGTAAATCTATACCACTCTGAGCGGCTAACAGGAACATGTATACAATTATAATAAAATAAATTAAAAATATCAATTAACAGAAAATGACAAAAATCATAAATAATCGTAAATAATAAATAGATAAGAGAAAAATAAATTAAGTTAGATTAGGTGCTGGCAGGAGGGAAGGCCTTGACACAGAGCCATGTTTTTAGTTGAGTTTTGAATGTACCCAGCGTAGGGGCCGCGCGAATCTCAGGAGGGAGATTGTTCCAAAGGCGAGGAGCCACCGCCGAGAAGGCCCGGTTTCGTGTCTTCTCCCTCCGGGCCTCCCTCGGCGTCAGGCTCCTCAGCCTCACCTCCTGGCTCGCGCGGGTGGTCCGGGTAGAACTTGGTGGGTGAAGGCGTTCCGCCAAGTATCGAGGTCCTAAACCGTTTAGGGCCTTATAAGTGAGCATTAAAACTTTGAAGTCAATACGGAAACGAATGGGCAGCCAATGCAGTCTAGCCAGGATAGGAGAAAAGTGACCAATGCCGTCTCTGTACCGTGACGCGGCCTGAAGCCTGACTGGAATGGATCCAGGGCATCTGTTTCATCCAGGAGTGCCTGAAGCTGGTCTGCCACCACCCTCTCCACCACTTTGCTCATGAAAGAAATGTTGGCGACGGGCCTATAGTTGCCAATTTCGTCCGCCGCCAAACTAGGTTTCTTTCATATGGGCCTAATGAATGTCTCCTTGAGGGCAGGCGGGAACCTGCCCTCCAGCAAAGACCCATTTATTATTGCTGTGGCCCATTCAGTTGTTTTTGGCCTGGCTGCTTTGATTAGCCAGGCCGGGCAAGGGTCCAAGGAGGAGGTGGTGGCCCGACAGCGGTCAAGCACCCTGGCCACAGAATCAGGCGTTACTGGCTGGAAAGAGTCGAGAATAACCAAGCAAGACGGAGCGCTGGACATCTCAGCTCGATTCACTGCGTTCAAAAAAGGAGAGAGCTCCTGGCGGATGGCCTCCACTTTAGATTTTAAAAATGGCACAAATTGGTCCGGTGAAAAACTAGGGGGAGGCCCATCACCCGGACCAACTCCGGATAGGTTGCGCACTATACGGAAAAGCTCCGCCTGCTGGTTGGACGCTTCGCTTATCCGGTTAGTGAAGAATGATCTACATGCAGCCTTCACCTTGTTCAGGTAAAGGTTAGTTGCGACCTTGACAGCTATCCAGTTGTTATCCGTCGGATTCTTCCTCCATCTATGCTCTAGCCTTCTCCTAATTCGCTTCATCACCCGGAGCTCCAGGTTGAACCAGGGCGCTGGACGAGTTCTGCGCCGGAGAGGGCGTTTGGGCGCGATCGTGTTGACTGCCCGGGTGGCGGCGGTGGACCAGCTGTCCACCAGATTTTTGAATCATATTGTATTTAGCAGATACTGTTCTTAAAAGCTGCTCTTCAACCCAATTCAGAAAGAGGCCATCAAGCTGAACTTCTCCCCCCCACCAAACAAGAATAATTCACTTTACAGAATTGCTGGAAAGATGGAGCGACCTGTTCCGGACAAAAAAGGAACCAGAAGCTTCCTACCCTGCAATAGATCAAGCATGTATTTTCCTTATAGGATATATATACACAAACACACTCACACTCACTCAGTCACTCACTCACACACACACACACACAGAGAGAGAGAGAGAGAGAGAGAGAGAGCAGAACAAAATAAAACCATTCAACAGGATATGAAACTTTTCTACAAAAGAAGTAAACCCCAGCCATTTTCACCCCATGGAAATTAGTAAGGTTTGATCTTAGCTTTTCCGCTTAGGAAAGTTTTCCTGCAGCATCTGAAAGAAACTTTCTCCAGCAAAATGATAGGTGCCAAGAGTGAATTCTGAATTGATGGGTATCGTTGCTTTCTCTCACTGATAAAGAGAGACAGCAGGATGTGGGTGTAGGGAGAGCACTGCCTTGTGATCTGACTGACTCAAATTGAGATGACAACTACATAAAACCCAGGTCTGTCTTCAAAAGAGAATTCAAATCTTGCAAATGGGTAACTTGGGAAAAACAAGATTCCACAGAGTAGCTGAAACCTTCAGTAAAACGCAGACACATGCTCACACGCAGGCAAATTATTCCAGAAGACGGAATAGGTTACATTCCGCCCAGCGGAACACGGAAACTACAAAAGGGAAAGATAATCCCATTAGGGAAGATTTCACTGGCTTTTCTTCTGAACATAGCTTCCCTCAGTGCACCACATCTCATTGTAACGAAGGAGCTCACCGATGCCTTCTCCTTGCACTCTTCTCTTGCAGGCTCACCTCTGCCTACTAAATATAAGATACAACGAACCTCTCGGGCTCTATGCTGATATCTAGGCTCATTCAAGCGACACTAGCCACTGCTTTCCCTGGACACTAGTTCAAAAAAAAAACCCTGCTATTTCCTATGCTGGCAAAGATATGTTTAAGGCACTGCAGATTTGGGAGGGAAAGAAAATGGTCACTTGTGGGGAACTCCAGTGAGGTCCTGCCAAACAAAATAAGACACTCATCATCCTGCTATATGATTCAGCAAAGCTCAAGTGCCAGGAACTGTGAGTCTCCGAGGGTGCTTCCAGACAGACAGCTTCTAATACTACCGGTCAAAACATACTCTCCAGCCATGTCATATTTTCCTTCTTAACAGATGTGAATACTAAGAATAAGAATGGTGTGCCATCAAGTCAGTTCTGACTTATAGTAACTATTTTTCAGGGTTTTCTAGGTAGAAAGTATTCAGAAGTGGTTTACCATTCCCTTCTTCTGGGGGCTTCCCGGGACTGTGCAACTTGGGCAAGGCCACGCAGGCTGGCTCTTCTGGGATGCACAGCGGGGAATTGAACTCCCAATCTATGGGTTTGCAGCAAATGGCATTAAAATGCTGGGGAAGCACAACAGAGCTGCAGGCAAAAGAATAGAACCTTTTTCAGTTGTTTGACTTCCCACGTGCCTCAACAGACTTACCAGGGACCACCTAGCTCTGTCACTTTGTTGACAGGATGATGGACGAGCCTGAAGCTTTAGATATGCACAACAACTCAGGTTTTCCAGATTTTCTGCCTACGTGGCAACAGAAGTTTCTTCTTCAGCCTCCCCGAGTCACTGCACAAACAAAGGGATGATAGAGGGGCAAGACCAAGGGCTGTCCCTCTAGGCATTACAAGAAAAGGAGACTTCTGTCAACTACGGCTAATATCACTTGGCCTTCCTATAAAACCCCAAGAACAAAAATGCACAATGAAACACACTTTCTACAAACTTCCTGAGTCCCTTATAATTTTGCTCCTGAGCACAGCTCACCCAAGCTGCTTCTCTACATCACACACGTTACATGATTATATATATAAAAAATCTCACTGAATTAAGAAGTTGTTTACCTTGGAATAATCAAAACAATAGAAGGGATGCTCAATATATATATAAAAGCTGAGCACCACAATTCTATTGTTTTGATTATTCCAAGGTAAACAACTTCTTCATAATTCAGTGAGATTTTTTTCCTGATATCATCCTCGAATGTGTTTCTAAAAAGGATGCCATCCCCAAGAGCCTGCCCATCCCCAACACACTTCAAAGGTTAATAAGACTGAATGCAGCATCCCTCTGTCTTCTTAACCCATACAAATCTTACTTCTTTCCCAAAACTGAATTCTAAGACAGCCAATATTCATTCATTCATTCATTCATTCATTCATCTATTCATATATAATAGAGATTTTTGTCTATTTTCAAAATTTTAAAAAGCACAATTTTACATCTATTTTTTAATGAAAGTAACTTTTCCTGAAATCCTGATACCGTTCCACTTGTGGGGCATTACTCTCTGGTTGAGAATCACTCCAGTAATGCAATAGTTAAAAGGGAGATCCTCATTTGCCCAGTCTGGATCTTTATGGTTCTGTTTCCCATTTCTCCCTTATTCTTCAAGCTGGCAGCCAAACATCCACCCCACCTCCCCCGTAGAAAATAAGCAAGCAATAGTTTCACAACAGGGACCTGTTGCTGTTACTGTTTTTTCTTCCTTCCAAGGGAAGAAACAAACCAATTGTGTCTCATCATGCACACAATGTCCCTTCTTCTTTAAGTGGGCAGTAAACCACTGTGTTATTTGAGTGCCCACCAGTCTCACACATTTGTCCCTGAAGGACAATGAAAGGAACAGCATGAAACACCCGGACCGCAATCAGAAATGGCCGACAGGACTGAATTCAGCCCCAAAATAGCACTCTGCGCTCAGGAAAACTGAACAGAACTTTCTAAGTGTATAACGTTAATAAGTCCATTTACTCTTTAGTAAGCTCTGAGGGGCAGAAATCTATATTCTCACAGAACTGAGCAGTTCCCACGAGAGGCAATTAGATTTGAAATGCACTGGAAACTTGGAAACACAGCATGTTAAATAAACGGGACTCAAATCCATTGGCTTTGTTTTATCCCTTCATTCTAATATCTAGAAGATGCAATGGGCTAAATTATGGATCACATAGACAATAGCTCTGATTAACATGCTGGGCCCTATAGACATAGAGAAGAAGAGAACAACATGTCTCATTTTGCAGATGAACCAAAAAAATGCCTACTTGAAGTCCTCTGACGACCAAAGCGACACGAGTATCAATAATGATAGCTTACAAAATAGATTCTCAGTGCAAAAAAATGGTAAAACTTATTGTTAAAATAATGCTATGGTTAACAACTATAGTCATTTAGGCTTCACCATGTGCCAACACAGGAATAGATGAACATAATTGTGCAAAGGTGCAGAAATCAATATACCAACTTTTTCTCTGTTTCTCTGAATCATTAGGACGGCCACCTACATTTATGTTATATCATAACCTGATCCTAGTTTTCCAGGCTTAGTTCTGCCCTATTCACTCACCTCACTTCACTACAGGAAGATTGAAAGCAGTACAATAGATCAAGAGGACATCATTTTTGTCTGATGAGCTTGGAATAGCAGCCTACACAGGTCTCTTCCCTCGCTCTTGTTTTATCTTCACAACTGTAGTGCAGGATCCATGAATGAAAGTGTGTAAGCAAGGAAACTAGCTAGAGATCTCTGACCAGTGAGTTCTGTAGCTAAGCAGGGATTCACATGCACCTCTGTGTTTCCAGTCCTAGAATATAGGACTGGAGCACAATCATAGCAGTTTGATAATACTTTTAACTGTGGCATCTGCTTTCTGCAGAGTGTGGTACTTGGAGTGCTCTACTAGAAAACTCTAGTGGAGCGATGGCGGACCTATGGCACACGTGCCACAGATGGCACGCGGAGCCCTTTCTGCAGGCACGCAAGCCGTAAGTCGCCGGATCGCTACTCCCCCCCAGCACAGCCAAACCTGAGAAAGCAGCTGCAGCTGCGGTGCTGGCGCTTCCGCAGGCAGATATGGAGCAGCTGGTGCTGGTGGTGGATCTGGAGTGGAGTCTCAAGGTACCTCTGTGCCCGGGATTCCCCCTTCTGCTCCCACTTCCGGTGCAGCCCGCCGCAGCAGCACACCGCCTGCTGCATTGGTTTTTTTTTCCCCAGTTTGGGCACGTGCTGTAGTGCATCTCTGTGTGTTACAGCAGAGAATTCTAATTCCCTCACCAAACTTCAAATCCTACACTTCTACAGAATGAAACCATGACAAATAAAGTGCTATCAAACTGCTATCATAATGTGGTGTAGAAAAATGTAGTCCAGGTTTTCAGCACTCTAACCAATCTAGCACACTAGCTCTCTTCCGGACGTGGTCCTAGAGATTCTGGTGGATGGGGATTCTACAGGCCCCACAACCTGCATGAGTTTTGTCAATCCTGCTTTTTGATATTTGGAAGTTTCCTGCTGCTAATAGAAACATAAAACTGAAGTAATGATCCACTCCATCCCTTCTGATGGACTCTCCTTATCTGCTTCCATTGCCTAGGTTTAAAGAGTTTGGGAAACTGAAATACGCATATCCCACGGATGAAAACAATGTGTTTGGCTAGCACCAAACTCCCTCATATAGCTTTATCAAAGACTTGCTTTTTTCCAAATACAAGCTTTGTTTAAGGGAGAGAACAAATTTAATTATAGTGGAACTGTACTTAGATAACCTGATTTACAGAAATAAAATTAAGACACAGATATAGAAAAATGGATTTCACTGGCAACAGCTATGACCACTCCAGTCATCCGGGAATATGCCACAAAATTAAAATATAGATTAACTGAAACAATTGCCATGGGTCTGACCACAGGCCATATTTTGAACCAAAATTGCTTAATGAAATATTTGTTATACACAGGCTCACACACTACTAAATGGGCATGTTTGGTTTTTGGAAATGCTTCTTGGAGGCCACCTAGTTTTCACCCTCTTTGCACTAAACTTACAGTCCACCCCAACTATTCACCCAGCATTTAGATTGCACAACCTAGCCTGTGATAAAAACAGAGAGGTTACTTACCTGTAACTCTGGTTCTTTGAGTGGTCATCTGTGAATTCACACTAATGGGTTTAATCTGTGCCTGTGCAGAAGTCTCTGGAATATTCTAGAGCTCAAACATGTGTTTGCCAGGACCCACCCCCTTAACATACGTGGTCCGCCCATCCTGGCAATTACCTCAGTTCCCAACAACCCCCCGCTGCACATTAAGACAGACCTGACGGACAGATGGGAGGATGGGCGGGAAGTGTGAATTCACAGATGACCACTTGAAGAACCAGAGTTACAGGTAAGTAACCTCTATTTCTTCTTCGTGGTCTCTGTGAATGCACACTAATGGGTGATTAACAAGCTTGCCTCACAGGCAGAGGGACGTCACGGCAAGAATGAGGACAAGACCCAAAAGCCGCATCCACCTTGGCCCCTACATTCAAACAATAATGGGATGCAAACGTCGACGGAGTGGACCAAGTAGCAGCCTTGCAAATATCTGGAATAGGTACACCTCACAGAAAAGCTGTGGAAGTGGCTAATGCTCTGGTGGAATGAGCCTCAATCTGTGTAGGCAGAGGCTTTTGAGCAAGCTAATATTTTTTATTATTATTTTATTTATTTTATTTATTTTATTTATATCCCGCCTATCTGGTCAGTTAAAACCACTCTTATGGTGGGGCGTATGGTTTGAACAATCCACTGTGAGATGGTTTGAGGAGATAAATGTGTTCCTCTATGTGGCAAATGTATAGAAACAGACTTCTGAAAGGGGGCAGTTCTTTTGACACAGAACGCCAGAGCTCTTCTCACATCTAGAAGGTGGAGAGATCGCTTGAGATGCGTTGCTGGTGATGGGAAGAAGGTAGGGAGGACAATAGGCTGACGGACAGGAAATTAGGAAATGACTTTAGGGAGACGAAACAGGCAAGAACCGTGGCCGTCAGACACAGGCAACATATTTGTGCACCAAGTGCACCTTTTAAATGGCCCTGTGAGGGCCATAAACAGCTGGAATGGAAAGGAAGGGTGGGTTGGAGAAATAGTGGAAGGAAAGGAGAAAAAATAAAAAATAAAATCCAAATCTCAGGAATAGAATAATGAAGAGAGTCTATTCTAAGTAAAAATGATACAATTATTATTATGTTTCCTCAGGAAAAAGAACCAGATTGTGCGAACAGAGAGCTCAACAGAAGATGAGACCTCAGCGGCGGCAAAAAGAAACTGAGGTAATCGCCAGGATGGGCAGCCCACGTATGTTAAGGAGGCGGGTCCTGGCAAACACATGTTTGAGCTCTAGAATATTCCAGAGACCTCTGTGCAGGAACAGATTAAACTCATTAGTGTGCATTCATAGAGACCACGAAGAAGAACCAGGTACACAGAGACTGGCATTAAAGAACACAAGAAAGTACACCAGCTCATGTAGAATATGAAACATTTGTTGCAATTTTAAATCTTAAAATCTGGAAATCTGATGGCAATACAAATAGGTCAATACCCTGGATCTTCATAACATCCATAAAAAGAAAAAGAAAGACTTTGCATATAGGGAAGTATATGTCACTGAGCCCAAAATCTAAATCAGTGCACTACCAGCCTGTTCATGAACATTCAGTCTTCATTTGTTTGCAAAAGGACATTAAAGATGGGGGTAGTCCAGCTTCTTGGAAGAGGGAGTTCCAGAGACTGGAAGCAGCAACAGAGAAGGCCCTCTTCCGTATCTCTACCAAACACACTTGTAAAGGTGGTGGGAACAAGAGAAAGGCCTCTCTGAGCAGTCTGAATACTATTTTTGTTAAATATATATATATATAGGGAGCTTGCAATATATATTGCAAGCTCCCTTCTTTAGAGTGCTTTCTTCCAGTGGAAAACTCCAGCTAAGTACTCAGATATTAGCTAATAATGTCCAGTACTAAGTTACAATGAGTAGGTCCACAGAATTTAAAAACAACAACAACAAAGAAATAAAACAAACACTATCGTGACATGCTAATAAATCCCAATTGTTCTCCCTGCTTAAAAGTCCTAAGGGCATTTTTCCCCAGGGCCTTTAAATTCAGAACAACCAAGTCAAGTGACTTTCTTTTGTTTTGTCCTGTGCTGACCTTCCCAAGCTCTAGCTGGCAAGTCATATTTCGGATACATCATGCCCAGGTGTGCTTTCAAGTCTGGTTGAAAATGCATGTTTATAAGGGAAACACCACTGCTTATTAACAACAAAGGCCTTGAGTACAACAAGCACAGGACCGATGCCTTTCCTGTCTCAGTGGTCTATCATTCATGTGCTGTTTTCTCCTTCTGCAACAAGGTCCTTCCACCTCATTTGGAAGCGATGACTCAATTCCTGTTTTCAAAACAGCCAAAAATTTATTGAAAGGACACGGTTGCTCTCCTCTCATGTATGGTTTAGCTATACACAAACAACAAGAAAGACAGGAAGCAGCTCACACGGGGAGGGTGGGGAGGTACAACCAAGACCTCCGTTAGGTTACTAACCAGCCAAAGGCCTTTACTTTAACCTGATCCTTTCGGGTTAGTTTCTACTCTATTTCTTGCCTTATTCGGAGCGCAATGGGTCCATCAAATATGGCGTATTGGAGCAAAATTTCCATACACATTCAGGATGCCATTCTGAGGCAGAAGTTCAAAATCTAACTTCATCCGTGACTTTGAAATGCAACACAATGCATTCCAGGAATCACAATGAAACCTGGTGTCCTTTATTGTTTGCATAGATCACTTTCTCCCCAACGTGGCTAGACAGTGATTCTCAGCTTTTAGTATTCTTTATATGATGTTGGAGTTCAGTTCCCAGAAGCCCCAGTCACCACAGAAAATGTGAAGGCATTCAAGGAGTTGGAATTCTCAAACAGGGATGGGACTTCTGGTCCTCAAGGGAATCTCAAGGGAACATGGGAGGGATAGTTCCCATGAGCTCATGAAGCTCCTATGGTCCCTTGACCCACTCCCAGGCATTACCAAAGCCAAGTTTTCTTCTTTTTGAAGGGCCAGAATAATGGCAATTGATTGCCACATGGAGTATGCCATTTGTTGCGATACAGGAACAAATTACCCAGGAGAATGGCAGGTAGATTCTGATAGATGCAGTCAAAAAGAAATAGAAGTCCCATTACTAGACCCCCAAATTCAGAATAACAAAGTTAAAAAAAACCCCACTATAAAACCCTTTCATACTGTCTCATACACCCCTGACTTGCATAGCTCTCTGATGTGTGCACCAACTGAAAGGGGCTCTCAATGATATCAGGTACGAATCTTTCCCAGCCTTACCTGAAGAGGACAGCTGCTGCAGTAAGTAGAGTGTTTGGCTACAAATTAGGAGACCTGGCTTCAAATCCCCTACTGGTTGACCATGGGCCAGTCACAGTCCCTCACCTTGGATGAGGAGGGCCATGTAAACCCCCCTTGACCTCATGGGGGGAGTTGAGGTGAGAGATCAAAGGATGAACTAATAAATGAATAGTGCAAATGACAGAGATTGCACAGAAATCATTTAGTATGCAAAGACTGCACTACCATTGTGTTGCAACTACATGATAAGAGTATAGGTACAACTTGTATAGGAAATATCTGTTTGATTCCTGTACCTGCCTTCATGTGAGGAACAATGAGTAATCATCATAATCATCATCATCTTCTTAGAACTGCTGTCCACACTAAAGATTAACTATGAATTCCATGTCCTAACTGCATAATTTTTACAAGTGACAGGAAAAAAATCCTCTTCTATCAAATACAGAACCTTGGGGGAAGTTCACATGGCTTCACTTATGAACAGGGGCTGCCATAAAAGTAGACATTTTTACCTTTGATTTAAATAACAACACAGATTTGTGAGCAAACATTTTTAGACTATGCAATGGATGAGGATGTTTGTCATTGGATGAACTGTTGGAACAATACACTGGGGAAGAGCTGCAGGCTTACAGCCATATGTCAGCCAAAGCACATCTCAAATAAACAAAAGATCCATCAGTTAACAAACATTAGGACGGCTCTGTTTTTTTAATAGGTTTTACAGATCTTCCTGCTGCCTCTTTCTTTGTGTTAAATGCTACAGGAAGGGACAGGATCTGAAATATTCTAGGTTTCTGTTTTTTGACTCTAGTATGAAGTTCAAAGGGGGAAGGGCCACAGGAGTTGTTGCAGTTCTAACACCTTCAGGGAATAAAAGAGCTCAGCAAAGAGAATATCAATTCAAGAGTCACTAACTATTCAGAAATAGAAATATATTGTGGAAAGCCCTGCTCCCACTAGAATTTATAGCTACCCACATGCTAAAACAGGCCTATTCAGTGGATGATGAACTCTTTTGCTGCTGAGTGAGTGAAACAGGTTTTACAAACTCATTATTGCTAGTGTGGAAGCAGGGGAGTTTCCCATACAGGAAATGATACGTTCCAACTAAGTTTCTATCTCTTTGTTCTAGCTTTCATTTATCTACCTACCAGCTGAGCCCTTGTTTGTTGAGTTCTACAACTATTTTTAAAATCAGCAAATAAAAATCAGAGATACCTGATTAGCCTCTTTCTATAATTGTCCCGTCCCTGAGGCTCCATTAGCCTAGAGGAGAACCCTTCCAAGAAAATGGGGAGGGGGAAGGAATAAATTAATTCCCTTATTTTAGAACATTATTGCACTTCTTTTATTCTCCTGAGTGAATGATGGCAGGAGAAGACCCAACAGCAGTTTCCTTCATATTGCTTCTCTGGCGCATGAGAAGAAGCTGGATAATCCCTGGGCTTCTACACATTGAAATTACCTACGCACGCACGCAGGCACGCACGCACACAAACACACACACACACACACAGAGAGAGAGAGAGAGAGAGAGAGAGAGAGAGAGAGAGAGAGAGAGAGAGAGATCCTTCTTGAAGCAACCAGTACAGTATATCAAAGAGCCCACATCAAAATGTGAGGAATCCTTATGCTTCATTTTTTTTTGTCAAGTAAGGCTGTTGAGAAATTGCTAAATCTATGAGATATTCTTACTTCTATTGTGAGAATAAGAAAAAAACAACATAATTTTTGTCAACATTCACATGTTATACAATATGCCTCCATACAAAACTTGTGTCTTCTCCCTTTATGAAATTTGGTACAAGCACAGGAGGTTGCTTTATTAGAAAAATACTCAAAAGCTACCTAATGTTTGTACGTGGGGAGAAATCCATGCAACATGGGGTGAAAGAAAGAAAGAAAGAAAGAAAGAAAGAAAGAAAGAAAGAAAGAAAGAAAGAAAGAAAGAAAGAAAGAAAGAAAGAAAGAAAGAAAGAAAGAAAGAAAGAAAGAAAGAAGTTAAACAAAAATCAGTCTCACAAATTCAAAAACTAAGTTAAGATACTGAAGAAATCCATTTTGTGGGTGAGCAGAAAAATCCCGAGGCTTTTTGTCTCATGCCCATAAATGAGGCAAACAAGAGTGCCCCTGTAAACAAGGCAGAGAAGCAAGAAAGCAAGCAAACAACAAACAAAACAAGACATCAGCCAGAGGTTGGGAATTTGATTTCCTACTGAGCCTCCTTGACAGGCTTAACTCGATGATCCACAGGGCCCCTTTCCAGCTCTGCAGTCCTAAAATGATGTTGGTGATTAAAATTAGCTAGGCTAAGTTTTACCTTCACCTTTAGGTCCCACTGACACACAAAAAGGTATACAGAGAGTTTGCTTTCTTTCTCTTCCTTATATTTTCAAAACTGTAGTCTGTTATCTTACCATCCAAACAGAACAGGCTGGAAAAGGCTCTGTAAATCTACTATTTTCCAAAACACTTTGCTCGTTTGTCAGCTCATGATGAATGAAGCAGCTTTTTCTAAGGACAACATACAGCATTTGTAGGAATAATGCAGACAAACACAACTATGTTTCCTCATAGCTCTGAGCCAGTAAAAACAAGCAGATCCCTCTCCGTTAACGCCTCTGCTCTCATCAGGCAAGGAAATTAGGTAAAATCCAATGACAACCTATCCAGAAATATTTGAGGAAGCAAAAGGCCAGGATCCCATGCGTGGAAGGGAGGGTTGTACAAAGCCCAGTGAGATCTTTGTTGTCTTTGGCTTTCATACTCTCTCTCTCTCTCTCTCTCAAAACACTTGTATCTACAGCTCTGTAAATGCCAGTTGCAAGCAGCTTTTCCCCTATCATCTGCATTGTAGCTGCAGAAGGGTCTGACACCTTCCTTGGTTCCTGTAAAGTTTCACCTGCAAGCTGCAAGGTTTAAAAGCTGCAACAGGACTGAAAAATTTTGGAAGAGAAAAGCAACAGCTTAAAAGGGGGAGTAAAGTCCATCATGCTTTCTCCCTCCTAACCTCCATAACCATATCTGACCTCCTGACCATGAACTGACCTCCGGCGGAGTTGTGAGAACCAAATCTTTCCAGAAAGAGACAATCTAGGCTTTCAGTGCCAGGTTCAGCCGTCAGGAACAAAGCCTCATTACAAGCAGACAGCCTTTAACAGTTCAACAATGATGGGGAGGCCTGGAAAGCAGACAACAGGAGAGACAAAAAGACATGATGGCAGGGACCTTATTCTCGCTAGGCTGGCTGAAGGCAGCTATTTCAGTTCAGCTAGAAAGCAAAGCACACACTGTTCCCACAAGAAGTGTCACCTCAGAAGGCAGTAATAGGCATGCTCTGCTCTCATGAGACAAGGAGTCACACAGCATGAGCTTCGGGGGGGGGGGAGAGGCAATTGTACAGAATGGGCCAAAACACACACACAGACACACAGACACACACACACTCTAATTCCTAGCTTCCACCTAACAATGAAAGTCTTCAGCCCTTGTGGACATCCAGGTCAGAGGAACATTGGGCAAACCGCTCTTCTTCCATGTGTTGTGTAACCAACTGGCTTACTCTGGTGGTGTTTCAGTACTTTCTGCCAGAAAGTGAAGTCAGAGCATTGCCACACCCTCTTCTGGAGAAAGAACTCTCCAGTATATTTTAAAGTCATTTATTTTGGTCTTTCTGAGTGGAAAATAATTGTCACCCTACTAAAAACAAAAAACAAACATCCAGGTTTATGACTGGGGTGGTATGCGTCTAAACTCCCAAAACAGGATCAACCCAAATGCTTCATGCTCTTTTTAACTCTGCTGTTGGTTAACAATGTTTCCTTCACACATCTCCCAATTTGTAAATACTTGGAAAAATCACACTGATGATTTATTCACATTAAAACCAATTATTATTATCTGCCTACTGCAGGAGGAGGGCCTGTAGCTAAGAGACTGGGGGGGGGGGGTTGTGCCAAATGGTCAAAGGAAGGAACAGAATTCCAAAGATCATCTGCTAGGTTATGCAGGTTTCTAAATATCATGGAATAGGGATAAAACATGTGATCAGGACATGGGTTTATGGCACCAACATGCCCTGTGGACACTTTGTTTTCCCTGGGCCAAAGACCTGTAGGCCGGGGCTGTTCGATTGCTTCCTTTTTTATCTGCAGAGGAGTGGTGGAAGCAAGGGAAATTAACACAAATATGGTAAATTGATCTTGAAGACCTGCCTTCTGAACAAAAACTGCATTTTTTTAAAAAAAGTACTTTACATAAGTTATTTTAAAAAAACAAAAAAGAAGGGCCCATAGGAAATAGACATTTTTTTAAAAAACACATTAATCTATTACATTAAAAGGGCATGGGAGAACTACAGTAAAGAACTATAGTAACAGTTTCATTAAGAAGTTTCACTAAAAACGTACCCTTTCTCAAAGGAACCTGTGTATGTATCAATAAAAGATGAACTTATATCCAGATCCAGGTAGTATCCATGTACATGACTCAGTCCAGTGTACTGGGGAAAGTGATGGATAAGAGTTAGGGAGAGTGACAATGTTAAACCTTATTAAGGTCACTGTAAGCAGCATGTGACTTGATAGCACGTAACAACAACAAAACCCATGTGCAGGCGCTACCTAGATACAACATGTTTGAAAGACTTATGGTATAATGGCTGTAGCCCTGTATCCTCCACACCGACTTAAAACTAGACAAAAGTAATTAACTAATTAAATAATTTACACCCCACCTTTCTACTGCAAAGTAATGCTCAAGGCAGCTTCCCACTTTCACAAGAAAATAAAAAAGCTACAAGTAAAACACATTTCATCATAAAATAATTAAACTGAAGCAAAACCAATCCAGCCATAAAAGCCATTCAATGTACAAACAGCTAAAAACGGTGCAGTAGATTACACGGTGGCTTTACGTTACAACTTCCAGAATTTCAAAGCCATCATAAGGGAAACTAAGCTTTCTCAGCTCTGCCTGAATTTAAGCAGATGGAAGGTTCAGGCACAGCTCTTTAGAAGAAGCCACAACACTCATGCACTGTGCATTACAGTGCAATATGCCAGCCAAATCTGGATTAACCAATACAGCTGACTAAGTGAACTGCAATTTAACTTGTTCTTCCAGCATTCTTATTTTGCAAGGCAGAGTTGGCTTTATAGTCAGGGCAAACTTTTGTGTTGCATTTGAGTTATTTAAAGATGCATACTATTGCTTCATTCCAGTTCACATTTACAAATAGATGCACTAATAAAGATTGTTGCAGATATCCAAATAGGATTCCAGCCATATATATATATACATAACAGCATTCCATAAAACTGAAAGCCAGAGAGGTAGAGAGAGGAGTGAGGAAGTGGGGAGGTCAAGAAAAACAAGACATGTCGCTTTTAGTTTTGTGTATAAATACTTCTGACAGATATGGTTTTGTGGCTCATTTAAATATATGTTATGTGCTTTGCACATGCCATTTCCCCCATGTGTGTACAGTAGGTGTGGATGGGACTCATGGTCAGCCCCCTAAAGCAGGGCAATTACAACTACTTTCTTTTGATCTGGACACAAGTTAAAAGCTGAATAATGTTTTATTGGGTGTCTTATTTGACAATCAAATAGATAGGATGAAGCAAGAATGTAAAAACCCCTCTCTAGGATTTTTAAAACTGGAAAGAGCTGATAACCAAGATTCAAAAATACTGGATGGCTTTCAGAAAGGAAAGTGTTAGCATGGAAATAAGTACAGTACAGTACTAGAAAGATCACCCCATCCCACTCCTTCCTCTTCTGCTCTCTTGATTTTACCTAGGCACTAGATCCCTTCCTTAACAGGTTCCAAGATCCCCAGCTCGCCTGAGTGAAACAAGATCTGCCATTCTAGAGGCACTCGACCTGCCACATGCCTCAAAGGGAGAGCAGCTCCCAAGGCCGGCTGTTTCTAGGCAGCCACATTGTTTGACTCAAACGGTGTTTACACGATGTTGTCAAGGCCGAAAGATTTCTCAGCCTTCATTTTTAACCCAGCTGAGAGCCAGGGCTCGATCCCACGTGACACTAGTCAAACCGGTTCATCCAGGGATCAGGTGCACCACACCGATGGCACATTTAAAAAGCACAGACAAGCCAGAGTGCATTAAAAGCCAGACAAGTGCCACATATATCAAGTAAGAGGTGCTGACGTAATTCATTCTGTAATAAATATGTGCTAGCAAGTCTGTTCTGACTTACAGCGATCTTTCTTTCTTCTAGATAGGCTTGGGGCTGTGCAACTTGTCCAAGTATACACAGGCTGACTCACCAGGAGTCATAATAGGAGGGAATACCTCAAAGAGGGGGGGGGGGGGAGAGATTTCCAAAGCCAGATATCCATCTCACTGAGTTACTCAACCAGCTTAAATTATTCAATAGACCCCAACAAATAAAAGCTGGGACTTGAAAGGCTCAATGGCAATTTAAAAGGAAACATTTCCAGCCCTTGTGTTCTGGAGTCCAACGACAGAATCCTATTACGTTTTCACATACTTGGGAGAAAGCTCATGGGAGCTCCATGACACATTGCACGTAACTGTAGAGGTGTGGAGTGTGTGATAAGGCAACTGTCTGAGTACCTGGCCAGGCACCTTGTCAATGTGTTGCATCAGTTTCTGTGATTCCTCTTCTCTACATGCACAGTATGCGATCCAGCAGTATGTGAGGCTAACTTAGGTCCTAGATAATGACTTCACACCAGTATCACCTAAACAGCCAGGGCCGGCCCTATTGTTAGGGGAAATGAGGAAAGTATGACAGCCAGCAGATGCTGAGGAAGGACAGGTTGTGGTAGGCCATTGTGCCCTCACATATGTATCTGTACACTTTCACCTCATCAGGGTTTATGGCATGGAGACATAAGCAGGTATTCGCGAAGGCTTTCATGGCCGGGATCTAATGGTTGTTGTGGGGTTTTCGGGCTCTTTGGCCGTGTTCTGAAGGTTGTTCTTCCTAACGTTTCGCCAGTCTCTGTAGCCGCCATCTTCAGATGACTAAAGTACTTTATTTTTCAGCTTTATTTTCCAACACTAACCCTATGAGTAGCACCTCTTTATAAAATAGTATACTATTTCAGATTGCCTACAACCCCAGTCTCCAGTGAACAGGCCAAAAACATATGTGTCTTGATCCATACACTCCGTGCACTGAGGACCAGTCAATGTGTACAGGCTGGTATAACCTGTATAACCTGATACTGGTGTAACCTGTATCACCCTCTCTCAGTCTGTTCAATGAACAATTAAATAAGCAGTATTGTCACAAACAGGGGCTCTCAGTTTTCATAGCCTGGGCAAGGGAAAGTAATGGTACCATCCGGTAGGAGAAGCACAGTATGGATTACTGAGAAGGACCCTGAAGAGGGAGCATCTACTCAGGGATTATTTATATTCACAGTGACCTGAAGTTGTTTTTGCCACAAGGATGTCAACAAGGACAAACAGCAAGGAAGTCAACAGTGCAATGCTTACATGCATTCAGTTTTGCACATGCTTGACAGATTTAGCAGAAATAATGGTTTCGCTGAGCCAGATCAAAAATAGAATGATACAGATCTAAGATGCCAGTTCTCTGAGGGAGGGAAATAAAGGAGCCATTCACAGGTAGGTTGGCCATTTCATTTTGCTCTGGCTCAAAATGGGAGGCTTGACAGAAGGCCAGCCTAACGAAGTGTTGGCCATGAAGGGCACCGCCTGACCCACGTCTAGCCAAAATGAAAGCAGAAGGAGTAGACTTTACCTCCCAAATCCCCCACCCAGCTTGACGGGAGGGCTCACGTCTGGCACAGCAGTGCCCAATGCCCCTTTGTCTTTGGACTCCAGAAAATGCCCAAAGCCAAATTTTCTGCCCTAAGGTATGCCAATGGAGAAAGTGCACGTGAAGCCTTTATTTTTACAAAGCTCCACTGAAACTTACCCTTCAATTTTCAGTCCTGCTGCATGGGGCTCCCTTGCACTGCTGCTTTAGCCCTACATGTGTGTATGCACAACTCTGCCCCCCCACGCATTGTGTTCCATCACAACCAGAACCTTACACAATTGCTGCGCGGAGGGAAGTGGAGTCATGTGTGCATGCACGCACGCCTAGCTTAACAGGAACCTTGCTCAACTGCTTGGGCCAGGTAGTCATGGAATACGACGAAGCTGCTCACCAAAGAACTATCCACAAACTATTTAGCCAGCATTCCAACTTCCGAAATAACCCACACACTCTTGAGTCTCTCTTTGCAGCTAAGAAGGTCAGAAGCCTTCCACAACAGCACAAGCAACTTAAAAGTGCTTGTGAACCTGAGCCCTTTCCCACACAGCACTGTGTGTGCATACTTCAACCTACTCACTGAATTCAGCATTCCCAAAGTCATGATCTGAGAAGAGATTAGCAACTCTAAAAGGAAACAGGCAAGGATTTTTGGGATAAGTTCAACAGGTAAATTAAACATTTACTTTGTGAGCTCTGCCTTTGGAAACACACTACACGAGGGCAGAGTTTTCCCATATGAAGAGGACCTCTTGACCCCTTGAAAGGGTGTCAGGGTGGGCTGAGGAATGTAGCAGGAGCTTCAGCCCCATACAACAGCATCAGAAGCGCCACTGGAAGTCCATTAACCAAGGGTGGCACCAGGTTTGAGAAGATCGTCAGCAGCAGTGGGACAACCGGCAACTCTATCAGCCTCACCTTACCGTGAGGAAAACAAGCAATGCAAACGTTTCCTCATCAGCATTCCTGAAGCACCATTTTCATTCCTCCACAAGGTGGGCTTCGAAAACCTAATGCAGCACTCCACTATATTGAACTTCCTCAAAACCAAGCATTCTCAGAAGCTCAAAGAAAAAAACTGGCCACTGGCTTGTGTGTGTGTGTGTTGCTACCAGCTCCTGGCATCCCTGGAATGCCTAGAACATTGAAACCACTCCCATCCTCCCAAAAAGGGAGAATATGATGGGTAGGAGCCAAAGCGAGAGGTACTGACCACCCCCAGAAGAAAAAATGCCACCACAAAACTGGCAAAGGGGCAGAACAAGGACTATCCCGCTTCTTTGACAGGAGAAGTTCTGTGCCATCAATCTGGCACCCTTGCCCACCCCACCCACACCAAATCTTCCTCTTCACAGTGGCACTAAAATTGTAAGAAGGGCATTTTAACTCTGTGGGTGCTTATTTTTGGTATAGTTGAAATTTTCTCAATTCTCATGCTAAAAACAGACTATCATGGTGGCATTCTTGTCAAGGTATCTATAGTAGACCGAAGAACCTCTGACCCCCATAGAGACCCTTGTTGTACTCCAATTCCCATCCATCACTGCTAGCACAGTTAATGGTGACGTGGATCACTTCGTCAAAACCTACAGGTTCCCCAGCCTTGATCTCAAAAATCCAGGTGAAATGGAAACAAGCAGCTGAATTATATTTCATTTTGAAGATGGTCCTATTTGGATAAAACAGAGTTAACACAGAGAGACAAAAATCTAGTGGATTCTATTGAAACCAAATGAACTTACAACCCGTTTCTTCTGTTCTGATATTTCTGCTCATTTGACTTTTCAACAGCAGTTGCCAAATATTCAGGCTTCCAAAAAGGTCAGGAGTGACAGCTTGGATTTTGCCCAGTTTAAGCAGCCGTCAGGAAACCCCACTGGCCAAGGGGCAAAAAATCCAACTGTACATTAGTTAAGAGTCCTACTATGAAATGCTTTCATTGGCACAGACCAACTTTTGTTGAACTTTACACTTTTTTATTATTATTTTTAAGCCTTCTGATGTCACTCAGTAGTTTATGTTGTGGGAAAGTGAAGTTTTCACAGTAAAGCAATCCACACTCTCAAGATGGGCAGCTGCTAGAGAGTTATTAGTTGGAAAGGAAATTCAATTAAATAATTGTTAGATAAAAGCTATTGCTGCCTTTCCTTTGCATGGATACACCTCTCAATGTTCTGCAGTTTTTCAGGTTTGGGTTAAAATCATTTTGGCACTCCAAAAAAAGAAAAGAAAAAGAAAAAGAAAATAAAAGTTTTTTAAAAGCAATAAGGGAAAAAACCTGAATGTAATTCCATAATCAGAAGCCTGAGAATGTTGGAAGCTATTTTGTAACAGGGCAAAAGTTTCAAACCCAAACAAAGAAGAGAGGCAGTTAATCATCCTTCGTTTAACACTTGCATGTATTCTTCTTCTGTACAAATCAATGTTCTGATGTTCTTCGTTTTCCCTCCCTTAAACTATGCTGATCCTACAGATGATAAAGTACAGCACACTGGTATTGAATCAGGATCTCCTAATCCATTAAAATGCCATCCTCAGCAGATGCTTCACTGTTCAGAGAGGAAATTAAGCTCTAGGAGTTTTGTTTGTAGCTTCGGATTTTCTTGCTTGGAGTGAGGGTGAAACGATACTGTTCCCTTACAGTTTGAAAACAAATGGAGAACTGATGGCTGGATAAAACCCATGATTATAGGGCTTTTGGTTTAACATTTTGTTAATGTGTTCAGGAATGTGACTAGGGAGGGTGGAGTTAATTCGCCTCCCTTCCTCCACTACTGGACTGCTTTGGTCACCTTGATGGATGATCTACACCAGGAATAGGGGAAGTATGTTCCTGCTGGACGTTTCAGTGGCTTTCAGTACCATTGACCACTGTATCCCTCTGGATTGTCTCTCTGAGATGGGACTTGGAGGTACTGTTTTTATGGTAGCTTTGGTCCTTTCCTGGAGGGAAGAACTCAGAAGGTGGTGCTGGGGGGCTCCTGTTCAACACCCTGGCCACTGGTCTCTGTGTCCCTCAGGGTTCTGCTCTGTTCCACATGCATTTAACCTGGGAGAGGTTGTCTGGAGTTTTGGAGTTTGGTGACACAATACATAGATACCACCCAACTCTATTTCTCCTTTCCTTATAAATCAAAGGAAGCTGTTCTTGATTCTTGATTAGCGCCTGGTGTCAGTAACAGACTGGATGAAACTTGGTCCAGAAAAGACAGATGTCAGTCACAAAGTAAAGCAGGAGCTAGGTCTTACATAGCTGACATAACATCACTCTATCTACTTCTGACAGACTCCATTGCTAATACCGACAGAACCCTGACTAGAGAAAGGTTGGAAAAAGAATTTGAGGTAAAGAAGGAACAATTGCCTGCTACTGAGTTGACTGATATTCATTGTAGTTTCTTCCCAGCCAAAACCTATCAAGGGCATCATACGTAGGTTGGAATTTATCCAACAACATCTGTTGGATGACACATCCCCACCCCTGCATTATCCTTATAGGTTCACCTCCTCCTGTGTCCAGCATCCAAAACAGATCTATTTTGTAAGGTGGATTCAAATGCAACCATTCACACATGCCTAAAAACACAACCATAGGGCCAATTCTAAAGGCTGGGAAACCCCTTTTTAGACTCTCTTAGGGACCAGTGCTTATTCCCTTGCTGGAGGAACTTTTCCAGAGCAATTTTCCCTAATATAAGTTTGCAAAAAATTCCCCCATGCCTGAAATCATACAAAACTATTTTATGGCTGATTTCCAAGAATACCAAAGATCGGAGCAAGAGCTCATGAAAAGAAAGCAGAATTTGTTGTTTCTTCACTTTCCCCCTCACCCCTCTTCTCACTGGCTGTTAAAATGATTGCAAGCGAAGTATGGAATGATTAGCTCGCTGAAATCTTAGAGGGGGGAAAATCTATCTGTATTCCCGACTTATCTAGCAATAAAAGCATACCCTCATTTTTCATCCTCTTGCATCTCAGCTGCGCCAAAGATGGTTTTTGTTTTTCCTTAATTAACAAAGGGGGGGAAGGCACCCTTCTATACACTCAGGATACAATCAAAATCCCTATAATTTCAAAGGAATTTTCTCCACAGGGCTTTCCTTTAAACAAATCCCCAGCAGTAACTCAAAATGTAAAACAACTGCATAAATGGAGGGAAGAGGCAAAAAGCCCTACTGTAAATAAAACAGGAAGAAAAAAACCCAAAGAACTAAACAAGCTGAACTATAGATCTGATCAGAGAGTGGTTCTGGCCTCTATTTTCAAACACAAGGACCCTTAAAATTAACACTGAAGCTCCAGTTACCTTGCCTTCCGATCCTTCAGCCATAAGACCACCCAATCTTTGCAAAAAGTCTTTCCGCAGCAGAGTATGTTAACAATCACTCAAGACAGGATATGTGGCTGAAATTAAATACACAGAATACACACACCAAATGCGCCACACTCTGCATTCTTTCCTCAGAGAACTGGAGATCCATGTTAACCCTGGTGGAATGCATAGCTAGCTCAGGTTTTGGGGTGAGGTGGGGTGGAGGAGATATACCTAAAATGCTCTTTCAAAAAGCAAGAGCAAAGCAGGCAGAGGGCTCCCACACCCTAGGAGTTTACTTCCTCCTGTTTCCACAGAGATCAGTGTGTTCGCTATTGCACTTTTTTGATATGCTGAGAAGAGTTTCTTCTCAAGTTCACAGGCATTACCAACACAAGAGTTGTTTCTTTTCAACAAGAGACTTCTTCAGATTCACACACACACACCTGGGATGTTTTGCCCAAGTCTTCAACTTCAGAATAGGAATGCTTTGATATCAACCCATCCAGTTTGCCTTGGTAGCCTTGGGCAATCTGCATAAGTCCAAGGTAGGCCCAGGAGAAGGAAATGGCAGACTATTTCTACTTGGAAAACCCTTGAAAGTATCACCCTAAGTCAAAATTGACATGATGGTATGTCATAATTCTTAACTATTTCGGGCATGACTGTTATTTTTCCTAAGACATAAGTCATGTGATATCTAGAACAGTGGTTCTTAACGTGGGCAATAATGCCCCCCAGGGGGCGATTTCATTTTTCAGGGGGGCGGTAGAACGAAAAGGGGCAGTGTGGGGGCGAAAGAACAGAAGGGGGCGGTAGGGGGGCGCTGGAGTGAGCCAAACCTATGAAGGCGACCTCAGCCGCAGTGCTGGCAGTAGATCCGGTGCTGCTGCTGCCGCCAGATGATCCAGCTCTTTCTACCTGCCACGTCTCGCCTTTCTCCTTTAGGGGAGCACTGAGTGTGGATCGGGTGGAAGGAAAGGGTCTCTTGGGTCCTCATCCTCGCCCCGTGAAGCGCTGCCTCGCACCCGGGTGGGGAGGGAGACTAGGTAGGTAGGTAGGTAGGTAGGTAGGTAGGTAGGTAGGTAGGTAGGTAGGTAGGTAGGTAGGTAGGTGGGTGGGTGGGTGGGTGGGTAAGATATCATCACCTCAGGGAGGGGGGCGATGATAACTTCCTCAATGGCTCAAGGGGGCGTTTCTTTCAAAAAGGTTAAGAACCACTGATCTAGAACACTGGATTTAGACTAGGCAGCAGTCGGTTCAAATCACGGCTCAACCATACATATTTTTGTGGTGATCTTGGGCAAGCATGATCTTTTAATTCATACTACCTAAAAGGTTTGTTTTGAAAACAAAAGGGGTAGGGGGCCATAGCCTGCTCTAGGTGAAGTACTGCACCTCTTTCAGCTCAAGGGCCAAATACTATTTCAGATAAATTACCAGGGGGGGAGAGGAATTCCAGGGATGAGCATCACAAAAAGCAAATTGATGGGGCTCCAACTATCAGCACGTCTTGGGGGAGGCACCCTCTTACTACCAATGACAGTGTCTTAGCAAAGGCAACGAAAAATCCTAAATTGAATAACCCCCATGTTACATCTGGGAACCACAGAAAAATAACATCAAAGAGAAGGTGGGGGGGGCATAGATTTGGTCCTAGGGCTTGATGTCCTCCAGTCGTGGTCTAAACTGTTGGTCTCAGACATGGCATAAATAACATATCAGCCATGGATGTCGTTCCACACTCCATGGAAAAAATAAGATCATAGTGAAAACCACACTGTTCTTCCAACTGTGATCTGAAAGCATCAATAGGCATGGAATTTCGATATTTCTTGAACTTAAGCAACCAGGAATTCCATCAGCCAGAAGTTTGGGGGTTTTAGCCAAGAAATCAAAGTCCTCACAACAGTTGTCAGTTACTCACAGGTAGTGAATGAAGGCATTTTGTTCCAAAACAGAGGAAATGGTTGGGACGGACTAACCTCCATGGGAGCAGCAAGAGATTAGGGAACTAGTAATTTTTCTTTTCTTTTTACAGCATCCTCTTTCTTTCTTTCTTTCTTTCTTTCTTTCTTTCCTTCCTTCTTTCCTTCTTTCCTTCTTTTGTACATCATCCTGTACAGAACCTAACGGGCAGAGAGTCTCTTCCCAGGGCTGAAGTACAAGAAATATTTGAGTCCCATGCTTAGGCAACAACCCTCCCAGTATTGCTCCTCACCACATCTAACATCCAATGCTAAACAGATTCTAGAAGCAGAAGTTCCATTATATACTGTGGTAGGATAATAAAGCAGGGGAGAAATCAAATATCTCATCCATCAGTAATATATGCAGAAGAGACAAAAATTTTACAGTACTTTACTACACTGGGTGTCATTCAGTTTTGCCTCTAAAATGCAAACTAACCAATCAGTACAGTGGTGCCTCACTTGACGAGGATAATTCGTTCTGTTCAAATCGCTGTTAAGCGAAATCCTCGTCAAGCAAAATTTAAAAACCCATCGAAATACAGTACATTGAAAACAGGTTCAATGCATTCCAATGGGCAAAATACCTGCTCGTTTTGCGAAGATCCTCCATATGGCGGCTATTTTCCAGTGCCTGTAAAGCGAGGAATCCATCCTAAAGCACAGCAGGGAGCCATTTTAGATCCGCCAATCAGCTGTTTTAAAATCATCGTCTAGCAAAAAAAATCGGTTCCCGAAGCAGGGAACCGATCATCGTTAAGCGATTTCCCCCATAGGAACATCATTTTGCGATCACAATAGCGATCGCACAAACTTCATTGTAAAGCAGTTTCGTCATTTAACGAGGTAATCGTTAAGCGAGGCAGCAATGTATTTTTGGAATAGAAGAACAATCAGATGAGAGAAATGGATTCTCTTTAATTGAGAATCCATTTTAGACACTTAGACAAAATTGCCCTATATGAAGATGCAGCTGCAATTTATTGCCCATTTACACCCCTCCACAAAGAGGCCACTATGAAATAAGTAGACGGCATGATAGCAGCCTATTAAATAAATCTAGACATTGTGTGAGTCCCTTTCTCCTGAATCATTCTATGAATTACTTTTAATCCTCCATGCATCCCATTTATAGCTATAGTCTGTCAGGCCCGAATAGCCAGCAAAGTGGGAGATGGAAGAAATTTATTATAAAGAATGCTGATTCTAAGCATTCCCACTTGGGAATTAGTTTCCCATGAAACCAGCAGGACCTGCTTCCAAGTAAATGTGTTTGTCAAGTAAGGCATTAAATCATTTACAAATGAATTATGTTTGTGGTGCCTTTGCATGCTCTATTGACCTTCTTCTTCAAAAGGAACCAGGCAAATCCATAAGATTAAGACATATTGCTTTCCTTGCGGAACCCCTGAAGATAGCCTATTTGATGTTCCTCCAACTCTAATCCAGCGCAAAAAAAGCAGGTTGCCTAAAATGATCTAATAAGTTCACAATTGGGTTAAATATACTATCAAGATGGAGGCAAAAACAAACCCAAAACAAAAAACACAACCAATTATTAACAGTAACAGTCTCCACATACATATTCATACAATACTCTGACTTCTGGCGGTTATGATAACTAACCGATATGTGCTAGCTCTCACTTTGGTCACCATAGTAGGGCAAAGGAAACATAAGCATCCAGTGACCTAAAGACCAGAATCATTTTGCATCCCTGACAAACTGCTAAAATGGTTGTGGAAAAAATTTAGGCCTTGGGGCTGAATCCAGCTTTCCTGGAATACTGTACTAATATGAACCTCTGGAGTTCCTCAGATGGGCTTGGTCTGTTTCCCAAGACATCATTGTTTGGTGACTTCCTGGGTTTCATTGTAGTTTTCTCCCATTCTGTAAGGTAAAAATATCTCTCTTAAGACTTACATACATGCAGGAAGATGTTCAAAGTGAGAGTGGTCGTTTTGACCAGACAGACGGGGTACAAATAGAATAGAATAGAATAGAATAGAATAGAATAGAATAGAATAGAATAGAATAAATAAATAAAATGCTAACACTTTATTTTTTTGTCCCACCTTTTGTCTAGCTCTAAATGTATTTCAGAGTGTTAGTGTTCTAGATTTTATAAATACTTGAGAGATCACTTCAGATTAATTTCCATAAACTGTTGTAACTTTCTCCATGAAGTCCTATTCTGCTGACTCATCACGGGATGGAGGTGCCCTGTCCTCTCTGGAGCAGCCATCCTCAACAATGACCATATAGTTCCCTGGGGGGTCTTGGCATATTTGAAGACTGAAAAATGTCAGAAGTTTCTGAAAGATATCTGTACATGAGCCTCGTGGCACAGTGGTTAAACCGCTGTACTGCAGCCAAAATTGTGCTCACGACCTGGGGTTCAATCCCAGGTAGCCGGCTCAAGGTTGACTCAGCTTTCTATCCTGAGGTTGGTAAAATGAGTACCCAGCTTGCTGGGGGGGCAATATGTAGCCTGCATAATTAACTTGTAAACCTCCCAGAGAGTGCTTGAAGTGCTATGGGGCAGTATATAAGCAGCACACTTTGCTTTACATGTTATACTTTTTTGACAGGGGCCCTTGAAATCAGAGAAAAGCTCCTAAAAGGGCTGTAGCCAAAAAAAAAGTTTGAGAATGGCTACTCTAGAGCTATGTCAGCAAAGCACAAGTTCTAGTAGGGGCAACCAGGCTGATATGACTTTGAGTACAGCCTTAGTAATCGGCCTAGCTAGAATACAGCAAGCTTCATGATATTGGCCACCACTTGACGAATGGTCAACAGCAACTGCAAAAGCACATGAAGTGTTTGAAGAGGTGGGCTGCTATCCATGAAAACTTGTGGCAAATAGAACTTCTTAGTTTTTCTATGATACCATATGGCTTCATCGTTTTTGCTGCTACAAATACATGGACAGCATTAAACAGTTGCAGTCAGCATCTGAAGGTAAATTAACGGATGATGGCCTGCAGGAGCAGGGGAAAGAATCTACCCGCTGCACCTGCTTACAAGCCATGGAAACATGGCTGTAAGGAAGTCCCGCCATTTCCAGACTGGGACGCCAGTGGGTCTGTATCCAAGCATGACAGGCTTGAAAAGAACGAACAGGCCTTCTTGAATGTGATTCTGTGGCATTCAGTCTTTGTTTGCATGGTTTTACCACTCAAGCAAAACTGACCCTAGAAAGTGACACACCTTACCTTCAGCAGCTAGAATTGTATGGAAGCACTTCATAAAAATCTTAGCAGCCAGCCTGACAGATGGTGATACAGCCTGCAGGTTCATAATCTTGTCATGTGCAATGTCCTTCTCTCAGACAGTTAATAAAAAATATTGTTCTGTGGAGACTGCACTGCTTGTCAACCTACTGCAAAGTCCTCTGCTTATATGAACACGCTCATTATTCCCATTACAAGCGTGTATTCAAGAGCTCTCCCTGATCTGTGAACACTGTTTCTGGCTTCTCCAGCCTTCAAGCCTCCCCCTTTTACCTATACTGGCCAAGTATGCTACTATGAAGTCTGGGTGTATGCAGGACACAATTACGTGCTTACAAGCACCACAAAACTATGAGGGCCATGTGTCAAAACGTCTGTGCAGTTCGGGAATGCCCATTTCACCAAAAGCGGACCAGTGTAATTTCAAATGTAAGTCCTAACAAGATATGGTGAAGCCACTTCTCTTTATTATTATCCAAACTGATTTCAGTCTGCCACCATGTGAATAAAAAACTTCTAAGGGCAAATGGAAACCATTAGCACTCTTCTATTAATGTTAGGTTTTTTTTTTCAAGAGCCAGCCCATTCCCACACTGCATCAAACTGGTTGCATTGTCTCCTCTCCCACTCCCAAAATAATGCATCTGAAATCCATCTGCATACCTTTAATTACAACTATATTAATCTCCTTGGCAACTGAACGCAAACTTTCGGATTAGTAGTTCACACCATTCCTTCTTGCAGAAGGAAATTTGGAAGCACATTCGTTTTCTTCATGATGGATGGACTTAATTAGACTTCATTCCATTTGAAGAGCTTGATTCATCTGCAATAATTCAGGTTCCTTCACAGTCTTTCACCTTGATACACACACCATTCAATGGGCTGATGCTAGATTTTTTTTTCACCCTAGCAAGCCAGTCTTAGTAGTCGTACCATCTATGTAAATACAGATGCTTGTAGATGTTTGCTGTCAACTTGACACTGTATCTACTACATTAAACAGGTTGTCTTGTGGATATAGGTCCCAAATGACAAACCTAATAGGTCTCCAGCTGCCAAAAGCAATCAATCAGCTGGCATGTTGATCCATTTATCAGGCTGGGAATATGTTGTTATGAGCCATTAAACTGTCTCCAACATATGGCAAACCTAGAAATTAGTGGCTTCTAACATGTCATGGCATTAACAGCCCTCCTCAGATCTTGCAAATTCAAACTGTGGCTTCCTTTATGGAATTAGTCCATCTCATATTTGGGCTTTCTCTTTTCTTCCTGCCTTCAACTTTACCAACATTATTGCATTTTCCATTGTCTTTTCATGATGTGTCCAAAGTATGTCAGTCCCAGTTCTGTTATTTTTGCTTCTAGAAAGAGTGCAAGCTCAATCTGATTTAGCACCCACTGGTTCATCTTGCTGGCAGCTCACAGAATCTACAATCATCTCTTCCAGCACTTTATTTCAAATGAACTGAATTTTTTCATTGTCCAGCTTTCACATCCACAGAAAGTAACAGGGGCAGAACAGTATAGATCATCTTGGCACCCACCATTACACTTGATGATCTTCTCCAGTTCCTTCAATGCTATCCTGACAAGTCTCGGGTCTCTTAATTTCTCAAACCAACAGATTTTACAAAAGAAGTAAACCAACTTGAGAGGATACAGGAAGAAAATCCAATTTTACAAGGTCCAGGCCTGCATTTCGGGTTCACCAGACGTTTGCCAAAATTCAAAGAGTCCAGCTGACATGTGAGTAGAAGGAAGTGTCGTTCAGTCAGATGGTCACTGGATCCATGCCAATGCATGCCCAACTCGTATACCTGGTAAACCTCCGTAACTCCTTTAGTCTCAGCTAGAGATGGGGGTATTCGTATTTGTAGGTGAATACGAATATCTCCCCGCTGGCGGAAATAACGAGGGTCTGGCCCCATGGAGCCCGATGCTCCAGATTCACAGACGGAGGTGTCTCTTTTTTTAAAGTCAACAGTTTGATTCAATTCAACTTTTCATTTCTCAACACTGACCTCTGAGAGTCATAGTTCAACTTCACTGGACATCTCTTTGGTTATAACATTAACAACATTTTTAATCCAACTCCCACTGAATGGAGATGGATCCCCCCCCCCATTAGGGTCCCATATAGGGTACATGTGTCGTAACTGACCAGACAGGCAGGATATATTAAATAAATAAATAAATAAATAAATAAATAAATAAATAAATAAATAAATAAATAAATAAATAAATAAATAAATAAATAAATAAATAAATAAATAAATAAATAAATAAATAAAAGTGAGTAAGAGGGACTCCCGAAACACAGGTAATTGCAATAAAGTAAAAGGTCCCAGTTCTGGATCTCCCTCCCAGTACTCCCTTCTTTCCCTTTCTACTTCTCTTTTCTGTTTGAATCCACTCCCATCTTTCTGGTAGCTCTCAGATTGGGTTCCCCTCCCCTTTCTCTTTCTCTTCTCCTTTTCCTCTCCTCCCTCCTGTTCTTCAGCCAGGTCTTTTTCCAGCCTTATTCCCACACCATTCGCGTTCCCTCAGTTCTGGGGTGTTCCTGTATTTCAGGGGTTCTCTATCTACAATTCTCCCAACCCAATGTCTACAGAGGAACAGGTGGTTCTATATTCTTTCAGTTCCCGTTAAGAGAGTAAATGGCATGCTGACAATCTGATGTTCTTCCCCATCCACCTTCTCACAATAGGTTTGGGGTTTTTTTTGTTATTGTATGCTTATTTTGATTGCCCTTTTAGTTGATAAACTGCTTGGAATAGTGCACTGCACTAATGGGGCAGTATATAAATGAAATAATTAAATACATTAAAACACACAAGTGACCAGGTTTATTAGGTAAATCCTCCCAAACATGCTATGGCTTTATATAAGAAATGACAGGAAACTGTATAACTGCTTTGTCTCCTTGCAACCTTATTCAACAGGGCACTGAAGTTTACAGGAAGTCTCTCTCAGGGGAACACCAAGCGATGATGGTTGCCACCTGAGATCCAGAGGAGACCTGAAAAACTAACTACGATGTGTTGAGATGATCCAAGTCTCTGGTGAGTTAAAAAAGCCCAACAGCTTCTCCCTGCCTATTTCAGTTTCTATCTGGTAGATCAAACAATATTTATCAGGAAAATTTGCGATCTACACATTGGCTATTACATCATACATGCATTCACAAAATGGGATCTGGTTTGATACAGAACTTGGTATTCTAAGAATTCTTGCTCGCTAACAACTAGGTCTTCACCGATTCCTTCCCTGACTCCTCATCCTCCACAAGCACAGAGGAAAGCAAGGTCGTTGTACAGATAAACAGTCTGTACCTATGATGAGGAACCCCCATGTGCCCAGGGATCTGAAGCACGATTGCATAGTCTATGCAGCTGCAGTCCCTTGCCACCTTCTGCTGAATGTACTCAACTCCAAAGAGGGGCTAACAGATCCAATCCTATCTCTTCCCAGTGCTTTCGTTCAAAGATTGCCTTTGGACACAACAGAATCAGAGACCTACAGATGTCCATCAAATCTATGCATTTCATGAATGACGGCCTTAGAAAAAATATGCATTTTGCCATTTGCCTTTATTATCTGCACACTTTTTGCTATTTAAGGAACAAAATGAAGGGGCAGAAGATACCTCTGAGATGACTCCTTTACCTTTCCTCATATGACCAACACCCATTCCTCAACAGCCCAGACCAGGTGGTGACAGGAAACTAAAGATTAGAGTTACAGAGGTATGTTGGCAAGCAGGGAACAGCACCAATCCTCTCTCTTTCCAATGTGGGGTGCCTCTTGTCTTATCTACTGCCACTATGTTTGAATTACCTCTTTGTAGATTAGCAAGCACTGCTGAGAACCTTATCATCTGCCACACCCAATGTACACACCTCTTCTGGTCACAAAGGTATCTACATTTCACCCTTGTAGAAGTCCGACATGATCTGAACTGCGGGGGGGGGGGGTTCATTCCATGGAATCCCAAGACTTGTAGTTTGGTGAGATTCTTAGAATTCTCTGCTGCTAAGCATCTCACCAAACCGTATGCCCCAGAACTCCATGAAACCGAGCCATGGCAGTTCAGACGGGACCAAACAGCTATAATTTTGTAGTGCAGATAAATTCCATAGGCCAAGTGCAATTTTAAACAAGCATCCCGGTTTTCTAGGCATGGAAACAGTCCAACAAACAGTTCAGTAAAGCCAGATTCAGGGCAGCAAGATCCGGACTGGTTTCACACCATCTTCACCAGAATCCAGCATGAAACTCTTATTTAAGCTATTTTCCAACTGCCACACAGAGGGTGGTTAAGAGGTGCTGATTCTATTTTAAAAGAAGAAGAAAAGAAACAACAGTTACATCACCGCCTTGTGAATCAAACACACTCAAGTCCAGTCACAGCACTCAATTTTGGCTGGCGCACCTAAATATTTTAACAAGAGAGAAACCAGTTCATCGCCCCTTCTGCTCCCCCTCTCCTCCACTAACGCTTGCATGAAAACTTCTTGTGTCTGAGGGAAACACAGAGCAACCCCAGGAACAAGGCACTATTGTTCTTCAGCAAAAGGAACCAGCTGGGCAGAAGAACAAACAAGGGGGGGGAGAAATGCCAACAACCCCAAGGAGTTCAATAGCAGATGGAAAATTGGCGCCTTTATTCAGTCATGTTATTCTATTTGGGAAATAATCCTTTAGGAATAGGTTATCAGCAGTTAATGACTGGTTTGCTACTTACAAGGCTTCAAGTGAAGCATGAGGTAGTTTAAGGTCTGACACACGCTGCTGTAATAAGAAAATATAAGGGGATTACTATCATTATAACCTAATCATGGGTGCATTATATATTTTTAATTAGCATCTGCTGCGGCACAGTTCAGGCATTAGACTTCGGTCAACCCACTCCAGTTGCTCACGGAGAAAAGTAAATCAAGAAAGCGATCGGGGTTGAACAATCTGCACCTTGTAAAGACAACACAATGCGGGGAAGTAAAGAAGCGCACTCCGTCATGCTGCCCTGCAGGAGCATTTCTGAACTTCATGGTCTGCTCAGGGGTGGGTAGTCTCAGAGCGGCAGTTTTCAGGTTTGTTGGCAGTCTATAGGCCATACTTGCAAGGGAGAACTAAACAGGTAAGTGGGGCCAAAGAGGCTAATCTGCATATTTTTTAAAAAAACCACCAAATGACTGCACAGTATGTTATGTGCCATCAAGTCACTTCCTATGAATGAGAGATCTCCAAAACGTCCTGTCCTCAACTGCCCTGCTCAATTTTTGTAAACATAACTCTATGGCTTCCTTTAAGGGAGTTCAGTCCATCCTGTATTTGGTCTTTCTCTTTTTCTGCTGCCTTCCACCTTTTGCAGAACTACAGTGGTGCCTCGCACAACGATGTTAATTGGTTCCAAAAAATTCATTGCTGTGTGAAACCATTGTTCTGCGAAACACCATTTCCCATAGGAATACATTGAAAACCGGTTAATCCGTTCCAATTGGAACGGATTGCCGTCCTTAAGCGAAAATCGCCATAGGAAACATCGTTGAGTGAAACCCGGTTCCCCAATTGAAATGCATTGAAGCCGACTCAATGCATTTCAATGGCTTTGCGAAGTCTTTTTTCGCTCCTGTAAAAGTGTCTTACAATGTTTGGAACCTGTTTTAATTAACTTAAAAATGAGCGAAAACGGACGTCGGAAAGGACTTCAAAAGTAGTGCTTTTGAAGCTATTCTGTTTTCGCTCATTTTTAAGTGTCTTACAATGTTTGGAACATGTTTTAAATGCATACATACATTTTATTATTACGGCATCGAGCCATACAAAATTTAATACATGAAGTTATGTATTCAATTTTGTATGGCTCAATGACGTAATAATAAAATGTATGTATGTTTTAAATGCTTGCAATCGTTAGCCCACCTCCTGAACCCTATGCAAACTTAATTTGGTGTTGTTCTGAGTCGTCGTTAATTTTTGGTGATTTTTTGTTTTTTCTCTCATTGAACTCTACTGAACTGTCCTCCAATGCATTTCAATGAGAGAAAAAACAAAAAATCACCAAAAATTAACGACGACTCAGAACAACACCAAATTAAGTTTGCATAGGGTTCAGGAGGTGGGCTAACGACTGCAAGCATTTAAAACAGGTTTCAAACAGTTTAAGATACTTTTACAGGAGCAAAAAAGGGACATTGTTAAGTGAAATTCCCCCATAGAGAACATCGTTAAACGATGGGGGAAATTCCTCAAAGAAACCCATCGCTGTGTGAATTCGTCGTTGTATGAAGCAATTGTTATGCGAGGCACCACTATATTACTTTTTCCAGAAAATCTTGCCTTCTCATAAAGGCAGCCTCAGTTTCATTATTTTCGCCTCTAGAGAAAGTTCAGGCTTGATTTGCTTTAGGACCCACTTGTTTGTCTTTCTGGCAGTCCCGGGTCTCTGCAAAGCTGTCCTCCAGCACCACATTTCAAATTAATCATTTTTTTCCCCTGTCAGCTTTCTTTACTGTCCAACTTTCACATCCATATGTGGTGACTGGGAATGCAAGAGTGTAGAAGATCTTGGCGCTGGTCTCCAGTGACACATCCTTACACTTGATGATGATTTTTTTTAATTCTGGCAAAACCAAAAGGAAAATTAAAAAATAAAGAACACAAAAATGTTATGGCACCTTAAAGCATAAATAATATATTTTAATGTGAGCTTTCTTTCTGACATAAGAGTGGGGCAAATATTTACAGTGATACATGGCCCCAAAACAAAGACACTAAAATTTTTTGCCAGGGCACAGGTTGTTGATAGTGTGGCATTTCACCTCTGGTGATGAAATTTAAGACCCCTGTTGATATTTCGTTCCCCTCCCAAGAAGCATCGATTAGTAAACAAGGATGACAATTGGCGGGTAAATCAATCCCAGTCAGGACGTAGAAGGAACAAGATGGTGAGTATCTCTAATACTAATGAGAGTTGTGAGGTGGCATTTCTAATTCGTTTATTGCTGCCCTTCCAAGTCTCAGCCTTCTCCTGATTTCTTGGCCACCATTTCCATCAGGATAGATGATTGAACCAAGGTACACAAAATCTCTAGGTACCTCTGTTTCTTAACTATCAACATTAAAGGTGTGTAGTTGTTCTGTAGTCCCGATTCATGTCTTCTTAATGTTCAACTGTAGTCCTGCTTTAATGTTTGCTATAATAGGTTTTGTTATATATATGCTTGGATCCCATCAAAACATGGCACAAGTGATCCTATGCTCTACTGGGGGTAGAAAAAGACATTCTGACCCCACAACATGGGGAGGAAGATGCTAAAAATGGCCACATGTAGCCCAACCGTTGTCTGCTTCAAAGTCTTGTTTCCAGCCTTATGAATCTAAACAAGAGCTGTGCGGGATCGGATTAATGTCTGTCTGATCCAGAATGTCCTCCTCACAGCCACCAACCCACCTGCCCATGAGGAACCCATAAGCCTGGCCCACCTTTCTGATTCCCCCCCTTAATTAAAACTTTCTGGTTAGCATTGTTCCTGCAGCCCCAATAGCCTTGAACAAGCATGTCAAGAAGCTACATCCTTATACTTTCTGGATGGAAGTCCAGGAGAATCCATAAAACTCTCTTCATTTGGCTGGCCCTTGCTGCTGAGAATTCGGTTGGAATGTTCAAACAAATATATAAAAATGGGACTCCCAGTTAATGCATAACCTTAATTAGTAAATCTTACACCGCACGATCTGTGCTGCACTGTGCTGTACTGGGACATCCTTATCCAAACAAGAAGGGGTTTTTTACTACTCTGTCTAGCACTTCTTCAAACCGCATGAATGTTTTCTAAGAAGCTTTCTGGTAATTGATGTAAACAGTTTAGCTTTTTTAAATCACTTGTTTATAACTTTTGTTTATAACTTGCAGAGCTACAAATAGACAATTACAATTCGGTTAAGGACTTTTAAGGGGTATTTGTTACACAGAGCAAAACAGAATTCGGAAAAGTCGCAACTCGTGGTGGAGACAGCAGTCCAAGAATGTAACTTCCCCCAAGCTCTGGATCTTACACCCCTGTCACCCAAACTTCACCCCCATGGTCCACAAACAGTGAAATACATCCACTTGGCTCTTATTAGTCAAATCTGATTAAACACTTTTGGTCTAAAATAGCGAACGTATGCCACAGGATCTCAACCTAATGGAGTCCCAAGGGGAGTTTAGTTTTATCCATCTTAAGTATACAATTTGGGCATACCCACAGGGACAAATGCACAGATAGAAAGAGGGAGCATCCCAGGGAATCAGAGGTCCATGCAAACCTCCTCCATGCCCACCTCACCCTATTTGTGCTGAAGAAGAGAATATCAAGAAGACAGGCTGTATTAAGCTTCATGGAGCTTCTCGTGTATTTTAGATCAAGCCCAGTTAAGGGCATTTAAAATGCATCAACATTTCTATACGGTTCATGGGAGTCATTCCATTAAGCTGCCTTATATAAAAGCATTAACTATTCCGCCTGCCAGTCGAGGCAGAGAAGAGTTGTTTTCGTCAACGGATTCCCCATTATAAGTAAGCTGATCAGTGTTGACCCTGGGTGCCTGCCAAAAAGTTACTCTGTTAGCCTCAGCTTATCCATATTTGGCAGAAGGCTATTTTCTTCATCCAGAGAAGCTGGCACTCTCATCTGAAACACTGAGAACATATTCAAAGGGACTACACGCAGCACTTCCTTCCTGTTAGGACAAAATTACGTTGGAATCATTATCCCATAACCTTCCCCAGCTATCCCTTCCCACCCACTAAACTGAGTGTATTTTAGATCAAGCCCAGTTAAGGGCATTCAAAATGCATCCATGTGACATGAGATCAGAGTCTTGTGAATTTCCCCATCTTAGCACACAGAGCATGAAACTTGCTGTGCCAGGGGCATGACTGCATTTCAAGGTTTGCCCTCAGCAGCTGTCATAAGTCTGAGTCCAACCTCTACTCTCAACTAGAGCAGACACAGAATCAAACAGACCTACACAGGCATTGACTCACCACTCAGTGGGTCTATTCTAGTTGTTGTTGTTTAGTCATTAAGACGTGTCTGACTCTTCGTGACCCCATGGACCAGAGCATGCCAGGCTCTCCTGTCTTCCACTGCCTCCCAGAGTTGGGTCAAATTCATGTTGGTGGCTTCGATGACACTGTCCAGCCATCTCATCCTCGGTCGTCCCCTTCTCCTCTTGCCTTCACTCTTTCCCAACATCAAGGTTTTTTCCAAGGACTCTTTTCTTCTCATGAGATGGCCAAAGTATTGGAGCCTCAGCTTCAGGATCTGTCCTTCCAGTGAGCACTCAGGGTTGATTTCCTTCAGAACAGATAGGTTTGTTCTCTTTGCAGTCCAGGGGACTCTCACGAGTCTCCTCCACACCACAGTTCAAAAGCATCAATTCTTCGGCGGTCTGCTTTCTTTATGGTCCAGCTCTCACTTCCATACATCGCTACTGGAAAAACCATAGCTTTGGCTATGCAGACCTTTGTCAGCAAGCTGATGTCTCTGCTGTTTAATATACTGTCTAAGTTTGTCATCGCTTTCCTCCCATTAAACAGGTGTCTTTTAATTTCATGGCTGCTGTCACCATCTGCAGTGATCATGGAGCCCAAGAAGGTAAAATCTGTCACTGCCTCCATATCTTCCCCTTCTATTTGCCAGGAGGTGATGGGAACAGTGGACATGATCTTAGTTTTTTCGATGTTGACCTTCAAACCATTTCTTGCGCTCTCCTCTTTCATCCTCTTTCAGCCTCTATTCTAGCAGGAACTAGCAATTGTGTTTAGGCCGTAACACACAGTGTCGGGTGCTGTCCCTGTCATTATAATCGCCACTGGACCAACAACGATGCTTCACACGTAACGTATGAATATGTATGTGATTTCAGTCATCAGTTCCAAACCCCAGAGTAGAAATGTGCCTTTGATGTCCACACTCCACTAGCATTTTCCTTAGAAAAATGCAGCATCAAGGAGTCACGCCTTTCTGCAGAACCACCTCTAAGAGATATACAGTAGTAGGTTTTTGTGGATTATTTGGAATGTTTTTCTGCTGCCACAGGAACTATATATATATATACTCTCTCTCTCTCTCTCTCTAAATCTCGTACTTCCCATATATAGCTTTGATCTTCCCCTACATATATATATATGCACACACGGTCCATGACAGAATTACGTATAACACACAAAATGTATGAAACCAAACTAAACATCTTTCAGGTCAGCAGGGAAATTTGGAGCATAAAAGCTAGGAGGTGCAATAGAAGTAGTTTTTTCTCTTTAAAAAAACTGCAAAAACAAAACATCATAAATCAGTATATCAAGAGGTGTTTGCTTTCTGTGTCCTGTCCTCCTATCACTCTGTTTCCCTTTAGTATATGGCAATGATCACTGATATCTTAACCATCGTACACTCAAATGGAACGTTATGTTGCAGAATCAATGCAGAACTAGGCCTACCAGGCAAGCACTTTACGACATAATCACCTGTGCAATTGTAAACAATATACAAAATTTCAGACACAGAGCACTGTCTGGGGAGGGGGTGTCACAGACAAAAAGAAACATATCCCAACAAATCAGCCGTTTTACAGAAATTGTTTAAATTTGCTAGGATGAATTAGAGTAACTTTTTTTTTGTTACATATAAGTCAAGGAACTAGAGTTACCAGGTTTGGAATAAGCCAGGAGGTGGTGTCATGTTGAAGTCATGATTCAAAGCCCTGACTAGAGATGGGGACGAATATAAAAACGGATTGCTTTTTCCGACGAATATAACCAATTCGTTAAATATTTGTTGATCCATATTTGTGGGTTCCAGAGACCCCCCCACAAACACGAAGGGATGACTATTTACCTGTTTTTATTCATCCTTTGTATTTAAAAACAAAACAAAAACCATTCTGCCTACTGGCCACTGATCAGCTGATCGGCGGCAGAAAGGCAGCCACCACCCAACACAGCCACCCAATACTCCCACCCCCTTCCTTTCCCTATCTTAGGTAGGACAAACTGGCGGATCAATCCGTTGATTCGTCGAAGAATATTCGTATATTCATATTTGTTGCTCCATTAAACTTGATGAATAATGGATTGCCATTTTTTTTTGTCCCAGTCTCTAGTCCTGACTCATTCCAAACCACCAATGATCACAGTTTCCCAGTTCATAAATTAAGCATGTTAGGGTCAAGGTAACAACAACAGTGAAAACTTCTAGAGATAATTGTGACATAGTGGGAAGAAATGATGCAAAGGGCTAGGCATGAAAACCTGGTTCATGATTTATATGATAATCAATCAATTTCAGTCAGGCAACAGTAAACTTGTTGATTTTTCCAACAACCTCTTCTTAACTTTGCGATACTGCCTGAAGCTATTCTAACTTATTTTTTTCCTAAAGAAACCTTAGCCAAATAAAGCAATGGCTGTCTTAAAGTAATAATTCATTTTGTTCACTGCAAAAAGCCTGGAAGCTCATAAATCTGTGGTAGTAAATTTTAAAAGATGTCTATTTTACTAGATTACTGCGGGTGCAGTTCCATTATCTGATACAAGTAATGGAACTTTTACAGTTCACTTATACAGTGTACTTCCAGTCATCTTGTTCCAAAATACAGAAGCATGTATCAAAAAAAATATGCATCCATCATAAATTTTATATGTACCTTTCAATTCAGAAGAACCTGTGATGGCCTAAATAAAAGCATTTAGTTATGCTGAAAGAACCAGATGCTGTAAATTTTAATCTACGAACACACTTTTATCCTAAATCAACTGCAAAGTCCTGCTGTTCACTACCAAATACTACTATATTTCCAGTACTTACACTGCTTGTCATTAGAATGAGTAGTGGCAAAATCAAAATTTGTTAAGGAACAGACTGGTACAAAATGCCAAGGCAATAAAACGTCCACAATGTGATGGGCAGAAGACATGGGGCAATCTCTCTCTCAGCCCTACCACTACATAGCACTTCAGGTACCACGATTCCAACCTACTGAACCCCAGAATTTGTAGTTCAAGGAGGTAATTACCAAAATCTAAGTACCTCATCAAATTATAAATCCTAGGATTCCATGGGATATAGTTAAAAGTGGTATCACACTGTTATAATCCAGCAATACAGAGGTATTTCAAGTGGTTGGGACCAAGTATAACTAGGCTGTTTAAATGAACCTTGGTCCTCCTAGTCAGTATCATGAAATGGTAAGAAAGCTGGTACACCCCAGGATCAAGAGTTTAACTTTTGGCCCTCCAGCTGTTTCGACTAATGAACTCTAAAACATCTAGAGGGCCAAAAGCTAAGAACTGGCATTACAAAGAATCAGTATGGGGTATACTCAAAGTGTGGGCAGACTTGGGTAACCAACCAAATCCAGAGCATGTGGCACAGTGTTTAAAGTGCAGATCTGCAATCAAGCCTCTGCTCATGACCTGAGTTTGATCCAAATAGGCTCAGGTAGCTAGCTAAAGATTGATTCAGTTTTCTATGCATCCAAGGTCAGTACAGTAAATGGAAAATCCAACTCTTGGGGAGGGAGTTGAATGTGTAGCCTGCATAATTAAACAGTAAGAGTGTGCTAAGCACTATAGGGCAGTACATATGCAGCGCTTTACCTTACTTTATAAGGAATTATTTAAAGAACTGCGTATATGTTTGCTATGGAAAAGGGAACATTAAGGGAAACATGGCAGCCAGGTTGAAATATTACTAAGTCTCTAATATGGAAGAGGGATCAGAGTTGTTCTCTGTTGCTCCACGGATAAGAATAAGATTCAATGGGCATAAATTCCCCAAAAAAGCAGATTTCAAATAAAGAGCAGGAAAGACATCCTAAAAGTTAAAGAATTACTTTACAGTAGAACAGATAGCCCTGGGAGAAGATGGATTCTCCTTTGCTAAATGTATTCAGATGTCTGCTAAGCAGATATTTGGGAGAGACACTATAGTTCAAAGATTTCTGGCTGAGCAAGAAGTCAGACTAGATGACCTCCAAGGCTCCTTCCATATCAAATTCCATGACTAATATTTGCACTTGACCCTAAAACCTGAGATGGTCAGTATCCCTGAGCCTAGTTCCTCTCATGGGGTTGTTGTGTGATAGAGAACCATTCCTGCCATAATTATAATAGCAAGGATGTACTAAACTCAACAGACAGCTTAATAGGTGACTAAGCCTCAATCCTCTGATCTGCAGTTTGGGCATAGAACTCTTCTGCTTTACTGGTGTATTAGATTATGTCAGCAAGAGAAAGTTTCCTTTTGTGTCATGCCTTTTACACCGTCAGCCTGAAAGCAGGAGCGATCTCATTCAAGCATATTTTTGTAAACTACTTTGAGGAGCCTCTTCCAGGCAAAAAGAATACAGTATACTTTGTATACTTTGTATACACTGTATACTTCAAACGAAAAATAAAAAACACCCATGGATGAAATCCTGTTGCACAGCTATGCGTAAACTGCTGGTAACTACAACAGAGCCACAGTGGAAGTGCTATCACAAAGGACTTCTGTGGTGCACTGCACAATCAATCACAATGGGAACCCTGTGACCCACTGCACAATCAAACAGTACAACAGCTTTGCCAGGGCATAAACAACCAACAAATTTATGCCAATGTAATTTCACATCACACTCCGACAAACTGGATTCCAGCCAGCACATAAAACTCTTGAGCATATAAAAGCATTACGTAAATACTGTATATTATAATTACAATTTAAATTCAATAACTGAGGGTGTAAGGTGCTTGAGGCTAAATCCGACTTTTAGTCCCAACTAGAGTAAACCCAGTGAATCAACTGGCCTTTTACAAATCAGCACTTCTGTAAACCTCACTGATTCAATGGACCTACTGTAGCCGAGATTAAAAATTAAATTTAGCCCTTTGGGTTTACTCAATCAAAAGCACAATATGCAGATCAGGGCATTGTTTCTGAGTGCAAGACTTCTGAAACTGATGAAATGAAGAAAAGAAATCCAGGGAGAATAACTTCTCACTGCTCTCTACAAGGTTAGTGAAGAGTTTGTAAGAGTCACCATTACTATGAACTTCTTTTCCTAGAGTTAACCTATTTTAGTCTTCAACAGAATTTGCTGAATTTATAGGCACTAGTAAGAATTCAAGGCCTTCAGCTGAGTTCAGAAAAATTCAAACCACATGAATAGTGCAGCACTCCCTCCAGAATCAGTTTTTTAAAAGCAGTTTTATTAGTGTTTTCAGAGCTAACATTAATGACATTTCCCCCTCAGGAGGAGAGCGTAGTACAGTACTTTGACCAGGGAATGCAATTAAAAGCACTTACTTCCCCCCCTTCTTAAAGTAAACATGATTATAAACACACACATCTCCAAATCACTCTGTCCTGTGAGAGAGTATGAAAAGCAGTACAGGTAGGTCACATGTTGCTGAGAAGGAGAGTCAGAGAACTTAAGAGAAATTAAGAGAGTCAGAGGAGGAAAGGAAACCAATTTCCAGTCTGTTATGTAAAGAGGACCAAGATTTCATAATTGCCAGCTTCAGAGTATTCAATTCAATTTTAATAGCTGGAGATAAACAGTGAAAGAGGGGCTTTATGTCCAGTTGCCTAATCCTTTTGCAAGTTCTGCTGAATCAAATAGAATTGGATTGGGGGCGGGGGGGGGAGAAAGAGAGAGAGAGAGAGAGAGAGAGAGGAGGTCCAATTCTGTTTGATTCAGCAGAATTTGCAAAAGGATTAGGGAAGCAAATAAAAGGTACCCTGAGTTACGTCCTCAAATGCATTTGAAAAAACCAAGGCTCTTACTGAGGGAATCCTAATTCTTTTAGCTCATGGCAATAATGCAATGTTTACCCTTAGGTTTATGAGAACAGGGATTTCATGCAGAAGGAGAAACATTACTAAGTTGCCCAATATCATTGTGCATGAACTGCTTTCACAAAAATAGTCAAGGCCAAGTTATTGTTAGTAAAAATGGTGTCCTTCCTCTCGTATCTCACTCCCACATGACCTAATATATGACCTTTGACTATTATACCAGACAAGGTATAATATTGATATTGTTAGCAGAGCACTTGGAATTGCTGTATTCTTTTAATTAAAGTGCTAAACTCTTCAATGAACTGAACTGAGTTGCTATTCTAATGTATTATAATTGTGATTATACTTAATTCTTTTGTTTTGTTTTTCAATACCACTGAGCACAAAGTGCTGGAAAACGTGATACAAAAATAGATTAACGTGACTGTGACTGATGACGGTCTGGGTCACCCAAGGGGTGTTCTGCTAGTGGTCAGGCTTATGTATGGTAAGAGATAAACACGCAAATACATTATAAGATACAGAGAAGCAAGGAATTGACCATTTCACGCAGACGGCCTGATAGGATACTCCATGTCTGAATGCTCCCTCACATAATCAAAACCATCCACATGTACAAGCAAGCCGACACAAAAGAGAAAAATCTTGGGCAGACTCTTTACTGGAAGAGGGGCAGTGAGATGCAGATACTATATACTGTACAGGGAAAATATCTAGACATTCCCTCTTGTGAATATACTCTGAAAGGGAACAATGACACCCATACAGGTCCAGAGGTGAGGTCACATGTCCCTTCTTTTGCATACGACAGGAAGACTTGAACCCTCCGCTTCTGCAGCAAGAGAAACAACCCATCTGTTTGCTGCAACCTGGAAATGGAAGTTTCTAATTTCCTTCCCCTTTAAAGAATTAATAGGAGAAAGTGTGTGAATCCAACACTTGTTTATGAACACCCACACCATGGTTTAAAAATGACACAAAATGGGCCTGTACCCCCTGACATATACTGATCATGGAATTCCTTCAGGAAGCCTAATACGATCTGAAGAGATGAGCCAAAATCCAAGTCTCAACAATACGATGTCAAGCAATTAGATAAAATGATTCAAATACTGCTTGGTTCTATCTCAGTGCTGGTTCAAACACCCTGGAGTTCTGCCTTCCTTAATGCCTGTCTTCCTGCTGACCAACAGCAATTCATGGCACATCTATGGAACTGCATAAATGCAAATGTTTACTCTGTACTGGGAAGGACACAGATCCAACACAGGCATTGAGGGAAAAGAATCCTTATCAACAGGCAGCTATCATTCAAAGAACATATCCTTTCAAACTGAGCTGCGAGCAACCAGAAACCATGTCACCTCAGAAACCAGAAAGCATCCTTTGTGAGAAGACATTTGAACGTATCTGTTCACAGGTGAGAAGAACAATCCTATCCTTCTGCCACTCTTCAAGGTGTCACATCTACATATCTGAGGAGTTCTACACTAAGCCAGAACAACAAGTGTTATGCTACTCCTTCTGCCCAGGTACTGCTTTGCAACATTCATTCTATCAATGGTTCACAACGTTTAGCTTTTCCAAATGTTTTGGACTTTCTCTCCTAGAAGCCCCAGCTAGTAGGGTCATGGTTCAGGAATTCTGGGGGTTGACATCCAAGACATTTAGAGGGCCCAAGATATCTAGAGGACCACACCTCTCCACTCCAACTCTTTCCTATTTATAAAGGACGTACAGTGTGGTCTTGACTTGAGAACTTAATCCGTATTGGAAGGCGGTTCTCAAGTCAAAAAGTCTGTAAGTCAAGTCTCCATTGACCTACAGTGCATTGAAAACCGATTAATCCCGTAACAGGCCGGTTTTGTTCCATTTTGGTTTTTTTCTGGTCTGTAAGTCAAATCTCAGTCTGCAAGTCAAACCTAAATTTTGCGGCCAGAGAAGTCTGTAACTCAAAAAGTCTGTAAGTCAAGCCGTCTGTAAGTCAAGGGTCCACTGTATGCACCTTGTATAAGCCACCTTACTATTTCTGCCAATCTGGGAGGAAGAATACAAGTGGTTCTTTGGAATTTATTCCAAGGAATACGTTTGGAGACAACATTTATGTTGACAGCTAACAGGGGAGGAAAAAAAACAGAAGCAAAAGTCTATCAAGTCAGCGCTGCCCATCCAGCAATCACTACGAACGGTGGAGAAGAGAGAAAAACTGGTAAAAATAGAAATGCCAGACTACAACTTGCCTTCGAGTTACGGCAAAGGCATCTGGAATGTCCTCAGCTCACCCTGGCTCTGCCAACCACGATGCTTCTTGTTAAGCAGCGACATTTCCTCAAGCAGAGCAACAGGGCAAGACCTATTTTATTGCAAGCTTATGTCATGTGGAAGAACCTGAGGCACTGCCTGAGCACTACAGTTTTCCAATTAGCTTTCTCTCTCTCTGCCAAAACGCTCCTTTCCACTTACAGCGAACTGACCAAAATTCAGGACTCGACTCCACAATAAAACGTCAGCTTTAGGAACGCCAGCATCCAAACCCTCCAACACAACAGAGTTGAACGACATGCAATGCAAGCCACAAGCAACATTCAAGTGCCTTTCTCGTTACAAAGAGCCTCATTACTTCTATTTCATGGACACAGTGAACACGCTCCAGGTTTTAGTCTGAGTGTTATTCCATCCTGCTGAACCTATTTCTCAAAGAGATTCAGCATCTCACATTGCTCCTGTAAAACTCAGCCTAAAGCCCATTCATTGCCCCCACCCTCCAAAGTCAGAGTCACTAACCTCTACTGCTTGCAAAACAGAGATCCCCCCCATTTCAAAAGTATAGCTGCCTGTTGCTACTTTACCACGCTGTGCTGCCCCCTCCATCAATCAAATCAGGTAATACACCCTGCCAGCTCACTGCTATCTGTTGTGCACTTTGGAAAGCATACAACACTAGTTTTGAGCCTAATGCACTGGCTTCTAATTTGCTGCCATACTCAGTTCTGGATACTGCTTTTTCAGCTGTAAAGCTCTAAACAGCTTGGGGCCAGGATATCTGAAACAGGGATTCTGTTGTGTCCCCACCATTGCAAGAACCAGGTTTGGAGAGTTCACAGAACAGTGTTTACTCTTTACCTGCACCTCAAATGATGGAAATCCCTAATTCCACACTTAGGGTGGCTCCAGGGAAATCCCTAAATCCCCTGTTGATTTTCCATCAGCCAACCCAAACTGCACAGTGGTGATGATGTCAACAGAGGTAGCTTATCACCCGTGATTAAAGTCTTCCTTTGTGCTTTTGGGGTGCGTGTGAATTCACCACACTGTGTACAAGTTGTGTGCACCCCAAAACTGCCTTCAATCAGCAGAGATTTGTCTTTAATCAGCAGTGATTTGGCACTGATGATGATGCAATCACCATGTGCAACAGGGTTTCAGCCAAGGCTTACACACTCTGCAGCACTAACTGCAGCTAACATGCACCACTGGGCATATTTGATCAGATGCCTGGCTGTGCAACATAGATGTGTTGCAGCACCTCCTCGGTTAGCTGCAATTAGCCAGGACAAGTTGTGCACATGTTACGCAAATACATACAAGATTCTGGCCAACTTTTCTTTGCAGATGTTGTGTTAAACAGAAAGATATCAGGGGTGAGGGTACAAAGTTGTGGATGAAGCCAGCCAAAGCAGTCTGGTTCCTGGCACCATAGGTTTAGTGTACACATGGGAGCAAAATGCCTACTCAACTCTCATTTGAAATCATTCATTAATGGAAAAAAAAGTAAAAATGGCAAGTCTGGGAATCAGCACACATGTGTTTTCAGAGAAATGCTTTTGAAATGAATATATGTCAGTGCAAATCTTCATGGGATTTTAAACAAAGAATTTGCAGCTCAATGTAAATGGGATGGAATGAATTTACAGGTAAGTGCATGGGAAAGTGATCTTGATCAAAAGCTGATTAATCTGTCCATAAACCTGACAAGGAACACATTTGCCCTTCTCTAATGCAATGGCTCCCAACCTTGGGTCCCCAGATGTTCTTGGAATAAAACTCCCCAAAGCCTTCACTACTAGCTATGTTGGTCAGGATTTCTGGGAGTTGTGGTCCAAGAACATGTGGTCCATTTCAAAATGAAGGATTTAAATGCATTAAAAAAGAATTCTTTCACACATCAAATAGGCACTCCACTGCACTGAACCAGTTTGGACTGGTCACTTTTACTACAAAGCCGGTACTCCAAAAGTTTGTTAAAAATTTAGAAACAAAACAGAACTCATAGAACTTTGAGTAAACCATATGGGGGCAGGAGTTGGTCTCTCTCTAACAAAGAACCAACAGAAGATTAACTGAAGTGAGCATGAATATTCAACATGATCGTATGGAAACCACAAAACATAAGCTTTAGGGTAGAGACATAAACGTCAAATGCACAAATGTTTTCCAAATGCCCCAGACTGGGAAAGTGAAAGCAAAAGCTTTTAATAATTTAAAAAGTATTAACAAGTGTACTATTCTGAGTCGTTTGTCATTTTAGATAGACATGTCTAACTAAGACTTTACGACATGTTCAACAGCAGTTGGCTGCAAATTCATTTATGGTTATAAACTACAAAGGCTTTCAAACATAATTTAAAGTTCAATATGGGTAATTTGGAGGAAATTAAGAGTGCATGGACAAAAAGGAAAAAAAGGTCCAAAAGGAATCTTGTGCTTAAGTGCTACAGGACAATTACAGAGCAACATAAGCTCTTCTGCAAATCACTTGAGGTAAGAAAAGGCCCTGCTGTGCACCACTGCACTTGAAAATGTTCATACCAATGGTACTTAGCATGCCTCCATGCCAAGTGTGCATCATGTAATACAGAAATAGATGGACACTCCACCATTTTAATTCCCACAAGCCCTGAAAATGCCAGTCATCACTGATACGTCAGTAATTAGTTAAACATCCTATGAACCAGAAGCAGGCTCATCTTCAGCAAAACAATCTGGTAAAGCACTGCATGTTTGGACTTGTATCTTCATTTCTAGAAGGGCTAAAAACTTTTTAAAAAAATGAAAACTGGGAATCTACGTCTATCTACAGTTTTAACTGGTAGTATTAGCTTTTGTCTTTGCTGAAAGGAAGGTGGAGTACCACAGGACTTGAAGGATGCAAACACTGTCACACTGTGTAAGAACAAAGGAGATGGGGTGACTGAAATAACTACCGTGGCATCTCTCTTCTCAGCGTTGTAGGGAAGCTGCTTGCACGTGTTGTGCTGAAGAGGCTCCAGGTGCTTGCAGACAGTCTATCCAGAATCACAATGTGGATTTCGAGCTAACAGATCCACCACTGACATGGTATTCTCCCTTCTGACAGCTGCAGGAGAAATGCAGGGAACAACAACAGCCACTCTTTGTGGCCTTCATAGATCTCACAAAGGCCTTTGATTTGGTTAGCAAGGATGGCCTTTTTAAAAGTCCCAAGATCGGATGTCCACCTCGACTCCTTAACATCATCAGGTCCTTTAATGAGGAAATGAAGGACACTGTAGCTTTTGATGACTCAACATCAGATCCCCTTGACATCCGAAGCAGAGTGAAACAGGGCTGTGTCCTCGCACTGACCCTGTTTGGGATCTTTTTTGCTGTCATGCTGAAGCATGCCTTTGGAACTGCAACAGAAGGTGTCTATCTCCGGACTAGATCAGATGGAAAGCTCTTTAATCTCTCTAGACTTCCTCTAGAATTCCTCTTTGCTGACAACACAGCTGTTGTTGCTCATTCTGCTAAAGAGCTTCAACAACTTATGAATCGTTTTAGTAAGGTCTGCCAAGATTTTGAACTAACAATCAGCCTGAAGAAAACACAAGTCATGGGCCAGTGCGTGGACTCACCTCCCTCGATTACCATCTCCACACAAGAACTGGAGGTTGTTCATGACTTTGTGTACCTTGGCTCAACGATCTCTGACACCGTCTCCCTAGATGTTGAGCTCGATAAACGCATTGGCAAAGCAGCTACCATGTTCTCTAGACTCAGAAAGAGAGTATGGCTTAATAAGAAGCCAACAACATATACAGTGGTGCCCCGCATGACGATGATAATCCATTCCATAGAAATCACTGTTTAGCTAAATCATCATTGTGTGAAAACCATTCCATTTCCCATTGGAATGCATTGAAACTCATTTGATGTGTTCCAATGGGGAAAATACATTGTCATTTTGCGAAGATCGCCCATAGGGCAGCCATTTTGTGAAGCACCGATCAGCTGTAAAAATGGCTGTCCTGCAAAGCATGGGTCCCGAAAACATAGGGCAGCCATTTTGTGAAGCCACCGATCAGCTGTACAAATCGCCGTCTTGCAAATAAACGGTCCACGAAGGAGGGACCACATTATCGTCAAGTGAAAATCGCCCATTGGAATGACTGTCTTGCAAATCGCTATAACGATCACAAAAAGTCATTGTTATGCAGATTCGTCATTTAGCAGGGTCGTCATCTAGCGTGGTACCACTGTACCAAGATCCAGGTCTATAGAGCCTGTGCCCTGAGTACACTCCTGTACTACAGTGAGGCATGTTGGGAGAATGGCTGACGGTCAGATTCCAAAAGATCTCCTGTATGGAGAATTAGTGCAGGGAAAGCACCCCAGAGGGAGACCACAGCTGTGATAGAAGGATATCTGCAAGCAGGATCTGAAGGCCTTAGGAATGGACCTCGACAGATGGAAACCCTGACATCTGAGCATTCAGCCTGGAGGTAAGCGATGCATCATGGCCTCTCCCAATTTGAAGAGACCCTTGTCCAGCAGGCCGAGGCAAAGAGGCAGTCCTGAAAGGAGCAAAATCAGGGTGCTGGAGAGGGGACAGATTGTATTTGTCTTCAATGTGGAAGGGATTGTCACTCTCGAATTGGCCTTCTCAGTCACACTAGATGCTGTTCCAAGTCCTCCATACAGAGCATGTTACCATAGTCTCTCCAGACTGAAGTATGCCTAATCTCTAATCTAATCCAGCATTATTAGTATGCAGGTAATACACTGTGAGTCCGGCTACAAGACACATCTTCATTAGGAAATGTGTCTCTTTTCATCGGTGCTACAAGTGCACAGTCATTCTTCCTCTCTTGGTTTTTAAGCTCTGTTTAGTCAGACACTTTTAATACAAAAGTTGAATCAAGGACGGACACCCACTTTTAATAGTGTCGCTTTACACCAGAGACTTTTTTGTGAAAATGTGTGAGATCCTACACATAAAATGAAAATGAGGTAACTACATGTTGCAAAGCTTAACTGTAATATTAACTTAGGTGAATGTGAAAGTTCAGGATGTTATTCAGATTTGTGAATTCCATTATGTGAAATGCCTAGCCCTCCTTTAGAACTGTTTACTTTTCCCCCAAGAGAACACTTATTATTAACTTGTTATTATTATTCTGATAGTGGGAAGGCAGAAATTAATAATGCCAGTAGCTAGCAGCACCAGAACAGCATACAACATTTTTAAATGATTACACGGCAAATGCTTCTACTGTGCCCATGCATTACCAAGTTCCACCAGACTGCCTCTGTGTAATTTACACCTTTATAAACATGCATTCAACGGTTCTGTTAGCACACAAAAGTATGACCTGTCAATCTCACTACCAAGACAATCTCCTACTCGGTCCGTTGAATATATAATGAAAGTACAGGTGCAGAAAAGGACTGAGAAATCAGAAACATAGACAGTTTTCAAAAGTTGCAATTTTCCATACAAGATTGTAGTTTTACTATGCAATGTCTTTCAGTCTCTGATGCTGAGCAGACCTCCTCAAGAACAGCAAACATTTCAGGAATGACAATTGCACCAATACGACTAATATTTGTGTATGCTAAAAATTCCTCAGGCCAAACCTCCAAACCCTTACCAGGCCTGCCTTCTAAAGATTTATCAGATTTTAAGCCATGGTACAACACAGCTTACCTTCAAGAATTGATTGTTCTTAAAATGTTTCATTCTGTATCTAAAAAGAACTGCCTTGTTTCGCAGAATTTTGAGATAAGGAGATCTTCAGCTGATTAGGGTCTCCAAAATGGTACTCAGAACAGGCAACTGTCCAAAGGTATATTTCTAAAATCCCACAATTTGCAGTGAGTTATTGATCTGATTGATAAAAGGATCTCCAAAAGGCACAGTATGTTGTGACAGAACATTCACTGTGCTCAGTCAAGCTACGTAAATCAGAATATGATGGGAAACTTTAGGAGCTCTAGGGATAAAATCCCCATCATGGATTGCTGCCTTGTCATGGCGAAGGAGCTTGAGTAATTCAGAGAATCTATGGGCTACCATCAGAGAGTCCTACCATCAGAGGAAGAGGCTGTACAGTAATATGTAAAGCCTGCCATCTTTGGCACAGAAGAGTTTATCTGTTTGGAGATAGGTCAAATGAAAGATACAAAACGTGTATCTGAATCAAGAAACAACAACCTGATTCTGAATATAGTAGAAGCCCTGTATCCCTGGTTTAACTTATCCACAAGCTGCTGCAGCCTTAGCTACAACAGACAAGGAGGTCCCTCATGGCCTTTGTCCCACCCTCTTGTATGTTCAGTATGTGGTTCCCTCGTATCTGTAGTTTCAGGCATCCATGGTGGATTATGGAACCAACCCTCCACAGATACGGGGGTCCTACTGTATGTGAGAACTAGAAATATTGTAATGTAAGATTGTATTTAATGAGTAAAGCAATATGGATGAGTTCTCTGTCAATATATACAGGGAAGGGATTGTCACTCTCGTATTGGCCTTCTCCGCCACACTAGATGCTGTTCCAAGACCTCTAATTCAGAGCATGTTACCTTAGTTCAGCCTGAAATGGTGCGGTTGACTTTTCCATCTTTCTCTGGGACTAAGGTAGTTGGGACTGGCTTGCAATCCATTTGAATATTTATTTTCCTCCTTCCACTCTTCCTGCTCCTTCTTAAATAAATCCCAGTTCTTTTTAAAAGTTTTTTTTTGTGTACTCTGTTCTTTACTGTTTTTCCCCATAACTCACTATGAAGGAGCAGTGCTCCTGTTGTCAGTTCCATTATGTTGTAATCACCACTCACTATTCTGTTGACAGCATTTTCTACCCTTCACATACAACTGTGGATCCCAGCCTCTTGGTTCCCAACACTTTCCAGAGTTGGTGGTAGGCTTACACACCCAGAGACACAAAACCAACATGGATTGCAAGTCTGTCCCAACCAATGCACCACCAAAATGACAGCTCTCTATCTTATTGCCACCCTAATTGCAAGCAGGACAGAGCACTTCTAATATGTTGAGGCAGCAATCAATCTGGATTAAACAATGATGAGAAAACAGAGCAAGTGTACAGAAGAAAGCCAAAACAGAAAGGAACAGTGCAAACTGTTCCAGCTTGCTATTTGCAGAAAGCAGTTGAAGCTGGAGGTATCCATGTAGCAGAGAAAGATGGAAAAGTCAACAGTACCATTTCAGGCTGAACCAGAAAGTGAACCCCCATGGACCATGTACGTAGTCCCACTCGTACTATGTACAAAGGAATCAAGAGGTACAGCAAGAAAAGGTGACGGTGTGAGTAAATAGTCAAGAACAGGTGGAATCCTCCACCAATGCACTGACCACAATCCTTTTATATTATATCCAAATAAAAACTGATATATCTTTGGCAGCAAATTGCAGCAAGTCAAGAAGTCAACATAGTCACCCAATTACTTTGAGGGATGGTGATGGCTCCAACACTGGAGGCATTGAAGAAAAACAGATAATCACATGGAAGATATCCTTTTATCTGTATTCCTGCACTGAGCAAGGGGTTGGACTTGATGGCCTTGTAGGCCCCTGCCAACTTCACTATTCTATGATCTACCATTGTGTGCCAAGTCACAAATGCTCACCCCAACTTCTTAACTTCCTTGTAACATTGGTCCAGCATCAACCTCACCACTACACCTTCACAACAATCTAGTGAGGGAGGGCACTAAATTGGTTCAACTATGAATGTAGAATTTCATTACCAGTATACTGATAATCAATAAATAAGACTTGACCTATACAGTTTTGTTTTGCTTTTTATGTAAGGAATCATGTTACAACAACCTTTCAAACTGGGGAATATTCAAAGACGTTTCCTCAAGAGTTAAAAAGAATGCTAAAAGTCAGTACTGTAGCTAGTTTTGACCCATCATCTAGGAAGGTCATAGGACTTAAAAAGAAACAGGTTTCTACCCTTTCAAAGAATCATTTTAACTCTCCCTACCCGCCTACTCACTACCCCCACTACAATATTCTCTGCTCACCACACACATGTTCCAGAAAAACTAATTCTTTGGTCATGAGAACAGTAATTTGTGATATTTGTCAGGTGCCTTCAAATGTTCGAAGTGCCTCACACGTATCATCTTGATGTAATCCTTACAACCTTCCTCTAAGGTCATGATTATCCCATACTGCAGACTGCAAGACTCATATTTAAACAATGTGACTTGCCTAAGGCCACTTATCTGAATTCCAGCCAGGAGTATCTTCATTAGTCATGCAACTTTTCAATCATTATGCTAGACCACCTCTTCCTTATGCCAAGTTAACCCCAAATTGCAGATTTTGCAGGATCCCAATTCCCTTACTTTTAGTTGCGAACAAAAGTCAACAAATGTGTGTTTCTGGACTACAGCTCTCAGAATTCCCCAGGCACATAGTAACTGCCTTTGCTGCCTGAAAAATTCTGGGAGCTGTAATCCAGAATCACAACTCTGCACATGCTAAGTTGTGAAACTCTTTAACAGCTGTGCTCACCATTGCCTGTTATACCTGTCCCCAACAAACCACACAAGAAGGTCTTCTGCCATAGGGCCCACTTCATCTAAAGCAATATCCATAGATCAAAACGCTGAGGTGATATTTCTAATGCACCACTACAAACTTGTGCAGCAGAAACAACAGACATACACACAGTTCCATTTCATGAGCAACTCAGCTATTGCAAAGTCATCCTTTTCAATTACATTAACTTCACTCTTCTTTGAAATGCCTTTTGCTTCCGAGTGTGTGCCAATATTTCCTTATCAGTACATCCAACAGCCTCTTCCTTCACAAAGCAACCTTTCCATCAGCAGTAATAGCCCTTCCCTCCAAAGTGAGATTTCACTCCACAACAGCATCCTTCTACCAACCTTCCCCAACTTGGTGCTCTTCAGAAATGAGACTTTTACTAATTTAGTTTATGCTTCCAAAGAGCCAGTTCCTTCACCCATTAAAATTTAAGTCTGCAATCATATGCCATTCCCCCCCTGGAGAGAAACCTCACAGAACTCAATAGCTTGTAACAGCATTGTAAAAAATAAAAGCAAGAGAAAATTGTCTGGCCTTAAGTCTATTGTGCATAAAGCTGCGGCATTAAGCTCATCCGCTTGGAACCGTGCCCCACAGAACTTGGATCAGGGTGCAAATATCATTAATTTTAAGAGAATGTACATACATCTGCTCAGTTCTAGAAACTGTAGAGAAGAAGGGAAGTCTAAGGAAAGAGGAAGAGATGAAGTAAGGGATTCCCTTACCTGTCTCCCCCTCTCATAATGAAATTCTTCCTATGACGAGTTTAGCAATGGGGTAGTTTACATTTTTCCCACTAGGACTTTGAGGCCATGTACAAGGCTCCCCCCACCACTGCCTCCCATCTCAGGTTCTCCCATCATGGCCACCCACTGAGGCGCATTAGGTTGAAAGACAGCAGATAGAACTGTTTTGTCTTTAAGACCACACTTCCAGTTTTTGGAATTCTATGTTTATTCATTTGTGGGCCTCTTTTCATAGGAATGGGGCTCCTCATAGAGGTTTCTAGGAGCAGAAGAACGACCATTTTCTTAGCCTAGAGGGTAAGGAAACCTGGGGTTTTTAACATGGTGTTGGGCATCATGCACCCTGCAAGCCATGCTTTGCCCAACCTGGTTTTGCATCACAACAATGAGCCAAAAAAAAGCCTATGGCTTTCATGCTCCTTTTTCTTTGCCAGCACTCTTTGAACTCTAAATGTCTGGCTAATTTAAAACTAAGGTTAGTTTTTTAAAAAAAAAAAAACATGAACTATGTCCACGAACGATGGTTTAGAAGTTGGTTGGTTTCCACTCATAATTAAAATTAACAGCATGTTGCTTCGATATGATCTTCACAGCAGGTTGTAATCAGTCGACTACAGTATGCTTCACATTTCCATCTGTGACGTTTTATGAGTATTTAAACTCTCAAAGCTATAAAACCTGTAAGATACATGTAGTCCTCCCAGTTTTGCAGCTACGGAATTTTGCCCGAGATAACACCAGCTGGCTCATCAGACACAAAGTCCAAGCAGAAATATACTGTAAACCTAAAGTTTCTCCAGACTTCAATCCCACCCGTCCCTGTTCCACACACTGGCCATGATCATCCCAAATCTCTTCCACAAACATCAGTTCATGGCAGAAATGCACATGCAATCAATTTATGCCAATTATAATGCTTGTATTGCAATTTACATATGTTCCAATCACCAGATGTGTCTTATCCCAGTGACAGAATGTTGATTTCTATGAAATACATCTCTAGATGCATCAGTACTATAGTAACTGAAACAATGATTCAAGGCGATTTTGTCAAACAAATGACTGACTAAATCTGGTGACTGAGACAAGAACTATTGACAAATGCATTTTCCTAATGCTAGATTAGCCCCAGAACTTATTAAGTCACCCAATTGCATTAAGGAAATAAACTCTGAGAAAAGCTACAAAAAGCTCAGGAATGAAAGTGCTTAATGCTACAAATGCAGAAAGGTAGAAGAGAAAAATCCCAATTATCTATTCAAACACCTATGCAAGGTGTTCCAATACACAACTCTTTTGCAGCTGTTCAAGTTACCAAAAAAAAAGTGTGACAAGAATTTAACAAAAATTGTTACAAAGAATAAAAACTGCAGCTTGTAACGGACGTAACTGTCCCTCCCAAAATCTCTCGCTGAAATCCTGTTGCATAGCTCTACCTGTGCACTTGGGATGACAGCAACAGCAGCAGCAGATTGCAGCTGATTAAAGGCTTCCTTTGTTTACCTTGGGGTTCTTATGGCACTGTCACATTGCATACAGATCATGGGCATCTAAAAGTCACATTTAATCAGTGGCAATTTGCCTTTAATCAATGATTTGCTTCTGATGATGACACCATTTCCGCTGCATGTGCAAAGCTGCACAACAGGATTTTAAACACTGTTTGCTTTTGTGCATCATGAACTTAAGGGACCTTAAGCACCTAAGTGTGCCATCTGAACAGAAAAACAACATAAATCAAAAAGCATGGCGCCTATATGCTGTCCCACGGAACTTAAAGCACTCTCTGGGTGGTTTACAAGTTAATTATACAGGCTACTCTCTCTCTCTCTCTCTCTCTCTCTCTCTCTTCCACTCACTCACTCACTCACACTCACACTCACACTCACACTCTCACACACTCACACACTCACACACACACACACACACACACACACACACACGGATGCACACCAATGAGCTAGGTACTCATTTTACTGACCCCGGAAGGATAGAAGGTTGAGTTAACCTTGAGTTGGCTACCTGGGATTGAATCCCGGGTCATGAGCATAGTTTTGGATTCAGTGCAGCAGTTTAACCACTATGCTAAAAGTTGGCCCCAAAATTATGGATATGATAATGACAGATGCTGGAACTCGGTGAACACTAAATAGTGAAGTGCAGTTATCTTTACTATTAATTATTGAACATTTCTGTCCTGCCTTTCCACTAAAAGAACAGTACTTAAGATGGTTTACAAATATTAAAAAATAGATAGAAACTATGTCAAAAATATTTAGCAATCCAACAATTAAAATAAAACAGTCAACCTGCTGAAATCCATACCATACGCAATTGAATACATCATGTCCTGGAATAAACTGAAAATTTTAATTTCAGAGTAGCTGGCACCCAAATGGTTACCTTTCGATTCCAATATAGCCTATTTCCTATCCAGAGTCCAAGGTGTGTCAATGTGCTTTTATCTTTCAGAACACCCTTTGAACAGGTTGCTATTATAGGAAAGCAAACATGCCACTGCTGCCCACTCTTCTCTCACACGTAAAGTGGGTATAAGTTACCAGTAGGCAAAGCAGGGAGACGGTTTGGACAGAGTTGCAGAACTGCAGCTGTCTCTCTCTAACCACAGTGATGCAGTTACTTGTGCCAAGGATTTGTCAGTGAAAAAGGATAAGGGAGAGGCAGGTTAAATCTACAGCCACTATCTCATCCACTTTAAGACATAAGCTTTAATCAGTATGGTACCAATGCATCATACATTGCTTCATTCTCTCACACTATGGGCATTGCTTCCTTCTGCTCTACTAATATGCCATAATAAGAGAATAAAACAGTCATACAGCTCCCAGAGTAGGCTTTGGAAAGGTGTTCACCTAGAGCAGTGGTTCCGGATCTTGGGTAACCCAAGTATTCTTAGACTGAAACGCCTGGGAATCCCAGCCAGCACAGTAAGATGTGAAGGCTTCTGGGAGTTGCAAACCAAGAAAACCTGGGTTACTCAAGGTTGAGAATCACTGATCTAGAGGTCCTACTGTTTTGACTGCACTCTTGAACAGAAATAGGAGTACACAGCAAAGTTGAGCATTCACACGACACAACAGAGAACAACCGTGTCACTTCTTCTCTGGCCATTCCCAAGTTCATTTTGGGAGAGCTCCGACTCATTCAATCCATACTTTCGGCCAAATGTTGAAACTAAAGGCTTGTCTGAAAGTTGAGAGAGGAACTTTTGACAGAACTGAAGAACATATTTCAGTGTTCTTTTGCTACCATCCCAGCATAGCTCCTTAATAATGAATAGTACCCTTTACTGCTAGCATGAAGGAGCAGATGTATTAGTAATGAGAATGAGGTCTTTACCAGTAGAGATGTTACTAGCTCTTAAATTCTTAAACGACTTGCATTCTTAAAATGGTCCCATCACAAAACGACACTTATTTCCTTCCCTATGCTACCTTCTTGCTGACCTTGGCTGGTTAGTGTGCTTGGCTGGATATCTGAAGGAAGGACAATTTTCAAGTAGAAAAGTAGCATCCAGACCTGCTCTTTACAGTGCATTCAATTCTTGACTTTTACTACACAAGACACATTGATAGCTTGGGAAAGATAGCCATGGCAGAACATCCAGACCGGACACTACACACATCTTTGTCAGAAGAAATGGCAACCATTGTTTTTAAATTTAATTAACACATCTTTCTTCAACTTATTGCAAAGGCTTTTGGCAGATTTGAACAAACCGCTCTTTTCTCTTATATCTGTACAACTCTATGGCCCAAACTACTTGCCCACAAGAACAAAGGGAATTCTGCAAAGCAAATTCAGAAGAAAATGTTTTAATTTTTTCAGACATTTTGCTTCCATGTTGTAAAAAAAAATCCATATGGACACAGGATTTTGGAGCTAAACTGTACAGGATCAGCAGAATGGATATATATAGTGCTTATGACATCAGTTTGTATGGAGCTCTTATAACAGAAGACATAGCCATGCTGGAAATGCTTAAAACTAAATTGCAAGAAATAGTAAGGGATTTCAGAGTTTGGGAGTTTGATTCCTTACTATGCCTCCCTGGCAGGGGCTGGAAACAATGATCCACAGGGTCTCTTCCAGCTCAGCAGCTGTAGTAGTAGAGCCCTCTAGGTCCCCTCAATATTATTTCAAAATACAGCATATCTTCTAAGGATTTAAATTTTGTAGACATTCGTTATATCTACATTCCCATACAGGTTTTGTAGGCAGCATTTTGACAGATACATCTAACATTTTTGGTTGGGAACTAGTGAGAAGTATCAAGTAACTTTTCCCCCTCCTTGGACATATCATGTTTTGTAAAGCACAAACCAAAAGATCTCATAGCACATATCAACTAATTCCACATATTTAGCTTCTCTGGGATCTGCGTTACACTTTTTCTAGTCTTTGAAGTTTAAGATATGTCAACCACATTTCGATGCATACAAGGGAACATTCTCTTCCTCTACCATCACAAGCCATGGCAGCTCCCCAAATATTTTCCAGAAGGTCTTCCAGTCCTCTGAAGCAGTTGTGAAGGGTGTGAAAGGGGTGGGATCCATTCTACTGCTGAAATATGTAACAACCCAGTATGATCGGCACGGACTAATTACTAACATAGTTGGCCACATGACCCCCTTTAGAAGAGAAAACCTCCCTAGGAAAACTAACTTGTTTGTCCAGTTGTTCTTAAACAACCAATCAAGAGCCATCTTTCTTTCCCAACACCAGGTGTTCAATCTTCTTCACTCTGAGACATTCTGTCTTTCACTTTGTCCCTGTTGATCGCCCTCCATCTTATGAAACAGAAGTTATATTGAGCTCAGCCATGAGCTGTAAGGAGGGAAAACCCTATTGTCTATCATTAGATATTGGGGTTTTTTACCAATAACAATTCCAAGTCTTCATGTCAATTTTTGAGCACAAAGTTTTGTAAGCAAATGTTTGTTTATTTATTTGTTTAATATCCATTAGAGCAAAACACTATTCTGAGTAGTTGACAGCATGATAATAACACATGACAAACAGCAAGATTAAAAGTAAAACCAGTCGACAGATAAAAACAGATGCTGTACTACAAGGGGAGCAATCTCAAAATATATAACGCAATACACAAGGCATAAAAACCAGGCATGATTATACTGGAAGGCTTCTCTGTAAAGCCACATCTTCATAAGCCTTCAAAACATTAGGTGAGAGGGGGTTAGGCGTACTGCAGTTCTAAAGTGCTGGTGCCGCAGCAAAGACGATCTGGCTTCTTGTGATTCATTTCCGGCCTCTTTCGGAGTAGCCACCCAGAGCAGCATTGCCTGGGAGGATTTGGGGGAGTTGGTAGGTGACCTTGGGAAAAGGCGTTCTGGCAAGTCACGTGGTTCCAAACTGTGAATATGTGAGCATCAAAAGCATTGAACCTGACCCAGATCACAATAGATAATCAGCAAGGCAAGCCAGAACTGGGAAATATGATCAAACTTGGTCACAATAACCACCAGTCTGCCTGCCATATTCTTGACCTGTTGTAGTCTCCAAGTCAGCCCCAAGGTAAGTCCCACGTAGAGAGCATTGTGGTAGTCAATCCAGGAGATGACTAATGCCCGCACCACTGTCCTGAGGGCTCCCTTGCATAGGTAAGGGCAGAGTTGGGCTATAACCCTCAGCCGGTCAAAAGCTGCTGTAAACACACCTGCAATTTGGAGTATTGCTTCTTCTTTTTGCAATTGTCTGATTAATTCTTTTTTGCTGGTCTACTTAGATAAGGGGAATTCTTCAGGAACTTATATATTCACGAAGGCTTTCACGGACGGGATCTAATGGTTGTTGTGGGTTTTTCGGGCTCTTTGGCCGTGATCTGAAGGTTGTTCTTCCTAACGTTTCACCAGTCCCTGTGGCCGGCATCTTCAGAGGACAGAACTCTGAAGATGCCAGTCACAGAGACTGGTGAAACGTTAGGAAGAACAACCTTCAGAACACGGCCAAAGAGCCCGAAAAACCCACAACAACCATTTTCAGGAACCTGCTTACAATTCTAAGCCTTTTTTTAAAAAAACTGCCCCACTTTTTGCTTTGCAACCACACAAAACTCAACATCTGCCAGCACTGTCCATTCCAATAGTGGGGACACACCACTGGATGCAACAGAGTAAGACCAGGTGTGTGAAAAACATTTACAGATTATTACAGGGGAGTAGGAATGCTCAAAGTCAAACATACCCTTTCCAAATCGGCGATTCCATCTTCACAAGTTTAAAAGCATCTAAGACAGTGAAACTGGAAACGGGGCGAACAGTTACTGTCATCAGTAATCAGTAGAGGCTTAGAAGGCAATTGGTTTGATGCAAATAAACCAGCTCCTCGTTTGCAATTAAGTTTTACTGCAGCTACAAGACAGCCTGATGAACGTTCAGGTCACCTCAAGTGGGATTTGAATGGAAGAACAGGAGATAACAGCTAGATTAGATTTCCAACTATATGCCACAAGTTAGATAAATCAAACAATAACTGAAGTACCAGCGTGAACTGGAGGTTAGACTAAATGATCTCCATAGTGCAATTATATTCAGTAATTCAAAGAAAAATTAACTGGCTGGTAAAGCCAAACACTTTCTTACAGATAAGATCATCCCCTCCTCCACTGATTTCTTGCTTTTCTTTCAGTCAAAACCTAGCCACATAAAGAAGATTCTCAATGTATCTCTGCATGAAAAAGTGTTCTCTACTTTGTAGAGAGGCAGCAGTGTTTGTTAATTTCTGATGCATCATAGATTTTTAAAGATCAGGCCTAAATCTGGTTGTTAATTCCAATTAGAACAGTCCACTGGATCAATGGGTATTTGATGAGACAATATTTCATGTAAGTTTCATTGATTCAATGGGCAAAATCATGTTTGTCAGTTCCACACAAGGCATAATTTTTGGACATGACCTGCCTTGAGTTAAGAAATCTCTCATTATTCTGTAATCTACTCTATAGATAAGTCAGTACGCAATAGGTAATGTCTACATGCAATTCTTAACTTGAGACAATTCATCTCCAAAAGTTACGCTTTTGGGTAACTAACAAGAACAGGCAGTTGTGCTGCTCTAGTTGGGGCTTATAATTGAATGTTGGCCAAAAAGACTGACTATGGTATATGCTTTGATAAACTGTTTAGCCTGCTTCATCATATAATGTGAACTTCAATCCACAGAAGCATGTGTCGCCATAAATCCACAGGTTAAGAAGATGCCTCTCTTGTTTTTACTATAGGCTTGTCTCCTTCCGATTATGAAAGAGAGGCCTGTAAAAGCAAAAAATTCTTAGCTCTTCCTTAAAGTAATTAAGCAATCCTCTAAATTGTTAAAAAGAGAAGAGTGGCTCCAATTTTAAATTAAAAGGGGAAAAACATCATGCAGCAGCTGTCAGATACTCCTGGAGAAAATGAGCTGGAAATGCTAAATTCTGAAACCAAGTCCCTTTTAGAGGCCAAAAGTGCACACACATAAAACACAAAGTTCAATTTCAGCTGAACCATTAAAAAAATTAAGCTGAACCATAAAAACCAAAATTACAGTTACATTATTTACTACTGTACATGGTAACAATTTTCAAACACTGATTGTGATTAACATTACAATTTGATAGATAATTGTACTATGATTCAATAATCCCTAAAAATTAAAGTCTGAGGTATTACCATATTTCATAATGAAGCTGGAAGACTTATCCCTACTGTGGAAAACATAAACCAATTTTATTCCATTAGAGGATGTTATTAATATCAGAAAAATTATAAGCAGAAATATTATTGAAACTAACACCGAAAAGTACAAAGGAAGAATGTTAAATTGTTCTTTGTAGTGGAGAACATAAAACCATGTGCGTCAGTCCACTGCTAATGATTTTGCCACAAACAGGATCATTTTTTTAAATTCCAGGTTCTTGTATGTGCTCACAGGGAGCACATTCTGGCATTTTGAACTCCCAATATGCAAATGTATAGTTTTAAGTTTCACATCACGTACTATAGCAGTATTGAGAACAGTAGGTACATCACACAAACATTCAAGCATTGCATTTCTGCTCTTAAATCAACCTGCCATTTTTGGATCAAAAGCTTTAACTTTCAACTGCAGTTCACCTTCCCATGGAAAGTACAGTCAATGACAACACTATGGCAGATTATACAGTATCATACATTATGTTATTGTCACATGCCATCAAGTTGCCTCCAATTTAAGGTGAACGAGTAATCTCCAAAATGGCCTGTCCTCAATAGCCCTGCTCAGCTCTTGTAAACTCAACTCTGCACCTTTGTTGATAAATTCATCTCATATTTGGTCTTCCTCGTTTGCCTTCTGCTTTTCGCAGCATTATTGTCTTTTTCCAGTGAGTCATGTCTTTTCATTATGTATCCAAAGCATGATAGCCTCAGTTTTGTTATTTTTGCTTCTGAAGAGAGTGCAGGCTTCATTTAGTCAAAGACCCCCTTGTTAGTCTTCTGGGTATTTGCAAAGCTCTCCTCCAGTATTTCAAATGAACCATATTTTTCCTGACAACTCTGTGTGTTATAATAATAACTGTGTGCTGTCAAGTCTGACTACTGCTGTCCTTTTTTTCAGAGTTTTCTAGATAGAGAGCACACAGAAGTGGTTTACTCTTTTCTTCTTCTGGGGGCACCCTGGAGATGTGGAGCTTGCCCAAGGCCACACAGGTTGGCTCTTTCCTAGAAGGCATCGTGGGGAATCAAAAAACTATCTGGGGACCCAAAGTTGGGAACCACACTGGCCTCCAGCCACAACCCTAGCTGTGAAAAGTGCTAAAGATGGATCAGTTTGCTTAGGATGAGCAACACAACGGCATTAGAGCCAGAATTAAACAAGGCAGGTTGAAGACAGGGGAAAGGAGGGGAAATACCTGGATCAGTGTGGCACGGACCGCCTATTAAATTGTTTCTACGCCATATCTTAATTGGGTTGTAGGTTGTTTTATTTGTTTTTTTGCTTTTTGTTTTTCTGTATTTTAATATCTTTAGAACTTGTCTTCTGGTAAGAAAACTTACATTGCTCATCAAATATAAAAGCCACACAGAAGAAAGAATTGTTGCACTGAACAATCTAAAAAAGTAACATAGAGAAGTAGGGAAAACTGTACAAGAACAAGTATAAATCCACAAGCTAAAAACAAAAGTTCAGAACTGCTGTGCTACAATACTGACTTCCATTTAGCTCGTTAAAAGACACAAAACAAATACAGTTCACAGTAATAAGTCATTAATCTTTAGTTGAACGGTATATATAACCACTATTAAAAAAAAACAGTGCAACCTCTTCCCATACACACATCAGTTCATATATGTAAGTTTAGCTTTTTGAACAGAAAACAACAGTAGCTGATCTCTAAAATCACACAAATTTGAGAACAAGCATTTAAAACAAATCCACCTTACAACACACAGGAAGGAGCAGCCCTGAGATTCCAAATATGTCACCTCTCAATTACACAGATGTCAGTGACAAGGAACATATTAAAATCTGATGGAAAGAAAAGGAAGTTAACGTTTTATAGTCTCATTTGTATCTACCTGGAAAGCACATTCATAAATACAATATGATGCACCTCTTTCTCCACATGATGCAGTTACGCCTCACTGCCCATTTACACTTTCCATAGCCGACAACCATGTTTATAATGTACTTATCAAAATATGTGTTCAGTTATCTATTAACAAAGCCAACAATTTGCCCCCTTGTATGCTTAAAGCAGCTGAACCCAGCACTCCGAGGTGCTGATAGTTATGCCTCGCTCTTTCCCCTCCCCTCCCCCAACTTAACTAACTCCTCCAATGTTTTACAGGGTAGTAGAAGGAGGAAAAAGAAATACAGACTGAGGGAAGCCACCACATCCCTCCCTCCCAGACACCCTCCGGGGAAAGATGTCAGAATAAGTGCTTAGGCAAATAACTTTTAAAGAGCCTGTTTCATTCAGATTGGTAAATGTAATTGAGCCCAACATTCCACAGCTGGCTGAGGTAATTAATGCCAGCCCTGCACAGAAATCAACAGTTACATCCTTCTACTTTCAAATTCATCTCAGGGTCAAATTAATGTTGTCAGAGCAGGGCATATGACAGCAAGCTGTAAATAGAACCACTGTTTTATTCACATACTGGCCTCTCTTTCTTTTCTTTGTTTCCTTTTTTTTTCTTAAGAATCCAAAAATAATCTAAATCGATCACTCAGATAAATTAATCTTCACTAATCTTCGTGCAGCAAATTGTTAAAACGCAGCCCCCTTTTTAAAAAATGCATTAAAAAGTGAAAGAAAGGGTTTAAGCCCAACATCTGGATGTTAAATGACAAGCAAGAAGGTGTAAATTAAAAAAAGTCATCTGATAACCTTAATATTTTTTCCCCAGTTGGGCAAAAAGTGCCCCAAATTACCTGGAAAAGGGCACATACCCGTAGTTCTTCAGAATAACATTTAAAAGCATTTGGGTAACCAGACTTTCACACACTTCAGCATGATCTGTACTGATAAGAGGTACTGTGCCCATTTTACAGAAAGAGGGGCAAGCAATGCCAGAGAACCTTAGTAAGGCCAACAGTGGCTGCACAGCTAGGGAATCATGGTATGTAACACCTTCCAGGGTTGGGAATCTTCACTCCTTTGGATTATAGAACCCATACTCTCCCAGGCCAGTGCTTATGTCAACTGGAAGATTTGGTAGCTACAGACAAAAAAGAGTAACATTTCCAAATTCCTAAACTTCTATATTGATTACAACTGCAGTACAGTACATCACGCCTAGGAAGGAAACTGCAATTGTGCCTCTTCTCAGAAGTTTTTTTTTTAAAGCAAAATGTGGCACTGGAATACAGAGGATAGCACTCTCATTGAACCCTGTGGGCCAGAAACTAAGAAACCTCTTTTCAAAAATATTTGGATTTTCCTCACTGTGGAATAGAAACTAGCTCAACTAGATTGGTTTCTATTCTATTTTTAAAAGACACAAACCCTCTTCTCTCATATACTCTTCCACTTAGTAATTTCAAAATTTCTAGCCATCAGCCTAGAAATTCAAAACTAACTTTAGAATTCAAACACAAGAGGAAACACAGTTAGCAAAACCAGAGTAGAAAAAGATGGTCTTTAATCCCATTTTCAGGCTTTACCCTTTGATCCCCATGCAATGAAAGGTAGCCTCATTTCATTTCTTATCAGTTTCACCACAGGGTTTTAAATATTTCAACCTCTACACTGGAAACAAAGACAGGGCCTTATTTGACCATTCTCACTGTTGGCATTTAAAGCATCCCGTGGATTTCTGTACCTATTTTTAGAGGTGGATAATAATACTTCTTTAAATCTCAAGATGAACACTGTAAACTTAAGCAATCAATCAGCATGAGGTGCAGTAGTGGTATCAAGTTTCTCCTCAGGATATATAGAGTCAGTTGCTTTACTGCACCTCTAAAGACAAAGCCACCCAGTGAATCTTCCATTTCCTCTTAGTTTTTTAACACAGATCCTGCAACCTCAACAACTAACCCAAGATGATTGTGGACTTCTTTGTCTCCATACTCCATTTCAAGCTCTCCAGTGCCCAGGTTGATAACGCATCCTGCAAAACCTAAAAGCTCACCTAATTACAATATTTTAGTATTCCAACAAAGGTATTTAAATGAAGTTGAGTAAAAAGGAAAAGTGATGCAGAAAGAGAGTAACATATTGACTAATGAATCTAGAAGACTGGTTGGGATGCAACACAGAGCCACCACAACACTACAGACCCACTATACAGTTAGGAGGGAAATATCGAGATAAAATACAACAAGAAATAAAAATTCAACACAAGTACACAATTTAAATGTAACCTTAAAAATACTTGAAAGGTAGTCAAGTATGGAGGCAGGGCAGGATTTGTTCTCAATCGTCCTAGAGTGCAGGACACATAATAATGGTTTCAAGCTTCAGGAAGCCAAATTTAGGCTGAATATCAGGAAAGACTTATTAACTGTTAGAGCAGTCCAACAGTGGAACCAATTAACTTGGGAGGTAGTGAGCACTCCAACCCTGGGGACATTAAAGAGAAACTTGGATAACCATCTGTCACCATTGCTTTGATTTGGATTCGTGCATCGAGCAGGAGGTTGGACTTGATGGCCGTATAAGCCCTTTCCTACTCAATTAGTCTATGATCTATGAATACAGTATTACTATGACTGATAACAAAACTTAGTCCTCAAAAGACTATAGAATATAAGCCAATTATGACAGTGAAGCAGGATAGCAAGCATATACTACTGAGATGGAGTGGGGCAAGGACAGGCCCTTGAGACAGTCATTGCACTTTGCTTGTAATAAATTTCTGGAATGCTGCTATGTTTTTGCCTAAGACACATATACACCACAATGTATGCAATTTTCATGCCAATTGACCAAGTGAAGAATAAAAAGAGGTGGTGGGGAAAATGAAGCAAGTAATTTCCCCCGTTCCCAATAATGACTTAAGATGCAAACTGGTGCACCAATCCTTCTAAAACTTTGCAGGTTTGACTTAAGGACACCCCTATCTGCCATCTTTTGAACACAGGCCAACAAGGAGACAAGTTTGTATTCGTGAAGGCTTTCACGGCCAGGATCTAATGGTTGTTGTGGGTTTTTCAGGCTCTTTGGCCATGTTCTGAAGGTATGTGTTTGTTTGTTTGTTTGTTTGTTTGTTTGTTTGTTTGTTTGTTTGTTTGTTTGTTAGTAAGTAAGTAAGTAAGTAAGTAAGTAAGTAAGTAAGTAAGTAAGTAAGTAAGTAAGTCTGTAATTTCACAGGGGTAACCCGGTCCTGAGGAATGACTACCCTGGCAAATTGCATTCATATCAAACAAAGGCTGTAAAAAGTCATAGCCTTTCCCCCACAAATGATAATTAAACCAAGACATAAAGAATGGTTTTCTAAATCTTGGCACCTATCCAGGGTGAAGAAACATCAGATAGTCTTTCCAAGTCTGAGCTGAATCCTGACCACCAGACTAAGATCTGAACTGAATCTTGTGCTCCATAAGTTAACTATGATGTTCTCATGGGGCTGTTCATTCCTCATGAAGATTCCTTGAAGAATTCACCTTTTCCATCAGAACATTTCCAGAGAATTCGCTCTCCATTTATGGGTTAGGCAGAGGAGCTTCCCAGCAGACTGGAAGAACAGATAACTGCTCACTGCTATACATACATGCATCCCACACTTTGCCTCTGGCAAAGTTTTTGTGTAGATTAATAAACCAGTTTCTCTGGTGGATTGGAACAGAAGTATGTCTGTGCACCATGAGAAGTACTGTATTCTCAGTCTTCAAGACTATTGTGTGTCTATGTTCTTAAGATAAATAACATTAGCGTCATGCCATGCATCTTGAGATTTCAACCTATCAAGCTTGGTGCAATGGATTTCTTGTAAACATGAGAGACATCTGGGTTCAAATCCTTGCTTGAACCCAAGGACAGCCTGATGGCCTTTGGTGAAGTATTTTAGTTCAACAGTCTGCTAGATCAGTGGTTCTTAACCTTGGGTTATTCAGGTGTTTTTGGACTGCAACTCCCAGAAGCCTTCACCACCAGCTGTGCTGGCTGGGGTTTCTGGGAGTTGCAGTTCAAAAACACCTGAGTAACCCAAGGTTAAGAACCAATGTACTAGATGACAACCCCAAGGCTCCAAAAGTATATAAAGAAAGCTTCTTAATGCTGAACAATAGGCACCATCGTGAGGACACTTCCTCCTCTCATATTCCTCCTGTGATTCCACCACAGTCCCCTGCGTCTGAAGCCACTCCTGAAAGCTGAGGGACACTACAAGACATGGCGAGATGACACTATGGCAAGACAGGCGAATCAAAAAGAATTTCTCAGGATTGCCCTGCAGAAACAGAAGAGCCTTTTAGTTTCTGCAGAACTTCTCTAGACCCAGGAGAGTTTTCTACAAGCCTGAATCCTGACTCAAGCTGGTATAACTCAGTGCATTGGGACACCTCAAGAGAGGAGTCAGGCATTTGAATCCTCACTGTGAAAGGGGAGGGACCATCCAAGATCCATTGGAACATAGATGGCTAAGGGTGCAAATGCTGCGCCACTTGTGTGGCCTTAGGCAGGCAGTGAAGTCACAGCATACGACCAGAAGAAGCAACTGGTAAACCACTTCTGAAGGAAAGTTCTGAGATGGTTGCCATAAATATGAATTGACTTGGTAGTACATTGTTATTATTACCACTAAATTCATGTGCCAGTTCAATAAGGTAAAGGTTCCCCTTGACATTTTTAGTCCAGTTGTGTCCGACTCTAGGGGGCGGTGCTCATTCCATTTTTCAAGCCGTAGAGACAGTGCTTATCCGAAGACAGTTTCCGTTGTCACGTGGCCAGCGTGACTAGAGAGCGCGGTTTTACCTTCCCACTGAGGTGGTACCTATTTATCTACTCGCATTTACATGCTTTCAAACTTTTAGGTTGGTGAGAAGCTGGGACAAAGCGACAGGAGCTCACTCCATCGCGTGGATTCGATCTTACGACTGCTGGTCTTCCGACCCTGCAGCACAGGCTTCTGCAGTTTACCCCACAGCGCCACCACGTCCCATGGCCAGTTTAACAGTTCCCTATAAATGTCTGTCTATCTTAAAATATCTGTGTGCCAGACAAATTATTTATTTATTTATTTATTTATTTAATTTATTTCCCGCCTATCTAGTCGTGGTGGACTACTCTAGGTGGCCAACAACAGAGATAAAATACAATAACATAAAACAGCATAATTACAACAACAATTAAAAATAGGGAAACAATAAAGGAGAGAAGAAAATCAAAAGTAATCTGGAGAGAAGGCCTGCCGAAACATCCAAGTCTTTAATAGGTTCTTAAAGGTGCCCAGCGAGGGAGCTCCGCGAATGCCAGGAGGTAAGTTATTCCAAAGGCGAGGAGCCACCGCCGAGAAGGCCCTATTTCTTGTTTTCTCTTTTCGGGCCTCCCTCGGCGTTAAGCTCCTCAGCCTCACCTCCTGGCTCACCCGTGTGACCCGGGTAGAACTTGGTGGGAGTAGGCATTCCGCCAGGTATCAAGGCCCTAAACCGTTTAGGGCTTTATACGTAAGCGTTAACACTTTGAAGTCAATGCGGAACCTGATGGGCAGCCAATGCAATGCGGCCAGAGTGGGTGAAATATGTTGGAATTTTTTCACTCCACTGAGTAATCTTGCCGCCGCATTCTGCACCACCTGTAATTTCCGCAGCAACCTCAAAGGAAGCCCCACGTAGAGCGCATTACAGTGGTCTAATCTTGAGATTACGAGCGTGTGTACTAAGATGGTGAGCGCCCCCACATCCAGGTAGGGCCGCAGCTGGGCTATCCACCTGAGGTGAAAAAAGGCGGTGCGGACCACCGACGCCACCTGTGACTCCATGGAGAGCACCAGGTCCAGATGGATCCCCAAGCTGCGTACACCATCCTTTGCAGGGAGAGTCACCCCCCCAAAAGAGAGGGAGTTTCCCAAATCCCCAACTGTGGGAGGGCCCACCCTCAGTACTTCCGTCTTGTCCGGGTTCAGCCTAAGCCCGTTCTCCTGCATCCATTCCAGTATAGTCCCCAGGCAGCGCTGAAGGCACAGAATGGCTTCTCCTGCGGTTGGCGAAAAGGAGATGTAGAGCTGCGTGCCATCCGCATACTGGTGACACGAAGCACCACACACCCTGATGACCCCACCCAGCGGCCTCATATAGATGTTAAATAGCATAAGACCCTTGTCAAGGAATATTCAGGAGTACTGTCGAATTATGGTACAAACTGATGAAGTAAAAAATTATCAACATTGGCTGCAAGAAAAAAAATACAGAATATCAAAGAAAAACACACATGGTCCTTGCAAGACAGCGCAGGGGTTTAGGTCTCTGGCTGTGGAGCCAGAGGTTGGGAGTTCGATTCCCCACTATGTTCCTTGACAAGGGCTGAACTGGATGATCCACAGGGCCTCCTCCAGCAATGTAGTTCAAAGCTGATGGTGGTGGTGGTGGTGATAAGAAGACACCAGGCACAGTCAATCGAAATTATAAAAAATTATAAAAAATAATTATAAAAACATTGACTGGTTTTCTATAACAGAGGCAAGTTTTAACCAATAACCCAAGTATCTGTTAAATATCGGCACAGTATGTATGCTGTTCCTAATATTGCCTTTTTAAAGCTCTGACGGTGTTATTTCTGAGATCTGTAATTGCTTTTAATAGTGTGAAATTTCTTGAGATTGTTCCCAAAGCCCCAATGACTATGGGCACCACTATGAAAGTGTTTCATCCACAAGCTAGATGTTTCCATTGCCAGGTCTCTATACAGTACTTTGTTAGTTTTTCCTATTTATTTTTAACTCTTCTTCTTTACAATAACAAAAACAATATTGTACACAATCCAAAAGCAATGTTGGGTGATGCCTTATAAGACCAATGGAAAAAAATGGCAAACAACTTGTTAAACCTTTATGAAGATTTCTACAGGGTTGAAAGCTAGCTTATGTTTGTGACTTTTTAGTAGTCTAATAAAGGTGTCACTGTTTGGTAAAGAATATTGAGTACATGTTACAGACAGGAAGAGAAAAAACTGAACCTGCATTAACCACCTATTATGGGAAGTCTTAGCAGAATATGCAATACACATCAAAGTAGACAAAAATATTTTTATTTGGATAACGTATGCCCTCCACTTTCTGCTGCGAGACAAACACTACATGCAGCTTATGTTTGCAGCTTATGTTCTTCAACAAATATAAATTTTTGATGCAAAACCCATCTGAGAAAAAAATCATCCTTCTTACATGATAGAAGGACAGAATTAGGCAATACTGAGACCTTAAAACTAAGTTACCATTAGAACAGCATGAAATATCCCCAAAGTCTACTTAGAATAATATAAAGGCAATTTTCCTGACAGCATTTCCTCAAGTTCACAGCAAAACATGGGGAGAAAAAAGGAAACAAGTTTAAGGAAGTAGTGAGAGTTGGTTGTCGCAGTTTTTTTGGGCTGTTTGGAGTTATAGAAGTTGGCTGTTGTGGGTTTTTTGGGCTCTTTTTCCATGTTCTGAAGGTTGTTCTTCCTAACGTTCCGGCAGTCTCTGTGGCCGGCATCTTCAGAGGACAGCGTGCTCTGAAAAGTGCCGTCCTCTGAAGATGCTGGCCACAGAGACTGGTGAAACATTAGGAAGAACAACCTTCAGATCACGGCCAAAGGACCCGAAAAACCTACAACAGCCATTAGATCCTGGCTGTGAAAGCTTCGCGAATACATTATAGGAGTTATTTGGCTTTCCAGGTGCAGTGAACATCATTTCTCAAAAGGAATAGCCAACATGGCCCATGCTGAGGGATGAAGGGATTTATAATCCAAAACATAAGGCAGACCAAAAGTTTTCCCACTCTGTTTTGAGAGCAACTCTAGAATATCAGCTCCTGGTCCTTCTCATCTGACAGGTGGAGCGCTAGGTGAGGAGATAAAAACATCCTGCAGGAGTAACCCCACAGTCCATCAAATCTAGCTGCTGTGTCCCTTGGAGGCTCCTAGTCAAGCAGGGAGAATACAGAAAGCTATGCTGCCTCTGAATACGGGAGGTGTGATTTAAGGAGCACAGCTCATGACAAGGGCCAACACAGGGACGAACCACAGGCTGCATCATGCTACCTGTGCCTAACATTCCACTTGGCAAAGAAATAAAAAAACTTTTAAGATATTGAAAGAACCAATGAAGGAAACCATCGCGGGCTGTTCTGCTGATTTCTAGCAATAGACAATAAGCCAAAGGCCAGGATACATGTAGTGCCATCCCTAGACATTCTGCTGCTTGAGGCACACCTCCCACTCAACCAATTTAAGCTGCAGATTACCTGAAAGCCAGCCATGTTATTTTGATACATGAGAAAGAAAATCCTATTAAATACGCCAAATCTGGCAGGAAAACTACAACAATAACAATGAACAAGTCCCAGCTCTTTTCTGACTCTCATAAATCAGCCACCTAAAGCGGCCACTTTGCCTGCCTAAAACGATCTGTACCTTCTCTTGAACACCAAAAGGGCCAAGGAGAAGCCGGGCGCCTTTCCTGGCCGCTCCCTAGATCTGAAACATCTCTAGGCAGAGGGAAAACCCTGAAGGAACAAGTCCAGAGAAGGAAGCACGGAGCTTCCCCAGGCAGCCTACAAGCGATCCAGAAGCATCCTGTTGCTAGGGAAGTCAGAACGAAGAAGAAACGCTTGGGATTTCGGCAAAGTAGAAAAATAAACTGTTCCTGGCAGGCAGCGGGGAGGCGAGGGGGGGGGGAAATAATCCATTCCCCATGCAGAATCTATGCCAACCTTTTGACACAAAATAAAGGAGGCAGCTGGCAATCACATGCTTACCCTTAAAACACACACACACACACACACAAGCATCAGTCATCCTCCAGCAGAGCAACCAAATTTTCCAACGTGAAGGGACAGATCACTACGGGAAGAGAAAGTCTCACTGTGGAAATTCCTCTAGGTCCAGTCAAATGAAATATCTCTTGGGCTCCCTAATCAGGTTTGCCACTAAACCGGAGGACTCGCCATTTGACAAAGAAGAGAAAACCCTTTTGAAAACCATCCACAGCCAGAGGTCCTGATGCACTTTAAGGAGGGGGGGCAAGCGAAAGGAACATCTTAATCAAATTCCTCCAGGGCTCAAGCAAGGAGTACAAGTGGTTTCACTCAAAAGTGGGCCCCAAGGGAGGTAAAGTATGCAGGGGACTCAGATTACCAGGTGAATCGAAATGCCATTCTCCATTACTGCCTTGGCATCAAAACAAAGGCAGATGGGCCATCATCCTTTTTCTCTTAGGGTCATTTGCTTACTTTCAAACAAAGCAAGGAACCAGCCAAGGGGAGAAAATGAAGAGAGAGAGAAACAGACCGATTTGTAGGAGCATTACAAGAAAGGAGCAGCAGTTTTTTTAAAAAAAGAAAACCATTCCCTAAAGTTGGTTCTGCCCACCTGCAACCAATATGGGCCAAGGAAAATAAACCAGTTTCATTCACCTCCGGGCAACAGAAGGAGAATGCACAAAAATCTCTGGGAAAAGCAAAACCCTAGGCAGTCCACATTATTTTAGAGCCCTGTGACTTCCCCCACCATCATCACCGCCACTAAATGACTGAGTTTCCTGTTGCTTGCCAGACTGTGTGGGATCTTCAGAAGAGGAATAAAATCCTAGTTCAAAAACTGATAAGCATCGGAAACACATTCACACCCTGCTGTTACTCTGCATTTTTTTTCCTAACAGAAACCACCCTCCCCTTTTGCAAACACACCAGCTACCACCTCACCCGGCATCCCCAACACAAGCAAGCCAACCCAAAATGGGCTGAGCAAAAGAAAAGCAAAACTTGTTTGGCTTGCCAAAGTGTCGGAAGTCCCAGCTGACTGGGAAATGTAAGGCCAGCCCCCTCCAAGGCAGAAACAGCAGCTTTCTCTGAGGAAAGGAGGGATTAACCTACTCGTATATTCCTAATATGCATATGGTAAACTAAGACTCCATTCCACACAAGTTTATGGCAGAGAAGGTTTGTCAGCCTTAGGTTACCACAGATCTCTTTGCCCTTTCCTCTGCAAGGAAGATAGCTCTAACTCAGGAAAATGGAAGAGAGTTGGGAAACAGGGTTTTTTTTCCCCTACAAAATCTTAGTTTTCTGAAGTTTTAGAACCAGGGTTTTCTGAAAGAACCTCCTTTCCAAAATGCAGCTTATCAACCTTCAGAACCAACAAAACTACTGATCAGTTCTCTTTAAAAAAAACAGAAAGGGGAGCTTTTTAAATGGCTGTTTTCCTAGTTTTGAGATTTCTGAACGTATTCTGAGAAGATTCAATTATGTTAAAAGTTTCAAAATATAAAAACTGCCCTTGGCCAAGGGATGGGGCAGGTAAGGATTCATTAAAACATTTCAATTAATACATCCAGGCTTCCCCCAAGTCTGTTGCTCGCTGCAGGCTGGGTTGAACGGGAGTTCTCCCAACCCTATGAATCCAATCGAGAGCCCACCTTCGCCTCTGTGGGGAAGAAAAACAACTCCATTCAAACCGTGACTGAAGCTCACACGGCACAGGTACCTCCCCACAGACCCAGCCCAGCGATAAACAGCAAAAAACCAACCCCAGGGGGAGCTGAGAGAAAAGTCCCGCGCGCCCTCATGAACAAGCCTTCCCCCATCAAGCACGCCGGGAGGCCGGCTGAGGGGAACCGTGCCTCTGAACATGTCTGAAAGGCAGCGCCTTCCTTCCCTTCACCGCTTCCTCTCCACAACGAACTCGGCAGCCGTTCCAGCCAAGAGAGAGCAAAGATCCGACTTAATTTAAAAATATATATATATTAAATTCTTCCAATGACTAAAGCTATCAGCCGGACTCTTCAGAAAGCTTCGCCCTCCCCCGCCCCCACCAGAAAGAAGTCCGCATCAAAGTCCGCATGCGGGGGAGGGGAGGCGGGAGGGGGGGAGAGACCACGGCGGCTCGGCCAGAAAGGCTTCAGGATCCCCAGCCAGTGACCCCCCTCCCGGAGCGTGGGGCTCCCTCGGACCCAAGCGGCCCAAGTTCCTGCCCCCCCCAGACAAACTCCCTCGCCCCCAGCAGCGCATCTGGCGGGCTCGCCGCAAACTCCGGCAGCCAAGAAAGAACCTGCAGCGTCTCTCCGGCGAAGGGCATCCCCGCGGGAAGACGACGACGCAGCGCGGACCCGGCAGGGACTATGGACCAAGCACCGCAGCCATCTCTCCACAGGATCGGATCAAACTCCCTACGACACCCCACACACACATACAAACACACACACTTTAACCCTGCTCGAGCTTTAAAAGAAGAAAAAAAGTCACGTAGATCAACTGGTTTCTCCTTGCTTTTGCTTGCTTGCTTGTTGTTGTTTTTTTTACCTTGTCTGACGGCTTTGAAAACAATGGGATCCTTGCAGCTCCGGATCACTCCCAGGACGTCGTAGCGGGGCAAGCCCGACACGGGGATGCCTTGCACCTCCAGCAGGAGCTCCCCTTCGCCCAGGGCGCCCTCGCCGCCGGGCAGCGCCGTCTCCCCCGGGCTCTCCTCGGCCGCCGGGGCCCCGATGTAAGGGAACTCCCCATATTCCGCTCCCCCCAGGACGGTGACCCCGAGCTGGCCCTGAGCATTGCGGCTCACCGTGCACTGGTGCACTTTGGCTGCCCAGTGGTGCTTCTTCTGGATCACTTTCGACATGGCGAGTCTCTCAAAGTGGGGTCGGTGGGCCGGCTTCTTTTCTCCTTTCTTTTTTTACAAAGGGAAGGGGCAGAGAAATAAAAAAAAAAGGGAGGGGGAAGTTTAGGAAACAGGGACACCCAGGCAGAGAGAGAGAAAGAGACCGACCGACCGATGGAGGGACCCCGCGGATGGCTTCCCAAGCGTCCGCCTGCTGGGGGGGGCAGAGGAACCAGTCTGCCCTGCAACTTTCCAGCCGCTCCTCCTCAAGCCATCACCGCGCAAAGTTTGTCCGCTGCCTGCCCGCCGCCGCTGCTACTGCTGCCGCTTCCAACCTTGCGCCCATCGCGCCGATCCGCCAGCCCAGCTTAGCTCGCTCCCCGGGACTTCTTCCCCCGGTCCCGCCGCTTCCAAGGACTCCCCTTCGCTTCTTTTCAGCCGTGGATTCTCTTCTCTCTCACTTCTTCTTCCCCCCACCCCCTTTTCCTCTCCAAAAGTAACCCTTCTCGCCGCCGACGCGTCCCGGGGGGAGAAATGATGTCCGGCGTCGGATCACCTGGGCTCCTACCGGCCTCTTCTTCCCTCCCTCCCGCGCCGCTCTGGGTCCTTTTCCCTCCCTTCCCCACGACCGGGCTCGGGCGACGAGCGGCCGCGGCTCCTTTAAGCAAATACAAAGCCGCCGCTTGTTTTGTTACAGGGAGCTCGCGTCGTTTCCACCAAGCCGGAGCCAAGGCAGGGAAAGCGCCGATAGGGACGGCTGGCGCAGGCGCCCGACCGAGGCCCCGCCCCCTTGGCGGTGGCCCCGCCCCCCTCCTCTTCCTCCTCCTCCTCCTCCTCCTCCTGGTCTCCCCGTGGAGCAAAGCGAGGGGGTGCCCTCCCTCCCTTCCTCCCTCCCTCCTTCTCCCACGGGCGCACAGAAGCGCCGGCGGCGAGCGAAGCCGCGGCCCTGAAGGCAGGATGCCCGTAAGCAGCCGGCCAGCCAGCCGAGACACGAGGCTGGCCAGATGTTTCTTATTTGCCCAGACCCCTCCCTTTTGTTTTGCAAGGCTGGCCTTTGTTCCAGACGGTCACAGTGCCACACACGCGGCCGGGGAAGGTTGCATTTTTTTTTATTTCCAAAAAAATCATATCTCCTGCGGCCCCGGACCTTTCCCGCTCTGGTGCAACAGGGCACCCGGTGAAACGAATCAGTGAAGCTACTACCTGCCTGTTTGGCCCCAGCGAAAGCCAAGCAAAAGGCTTGTCAGGAAATTGCACGGGTAGCTCTCTACTACAGCCGGACCTTGCAAAAGTTACTTTTGGGTAGACGGTACCCAGAATTTGCCAGGCAGTGTAACCACTGGCAGGGCTGGCTGAGGAATTTCAGTGATCTGATATCCCAAACCGACCTTTTGCAAGCTCTGGCTACAGCACAGCCCCAAGCCACCCAGATATACCAGATGGGCGGGATATAAATCAAATAAATAAATAAATCAGCATAGGGAGAAGCACACTTGATTAAATTCCAGAGGATTTACTCCCAAGAAATTGTAAAGTAGCATTGCAGCCCAAATTAGTGTAACTGTTAGCTGACCCTATTTGTCCTGTAAAACCAGCTTCTACAACGTGGAGCCCAATGCAAGCTGTAGGATCACAAAGCACCATTTTTTACACTGATTCAGTGTGTTCAAGTGATTCACAATGACTGTGTATACTAACTTGGAATATAATGTCTCTGATCTGATGAGCCACCTACATCTGCAAGGATATGCTTCAATGTAAGTCACCAGCAAAAGTTCCATTGATGTTAACTCACAGTCCATGGCCTGCATTAAAAAGTGCTGGTAAATCCCTGCACACATTTTGCCTGTTACAAGATCTGTGCCTTAAATCTGGACAGCAACAATTTGTCCTTTGCAGAATGGGTGAGAGCCTTACCTCATTGGGTCAGGTCTGGAAAATGTGTAGCCCTCCGGATCTTGCTGTTCCTATCGTCCCCAGCAAGTCTGGCCAATACAATATCATGGACATCTCAAGAGTCACAGGTTCTATAGCCCGAATGAAAATAGCTGGTGCTACATGAACAGAAAGAACAGTTATTTGGGAGACAAAATTCCCAGGCCAGCACAATGATTATCATTACCATGTATAATAGCCCTTTGAAAAGTTGGATGTCCAGTTTGTGGGAACCATTATGTTACTGGTTCCCTAGTCAAGGTGCTTACCTGTCGCTTCTCTAGCTACTCTAGAGGATGATGTGCAGGATCTGCAATTTACCTGGGGGGTGAGTTCCACTATCAATTTGCTTTCCCCAAATAGAAGGGATCTTCAGAGATGGGTCAGGTGTGGCATGAACTGAGGATTCATCAGGTTAGATTAAGCGTTCCCCTCCCCGGCCCTAAAATACAACTGGATTTGTACTGGATTTGAATTTGACTAAATTTAGGCATGTATTTTGTGGATGGCAAGGCTTTGATCCAAAAGTGCAAAAGACCAAATCTGTCTAACTTCTAATTTACTTACTTTGACATAAAGATACATTTATTCTCCACATCCTTTTTGCACTTTACAAGCATAGAATTCAGTCCTAGCATCCAGAGAATTTCCCATTCTACATTCCCATGCTACATAAACTGGTCTCCTACAAAGCTCAGTGGGGAAGTGAACTCCCAATTCTCTGGTTCCTTCTCACTGGGCTGTCCAGCCAGCAGAGATTATCAGGGGTAACTGTGATTAGTTTAACATTTTAAGATACTTCTGTGTGGTTCAGGGTAACAGGCATCCTTCAGTCTCAAAAGATTATGGTAACGTGCTCTGTATGCAGGACTTGGAACAGCGTCTAGTGTGGCTGAGGAGGCCAATTCAAGGGCGACAATCCCTTCCACACTAAAGACAAATACAGTCTGTCCCCTGTCCAGATCCCTGATTTTACTGGTTTTGGGACTGCCTCTTTGCCTCGGCCTGCTGGACAAGTGTCTCTTTAAATTTGGAGAGGCCACGATGCACCGCCTGCCTCCAGGCTGAATGCTCAGATGTCAGGGTTTCCCATCTATTGAGGTCCATTCCTAACGCCTTCAGATCCCACTTGCAGATATCCTTGTATTGCAGCTGTGGTCTCCCTCTGGGGCGATTTCCCTTCACTAATTCTCCATACAGGAGATCTTTAGGAATCTGACCATCAGCCATTCTCACAACATACCCAAGCCAACGTAGATGTTGCTGTTTCAGTAATGTATACATGCTAAAAATTCCAGCTCGTTCTAGGACTTCTGTATTTGTCCTGCCAGGTGATACCAAAAATCCATCAGAGATAGCACATATGGAACGTGTTCAGCTTCTTCTCCTTCCGTACACAAATGGTTCAGGACTCACTGCAGTACAGGAGTGTGCTCAGGACACAGGCTCTATAGACCTGCATATGCTGTCAGCTTCTTATTAAGCCATACTCTCTTTGTGAGTCTAGAGAACATGGTAGCTGCTTTGCCAATGTGTTTATCCAGCTCAACATCTACAGAGAGAGTGGCAGAGATCGTTGAGCCAAGGTACAGAAAGTCATGAACAATCTCCAGTTCTTGTGTAGAAATGGTAATAGAGGGAGGTGAGTTCACGCCCCGTCACATGACTTGTGCTTTCTTCAGGCTGAATGTTAGTCCAAAATTTTAGTAGGCCTTACTAAAAGGATTCAAAAGTTGTTGGAGGTCTTCAGCAGAGTGGGCAACAACAGCTGCATCATTGGCGAAGAGGAAGTCTCACATGCATTTCAGCTGTACTTTGGTCTTCATTCTCAATCTGGAGAGATTAAAGAGCTTTCCATCTGATCTAGTATGGAGCTAGACACCTTCTGTTGCAGCTCCAAAAGTGTTTCCCAGCATGACAGCAAAAAAGATCTCAAACAGATTCAGCACTAGGACACAGCCCTGTTTCACTCCGCTTTGAATGTTGAGCCATCAAAAACTACAGTGCCCTTTGTTTCCTCATGAAAGGACCTGATGATATTAAGGAGTTGAGGTGGAATCCAATCTTGGGAAGTATTTTAAAGTTCAAAGGCCTTAGTAAGATCTATGAAGGCCACAAAGAGTGGCTGTCATTGTTCCCTATATTCCCTACACAGGTCCGCTGAGATCAGAGCTGAAGCCAATAATCGTTAGAACATCTCCTGGCAGCCTGTTGGACTTTGCTACGAGCAAGTCGAAAAGCCTGCAAGTTGTACTCACTAGGACAGGCTTTGTATGCTGCTAGAGCTCTCCTCTTTTCCTCAAAGGTTGGCATCAGCTCCTCCGAAGGCTTTGAACCAGTCTGCTATCTTTTTGGTCTTCTTGCCAAATGTGGACAAGTCGGTGTTATAAACAGCGTTCTTGAAATGTTTCCATTGTTCAGATGCATTTGGTCTGATGCTCTATGTGTCCACAATCTGACTTGGGCTTTTTTAGCCACAGCATCAGATGGGGGCATGGAATTCCCAGGGGCAACAAAGGTGCCCCACCTGCTTTTTGTCCTTTATTGCTTTCTGAAGCACCGATGACTTACTGTAGTGCTAGAAGAAATCTCCTGTGATTTGATCCGTGCCTGTTTGTCATTTACACCACAGGTTCCCAACGTTGGGTAACCCAGGTGTTTTCCAGAAGCCTTCACCATTAGCTGTGTTGGCCAGTGTTTCTGGGAGCTGCACTCCAAGAACGCCTGGGTTTCCCAAGGTCGGGAACCACTGATTTACACCATTAGCTGGCATGAGACTAGAGATGGGGAGGGTAAATGGAAGTAAATTACACTCACCCAGCCACCCATTGCACTCCACCTATCTTCTGGAATTTTGTTGGTTATCTAAATTTCAAAATGCAGACTATCTCTCCAAGCCAAAGCAAACCCTTCACATCTCTTTGTCTGATGATTAGTAGGCATTTTCCTATAAATTAATGGACTATTAAACCATCTAATAAAATAAAAAGGGAGGAGGGGAAGTAACAGTCCTGTTTTGATTTCCAATGATAGCCAACGGCAATAGTTTAAAAAAAACCACAACACAACAGACTACTGTCAAGATTGTAGCTTCAGAATGAAGAACAGAGACTGCATGGTATACTTTTGCCAATACTTTCTACTACAGGGTTTAATAGGGCATAAAAATTCTAATAACCTTTGAACTTCTGCTCAGAATTCCATTAAAGTGATACTGTAAAGGATTTCCATTCACCCCAAGTCAGAATAAAGGGTATCAGTAGTTTTCACAGTAGTTTGCGCAAATATGAACATGATAAAAGACAAAAATGGAAGGGACCTAACAGAAGCAGAAGACGTCAAGAAGAGGTGGCAAGAATACACAGAGGAATTATATCAGAAAGATTTGGATATCCCATACAACCCAGACAATGTAGCTGCTGACCTTGAGCCAGACATCCTGGAGAGCAAAGTCAAGTGGGCCTTAGAAAGCCTGGCTAACAACAAGGCCAGTGGAGGTGATGGCATTCCAGTTGAACTATTTAAAATCTTGAAAGATGATGCTGTTAAGGTGCTACATTCAATATGCCAGCAAGTTTGGAAAACTCAACAGTGGCCAGAGGATTGGAAAAGATCAGTCTACATCCCAATCCCAAAGAAAGGCAGTGCCAAAGAATGCTCCAACTACCGTACAATTGCACTCATTTCACATGCTAGCAAGTTATGCTCAAAATCCTCCAAGGTAGGCTTCAGCAGTATGTGGACCGAGAACTCCCAGAAGTACAAGATGGATTCCGAAGAGGCAGAGGAACTAGAGACCAAATTGCTAACTTGCGCTGGATTATGGAGAAAGCCAGAGAGTTCCAGAAAAATATCTACTTCTGCTTCATTGACTATGCAAAAGCCTTTGACTGTGTGGACCACAGCAAACTATGACAAGTTCTTAAAGAAATGGGAGTGCCTGACCACCTTATCTGTCTCCTGAGAAACCTATATGTGGGACAGGAAGCAACAGTTAGAACTGGTCATGGAACAACTGAGTGGTTCAAAATTGGGAAAGGAGTGCGACAAGGCTGTATATTGTCCCCCAGCTTATTTAACTTATATGCAGAATACATCATGCGGAAGGCTGGACTGGAAGAAACCCAAGCCGGAATTAAGATTGCCGGAAGAAATATCAACAACCTCCGATATGCAGATGATACCACTCTGATGGCAGAAAGTGAGGAGGAATTAAAGAACCTTGTAATGAGAGTGAAAGAGGAGAGTGCAAAAAACGGTCTGAAACTCAACATCAAAAAAACTAAGGTCATGGCCACTGGTCCCATCACCTCCTGGGAAATAGAAGGGGAAGACATGGAGGCAGTGACAGATTTTATTTTCCTGGGCTCCATGATCACTGCAGATGGAGACAGCAGCCCCGAAATTAAAAGACGCCTTCTTCTTGGGAGGAAAGCGATGACGAATCTTGAAAGCATCTTAAAAAGCAGAGACATCACATTGCCAACAAAAGTCTGAATAGTCAAAGCTATGGTTTTTCCTGTCGTGATGTATGGAAGTGAGAGCTGGACCATAAAGAAAGCAGACCGCCGAAGAATTGATGCCTTTGAACTGTGGTGCTGGAGGAGGCTCTTGAGAGTCCCCTGGACTGCAAGGAGAACAAACCTATAAGTTCTAAAGGAAATCAACACTGAGTGCTCACTGGAAGGACAGATCCTGAAGCTGAGGCTCCAGTACTTCGGCCATCTCATGAGAAGAAAAGAGTCCTTGGAAAAAACCTTGATGTTAGGAAGGTGTGACGCCAAGAGGAGAAGGGGACGACCGAGGATGAGATGGCTGGACAGTGTCTGCGAAGCAACCAACATGAATTTGACACAACTCCGGGAGGCAGTGGAAGATAGGAGGGCCTGGCGTGCTCTGGTCCATAGGGTCACAAAGAGTCGGACACGACTAAACGACTAAACACACACAGTTTTCACCAAAATATAAGATAAGCCTTTCCAAAAAGTAGCACTGGACATAACAGTAGCACTGTCTCTATTTTCAGTGCTTTTTAACTTGCCATTTGTTGTTGTTGTTCAGTCATTAAGTTGTGTCCGACTCTTTGTGACCCCATAGACCAGAGCATGCCAGGCCTTCCTGTCTTCCACTGTCTCCCGGAGTTGGGTCAAATTCATGTTGGTAGCTTCGATGACACTGTCCAACCATCTCATCCTCTGTCGTCCCTTTCTCCTCCTGCCTTCACACTTTCCCAACATCAGGGTCTTTTCCAGCGAGTCTTCTCTTCTCATGAGATGGCCAAAGTATTGGAGCCTCAGCTTCAGGATCTGACAGTATTTTTTGAAATTTGCCACATTTTGAGACCTTATCCAGTAGATTGCGGGTGCTGTTTTTGGTTTATTAATTCTACAGGTGTCACTTTTATAAGCAACTGACCATTGAGACTTATAATGGTGGAATCTGCAATGTGTTCTGTGACTTGGCTTAACTAAAGCAAAAAAAAGAAAAAGAAAAAAAAAGCAAAGCAAAGTGTGCTGCTTATATACCGCCCCATAGCGTTATACATATATCTCAGAGAGGGATGGGCAACTGGAAGCCTTCCAGATGTTGTTGAATGGCTGATGGCCCCATGATACCTCATTTTTTGGCTAAGCTAGTTACTTGGAGTTACAGTCTAAGAACATCTGGAATGTCATAGTCACCCACCATGCACATCTCTCCTTCCCCTCATATTCAGTTTCCACCTACTCACTTTATCTTCATGAGATAAACATGAGGAAGGAAAAAAGTTTTCCCCGTAATAATACATGTAATCACATAATGCTTAAGTTAGTAAAAAAAAAATCTTATTTTTGCCAATGGCTGGTGAGTTTATTCTCTCAGTCTCTGTGTATCAGCTCCTGTTCTAAATGCCATTTTGTTAAAAATGGAAGTAATGTTCCTACACTGTGTGCTGCAGACAGCTAATGGAACAGGGAGAATGAACCATTACAGGTGGACTATCTCGAAAATTAGTTTGTAATTAGAATGGTATTAACTTTGCAAAGTGGCAGATATTTTAAATTTTCCTTTAAAAAACTTATTCCTTGAATTCCACTAACCTCTGGGTCTGTTTCTATTAAGGGGAGGAAGGAGGAAATGGTGGCGGCGGTAACGATGATCAGCTGAAAGGCTGGGGTAGCCATGCTAGCCATGAGACAAGATGCAGAACTCATGTGGTGGTAACACTTTAATGTAAAATGTATGTCTTGTCAAGTTGATTCCAGCTTATGGTGACTCTTCTTAGGGTTTTGTGGTGTATTAGAAGTGGTTTATTAACCCTTATGTGGCGCAAGGCCACATAGCCTGGCTCCTTGCCCAGGAGGCACACTGGGAAATCCTGTTTCAACCCACTGAGTTATCAGGTCAGCCATAATAATTATGTGCTGTCAAGTTAATTCCGAATTACATCAACCTTTTCCAGGATTTCTTAGGTATCAAGTACTCAGAAGTGGTCTATCAATCTCTCCTTTTAGTTGCACTTCAGGAGCCTGCTGCTTGACCAAGGTAAACAAGCCTAGCTTTTCCACAGGGAGGCATATTGGGAAACAAACTCCTCATCCGGCATCTTCAGAGGACATCTGAGTGCTGTCCTCTGAAGACGCCGGCCACAGAGACTGGTGAAACGTTAGGAAGAACAACCTTCAGAACACGGCCAAAGAGCCCGAAAAACCCACAACAACCATCAGATCCCGGCTGTGAAAGCCTTCGCGAATACATTAAACTCCTCATCCTTAGCTCTACAGCCGAGTCCTCCAACATACTGAACTATCCAGCCAGCTAATGGTTTAACAGGCCAAGGAAAAGCATGTAGCATCCTCTGTGAAAGTTCTCAAGACTTCTAGGTCTCTGCTATAGAAAAAGGTTGGGCAAGAGGGAAATGAGGAGGAGGACTTGATGTTGAAGTCGATAAAACCATGCTGTCTGCATGTTCATTCAGAGGTTATATGAGGAAGAAATTGCAGGCTCTAAGGCAGCCACTCTCAAGGGGGGTGGGTGGGACATTTGAAGGGGGGCACAGATAAACATCGGTTCATGTTTATCAGTCAAAATTATGTTGTATCCTTGTTTGCACACAGCCAAAGGCTTCCCTTGTTTGACATGGGGCCTTGGAACCTAAAACATGCCATGGACCAAAAGAAAAAGAAAAAAAAAGGTTGAGAATGGCTATTCTAGGGTAGTATTTGCCAGATATTAGTTTCCACCTTGAGTTTGTCTGAGGAACACAGTGTTAATTTTTGATAAAGGGGTTGTTTTCCATTTTCAAAACGATTCTACATCTACCTTCTGCCTTCCCTGATATTTTTTTCCTGATAAACAAAAAAATACTGATGCTATAGAAATGTTAATTATTTACATTGGAGTACCCCAGAAAGACTCTACAAACATTAGAAAGAGATCATTTTAAAGTTTATCACCTATTCATTATTTCAAAATATGATTCTTTCTTTATTTTATTAAACAACGAGTTCCTTTTCGGGTTGATAAGGGACACTGTTTCTTCCTGGGTGTTTGTTTTTGTTGACAATTAAAGTACTGTTGCACAGTAATCCTATACAGGGTTACTGAGAAGTAAGTTCTATTGAGCTCTGTATGGATTAATCCTAGCTACATGAGGTCAGGGTTGCAGCCTCACTGTTCTGCCACTCCTGGTATATCACTCACTTCTGGGCTCATAATGCATTCCTTGTTTCAGCGTTCTACAGGTGTCAGTCCTAGTAACTTTCCTCTTCACATAGCAGGATAAAGTTACCCTTTAGGCCAGTTAATGTATGCATACTCACACAGTACTTCTGGGGAAAACGTTTCATTCTTCCTTCCTATGACTGGACTTGTACAAAGGAAGACATTTTATGCATAAGAAACCGCCAAATTTTTCCTCCTGTTCTTTTCCAACGTCTTGCAATTCTGCATTCTAAAACAACAATGAATGCTATGGGACCTTAAAGAAGGGGATGTATGAGGCCTCAGACAGATAAAGTGTTGCAGGCCCTGCCGCTGCACCTTCCCTACAAGAGTAGAAGAAGCTGGGGACACCAGTTCCTTAGGGAAGTGAATCCTCTCTTGGGTGTAGTCCAAATTTTAAAGGCACTATCCAAGATGTTGAACTTATTTTGAGATAAGGTAAAGCATCTTGGGTTGTGCTTTAAAAATTTAGATAAAAACCTGGAGTGGATTCATCACCCCCATGAAATAGGAGTCACCTACCTCCACTGCTCTACAAGGACCCATGGATGTGGGGAGCACTGGCAAAATTGGTTTGGAATCCAGTGGTATACACAGAGCTAAGAAAAGGTATCCTGGTGTTGTAGGGACCAGAGGCAACCTCATCTTAAAAACTAGCAGGTTCATTACTGCACATTTATTTATTTATTTATTTACAATATTTTTTAGCCGCACCATTGCCAGTGGCTTCTGGGCAGCGAACCTTCATGGACTATAGCCCACTTCTTGGGAAAATTGCCTTTTTGGACTATACTTCCAGGGATTTAGGAAATTCAGCTGGTTATTATGCAAATATTGGGGCTTCTAGCACTTCACTGGCTACACAGAGCAACCTCGAGTTTTTGCTATGTATCCAGTAGGGGTTGTGTCCAATATAATCTAAAATTGGAGGATGGTGATACCGAATCACACAGTCATTGACTGGGAATGGTGATGTGTCTGATCTATCCTCCCCTTGGCAGGGAAATTTTGCTGCATGAAGAACTACTTCCCCTAAGGCTTTACAGTATAGCTATGCAAATCATTATCATCATCGTAAATGACAAAGAATATAATCAGAAGTGCATTTAAGCATCTGAACACAGCATCCTGAACATAGCTCTTTATTCAAGCCTTGGGATTTCTAATTTCCCTTGATCCCATATTAAATTCATGCCTGTGTGTTCTAGAGCTTCACGGGGAGGTTGTTCCACAGTATCAGCCCTTTAGATGCTTCACCTCCGAGTCTAGCTCCGCATCCATGTATGAGCATGCATGCAGCACATGTGTGCGTGCACTAAGCCAAAAACCATGGAGTGTGCGTGTGTGTGGGGGGGAGAGAGCACGATCAGTTGGCTACTCTACAGATTTCTTTTCAAGAATCATTTGTTAAACCTGTGTCTCGGGGGACCATCGTTTCGTAATGTTATTAACCACCGCTTGGCCTCTAAACAATAAATCAATAAATAATGAACAAGAGAATCTGTGCCAGTTGTAGCTCAAATGCAGTTTAAACAGAGGAGTCGCTGAGTGGGATGCGGATCAAAGCCAAATACTGTATGGGGAAGGTGCGTGTTCAGCAGAAGGTGGTTTCCCCAACTGCTCTCTACATCTGAGTGTTTCTGAAGATGGAGAGGAGGCGGCAGCATCACACACCCTATATGTCTCTCCTCTCCAGTTGAGAATGTGGCTTTGCAAACATCTCTAGATACCCCAGGTTTCTTTTTCTTTTAGGTAAAAGAATTTTCCCTGTTCAGAACAAGGCCTGCAAAGAAACTCCAGGAAAAGTGGACACGCTGAAGTAATTGTTGCTGGCTGGCCGACATCTGTGTGCTTACTCCACTCATGTAGCACCTTTGTGAGTTTTTCTAAAAAAATTATGTTGACTATATATTGCTCTGGCAGCCAGGAGAAGAGGGAAGGGGATACGGAAAGCCCTGGTCACATACCTAATGGCAATTATTTGGGATTGGTTTTGTCAGCTTTGATTCCCCTGCCTTGGAAGGAGGAGGTTTTAATGTGTGGTGAGCTGCCCTGTACAGGGCAGATGTGGGTTAAAATGTTTTAATAGGATCAGGGAGGGGTACTTTAGGCCTGGCAGCCTGCTTGGCCATATAGAGCAGCACATGCTCTTGGGAGGAGCTCTCAAGAATCTGAGATAGAGATCTTCCACATCTCCCCTTTTATTGGGATTGAACCTGGGCAGGCCGAGCAGGGGTATAATGGAACCAGAGTTCACAGGGTTAAAGTCCTGAGACCCTCTCAATAGCAGGGACTAAGGCTTTCCTTTTTTCTGAGTTGAAATCCTCACAGCAGCTGGGACAGAATTAGCTTCTCCTAGGAAAAGTGTGTTGTTGCAAGCAGCTGGTTGTACATAGTGCAAAGTTTTTGAGGGCATTATGGTCTCAAATGGGCCATTAAGAGCCATTAAATTTACAAAATTGGCTGGATAGCTCATTGAGTTAGATATCTGGCTATGGAGTCAGAGGTTGGGAGTTTGATTCCCTACTGTGCCTCCTGAGATTAGAGCCAGCCTGTGTGACCATGGGCAAGCAGTTCAGGCCCCATAATGCCCTCAGTAAAAGGGAATGGTAAGCCACATTCATGTATTCTCCACATGATTATTATTACTTTTACAAATGATCTTCTCCAGAGTTGTTGATATGGAGAAGGATGACTACCGGGAAGATAATCAGAGCTCCTGCACTTCCAAATTTACCTCAGACCACTGAGCTTGAGCATATAGTATACTGGGATATATAGTCAGACATAGAGCTAGACAGAACCCATTGGGGCCAAAGTTTGACAAAATTGTTTTTTGGGTTACAGCTCCTAGAATCTCCCAATCAATGTGGAAGTTGCCTTTTGAAAGAAAAAACTTTTTAAAACTATGAACTGAGCGTCTACCAGCATCCTGACCTATTACAGATCTGCTTGTGTGTGGGTCAGCAAGATTTTGCTGTATTATAAATTACCCTGAACCAACGTCTACGTTGGCTTGGGCACGTCATGAGAATGGCTGATGGTCGGATTCCATAGAACCTCCTTTATGGAGAATTAGTGCAGGGAAATCGCTCCAGAGGGAGACCACGGCTGCGATACAAGGATATCTGCAAGCGGGATCTGAAGGCCTTAGGAATGGACCTCAACAAATGGGAAACCCTGACATCTGAGCGTTCAGCCTGGAGGCAAGCGTTGCATCACGGCTTCTCTCATTTTGAAGAGACCCTTGTCCAGCAGGCCAAGGCAAAGAGGCAGTCCCAAAACCAGCAAAATCAGGGAGCTGGACAGGGGACAGATTGGATTTGTCTTCAATGTGGAAGGGATTGTCACTCTCGAATTGGCCTCCTCAGCCACACTAGACGCTGTTCCAAGTCCTCCATACAGAGCACGTTACCATAATCTCTCGAGATTGAAGGATGCCTACACAGAGCATCAGTCACAAGCAAGAACGATTTTTGATCTTCCACAACATCTTTGGACACATCAGCCTTAGCTTTCCATTTCCAGACTTTGGGGAGCTTGAGTCAACTCAAGATAGCTTTATCTCTCATCTTAACCTGGAATTCACAGAGAGACATCCAAATGCATATGCAGATATAGATATAGAAAAGTGTAAACTCAGGATAAGGATGTGGGTCAAATTTCAGTCACTGTCCCATTCCTCATAATCTGAAACCAACTTTTCACACTGTTTTAACAAGCCATTCCTTGAAAAGAAAAGGCCTTGTGACTAACAGCATGAGAGTCTGCAGTCAGAAGAATGGTGGGGAAGCAAGGATGAGAAAGAAGGGGATATTGTATAAAATTATTCAGCTAATCTATTGGGTCACAAGTCATACCTTCCACACTGCCAGACCTGTTCTCATTATAAAGGCTTGCATGCTCAGTAAATGTCTTCATATTCTCCTTCCCTACACAGCACCGTATCTTTGCCTGAAACTTATCTGCTGGAATGGAGAACCTGTGGCCCTTCAGATGTCATTGGAATGACCTCCCTCATCATTCCTGACCACTAGCCATGCTGGCTGCTGAGTCCCATGTCCCACACCCCTTATACTGTATATAAATCCTAGCATCTCTTCAGGAAGAAGGAGACCACTTCACGCTTAAACCACTTGAATGTCTCTTTAAAGCTCCTTTGCAAACACATTCACAGGTTCCAGGCAGGGTCTCACATGGTGGCTGTTTGGAGTATTCACCATCCATTGAAATAGGACAGAAAGTCATTTAGGCCCTGAGCAGGAATCTTGGAGGAAGACCAGGCAGATAGAGGGAGGGGCTTCACACTGGCCTGCCAGACCAGGAGACCTTGTTTACTTTTCCCTTTTCTTAAGCTTTACCCTACAATCCTCTCCTCCCCCATCCTCCTGCATGGCTTTTGTTTTGCTCTATGCTTTATTTTAATCCTTAATTACAAAGGCTCTGCCGCTGCTGGGCTTGATCTCTGCACCAGTGATACTGGAATGGCTTTTCTCCCGCCCTCCCTTTCTAAGCCCCCCCCCCCCCGGTGCCCTGGCAGATGCTTCGGGCTTTTAGGGGATGCTCTGCTGTTGGCTCCATCCTTTCAGTCTTGAAGGGTATCCGTTCTTGAGGCAAAACTACAGCAGTACCGTAACTGGGTTAATCAGCAAATCTCCCTGGCTCTCTTCCTTGGAGAACAAGTGCTGGGGAGCAGGAGCCACTGGGACAGCCACTGTCGCTGCCACTACCTGTGTGAAGGGAGGGAAGAGGAACATCTGTTTACAGCCATCTGCCCTCCTGCAAATAAAGGGTCAGAAATATGGAAAGAGACCAAAAAAAAACACAAAAAACAAAAAACAGGGTGGATGAAGACAAGAAAGAGGAGAGAGAGAGAACAGCTGCTTTCCTTCTTAGAGAAAGCCTGTGGTTTTCTTTGTGGCACCTTTGGAGAGAGTAACAAGGCTGGCATGTACCCACCCAGGAAGTACATCTGTCTCAGACGCTCCTGAAGGTGATGAGAGGAGACACCCTGCTACTCTTATCAGCAGGAAAGGCCAAGAAATCATGGCCGTAGTTTTTACATCTTGAACAAGGGAAAACCTCACAAACATACAGCAGGGAGTGTTCAGTTTGAGGCAAGACGGAGACCTGAAACCTGTGTTTAATCCTATAAAATTAAAAGTAAAGGGGAGAATGTCTTTGAGAATGTGCAGAGTGCACACGGACATGGTAAAGCTGTATACAGTCTTTATGTCTGGCTTTAGAAGCCATTGTTTCCAGACCTCGATATGGCTTCTTCCAGAGATTTCCATATTACATGTGGAAAAGGTCCTTGTTGGAATTTATAATTGCCAAAATTTCCCTTCCAGCATGATCACGTTCGTGTAAATTGTGGTAGTTCAGAAAAAGAGTAACTTTTAGTAAGGTCTGGTTGTACCTCAAACACTGATTGAGGCAAGCTAAGCACAGGATATAAAAAGCTCATTCCTGACCCACGTTTTGCACTTTCCTGCTTATTTGACATCCTGGAATATAGTATCTATACAGAAAAGATAATCAAGTGTAAGGAAGTGTCACTGGAGACTGAGACCAAGATCATCCACACTCTAGCATTCCTAATCACCATGCATGGGTGTGAAAGCTGGACAGTAAGGAGAGCAGATAGGAACAATTGATCCGTTTGGAATACAGTGCTGAAGAAGAGCTTTGTAGATACCTGAACCGTCAGAAAAAGGAACAATTGGGTCCCAGAGCAAATGAAGCCTGAACTCTGTCTGGAGGCAAAAATATTGAAATTGAGGCTTTCCGACTTTGAGCACATCACGAGAAGCCAGGGTTCTGGTGAAAAAGACAATGATGCTGGGAAAGGATGAAGGCAGCAGGGAAAGAGGAAGACCAAATAAGAGAGGTATTGACTCCTTAAAGAAACCCACAGGGTTGAGCTTGCAAAAGCTAAATAGGGATGTTGGGGACAGGACCTGGTGGACATTTTTCATTCTTCAGGTTGATGTAAGTCAGGGGCAAATTTGATGGCACATAATAACAACATCACATAATAACAACACATAATAGCAACAGAATAATAATAACATCATGATCCCAGAGTGCAGAACACACAACAATGGGTTCAAGTTAAAGGAAGCCAGGTTTCAGTTGAATATCAGAAAAAAAACCTTCCTAACTGTTAGAGCAGTACGACAGTGGAACCAGTTACCTCGGGAGTTGGTGAGTGCTCCAACATTGGAGGCATTCAGGAAAAACTTAGATAAACACCTGGCAGATATGCTTTGATTTGTAGTCCTGCATTGAGCAGGGGGCTGGACTTGATGGCCTTGTAGGCCCCTTCCAACTTCACTTTTCTATGATTCTATGATTCTGTGATCAAACAGATAACATACAGGTCAGCTATACTGTATTTTCTTAAACGTGAAGCCCAGTTCCTGCATGCAACCCCCATTTAGTAGCTCCATCTGATTGGCTGTGCATGCGGACCCATAGTCTTGTGGGGGGAAAAAATAATCAGGCTGGCATTTTGGTAACCCAGTTTGATGCAGCAATTCTTCTAACTGGAGAAGAAGGAGGAAGGAGGAAGAGCCGGGAGAGGAGAACAGGTCGGGTCATCCTGAAAATGGACATGGTGTTTTCTGTTTGGAGACAGACATTTCTGCACTAGGTCATGCTTCTACACAATTTCTTTTATGGTCCAGCTTCAAGACAGTCATGTTGTCTCCTGAATATGTTTTCTAACTGGGGGAGCCCCCTCCCCAGCTTTAGTCAACAGGCCAAGTTGCCAGGAATACCTTTTGTTAGGGAGATTTCAGGGAAATGACCAACAAAAGCATGAAATTAACTGTAAACCTTTCTGGAAGAGAAGAGCCACCTTTTTGTTCCCTTAAGCACCACTCTAGCCAAGGATGATGTAAGAGAGAATTTACACAAGACAAATATAACAGGAGAAACAGTTTTTGGAGAAGCAAGCTGAGAAAAGGGCAAAAGGTTTGTTTTGAACTCTCCAAAATGCCTTTCAGGAACTGTATTTCTGGAGATCAGATGTGAGGCAGTGGAACTGGCTGTTTGTAGAAATTTAGCTGAGCCTTCACCTTTGTTTAACTTGTATGCTTGTAAATAAACCGAAACATTACAGACATCTCCTGGACCCTGCATCTAAAGAAAAGAAAAGGTAGGACGTGCCACCGCATTTTAAGCTTTGCACTGTGTTGCTCTCCTCTAATTTTTTTTCTATAAAAGCAGTGGTTTACCTACAATGTACTGTGAAGCCAGTGTCCCACAGTGGTTAAGGGTGATGAAGTTTGTTGTCTAGCATCCTTCTGAAGGGTGCCAGGATGGAAGAAGTCTGTTTTAGAGTGCCAGGAATTCTTGTATGTCTGGACTGCTTCTTTGCACCTGCAGTTCTGCTTTTACCTGCCTATTGGGTTTTCAAGCCAGGATTTAGTCTCTGGCAATAACTTTTCTTTTTTACAACACACAGCCGCTTCTTTTCCAGCCCATGCATTTGAGAGTTTGGTCAGTGGTGTCATAAACCTTTCTTCCACATTTACCCATCCCATAAACCTATTTCTGGTTCATGTAGCTTTAGTTTAAGAGGAACCCTAACCCTTTATCATCCTTTATCATCCTTGTCATTCTGATCCAATAGTGACAGAAGCACACTAGATTAAGATACAAACAAGACTAACTGACATGTACCGTGGCTTCAGCAGTCTGTGCCCATCTCTAGAGAGAACATGTGGGCAGAACACACAACAGAATGGCTGTGATTAGGAATGTGCAGTGTTTTCAGAAAAATGAGCAAAAAAAAAGAGAACCAAATTTATGCAATTCTGGGGCAACTATGGGGCAGAGCAAAGAGCAGGTGGTCGCCCACAAAACAAAGCAACAACCTCCTGGAATGTTTATGTTCTATCTGGCATTTGTGGGGTTAAAAAGGATTAACTGAAGACACCCAGAGATTCGAACTGAAGACACGGAAGGCAGAAGACTCCTTTGGTGCCAAAGGAGATGAGTGTCAGCAGAACCTTCCAATAAAGTCCAAGATCACGGAGGAAGGCACTAAGGAGGGCTGAGGCCAAGATCACCTTTTGCTTGCAACTGCTCTACCAGCCATTTCACCTGCAGTGTAAAGTGAAGTGGAGATCTGTGTCATCGTTGCTAAGATTCACATTCTAGAATTTCCTCTCTCTTTTTTTTTCATTTTGATCTAGCTCATTTAGTGCACTAAACAGCCTGCTGCTTGGACTGTGCGTGAGAGAAACTTTAGAGGAGTGGCTGCATTTCTCTTCTATGAGCTTTGACTGGCTAGGACAGAATTAGTCTGTCTTCTCTCCGTGATTTGTTTTTCTTATTTGTAATGGTGTAAATCCCACTTGATCTTGAGCTAGCACAAGAGTTAGAAGGGTGTCTAAGGGTGGAAGGAAAAATCTCCTGTCTATCAAATTCCTGTAATTAATGGTAGAGTATACCACCCCCACCCACACAGCACATCGACATCATAACCATTTGCATTTTCCTAATTTGTAAGAATTTTTTTTGCAGAGATCTGGAAACCTATATTTCCATAGAGCCAGACAAGGATTGGGACAGACTCTTACTGAAAACACAAAGGACAGGTCAAGCACCCATGTATATTTCCTTATCTGTGAAAGGTGAGCAGCCTCAGTAGAGGTCACATGGTGAAGGCATTATTTGGAAACAGCAGACTCACTTGAGAGGCAGCCAAGAACCAGGTCAAAGACAGCACACTACGCAGGGCTCAGAAAAACACATGCATTAGCCCTTGTTATAATATGGTCATGCCAATTCACACCTGGCACCAGTTAGAAGAACTCATTCCATAGACTTCACAAATATAGTCAAGTCAAATTGACACTAAGGAATACATGATGATAGCTTAAAACATTGCTTCCAGGAGAACTAGCGAGAAATCCTTTTATCCTTTTTTCTGAATCAAATGCTAAGATTGTACCATCGTGCATCTCATTTATTTTCTACAGGTATCTAGAAGTAGCATCCTTCAGTCTCGAGAGACTATGGTAACGTGTTCTGTATGGAGGGCTTAGAACAGCATCTAGTGTGGCTGAGAAGGCCAATTCGAGAGTGACAATCCCTTCCATATTGAAGACAAATATTATCTGTCCCCTGTCCAGCTCCCTGATTTGGCTGGTTTCAGGACTGCCTCTTTGCCTCAGCCTGCTGAACAAGGGTCTCTTCAAATTGGGAGAGGCCGTGCTGCACCGCCTGCCTCCAGGCTGAACGCTCAGATGTCAGGGTTTCCCATCTGTTGAGGTCCATTCCTAAGGCCTTCAGATCCCACTTATATCGCAGCTGTGATCTCCCTCTGAGGTGCTTTCCATGCACTAATTCTCCATACAGGAGATCTTTTGGAATCCCACTGGCAGCCATTCTCACAACATGCCCGAGCCAAAGTAGATGTCGCTGTTTCAGTAATGTATACAGTGGACCCTTGACTTACAGACGGCTTGACTTACAGACTTTTTGAGTTACAGACTTCTCTGGCCGCAAAATTTAGGTTTGACTTGCAGACTGAGATTTGACTTACAGACCAGAAAAAAACCAAAATGGAACAAAATCATCCTGTTACGGGATTAATCGGTTTTCAATGCACTGTAGGTCAATGGAGACTTGACTTACAGACTTTTTGACTTGAGAACCGCCTTCCAATACGGATTAAGTTCTCAAGTCAAGACCCCACTGTATATGCTAAAAATTCCAGCTCATTCTAGGACTACTCTATTTGGAACTTTGTCCTCCCAGGTGATACCAAAAATGCATCAGAGACAGCACATATGGAAGGTGTTCAGCTTCCTCTCCTTCCGTGCAAAAAGGGTCCAGGACTCACTGCAGTACAGGAGTGTGCTCAGGACAGAGGCTCTATAGCTCTGGATCTTGTTATATGCCGTCAGCTTCTTATTAAGCCATACTCTCTTTCTGAATCTAGAAACATGGTAGCTGCTTTGCCAATGTGTTTATCCAGCTCAACATCTAGACAGTGTGTGTCAGAGATCGTTGAGCCAAGGTACATGAAATCATGAACAACCTCCAATTCTTGTGTAGAGATGGTAATAGAGGGAGGTGAGTCCATGCCCTGGCCCATGACTTGTGTTTTCTTCAAGCTGATTGTTAGTTCAAAATCTTGGCAGACCTTACTAAAACGATTCATAAGTTATTGAAGCTCTTTAGCAGAATGGGCTGCGTCATCGGCAAAGAGGACGTCCCGCATGCATCTCAGCTGGACTTTGGTCTTCACTCTCAATATAGAGAAATTAAAGAGCTTTCCATCTGATATAGTCTGGAGATAGACACCTTCTGTTGCAGTTCCAAGAGCGTACTATGTATACCAGTTTCCTAAGGACCAAATGAGGATGCAAGCTTCCACCTGCCAATATCCATTGGCTTTCATCCTTGAATATTGGTTCATTACGATAATTACTCATCTCAGTGCAAGTCTCCACTTGGAAGTGCAGAAGCACACATACTCACCTGAACTGCATTCTCTGCCTCACATATGTGCTCACAAACTCACCCCAGGTGACAACCCCCAAAGGAATATCCACTAGTTACTCAGCCACTCCATCAGCCACTCACTTTCCACTCACAGACATACCCCTGGCTTCAGTCCACAAATACCCATCATGCTTCCACCAGCCAGCTCCAGAAGGTGAACTTACACCTGTTTCTACCTGAAAATATCTGCCAATTTCCACTTGGCAACAGCCTCTGGCAAACGCCACCAGCTTCTGTCCACCAGTATTCAGTGGATTCCGTCAGATCCATCACCCAAAGGATCTCCTTTTATGGATGCAAATCTGCAGGTTTTCGCTAATGTACATGCCTTCTCATCCTGGCTTGGCTCTACTGGATCCCGTCCTCGCATTCCATTTGCTTCCTCCACCTGGCATACAGTTGATCTGAGTGATTTCTTTAACTGCCTGTCAAGCCTTCTGTAGCCACAGGGTAAGATGGCTCTGTGACGTCACAAGGATCCAACCTCAGAGTTGGATGATTTTTTTGGTGAAGTCAATGGCAAGGCTTCCAAATCTGGGCCTTCATCTTCCCATATTTGTCTTTATTTATTTGGGATATTTCTATGCCGCTTTTCTCCCCAAAAGGCTCCAAGGTGGCTTACATCATTATGTCTTGGGACATCGCTCTAGGCAGACAGTGAAAACGCCATCCAAAATTAGTGTATGAGAACAAGCAGAACCATAAATTCTTCTCATTTGGCTCAGAGGAAGGATTTTCGTTTCTCTGTCTTGGGAAGATATTTTTCCATCCATTATTCATCCAGGCCTTAATGCAGGAATGGCATCACTGTGGTCCTCCACAATTTTGGTTGGGACAACTCCCATCATGCTTCAGTACTTGCTTATGCTTGTTAGGGCTGACTGGGGTTGTGGTCCACCAACATTAGGAGGGTCACAGGTTACCCATACCTGCCTTATTGTTTTGGGGAAAGTCAGTTGATCTAGAGAGCAAGCAACATCACTTCTCCACAATGCCAGGCAGGAAGACATATGGAGGAGTTCTGAATGCTTTCATCAGCACTGTCCTTAGGCTGCAATCACAGCAACTTGCCAGCCACTAAACCTGGGACTCCAAGAGCGATGGGTTTGCTAACCCAGGGACGGTTGTTGCTCACTTCCCTGCGGGAGGTGCAGGAGCCATGGATCTTTCCCCTGAGTACCTTGAAAGGTGTTCTTTACATCTACCCCCATCCACTGACTATTCCTTGTTTTCCTCTGATATATAGGAACAGTAAAAGCAGGATGCTTTACCTGACAACTCTCTCCCATAGACAACTGAGAGAGCAGCAGCAGTAGCAGCAGGAAAGCTGGTGCTTGTGCTTTCTGTAGCACAAATTAGCCTATGTCAGACAAGGATACATGGGGGGGGGCTTCCCCACCACCACTGCCTCTGCCCCAAGAGCTAAGCAAGATACTGTACTCTTAACATCCAGCATGCTGAAAGCCTCTCTGAGAAGGCTGTAGCTTGCTTTTAGGAAGTGTGTGGAAGCGGTAGACTCACAGACCGTTTCCTTTGCTAACCATCACAATGCTAATAATAGCATTTTTCTGCTACAAGGGGGCAACAGAGCACTTTGCAAACATTAATTAATGAAGCACCACCGCAGATTCAGGGGATGGTTAAAATGCAATCATCAGAGCAAGGAGATGCTCAGCACTTTCTCCTCTCAGGGGGGAAAGGCAGAGAGTTTTCAAAAGATTTCCTGCCTGTCTCGCATCATGTAATCAGGTCCAGCTCCACCATTAGGCAAAGCAAGGTGAACACATCAGTTGGCAAACAATGGACAGTGTGAAAGAGACAGGAGCAATTCTCTAGTAATTCCTCTCATCTGGAGGATAGTGCTGTATTTAGATGTGGTGTGCTTCCTTCATTCTGAAACTGGCCATTGTGCTCTCAGGTGAGATGGAAAATACTACATCATCACTAGTGTAGGACTTTAGATTTTGCTACCAATAGAGATGTTCCATTCATCCTTTAAAAAAAAACAACTCCAACTTCCAGAATTCTTCTAAAACTCCCCAGGTGAAATCCTGAGAGTTCCAGCCAGTAGACCCACATTGACAGATACCTACATTTTGTTCACTTGGAGCACAGCTGTCTTGGACCTTGCTTCCTGTATAATAAATGGAAGTGCTGCCATGTTTCCTGAGTGTCATCGTTTCTCAGGAGGTGCCCTTTACAAGGCCTAGAGACCAATGACTTTAGGCCTTGTAGAGGGGAGTTTATTTTTCACTTAATTAACAATAGGAAGCAAGGCCTGAGAGAGCCATGCAGCCTCAGAACTCAGCCTTTCTCCAAGAGAGCCAAAGGTAAGTGTCTATAGGTGTGGGTCTGTGAACTGGAACTTCCAGAATTCCACTTAGGGAATTCTTGGAGAATTCTGGGAGTTGGAGTCCAAAACAAACAAGCAAGCAAAACATTTCTAAATATCAACCTAGTCAGTATTCACAGGTGGAAGAGGGAACAGCACCATCTTGTCCTTCAGTGGAATCAGCCACATATAACTTGGGCTTTTCTCTATGTTGGCAATGGGAGAATTTCAGAAAGAGACTGTCCAGTTTTACTCCATGTTTATTATTTAGATATACCAGGAATTGATATGTTGATTGCAGGAGTCTCTTATACCCACTCTCACACACATGCATATACACTTCTTTATCTGCAGTGAATAGAAGAAATGTAAAAAAAAGGACAACATGTCAACTGTATCCATACTTCAATAAAACTTCATCCTCCTGACCTAGAGGCAAGTAATCAAAGATAGTAATCCTGCTTTATTTCTGCAAAATTAGTGTTTTTGCATTCATATGGCTTGCCAATATCCTTTAACACAGCAGGCTTCCTAATCCCAGTAGTCAAATAAGTCCTTAAAATCACAGGTTGAAACTAACTGATTACAAAAAAACATAGTTTCCTGCAATTAATTTATTTTTATATAATAGAAATGGCATGATTAAGTTACATTACTCCTGTAACACATCAAAGGTTAATTTCACTCATTTTGCAGTAAAACTATAACTGGTTTTAAATTAAAATCTGAACACCACAGTTTGTCAATACCTTTATTAGAAACAACTATGAATAAAAAAGAAAGGAGAACATACTATCATATGTGGTGGGCACGTGAAGAGCGACAGAAGGAATGGATGATTATATTTAATAAGATTAAAGAAATTCTAGGGACAGATATACAAAGATGTCCAATGTTAGCATTGTTAAATATATTTGGAAACAGTCAATTAGATAGGGGAAAAATCGAATGAATCGTTATTATGTTAACAGCAGCTAGATTGATATTTGCAAGGAACTGGAAAAAAAGTACTGTAATTGATGTTGGAAGAATGGTATCAGATGTGGAACCTAGCTATTAACAATAAATTAACTTGTGAATTGAAAGTTAGAAAAGGATTATTGAAAGAAAATAATTTTAATGGGATTTGGAACTCTTATATAAAATATGTATTTACAAAACATAAAGGTTATAACTCTATACAAGAAGCATTATATTTTTCGGAAAGAGATGGGGCACATGGTATAAATTAAGAGGAAACATATCAATTAGAATATATATGTGTATATATATTCCTAATGGTGGTGGCTTACGCTGTATATTTAAGATATGATTCTATTCGTCATTTATGTTTTTGTCATATTTTGTTATATTAATTTAAATTTTTTTAATGTAAAAAAAGAATCAACTATGAATTTATAAAACATGCAAACATTTGAATTCTTCAGAACAATTCATCAAATGATAAAGAATTCCAGAGAATTCAAAAGCTTTTCCACATTTAGTCCATGTATAATCTATTTCTTGATTTAGGATTTTGTTTTGTTTCCATATGGATCAATAAGGCCACTTTATTTTTTTGATTGTTTAAATGTTGCTTTTATAATAACAAATGTGGCCTCATTATTTAGATGTGTTCAATACAACAGGACAATGGCTTATAACAGTCAATTAAAAAAACCAATTAAAAAGTAATTGTTTTACCCAGTTTTTAATAAAAACAAAGTAAATATTTACTTTTTAAGAAAAGGGACTATAACTACAGTATTTGAGGGTAGATGGGCTAGAGCTGAAGCCATAACCATGTCCTTTCTGAACGTAACTTTCCAAGCCCTCCTTAAAGGGTTTTTTGGCATACTGTGTCCCATTACTTGATTCAGTAGTGATCAGAGAGTGAGATGGGGATAATTTATTCTTTAAAAAACAGATCTTCAAGGGAAAAGGAATCACCTGTGTTTGGGAAGTGTGAATCAGAACCAAGACCCTGACTAACAAGCTCTGAAAAGAAAAAGGGTCAAAATTTGCCAACCAATTGGGCCTTGAGAAGAGAACAATATCGGCTTCTTTCACTGGAAGACCTCTTAGCATTGTCTTCCTCTGTAATTAAGTCTAGTTGTGTTCTAAACAGTGAAGCCAAAGATCAATCTCATCATCCTGTTAAAGTACTCCAGGGTGTGCTTTATGAAGCCATTAATACACTACTTGGGTGGCGGAAGTCAACTAGGGTATGAATTATTGGTTCTGTAAAATATGCCCTCCAAGTCATCCCTTTTGACTTAAATAATGCAGAGTCAACAACATGCTGGGGAAGTCAGTGTGAAGTACTGAAGCAGGAAGTGCACAGAAAAATGACTTTCTGAAACTGCTCTGTTGAAAGCTACTATGTAATTAAAGGTAATGGAGCTACCCACCTCTCTGCTGATAGGGATTCAGTTCTTACCCTTTCTGTACATCTGTCATGCAACCTGCACATCAGCCCTCATTCTCAGCTTCCCACTTGCAAAACAGAAATAATAGAATTCCCTTATACTTTCCCTTACTTTTACTCTTGTTGTTGTTTAGTGATTAAGTTGTGTCCTACTCTTCGTGACCCCATGGACCAGAGCATGCCAGGACCTCCTGTCTTTGATGACACTGTCCAACCATCTCGTCCTCTGTCGTCCCCTTCTCCTCTTGCCTTCACACTTTTCCAACATCAGAGTCTTTTCCAGGAAGTCTTCTCTTCTCATGAGATGGACTCCTTCACAGATTGCTGCCTTGTCGTGGTGAAGGGGCTTGAGAGTAATTCAGAGAAGTTACAGGCTATGCCGTGCAAGGACACCCAAGACGGACAGGTAACAGTGGAGAGTTCTGACTAAATTCTGGAGATGTCGAGGTATGATGCAAATTGTGCAGCTATTATTCTGCCCTCTTATTTTGCAAGCCACTAACTTGTTGCTGGAAATGCCCCCTTGCCTTGCTGCACTCCTTCATGAATTGCTGTGTTGTTGTGGTGAAAGGGCTTGAGTAATTCAGAGAAGCTATTGACCACACCCAAGATGGACAGGTCATAGTAGAGAGTTCTGACTAAACGCTGTCCACTTGGAGCAGGAACTGGCAAGCCACTCCAGTATCTTTGCCAAGAAAACTCCATGCACAGAACTTTTACTCTGTTTAATCCTTATTGAGTCGGATAAAACATCTTGCACTGAGAGAGGGTTCTGGGACACGTTCTAATCTCATGGGATTTCCAGTATACTGAGAGTTTGCAGAAAGGTTAGGGTTAGGGATGAAATTAGAGTTAGAGGTCTTGTTTCTTGAACTTCTTGAGGAATCCAATGTCCTCCCCTAAATGGGTCCAACCTATTGCCAACCACTTCTATTTCCTGGCTTGATGGATTGTTAAAAAACAAGGCATTATATTTTATTTTATCTTACTTTATTTTACCATACTAAATTAGAGAGGCTGGGGAAAAATAGTGCAATAGGGAAATGGAATTGATTTGTGGAGGCACTTTTTGTCCCAGCTGTTGTTGTTGTTGTTGCTGTTGTTGTTGTTGTTGTTGTTGTCTTTAATTTCTCTCTCTCTCTCTCTCTCTCTCTCTCTCTCTGTGGCTGGAACTAGGGGAAGATTATTTACGTGATAAGACTGTAAAATGCCTTCCTCATAGATCTTCTTTGTGAACTGTTATTATTATTTACATATTTATTTCAAGATAAGAAACCACATTATCTGGACGGAATTAAAAATGAAGATGAGAACCCTGTTACTCCTGCCCACCGGCATAATTCCAATATCGTACGTTGTATGCAACAAGGAAAAAAATACGCATGTCTTTACTAGCAGCAAGTCACCTCTGAAAGTTACACTGTTGGAGTTATGCCAGGTTAAGTATGCAACAGGGTTAAGGGCATGGAGTTGTAACTTCAAAGACTAATAGATATGCACAAACCAAATAACATCATATTAGCCATTGCAGAGTGTACACTAGGAAATAAGACATATTGCACCCCCCAAATAAAAATACATATTCTAGCTTTTCTTCTTATAACCTACAATAGAAATAAGAACCTAAGTTAAACTGTGCTGTATCAGACTAAAGATTCATCTAATCCAGTCTTCTCTCTGTCTCTCTCTCTCTCTCTCTGTCTCTCTCTCTCTCTCTGTCTCTCTGTCTCTGTCTCTGTCTCTGTCTCTGTCTCTCTCTCTCTCTCTCTCTCTCTCACACACACACACACACACACACACACACACCACGCACGCGCACACACACAGTATCCCTTCACAGCAGAGCTTGGAAATTTGTTTTAAGACGTATAACTATAGAAGAACTGCAGAACATACTGTAACTGCTGATTTATGAATGTCATTATGCTAATTCTACTTAAAAGTAACTTTCCAGGCTCTGACACAGAAGCTACATGAGGCCATTTAGCAACAGTAGACCTTGGGGACCTGAGGACTGGGCACTTGTTTTGCCCATGGAGTCAGAGAAAACTGATCTCCTTCCTAGACCGAGAGAGTACCAGCGACATGTTGCAGAGTTTTGAATTTCTTGTAGAATTCTCTTTTTGGTACACCGTAGAAACACAGAGACTCACAGCTAGAAGTTCCACAGAGTCCATCTCCCGTTGAATTCAAAAGCTGGAAGGAATGACTGGTTAGTGCTGGATGGACACAACCACCCCAGCCTAGAAAAAGTCCCTCCCAAAAACTCATACTATAAACAGCACCCAATGTGGTAAAGAAAACTCCAACACCAGTGAAAGTGCAGGTTCAGACAACTCCCTCACAAGGATGATATATCCACTTCTTTTTCACTTCTCTTGACCTCCAATACTTCATTAATCTAAACATTGGCTTCAGCACCACACTTTACTTCCTTCTGTTACAGTCTGAGCCAGGCAAGCTAACATTCTTGTGATATAATAAATGTTCATCCGAATGGATCTCAAAGGAAGGATGCCTACAAAGAGGGGATGGAAAGCAGAAAATCTCAGAGGATCGAGAAAGTATAGCAATGACTTGAAATGACAGCAGGTGTTGTTAGCAGGAGTGTATTTGGCCTGCCGGAGGCATTTTTCATGGGAGGATATGCTCCCTGCATCCAGCATTCTGTCATTCTGAAGTCTAATGATATCTACACCTACTGCAATGATGTAGATGCTTTGATTTTAATGTGTCCCCTTTCTGCAAATATATATATATGGGCAAATATATATATGGGCAAATAAATGCTGTGGGCATATTTATATATATGCATTTATTTGCAGAAACAGCAAATTGGCTCGTGCCCCTGGTATATGTGTGTGTGTGTGTGTATATATATATATATACACACACACATACCAGGGAGATCTCTCTCTCTCTCTTTCTGTCTCTCTCTCTCTCTCTCTCTCTCAGAATTCTCAAAACTGCATTTTGGACCAACAGAATGTTCCATAGATTTTTTCAACGCTTGCCCCATCTGGGGTACATTGTACTAATCCAATCTAGATGTGACTTGCGAAAGCATGTGTCGCTATGCCCAGTCCTGTCCTAATCAGGAAGGGCGTAATTATCACATCAGTCTAGGAAATGGGGAGATAACAGTCTTGGGAGCCAGGAACAGCTCATTAGCTGGGTTGCCATCCCATCGGCTTGGCACTGCAAAGGGGAAATGCCAAAGGCAGCATGTGGTTGCAAAACTAAAGGTTGTGCATTCCTGACTGAGATAATATAGTGGAGAAGTGCTGTGTTGATATCAATACCATGTAAGGCTTGGCTAGATATCTCCGTGGTTTAGGTATCTGGTTGTGGAGCCAGAGGTTGGGAGTTCAATTCCCCACTGTGCCTCCTGTGAGTAGAGCCAGCCTATGTGGCCTTGGGCATGTTGAAGAGCCCCAGGGAGAAGGCAATGGTAAACGACTTCTGAGTATTCTCTACCTAGAAAACCCTGGAAAGGGTCACCTTAAGTCAGAATTGACCTGATGGCACATATTTATTATTGTAATAGTAGACTAGATGGCATTGACCGCAATAACACTAATAGTCCATTTTACATGCCTCCTCATGGCTGCATCGCCAATCATGATTCTCTTTTCATCCCTTAGGAAACCTCTTCTCCCTGTTCATGGAAAGGCTTTCATAAGGATTGCTTTTTTTCTGCATCGGCCCAGGAGAAGGAAGATGGGGAAAGTCAGAGAAGAAACTTCACAGGACCGGCTGTGTTGGCAGAAGAGCAGCTGTCTGAACTGGAGCGCGCAAAGCACAACTGGTGGAGTCAAAAGATATCAGAATCATTGGGGGGATCAATTTTAATTTGGCTAATTTTGTTTAATATGAACAACATTCTAAGGGGTGACTTAACTCGTGTATTACCTCTCCCTTTCTGCTGGTAAAGTTCCCATCTCTATGAATCAACACTAGTTTTCTGGAAATGTGCAAGCAGAAAAGTCAGGGGCGGGAGAAATCAACTCATTGCCTTTCTTCTACTATCTGACAGTGCCCAAAGCATTTATTTGCAGAAACAGCAAATTTGCTCATGCCTCTGGTATCGAGGGTACAATATGTTTATAATATAATATAATATAAGATCCATACATATATATGTACCTAATTCCCAGTGCATCTGGACAGCAATATGCCTTGCAACCTATGCAATACTATATCTCATTTTCATTTATAGCCTGTGTCGGGATCTGCAAGATGAGAGGAAGTAGGGCTCTTGCAGATGAAGCCTCAGGGCAGGGATCTTTCTCCTCAACCAGCAAGGAGACAGGAAAAGAGACACGGGACACTCAGAGTGTGGTTTTCAGGATGGGATCCGGATGAATACAGAATAGCCTGCCGTGAGGCACCTGTTCAGTGGGAGTTCTCCTTTCGATCCGGCCTTCCCTCAGTTTATTGTATCCCCTACCTTTGAACAAGTTAATCAATACAGAGGTAACTAATTTCCTTGAATACACAGCAGAATAACCAGAGTTAGAGACAGTTAATTTCCTTGAATATACAGGCATCAGTAAACAGAGTGGTTGGTAAACAGACAGGCTGGTAAACAGACAGTTAATAGTAAACAGACACAGATAATGGTCAACAGATAATTTCCTGAGTACATAGACAAGTTAGACAGGTTCTGGAATACACAACAGTGTAGAGACTGTAACTACATTATCCAGAGACAATAGACAGCAGGTCAATGATTTATCTGTTACTGGAAGTTAGCAGTTATGTACGTGTCTTGCAGCTAGGGCATGATGCCTGCTACTAGCATACAGATATATACATTTATATACATTTATAATATTCATTTGCTACTGCCATAGATATATACATTTTAAAGGCATACAATTTCCCCACATCCCAACCGTTTTTTATTTATTTTGTTGAAGACAATGGCTGTTGTAAACTCCTGAAAATTCTAAATCCAGGGGGTTCCGGTGCAGGTATGAGAGGGTGGAATAGCATGTTCCAGGCCACTGCAATAAGCGTTCAAATAGCCAAACCTGCTTCTTTGTTGCACTGAGAGGCAAAACTCTTTCTTTACAACTTTAAAACATTGTTCAGATGGAACGAAACCTGGAATCTTGACAAGAGAATTAGATGGCATATTCTGATGACATCAACATTACAGTGTAGATTAAAGAAAATACAATATTGGATAGCTAAAATTACAATTACAATAATGTTTGCATAACAAGAGTACTTAACAATTTTCAGGAAAAGAAAACATATTGAAAACATATTATACAGATATATAAGCACAACATACTGCTAATAGAAAAAAGCAAAAAGTTTTAAGGTATACAGAACTTTTGCATAGAAATATGTGATACAGACAACTTCCCCACTGGAGACACACACACCATGAATTTCTTGTATGATACTTGACTGGAGAGATACATATAGAGCTTGGCAAAAGAACAGCAACTTATTTTGAGGGATGAGTAGTAAAGAATGATGCTGGTATGCATCCGCCTGGCTCTGGGGCAAAGTTCTTAAACTGTACAACTGACTGAATTAAAAGTTGCCTGCTAGTGCCCTTAAATTTCCCCTGGACTGAAAATATGTTTCTACAGGCAAGCATGTCAGATGTATCAGCATCACAGTGTACAAAATTGCCTACTGTGGGGCCTACTTGTAGGGAATAATATGTTTCTCTGTCTCAGGGATAAACAGACAAAGTTTTCATATTACATTAGAAAATAATTTTCAAGAAAAACTGTGACATGTAAAAGAATAAACATACAGTGTCTACAACAAAATTAGATTCATATTAGGAAAAGCTCAAAGGCTAAAACTGCAGTTAATTCTGAGCATAAAACTAAGAATTGCTTCTCTAAAATTCAATACTTTAAGATCTGGCTAACAGAGGACACACATGTCATGCACTCTTATCCTGCAGAAAGAAAAACAAACATTTTTGACAATTTACAGCATTTGCAACAAACATTTTCTCAGGGATGTGACACCGTTACTCCTGGAAGGCAGAGACAAGAATGCAGGCTTGTATGAAGTCCCATAAGCTCAGCTACGCAGGAAACTCAGCAATGCAAAGTGTGATAGGATTTGTAGTTCTAGGAACATGGAACCTAGAGTGTGCAGGACATCATTTGGATCCTTACAAGTAGCTTGAGTGTAAACAATGCTTTCTCCAGATTGGAAGGTGATGGGGAAAAACTTTCTGGTTCGCCTCCTCCCACCCCAATATGCAGCATTAGTCTCTCTACTGTCCAGGTGGGAGGCATTCTTTGGTGATCTATATAACTGCAATGTCCAGCTGAGTAGGACTTTTCATTCAAACAGGATTAGCACATGGAAAAAGCAGTTCAAAACAAGCTTCATGTTGGTGTGTAACAGTTACCTCCCTTAGATTCTCTTCCTCCTCCCCTTCCTTATATGATGCATCTAATGCTTGTAAAGCTGCTTTTGTACCCCAGTCCATGATATCAAAGAAATCTGGGCCTGGGTCCCAATTCGCTGGGACATAATGCAACTTTGGCTGAACCGGCGGAGATACTGAGGTAGCTGCTGATTCTTTCAGACCAGCAAGGAAGGGAGTCAGGCATGCAGTTTGATTTGCTGATTGGAATGCGTTTAAAGATACTTCTGCTGCTTGAGTTAGAGCTGTTGTCGTGAAGCCTAGCTGAACAGCAGTAACAAATGCAGCTCCTCCCTTAAACATTAGAGGACCATCAGGGGATGCACCAGCATTAATTTCTACTTGCTTAGGGCAAATGGGTCCTTCTGTTGGTGGAAAGAAATCTCTTATCAAGGCCTTGCAGTCGTTAGGGACAAGCCATTGGACGGATGAGAAGTCTGGGAGAGCCTCTGTCTCTGTGTCTTTAATACTGAGTTGCAGTTTGCGAAAGCCTTGAGATGGGGGCAGTTCAGATCCAACAGGAACTGCTATGGCAGATTCTTGCATGACAGCAGAAATTGCACAGCTAGTTTCTGGACAAGTTTCTGTTGTATCCATTGAAGGATGGTTATCAATCTCAGTTGCCTGAGATGGCAATGCTTTCAATTCATCCTGGATTGTCCAGGAGATGTTCTCATGCTGCTCCAGGCAAGCCAAAGAGGCTGAAGGGAGCGGAGGCAGAATTTGAGGGAGTTGTTTAATCAGATTAGCCTCGAATTCTGGATCGAAAAAGATGTTACGTGTGTCTTGGAGGCAAGTACACACTACAAATTGTTCCTGAAGATTTGATAAAGAAGTTCCCATGTTTCTAAAAGTGTAGGTGTCTTACTTGACAAATTCCACTCACCCGAGGGATCCTTGCAGATGATTGACGCGTCTTGGGGCCTGTGCCAGGCGAGATGAGTGCGAATTGTTGAAAGTTGACCTCCGTCCTACTCATCGGGATCCAGAGGATGCGTGCGCGCGCTGTAGCCCTTCCATACCGGGCGTGATGAGTAGGTGGTCTTCAAGAATGGACCTCAGAGAGGTGAATTACCTCAGAGAGGGCACCATTTTGTCGGGATCTGCAAGATGAGAGGAAGTAGGGCTCTTGCAGATGAAGCCTCAGGGCAGGGATCTTTCTCCTCAACCAGCAAGGAGACAGGAAAAGAGACACGGGACACTCAGAGTGTGGTTTTCAGGATGGGATCCGGATGAATACAGAACAGCCTGCCGTGAGGCACCTGTTCAGTGGGAGTTCTCCTTTCGATCCGGCCTTCCCTCAGTTTATTGTATCCCCTACCTTTGAACAAGTTAATCAATACAGAGGTAACTAATTTCCTTGAATACACAGCAGAATAACCAGAGTTAGAGACAGTTAATTTCCTTGAATATACAGGCATCAGTAAACAGAGTGGTTGGTAAACAGACAGGCTGGTAAACAGACAGTTAATAGTAAACAGACACAGATAATGGTCAACAGATAATTTCCTGAGTACATAGACAAGTTAGACAGGTTCTGGAATACACAACAGTGTAGAGACTGTAACTACATTATCCAGAGACAATAGACAGCAGGTCAATGATTTATCTGTTACTGGAAGTTAGCAGTTATGTACGTGTCTTGCAGCTAGGGCATGATGCCTGCTACTAGCATACAGATATATACATTTATATACATTTATAATATTCATTTGCTACTGCCATAGATATATACATTTTAAAGGCATACAATTTCCCCACAAGCCTGAACTTCTTTTGTGAAATAAAAACGGTTAATGCTGTTTAATGCTATTTTGATGGCATGGAGAAGGGTATTGCCATATGCAATCCTTCATTTGCCAGAGGGCTCTGTTTTAGTCATGGATGTGTCAGTTTTCTCTTTTGTTCTAAGGGTCTCACCTCTTTGAGGAGAAACTAAATGAAAATTCTCTTGGGGGAAGGACCAGAGTTTGGAAAAGCTATTTTTCAGCTGCAATTCCAGAGCCTTTGATTTGGGACAAAATATGGGATTAATGGGGGAGGAGAGGGTGCCTTGCCTTTGGTTTCAGTATCCTGACACTGACCAACACAAGGAAGCTGTTTCAGCTTTTATCACCTTGAATGCAATTAGTTACACAGAAATTATTGATTTATATATATATATATTTCCTTTGTTTGCACCTTGCCTTTCTCTCAGGGAAGGGACTCAAGGCAGTGTACAATGGCTAAAGAAACACATGCTTAAAAGCACAATAAATTAAGATTTTAGGATTAAAATATGATTAAACTTAAATAGTGTTAAAAACAGCATTGGTTTAAACAACTTTTAAAACATATTAAGAACACCTGATAATGATCACATCGTCTGGGCTTCTTTGCTTCCCTCCATGCTATCAAGTCATGCCAGATGTGGGCCTTGGACAGATTTAAGCTATTTATTTCTTGAGCTATGAATGAAATAGAGTAACTTCCACAAAGGTCACTCAGCCCTTACAGCTACAAACATCTGTACCTATCTTGGAGGGGAACACTCTGTCAATTGGCCCATTCATTGTCATGGAAGGAAACAGCACACACAATGGGTGATATCACTGCTTTTAATTATTCTGAATGCATATAACATAAGTGATGAGGGAAGTTCCGCAATACATGCTCATGTTGATGTGCTGCACACCATTAGTTCATCAGGCCATTCTATCTGCTCATACAGCCAATATATTATTATACTTGGTCACTCCGTATAGTACATAGAGAAGGACGTGTGTGTGTGTGTGTGTGTGTGTGTGTGTGTGTGTGTGTGTGTGTGTGTGTGTGTGTGTGTGTGTGTGTGTGTGTGTGTGTGTTCAAAAGCCTACAGTACGTTTTAAGAGTGTGACCATAGTCCGCGCCTTCGCCTTACACGAATTTCCCTTTGGGTCTTACACAGAAGCAGAGTGGAACACACATTTGGCTGATAGTGCCTCTTTGTAACATCTCTTAATGCTGTTTGTTAAGAAAGAACTGATCCAGAAGTTTGGCACTGGCTCTCCCATTTAGCAAGGGAAAGGAGCAAGCCGCCTCAAGAAGAAAATGCTGATGAGCAAGGAAGCATCTGCTGAGAGATGCTGGAAGGGAAGAGCTCTCTCCGCCATATAGCCCACCCTGCTGCCCTTCAGCTAGCCTGCTGTCTGTCTTCAGGTGTGATGTGGTGGGGATGCAGCTTTGTTGACTGCGTTGAACTAAGAGTCAGCTGACAAGCCACTGGGCTTCTCTACAGAACGGAGGTGGGAGGACCACCTTGTCCTTCACCTCAGGCAGCAGCACATTTTAGGCCAGCCCCACAGAAAGGATTTGGAGAAGCATGGCAAAGCAGGACAAAGGGAGCATTTCAGGATTCACGATTAAGAATCCTCAGATTCTCTCTCAGTTTCATCTTCACCTTCAGAAATAATTTTGTCAGGCAGAATCCCTGAAGCATGTTAGAGGCACTGCGTCCAGATGGAGCCCATGGTTAACAAGACACGTCTTCAGCTTGATGTGAAAACCACCAGTTAATAAAACAAGAGATTAAGACATCCCGGATATTGTTCCCATGGAAAAGGTTTTTGTTATAAAGGGAGGGCAAAACTGTGGATTTAAGTGAAGTCTGATATTCTTTCCTGATTCATGGACAGAAAAACTCGACAATGAGAAACATCTGTAACTCACAGTCACAGTAAAACAATACAGAACTTTTTTAAAGGAATCTAAAGAACTTTTTTGTGGGGACTTGGAGTTCCTTTAAACAAAGTCACAAGCAAGAATGTTCAACCTACAGCCTAAGGCCCACCAGTTTGGGCACCACTCCTCTGTCATAGATGCTCTCCTCCCTGGGTTTTCCCTTGTCAGCCATCTGAAGTTGCTTCTTCAACCCTAAAAACAGCCAGGATGGCTGTTTCTCAGCTGCCAGTGATGCTGAAATCCATTTAGGGGTCACAGTGGAAGGGAAGGAGGTGAAGGTCACCATCGACAAGAAATAAGATAAAAAGAACAGTTGGGATGGGAGCCATTCCTCCTCCAGCAGCTGATCTTGAGGGCTACTGACATGGTTGTTGTTTTGCATAAACTCTGGTGCACATTAAATATTCTCTGTGGCAGAGGATGAGCAAACAGCCAGCCTTGTATATAAACAATCAGTTGTGGTCATGGATGAATTGGCTTTCTCTCCTTTCAGATAAAAGCATTTACTTGAAGGGAGAGTTCTGTTGGCAAAACTCCGCCTCGGTCCATTCCCTGGGTGGGTGGGTGAAAGCTTTTTGGAATGAAACCCAGACCCTTGTGAGGGCAAAGGGTTAAATGTTTTCACCAAGCCCTCGCATTCATTTATCTAGCTGTAAGGCAATAATAGAACCATTAATTCTTAACTAAGTCAAACTAAACTGCTGAGAGAAACTTACTCAGTCTTCCCAAACACACACACATGCCTGAGCATATCAGACAGACTGACTGACTTGACCACCACTAATTATGATCTTATTTAAAATGTCTGCAGACACGACTAGTGACAGTGAAAAATGGAGTGCAGGCATAGAAGACGCCTATAGTGTGAGACTTCTTTCCATGAAGAACAGAGAACTACTCTTATCTTAATGAAAATGAGGGACTTTATGGGAAGAGACCTCCTTTTAATGACCTGGACCTTATGTTTCAATGCAGTCATGCTATAGAAAAAATATAATGGCCGGAATTCTGTTCCATATTTATGCTGGCACACCTCCAAAGGTGTAAATTTTAACAGCCAATTGCTGCCAATTAAGAAGTTGGCTCTCGTTTTTTTCTTGTCATGCGCCAACTTACAAACGGCAGTGTGACAAGAAAAACAAGCATCAGTTTCTCAGCTGATAGCAATTCACCACTAAAAGGCTGTTGACATTCCACCAGCTGAGTGTTAAGTTAACAGGATTCTGGTCAATATCTTTCCTGTATACAATCCAACCAAGATTTTAGAATATTCCTTTTTCCCCACCTCCAAATCAGTACCAGAGCTCCTAGAAGCCAACCACCACATCTTTTGGTTTAGCAAGGATGATTACGTCATCTCCACACACTTGTGGGGTTTCTTCCCTGATTCCTCTGAGTTTACTGGCAAGCCTTACACTAGCTGAAAGGAAATGGATTTTTCTTGCAGCAGTGTATTAGGTTGAGCTACTCGCACAATGCAAAATATTCCTGGTTAGTTTGTTCTTGAATGGGTAATTGCAATCCATTAGCTTAACAAAAGACCTGCTCCTGGTCAAGAGGAAAAGAGCTGGGACTGGTTTGTTCATAGAGATCGTTGTGAGTGCCTATATTTTTAGCCTCCTCTCAGTGTGGTTGTGGGCACTGTCACAAGGGCTATAGCTGCCTCAGTGAGGAATCTAACTGGAATAGGGCAGGTTGAGGATTCATTCCTGAAACACCTTTTTAAAAAAGGGAGCTCCACCCATGGGACATGATTCTGCCTGGATTCCTAGGATCTTCTCTACCCACTTCCATTCCTTTATTCCACAGCTCACCCGATTCAGGAGGGATCCCAGGTCCTTTGTGTAACATTTGGAGGTTGCCAAGAGCATGGAATACAAAAATTTAGAAAAATCCCTATTGCCACTGCAAGACTCAGTGGCATCCTCTGGAGAAGCGTTGTGCAACAGACTAAACATGTTACCTTCAGGAAATTATCTGAAGTGCATTGTTTGTGTTTAACCCATAATAAATAAGACTGTACTCATGATGAGCCACAGCCCTCTAAGGACCTAGTAAATCATTACTTTGCTTTCCTACTCTCATTATTCAAACGGTTGTTCTTGAGGTCAATAGTCGCTAATTTGCATCCTCCTCTCTCAGAGGCTGGTCACTTGGAAGTCCTTCAATATATCTTTGTCTCCTTGTGCTTGCAATTTGGATTGCCGGCTTGATAATAGCGATTAGCAATTGCTGATTGTGGCTGTGATGAAGGTGAATTGAGAAATACTTTCACTAACATCACTTGTACCTTTGGAAGGTTGACTCATTTATGGCTTATTGCTTTGATGCTGCCAAAATTAAAACACCCCCACCTGTCACACACACACACACACACACACACACACACACACACACACACACACACACACACACACACACACACACACACACACACACACACACACACACACACACACACACACAAAGTGCTAGGGAGGGAAAGTAAGTTTTAATAGCTGACTGAAAAGTTCTCTGGCAGATTTCTTTCAGTGAACAGAAAAAGTAATCAAAGAGGCATCTGAAACACTTCTGCACTGCACAATGTCTTTTTGTCTTTGAAAAATTCCCAAAGACCCAAGGTATTATTTTTCTGCGGCAAAAAGGCAATATTCAGATGAAGCAAGGGAATCCATTTGTAGAGCTGATGCCAAACGTGGCTGAGAACAGAGACCCACATCTGAATCTCTACTGATGGGGATCCAAATCTCCATCAGAGGGAGTCTACTCATGATGCACAACTGGTATAGCCATAGTGCCCGTTTCAGCCTGTTTCCTTGTTCCTCTGCTATTGGGATGAGCAAGAAGTAGATAGAGGATTACCAGCATGGGAAGTATCCCCTATATGGCTTGATCTGCAAGCATTACCCTACATTAGGCCTTATCTCTATTCCTAGAAAAGTTTCTTCAGCTGATTAGGACAGATCTATTTGCTGCCAAAGGGACATGGTGGCGCTGTGGGTTAAACCACAGAAGCCTCTGTGCTGCAAGGTCAAAGACCTGCAGTTGTAAGATCGAATCCACATGACGGAATGAGCCCCTGTCACTTGTCCCAGCTCCCGCCAACCTAGCGGTTCAAAAGCATGCAAAATGCGAGTAGATAAATAGGGACCACCTTGGTGGGAAGGTAATGGCATTGCATGTCTAGTTGCGCTGCCCACATGACCACGGAATGGAAACAGAGATTAGCACCGCCCCCTAGAGTCGGACACGACTGGACAAATTGTCAAGGGGAACCTTTACCTTTACTTTTATTTGCTGTCAAGAGCCAGGTTGTTTTCTTCTAATCAGCTGGCCATGTTAGGTAAGAGGTGCAGTTCATCGCTTGACAATGTCTAGCAAAACATCAAGCCCATATTTTATTTATGAATGTAAAATATTTTTACCCTGCCTTTCTCCTTAAAAAAAATAATAAACCCAGGTCAGCTTACAACATTAAAAGCCAGTTTTTAAAGCAACAACTGCGAGTATACAAATTAAAAAAAGATCAAAGAAATAACACACTTAAGGGCATCTATTTGTATGTACAGATGCAACAACAGAAATGATTTATACAATTGGGTATCGGATGAGTAAGGAAGATTGTGACCAATTATGGATGGGCAAATTTCTAGGCCTACTTCTAATAGGTCTACTTCTTCATTGTTCTTGATTCTGAAATCAGACACTGATGGATAGCCCTTGAAGGGAAGAAGGCCTTCTAAATATGAATACCTGGAGAAACTTTTCTTAGGGGTAGGAGTAAAGTTGTATACTGATGGGTTTGTGTGATTCACATGGACAGTGCATGCCTCCTCCCATTGGACAACCATGTTTCAGTAGGAGAAGGATCCCCTGGCAGTTCTTCAAATGGAGCCTCCACAGATGGCAGAGTAAGGTATAAAGGAGCATGAATGTTGTTCAGATTACGTGCCATTCAACATGCAAATAAATGAATGTTTCCCTGAGAGGAAAGAAATGCTTGTAACATCAACATCCTAGGTACTGTAGCTTGCATGACCTCCCCCCCCCCTTCTTGACCAATTAACCAACACTTTTTCTTTGGAGGCAAAGATGATCCCCTCCCCATCTTCAATTGTTTTACTGCCTTTGTTTTGCAAGAACCTTTTGGGAAACTAGAGAGGAAATATGCTCCTTCAAACCCCCACTTGTTCTTATGTCCACCATTTTCTCTCTCAGCCAAGTGGCCTGAGAAAAACACTCCCTTTTTCTTCATCTTGTTAAAAAAAAAAAATAGTTTAAACATTTTTTCTTCATTCTTTCTCTTAACCTCTGAAGCCTTTCTACTTTATTGAAGTCTTCTGTAACCAAGTTTAAGGCTGCAACTGCAGTGATTAAAGAGCGATGTTTCTTTTTATCTTAAAAACAGTGTCTGAATGCAGTAGGATTCCCATATCCATGGGATCAATATCCATTGATTCACTTATCCTGAAAATATTAAAAATATTATAAAATAAATTCCCAGAAAAATATATTCCTAACGTTGAAGTTATAGAACTAGCTACTAGAGGGAGCCATAGACTAATTTATGCATAGTGTTTGCTAGAGAAATATTTCCACGGTGCCATTACCAGAACTGGCCACTAGAGGGAGCAGAGACCGAGTTATGTATTTGTTGTTTAGTCGTTTAGTCTTTGTGACCTCATGGACCAGAGCACGCCAGGTCCTCCTGTCTTCCACTGCCTCCCGGAGTTTGGTCAAATTCATGTTGGTAGGTTCGGTGACACCATCCAGCCATCTCGTCCTCTGTCGTCCCCTTCTCTTGCTTTCACACTTTCCCAACATCAGGGTCTTTTCCAGGGAGTCTTCTCATAAGATGGCCAAAGTATTGGAGCCTCGGCTTCAGGATCTGTCCTTCCAGTGAGCACTCAGGATGGATTTCCTTCAAAATGGATAGGTTTGTTCTGCTTGCAGTCCAAGGGACGCTCAAGATTCTCCTCCAGCACCACAAATCAAAAGCATTAATTCTTTGGCAGTCAGCCTTCTGTATGGTCCAGCTCTCACTTCCATACATCGCTATTGGAAAACCAATAGCTTTGACTATGTGGATCTTGGTTGGCAAGGTGATGTCTCTGCTTTTTAAGATGCTGTCAAGGTTTGTCATCGCTTTCCTCCCAAGAAGCAGGCGTCTTTTAATTTTGTGGCTGCTGTCACCATCTGCAGTGGTCATGGAGGCCAAGAAAGTAAAATCTGTCACTGCCTCCATATCTTCCCCTTCTGTTTGCCAGGAGATTATGGGAACAGTGGTCATGAGTTTAGTTTTTTGATGTTGAGCTTCAGAGCAGTTTTGCACTCTCCACTTTCACCCTCATTAAGAGGTTCTTTAATTCCTCCTCACTTTCTGCCATCAGAGTGGTATCATCTGCATATCTGAGGTTGCTGATATTTCTTCCGGAAATCTTAATTCCGGTTTGGGATTCCTCCAGTCCAGAGTTTTGCATGATGTATTCTGCATATACGTTAAATAAACAGGAAGGCAATATACAGCCTTGTTGCACTCCTTTCCCAAGTTTGAACCAATCAGTTGTACCATATACAGTTCTAACTGTTGCTTGCTGTCCCTCATATAGATTCCTCAGGAGGTAGATAAGGCGGCCAGGCACTCCCAATTCTTTAAGAACTTGCCATAGTTTGCTGTGGTCCACACAGTCAAAGGCTTTTGCATAGTCAGATTTTTTTTGAACTCTTTGGCTTTCCCCATAATCCAGCACATGTTAGCAATTTGGTCTCGAGTTCCTCTGCCCCTTTGAAATCCAGCTTGTACTTCTGGGAGTTCTCGGTACACATACAGCTGGAGCCTACCTTGTAGGATTTTGAGCATAACCTTGCTAGCGTGTGAAATGAGTGGAATTGTATGGTAGTTGGAGCATTCTTTGGCACTGCCTTTCTTTGGGATTGGGATGAAGACTGATCTTTTCCAGTCCTCTGGCCAATGCTGAGTTTTCCAAACTTGATGGCATACTGAGTGTAGCATCTTAACAGTGTCATCTTTTAAGATTTTAAATAGTTCAGCTTGAATGCCATCACCTCCACTGGCCTTGTTGTTAGCCAGACTTTCTAAGGCCCACTTGACTTCACTCTCTGGGATGTCTGGCTCAAGGTCAGCAACCACACTACAGTGGGTTGTTCGAGATATCTAAATATTTTTGGTATAATTCCTCTGTGTATTCTTGGCACATCTTCTTGATATCTTCTGCTTCTGTTAGGTTCCTCCCATTTTGTCCTTTATCATGTCTATCCTTGCACAAAATGTTCCTTTAATATCTCCAATTTTCCTGAACAGATCTCTGGTTTTTCCTTTTCTATTATTTTCCTCTATTTCTTTGCACTATTCATTTAAGAAGGCCCTCTTGTCTCTCCTTGCTATGCTTTGGAATTCTGCATTCAATTTTCTTTAACTTTCCCTGTCTCCCATGCATTTTGTTTTCCTTCTCTTCTCTGTGATTTGTAAGGCCTCGTTGGACAGCCACTTTGCTTTCTTGCATTTCCTTTGCTTTGGGATGGTTTTTGTTGCTGCCTCCTGTACAATGTTACAATCCTCCATCCATAGTTCTTCAGGCACTCTCTCCACCAAATCTAGTTCCGTATATCTGTTTTTCATTTGCACTGTGTATTCATAAGGGATTTGGTTTAGATTATACCTGACTAACCCAGTGGGTTTTCCTACTCTCTTCAGTTTAAGCTTGAATTTTGCTATGAGAAGCTGATGATCACGGCCACAATCAGCTCCAGGTCTTGTTTTTTCTGACTATATAGAGCTTCTCCATCTTTGGCTGCAGAGAATATAATCAATCTGATTTCGATATTGCTCATCTGGTGATGTCCATGTGTAGAGTCGCCTCTTGTGTTGTTGGAAAAGAGTGTTTGTGATGACCAGCTTGTTCTCTTGACAAAACTCTATTAGGCTTTGCTCTGCTTCCTTTTGAACTCCAAGGCCAAACTTATCTGTTGTTTCTTTTATTTCTTGACTCCCTACTTTAGCATTCCAGTCTCCTATAATGACAAAAACATCTTTCTTTGGTGTCAGTTCTAGAAGGTGTTGTAAGCCTCATAGAATTGGTCAATTTCAGCATTGGTCAATTTCAGCAATTTCAACATTGTCTTAAATGCAAACATTCTCACAACTGTGGGCAGCTTTGAAGTTTCTGTGTGTTTAGTCGTTTAGTCGTGTCCGACTCTTCGTGACCCCATGGACCAGAGCACGCCAGGCCCTCCTGTCTTCTACTGCCTCCCGGAGTTGTGTCAGGTTCATGTTGGTTGCTTCACAGACACTGTCCAGCCATCTCATCCTCGGTCGTCCCCTTCTCCTCTTGCCATCACACTTTCCCAACATCAGGGTCTTTTCCAGGGAGTCTCTTCTTCTCATTAGATGGCCAAAGTACTGGAGCCTCAGCTTCAGGATCTGTCCCTCCAGTGAGCACTCAGGGTTGATTTCCTTTAGAACTGATAGGTTTGTTCTCCTTGCAGTCCAGGGGATTCTCAAGAGCCTCCTCCAGCACCACAATTCAAAGGCATCAATTCTTCGGCGGTCTGCTTTCTTTATGGTCCAGCTCTCACTTCCATACATCACGACAGGAAAAACCATAGCTTTGACTATTCGGACTTTTGTTGGCAAGGTGATGTCTCTGCTTTTCAAGATGCTGTGCAGATTTGTCATCGCTTTCCTCCCAAGAAGAAGGCGCCTTTTAATTTCAGGGCTGCTGTCTCCATCTGCAGTGATCATGGAGCCCAGGAAGATAAAATTTGACACTGCCTCCATATCTTCCCCTTCTGTTTCCCAGGAGGTGATGGGACCAGTGGCCATGATCTTAGTTTTTTTGAAGTTTCTACCAATCATCAATTTAAGGACTGTGATACATGTTCATTTGGTGTAAGTGTGTGTAACCTCTGCTATTGAAAATAATAAAAACACATATGAGAAGCATTGTGACAACACCAGATGACATAAGGAATCTTCTGAAGAAGATCAGATGTACTTAATGCACATAAGAGAAAACTACTTCCATTGTCTATATAACAGAATGGGCATGTGCTACGGGATGAGAGTACAGCATCAGACCACAGTGGATGTACCTAAACTGTACACATATCAGAATGAAGTGTTAATCCTAATGTACTATTCTATGGACAATTGTAGAAGAGCAGGATATACATAAGCTATCAGTACAGAGTTCTGTTTTGGGAGGGAAGAGGTTAGAAATTTGAATGCAGACACTGCATCATAAAGGTAATTCTCACTTGGTTCAGTAAGAGTTATACTTGGGAGGAGTGATGGCTTCTTCAATGTATTTTGGGGCAGGGTGGACAATATGTGTCCCTTCAGACATTGCTAAGCATTCATTGCCCATCACCGTATGCTGAGCTAAATAGGACTGACGGGAGTTGGTACTTTAGCGATAACAGTATGCCCGTTTCATTTTAAGAACTAGTTATCAATTATATTGATATTTTTTTTCCAAATTAACTACTACTTGAGGTTCAGCTAAAGAGATGGACTACAGGTCCATGAAATGTGTATTCTTGCCATCTCCTGTTTCTCCACATCCAGCTTACCAAGGTTCCTTACTCAAGCCCCTTCACCACGACAAGGCAGCAATCCATGAAGGGGATGCTATGTATAGTGTTTCCTATTAAAATACTCTTTGCCATAATCCACATTTTTTTGCATCCTCAGAGGGGGCTTGGAACCGATCCCCCATGGATATGGGGATCATACTGTAATTACTTATATGTGTAGTGTGTGTATTTGGGAACCTGATGCTCAGTTTTCCTGAAGTTACTTGTCCTTTCATTGTGCAATTAAGGGAATTAAAGATATTCCTCTCTACTGGTACTACAGAAACCATAACTCTCTCTAACACAGCAGTATGCCTGTGGCACAAGTTTATGGTTTCAGAAAGGAAGCCTTTTGCTTCACAGCTAACTTTTTCCTCTTTTTGTACTCCCTCCTGAAGCCACCTAGCAGCTGAATTTTAGGATGCCTCCAAGGTTTATGGATTTTTTTGCTATTATTATTTGAGTTTGAAACACAAGCAATAGCAACATGGCAGGAGTTTTTCAAAGTTGTTTCCTGGGATCAATTGTATTCACTATGCACACTTACTTTTAAGGGTTTTCTTTGTTCCAGTATTCGTCCTTTCACCTTAATGGATGTTTCTAATGTAAGACAGAGGGAGTGATATCTTTTTCATTACCAGAAGGAAAGTCAATAAAATGTAAATGTAAGAGCAGCAAAAATAGTAAAACAGAAATGGAATCTATTACCCTGTATAATAAACCCATTAAATAAACAGTCCTTCTAAAGGGTTAAGCAATTAGGAAATGGCTTAAATTGCAGCAGAGCATAAAATGCTTCAGTGTCTTAGCAGAAAAATGATCTCCGGACTATAAAAATGAAGAGAAAATTTTAGAGAAAATGAGTAAGAGTCAAAGACCATCCAAAGATTTTTTTTAAGTGTTATTTAAATGTTTTTAAACCTACTCATTTCCAAAATAATTAGGGTTGGAATGTGTAGGGAACAGCTACAGATAGAAACTAGTGACAAAAAGTGGTGGCCTAAAGCTATTCCCAGCTAAAGGCAGCCCACTGACTCAATCAGATTTAAATAAGTGTTGATTTTACCACATAGCTATCGATTCAGACAATTTAATAATTGGCTAACATCTTGAAGAACGTTAAGGCTACAGTCACTGTTGGCCCATGGTCCAAACAGAGAAAGGAACTCACTTGCTGAAATTGCAGGATCCTGCTGGCTACAATTCTGCACTTACTTTCCCGCAAATCCTATAAAACTCAGTGGTTTTATGCTGGTGGGTGGGGAATTCTTCATTCTAAAAAAAAGTCTCCATGTTTCAACCTAAAACTCTGTTCTGTTCCCCTGGGTGGGAATTATTAGCAGTGTGTGAAAAATTATTGTGCTTAGTAAAGGTTCCCCTTCACATTTAGTCCAGTCGTGTCTGACTCTAGGGGGCAGTGCTCATCCCCATCTCCAAGCCGTAGAGCCAGTGTTTGTCCTAAGACAATCTTCCGTGGTCACGTGGCCAGCGCCACTAGATACAGAACGCTGTTACCTTCCCACTATGGTTGTACCTACATTTGCATGCTTTCGAACTGCTAGGTTGGCAGGAGCTGGGACAAGTGACAGGAGCTCACTCCGTCGCATGAATTTGATCTTACCACTGCTGGTCTTCTGACCTTGCAGCACAGAGGCTTCTGCGGTTTAACCCACAGCACCACCACGTCCCATTTTATTGTGCTTAAAAACCTCTAATTACACAGCATAAACAGTTATGGGACCTGCCGTCCAGAATTAGCTTCAAGTCTCCCCACAGAAGACCACCCTTATTGCTTGGTTTACCTCAATTGGCACTTACTGTCTCAATAACGTACTCAGAGACACTGGTGAGAAAAGAATAAAATGATAATTTCTTCATGGATTCAAACAAACAGCATCTTGTAGAAAAATGTTTACTGGTTACGTGACAGAACACTGACTCTGACTATCTTCGCACTGTCTGGCTATTTAAAAAAAGAGTGGAAAAAGAAGAGTTGAGCAGAGACATGCATCTCTCTTCAAAATACTAAGACAGAGAGGGAACATTTGGTTGCTACTGGATTGACTAACATTCATCCCTATCTAGAAAGGTCCCTACCAGCCAAAACTTCTTAAAAGCAACAGACAGTATGAGCATTCGATAATTCCAGCAGGATTAAGCCTAACTGAATTCAGCGGAGCATATATTTTGGATTGCAAAATTACAAAATTAGTCAAAATTAGTCTCTGTTATTTTTGTAATTAACAGAGACTAATTTTGACTTGATGTCTTCACTTATGACTCAACTGCATTCTTCTACTTTCAGTCTATCTGATACCCACAGATCTTGCAGCATCTGTGCACAGCTCCCACCTGTCTAGGAAAGTAAGATGCCATATATCAGGTTGCCCTGTACAGGTAACAGCAAGCTAGAAACATAAGAAGAGTCTTGCTAGAGCAGACCAAAGGTCTGCTCACACATATCAGGCAAAACCCAAAGAAAAATTTAAGAAGACAAAAAGCAAAACAAAAACAAAAACACCACCACCACCAACAACAACAACAACCTTACGGCACCTTAAAGACTAACTGCTATATTTTAAGGTGAGCTTTCGTGGACGAGTCCACTTCTTTAGACATAGAGAGTAAAATACAGAATTCACAAGTAAAACATTCATGCCAGCTTTAAGAGTCAGTCATTGCATCTCACATAGAGAGGGGCATGGACTGCCCCTCGGTCTCCTCCCTAACTGGTCCTGCCGCCTCCTCTTCTGCCTCCTTTTCCTCCTCCACCACCACCATCTTCAGAGCCAGCAGCCCGGCTTCCCTTCCGGGAGCCAGGCCCGCTGTCTCTGTGCATGTGCTGGCCTATAGGTGTGTGCATGTGCAGAGACCGCAGGGCCATCTCCCAGAAGGAAAGCCGGGGCCACTGTCTCTGAAGATGGTGATGGTGGAGGAGGAAGAGGAGGCATCAGAGGAGGCGGCAGGACCAGATAGAGGGGTGACCGAGGGGGCGGCAGTGAGAAGGAAGGGGGATCCTTTTTGGCAAAGCAAAATGAAGTGTCAAAGCAGAATTTCAGTGCTTCGTTTAGGCAAAACGGCTCGCACAAACCAAACCACAAACCTTTTTGTTTTGTTTTTTCCCAGTTCATAGTTCAGTTTGTGCCCATCTCTAATCTCACATTTGCAATATGTTTGGTGTTCCGTTCTTTTGAAGTTTGGTTTTGTAAACAGTCCCAAAAGAGACAAAAAACAGAAAACAAGGCAAAAGCAAAAAATAAAAAATAAAAAATAAAAAAAATGGTGGTGGGAAGGGCCATTGTGGTGTTGTAAATACCGACAGCAGAGGGACAATGTCTGTAAGTATAGGGAATAGTAACACTTTTACCAACATGAATTTGACCCAGTTCTGGGAGGCAGTGGAAGACAGGAGTCAGACACGACTTAACAACTAAACAACAACAACAGTTTTAACCTTTGAACCTTGTACTGAAAGATGGGTCTGGTAGTTGTGTAGGAAAATAACAGTAGATAACAGCATGAGTATTATATTTAGTAGTGACTTAAGAAAACTTGACTTGTATTCAGTCCATTAATATGGCTGTCCACTGTATGTATACATTTTATTTCAGCTAGATAACTAGTCTAGATTAGAGAATTTTATTATCAAATGTTAAACAATATCAGACATGCCAATTATATACCTGATAGTGGAAGGAGCAGTTGAGAATATGGATGTTTGTTACGTCTGCAACTGACCTTCCCTTCCCTTTAACTTGCTCAGACCAGTAACTTAACTAGGCTGCACATCACACCCATCCACAGAGCTCTGAGACCCAAACTGGGCTTTCCATATATTTCACATCAGCATTTGAAATGCCTGGCTGGCCACACTCTCTCCCAGGACTCCTCAGCAGACCTGGAAAATCTTGGGGCTGAGAACCTACACTGATCAACCTGGAAGCCTGTTGATGTATTGGACTAATTTTGGCTGATATTCGGAGGTCCTCCATGATCATGTCATGAATGGCTTTCACATTTGCAGGCACAGAGACAGAAACAGGCCTTCCACTGGGTTTCTCACTTTCAACACCAAAATGGCCAGTTTTTAAAATGACAACCCAACGTTTAACTGTTGCATATGAAGGGCCACTGTCACCCATAGTTTGTGACATTTCATCATGGATCTGCTTTGCACCTTTCCCTTGGAGAAACAGGAACGTGATTATGGTCCTATGCTCTTCCACACTGAACTTTTCTGGAGGTGCCGTCATGTTCACTTTGGACGAGAAAATGAAAGTTAAGTTAAAATCATTTTGTTGTTGTTGTTTAGTTGTGTCCAACTCTTTGTGACCCCATGGACCAAAGCACGCCAGGCCCTCTTGTCCTCCACTGCCTCCTGGAGTTGGTTCAAATGTTGGTAGCTTCGGTGACACTGTCCAACCATCTCATCCTCTGTCGTCCCCTTCTCCTCTTGCCTTCACACTTTCCTAACATCCTAACATCAGGAAACATCAAGTTTAACATCAAGTTAAAATAATAGGTAGTTGATTTTTGCACCGTTGAATATGCAAATTGACCAATACACCCTGCAATTTATAGCTTCCTAGCTCATTTTTTTCTGGGTAAGGCTCAATACTTATCATAGCTGGCTAGATAGGTCAGTGAGATAGGTGTTTGGCTGCAGAACCAGGGGTGGGAGATTCAATTCCTTGCTGTGGCTCTCAGAAGAAGAACCAGCCTGTGAAGCCTTGGGCAAGCTGCACAGTCCCGAAGCATCTCCACAAAAAGGGAAGGGCAAACCATTTCTGATTACTTTTAAAGAATTGGCTCTTTAGGCAGGCCTTCCCTCCAGTCAACACTTGATTTTCTTTTTTCTTTAGTTCTCTTTTTCCTCCATCTTGAACTTCTAAATTTATTGATTTAATCATGTGATTGTTTTATGATATATTTTGATAGCTATAATGATGATTTTATATGATTATATTTTATGATGTTTTATAACTGTTTGTAAGCCGCCCCGAGTAGACTCTGTCTAGAGAGGTGGGGTAGAAGTCAAATAATAAATAAAATAAAATAAATAAATATCTAGAAAATCCTGAAAAGAGTCACCATAAGTCAGAATGGACTTGATAGCACATCATCATCATCATCATCATCATTAGGTTAAATATTTTCTGGTGGCCCCATTAATGTGCCTTGAGCCATCCAGGAATGAGTTTCATAAAGTGTAATTTTTGTTTCCTGGATTTTGCAGAGCAAAATCAAGTATGATATACAAGCTTGGAAGGAAGCATCCCTTTGCAAAAGGGATCTTGAGTGAGCACTGTACATTGATTTTCTTTACACACCTTGCTGCAGTGGGGAATTTTCATTTCAACTCTACTTCCAGTTTCGCAAGGGGGAAATCCTCTGTGTCCCAATGTTAAGGAAGAAGGCAAACTCTCCCACTGTTCTTGCCCTCCTCTTTTTGTAACAGGCCATGTTGAACCCAGAATTACAGCCAGCAAAGCATTTCCCCCTCGCTTTCTCTACTCTCTGTGGAGCAAGGATGTTAGGAATTGGAGAGAAGATGTGCAACAGCAACACCTGCTGGTGCTTGATATAAACATGTTCATGTATGTATTTATGGAGCTGCCCACCCATAACACGGCTGTGGCATTTAAAAGTGGAGCTGTGCCCACAGAAGCAGCTTCACACCTTCATTGGGTGGAGGCAAGGGGAGAGGATAGAGAGGGAGAAACTATCTTGTGATCTGTGTTTTCTTATTTTGTGCGCTGGCATAAACACTGGAGAACGAAATAAAAAGGTAAAATGCACGTAACTTTAGAAGGCAGACCAGATGCCCTGCCTAAGCTAATTCCTTTTCTAACAACAAAACGGAGTATGCTTGCAGTGTTGCTCATTCTGCTTCTACATAATATGTGTGTTCAATCAGAGTAATACTAGGGTTGGTTGAGATCAGTATGCTGGACATCCCCCCTTTTAAAACACAGTGTTTAATTCAGATTAATCTTTGTTTCTAAGTTAGAAAACCAATGGATAACTGGCATTCAGCCTGATCTAAGCCCGTACATGTATAGCAACCCAGGTTTTTGCATCTGCATCACTGGCAGAAAACCACAGATATGCCAATCGGCCGCTGGCAGAAAACAAGCGCTGCAATCTGAAGCAGGGTGACGTTAGTTTGGGGGCAATGACTGGCTTCCTGAAGATCGTGGGACCTGTAGTCTAAATGAATAACTTTCGGAATCTCTGCTCCGATCAGTCTCGTAACCCTCCAAAGAATAACTGGTTGATGCCATTGCTGACTTACTTGTAGGGTGGCACAGGCCCACAGACACAAGGGGCTTCTGGCTGATATGCAACACCACGGTAGACATGGACCACCCAAGTTATTTTGCTGCCTGAGGCAGAGAACAGCCTACCCATCTATTCCAGGTATAGGCTGACATTTGTTTTACTTTGATACCAAGGATGGGATGGGGTTGTCACTGCAGGATAGATGAAATGTGCAGGACAAGCCGCTATAGCACACTCCGCTCTGTCTTGCACCATGAAGGAATGGCCAAGAGACTTAAAAGGCACAGTTGGGGGGTTGTTGGGGCTGCCCCTTGTGCAGCCTGAGACAGCTGCTTTACCCTGCCTAATGGTGAGCACCCCTTGGCACAGCACCTTCCTGCACAGGCTAAGACAAGCTGAAGGCAGCAGGAAAAGAAGAAGAATGAATATGAGATGGATTGAAGGAAGCCGCAGGGTTGACTTTGCAAGAACTGAGCACGGCTGTTAATGACAGCACCTTTTGAAAGTCGTAGGGCCCCCATAGGCCAAAAGCAACTTGGCAAAACATAGTTTGTGTTCTTGCCCACTTAGGTACAAGTGGAGAAACCTATACCCATGCATCCTAATAATAAACAATGTGGGGGGGGGGGCAGAACTTGGAGTAACTATGTAATTCTAAAGAGCATGCTATTTCAATTGATTCTTTTTTTTAAAGACACAAAGGCATAATTACGTCACATTATAACTGAACTCAATGTGAAATCACAACACTCTTTTTATACTATACCTTAACTTGTTCATACTGTTATAGTTCCAAGGTAGAAAACCAACTAATTTTTGTGGGTGTGGACTACAACTGTAGCTAATTGTTTTTCAAAGTAACTGTCCCAGCTCTTACTAGAACCCACCTTTGATTCAAAGAAAGCTCTCTTCTGATTTCGATTAAAGTAATGTTATTCTGCTTCTTTTGTAGTTAGCCCATCTTGGGTATAAAAAGCTCCCTGGCTTTTATGTGTCTTGACTATTAGAGTGACTCATCAGTGAAGTAAAAAGACATTATATCAAAGTTCTTGTTTCACTGAGGACATTTTGCATGCAGCTGACAGACCGTCCATACATCATTTCACAGGGTGGTAAGACTGCTCTGCATAAAATTATTACTCATTTCATTAGTAAGCGCTGCAGATGAAACTGCATGCCTTTCTTCTAAGCTGCTTGGCAGTCCTCTGACAGGGAGTTACGGCAGTTCTTTTGGACTTAGAAAACTTAATGCCCGCCTGTACAATAAAGTAGACAGACACCTCACATTTCCACTCGTAAATTAAGCCCTCGGTTTGTTTGTTTAAAAGATCAAACAGTAGAAGTGTTTCTAAAAAAGAGGTTGTGTCAGGTTTCTATTAAGCATTTAAATTAAAGTTGACGAAAGATTAAAAGTAAGCAGCAGTTCTTATCCGTCATAACACCATGCACTTCATTTTTATTGGCCTTGTCATGGCTGAGCAAGAGCAGGTAAAGCGGAGCCAACAGCAAGGAAAAAAGTCCAGGTAAGGTAAAGCTAAAGGTTCCTCTTGACATTTAGTCCAGTCATGTCCGACTCTAGGGCACAGTGCTCATCCCCATTTCCTAGCCATAGAGCCAGTGTTTGTCCAAAGACAGTTTCCATGGTCACGTGGCCAGCGCGACTAGACATGGAACGCCGTTACCTTCCCACCATGGTGGTAGCTATTTACCTACTCGCATTTTTACATGCTTTTGAACTGCTAGGTTGGCGGGAGCTGGGACAAGCAATGGGAGCTCACTCCTTTGCGTGGATTTCATATTATGACTGCTTGTCTTCTGACCTTGCAGCACAGAGGCTTCTGCAGTTTAACCCGCAGTGCTACCACATCCCTGTAAAAGGTCCACTATAACCAAAGAGTACACAAGAGTGAGATGTTATTGTTGTGACCACAGTCTCAGCACAAACAGAAAGCTTTTGGGGGGGGGCTTTCCTGTCCAGGAAGGTAAAGTAGCCATCCTGGGTAGGTAGGGCCACTCTTGAACCTCAACATTTGATACTGCTGTAGTATATGGCAGTCACCTACATAAGAGTATACATCATTTGTTCTAATTTCAGCAACTTCTGACTAGAGTTAAGCAGGGATGTTGGCAAGTCTTTGGTACCAAGTCCCAAGTCCAAATCCCAGTCTTTGGTACCAAGTACTGAGGCCATAAACCCCAACCCTGAGTCCATATTAAAAACAAGCTGTTTTCCCCAGAAAAAAAGGGGAGGGGATGCATGGGTTCCAAGTCACAAACCGAGTCCAAATGGTTAAAACAGAACAAAGCAAAACAAAACAAAAACGAGTTGAGTCTGAGTCAAGTGACCAGGGTGACTTAAGTCCAACCTGATGATGAGTCCTACAATTTGAGTCCCCCATCCCTGGAATTAACTATCCAGCAACCGTAAATTTCTCCTTTGCATCATTTGACTGCAGAAACAGATGTATGAAGATCCATAATAAGAGCATGAAAACAGCCAGCTCTTCTAATTACTGCAGTAACTAGCTGGAACAAACTTACTGTTTTAACTGCAATGGCCACAGCAATAATTTAATTCTTTTTAGTAGAATGAGAATTGGATGGTTGCCTGGTACTCATTATTGGTGAAATGGGGTGAGTGGGTGAGTGACTAATTTTGTGCTCCAGCCTTGCCTGCCTCTCATGGTAGATACAATGTAGTGCAGTAGGAGATGATGTAGAAAGATATTTTAGGTTTTCGTATTTTGACTTTGTCTTTCTCTCTGTGACTAGTTTTATTTCTCTTCTTTCCATCTCCTGAATTGCATTCCAAAAAAACCTATTCATTTCACTCCCTTTCAATAGGGATGAGTGACATAATTTATAGGTATACAGTACCTTCTAATCCTGGGGCACATTTTACGAAGAGTTGTCAAATCACAGTAATTTGGGAGAGGAATTTAAATTGTGACAGTTGCTTCTTCCTTCTTAACACCAGCACTACCACAACAAATCACTGTTTTAAAAGCCTCAGCGTGGTTGTCAGGCATCCCAAAGCACTAGCCTGTGATCGTATCCTTCTGATATTTCACAGCTTTCTGGTTTGACATATTGCTTTCCCTATACTTTCTAACTCTCTCCATCCTACTTTCAGCCTACTGAGCCCCAGCAAGTATTGCTTCCTAGATTTAAAAATATAGCCAGTTTAGTCCTTTTTAGCTTTATAGGGATGTTCAAATCCCTCCTGCTTTTAAGCCTTAGACACTACTTGTGGCTGTTGCAATGAATCACTATGCATATCAGGTTTAGCCACCTGAAACATGGGCTATGCAGTCATGTGTCTTATACAGACTTGTGCCTATTCCATATGTGTGAGCAGATTTTTCTGTAGTATGTAATGTGCAGATTAATTCCCTTGTACAGTAGAAGCCACATTTTTGGCAGTTCTTTTTTCTTTACTTTTTTTAAAAGCCTGATTTTAAAGCTACCTAAATGTTTCACCTCCCCCCCCCCAAAAAAGTGGCAGATATAATCTCCCCCCCCCAAGACTACTAAATCTAATTTTATCAAATTATGACAAAGAGAGCAATGTAATATCCTTTGGGGGCGGAGGGGAGGATTGCCGTGTCAAGTAAATGGAAGATACAAACCTTTGGATTTCTGAATCTTAACTCTTGTTGGGGACTGACTCTGGAATGGTCTGAGCAGAAGGAATGCATTTTCCAAAGCACTGGACTAGAATCCAAACTGGACTTCGGGGTCTGCGCACATCCTTACTGTTTTAATTTAGCTTGTTCTGTGCAACCTTAATGACTGCAAAACCCCCGTCTTATCAAGAAGGAAGTCCATGGTTGGGACCCTTGATATTCCTGTCCAAAGCCTGTCTATAGCTGAAATAGCTCTTTGCAGACGATGGTTGATATGTCCACAGCGAGCAAAGCAAACACATCACAGAATGATTAAACCTAAACTTCTTCATAAAGCAGCATTACCATTGAATTACTGCCTGTATCATAGAATTTCTGCTGCGTGTGTGCTTCTGCTTGTACAAAAATATATTCAGGAAACATCCTGCTGTCTCACTTTTCTGATTGTATAGAAAAAGCTGTCTTCCTCATGCCAGCACTGTTTCAATTTACTGTAGTTTATATTCTGATCCAATACTGCAGAAACCCAGCCCTGCGGATTTGAAGATGATTAAAAGTGTGTACTCTTGGGGTCTTTCTGAACAGCATAAATGGCATGCATGCAGAGGCCCGGCTAATGCGAATTGGAAAGTATCAAATCACATAACCCCCAAGTCAAGAGTGAAATCAATACCTTGTTCGCACAGAGGAAAGGAAAGGAAAGGATTGTAATGAATTCAATCTAACACATACTTTAATTACTTTTTAAAATTACTATTAGGAAACTAATTTGCCAAAACTTGTATGGAAAGATCCTGGAAAATGAACATCTTTTGAGAGACAGCAGGATGGCACATGGAAACCTGTGTGTGTGTGTGTGTGTGTGTGTGTGTGTGTGTGTGTGTGTGTGTGTGTGTGTGTGTGTGTGTGTGTGTGTGTGTGTGTGTGAGAAAAACCACTCTGATACATGTGTGTTCATGGCAGAGGAGCTCCCCACAAATCCCAAATTTATATCTATTAATATATAGCCGTAGATCCAGCCAGCCAGCCAGAGGTTTTACAGAGGTTTCTGGAGTGATTTGTATTGTGGATCTAACTGCCAGATCCAGACTCTGATTTGTACTGGAGGAAAATGTTTCTATGCCAGCAAGCAAATGTGATAAATGTTGCTTACTCGGATGTAATTGTGCTGAGCCTTCTAGTGCAGTGGTTAAACTGCAGTACTGCAGCCAAAACTCTGCTCACAACCTGGGTTCAATCCCAGATAGCTGGCTCAGGGTTCACTGAGCCTTCCATCCTTCTGAGATCAGTAAACTGAGTACTCAGCTTGCTGACGGAGGGCAATGTGTAGCTTGCATAATTAAATTGTAAACTGCCCAGAGAGTGCTTGAAGCACTATGGGGAGGTATATAAGCAGCACGCTTTGCTTTTGCTGCTTGTGCAAGAGTTACAAGGATGATGTGTTCTCTGGCAAGCTGGACTCAGAGGCACAAGGGAACCTAAGGTAATGCAGTGATTCTGGTAACCACAGACTTGCCAATGAGGCAGACAAATCAGGAAAAGTCCAAAAGTTAATCCTCGTCTGATTCAGCTCTAGATCCATTTTTGCCTGGGAAGGTTCTCCTAGATCCTTGAAGGTTCAGGGTCAGGCACAGCAGAGCCACCATGCAGTAGCTTGGTTTCCTGAATCACAGACTGTCCAGGGCCTGCTGCATCTAGCAGTTGTCAGCCATTTCAGAGGAGATCCTCCTCTCGGTCCCATTGCCAGTGCAGGCACGGCTGATGTGGACATGGGAAAGGGCTTTCTCTGTGGCAGCTCCCAGGTTACAGAAGGGTCTCCCTCGGGAGATCAGGCTGACCCCCTTCCCCTTTTTCCTTCCACCAACAACTGAAGACCCACCCATCTTTTCAGGCAGGCTTTAAACAATCATTCATGAATATCTTCTTAGAGTTAAGATAGTTTTAATGTTTCCTTGCTTTTTTTACATATAGTTTAATTGTTTTTAAATCTTTTAACTTACTATTTTTAAATTCTTTTCCTTTTAATATTGTGAGCCACCTCGGGTCCCCCTCTTGAGACAAATTTCAAGTTCAGTGGGCTCTGGCGTTTTCTCACTGGGCAAAGTCATGATGGTAGCACTTTAAAATAGAATTAATTATTCTTACTTGCTACTTTCATAGACCACAATGGGCAATGGTGTTACTTTTCAGCAGCAAGAAGTGTGGATTTCAGTGAAATGAGTATCACTATCCCCATATTCTGGCCATTGTTCACCATTTTAACCATGGGTGTGACGCTTTCAATCACTGTGTAATATTATCAGTTCTTTATCAACTGTCTGATTCATTCCGGGTCAGTTAATTAAATCTTGCCAATCAAGGACAAATCTTGCCAATAAAACCACATTCATATGTATAATGGGTGAGGTGGTGTGAGGTTGGGAATGCGATATTTTCCATGAATTAGACTAAAACACGAAATTCCCCCTAAAGCATTCTGTTCATGGAAGATTTTTTATTTTTATACCTAGCTGCAAGACAAAGTAAAGATTCCTCCGTTACCCCAGGCAGCTGGTTTTAAGGCTCTTGACAGGGAAGCAAGTTATTAAATTGCCTAACTTGCTATTATTCATTACTCATTTTTTTTTTAGTTGCTAAATTTAAGGAAAAAGATTCTGTACCTATGCCAAAATAACTTGGTTATTTTGGTTTAGATGTTCAGCACTTTCAAAGTGAGTGGGTGTGATGCCACGTCTTGCTTTACCTCAGGCAACCAACTATTTTCAGTTAGCCCAAACAGAAGGGCCAGTCCTACCTTGGTTTTGCTTGTATAACAAACAACTCATGCTTGCATAACAAACAACTCATTCAACAAAATACAAATAACACTTTAAAAATATGCAGAAGAGGTACTTACAAAGTGGTGAATTTGAAACAAACCCCTCCACCACAAAGCTACATTGGAAGGAGATGTGAGGAATCCTTTCCTACCTCCTGCTTTTATAGTCCAAGTATTTGTTTTATAATTTTCTTTAGTATTTTAAAATAATTTTCAAAGTGCTATATTGGAAATGGCCTCTGGAAGAAAACAGAGAGTATTTCTCTATGATTTTATATATGTGTATAATATATTGACAACCACCAATGAAACATATCACTATAAGGTTAAGGCAAAGTTATCAATCATGATTTCTTGCTGCTTCCAAAATGGTAATGCAACCAGTTACTTTTTTAAAGTAAAGTTCCAGGTTATGGCTTTGGCTTTTATAGTTAAAGCTTACTTGCAACAGCCTCCAGATTGTACGTTCTGTAATATGATGTTACTTTTTAAATAATCTGAGACCACCCATGGATGTCCATATCAAGCAAGACAAGAGGGCATTTCCAAGCCTTAGTTTTCAAAAGCAGATCTCTAAATTCTGGAGATGTCGAGGTATGATGCAAATTGTGCAGCTATTATTCTGCCCTCTTATTTTGCAAGCCACTAACTTGTTGCTGGAAATGCCCCCTTGCCTTGCTGCACTCCTTCATGGATTGCTGTGTTGTTGTGGTGAAAGGGCTTGAGTAATTCAGAGAAGCTATGGGCTATGCCGTGCAGGGACACCTAAGATGGACAGGTCATAGTGGAGAGTTCCGACTAAACACTGTCCACCTGGAGCAGGAACTGGCAAGCCACTCCAGTGTCTTTGCCAAGAAAACCCCACGGACAGAAACAAAAGGCTAAAAGATATGATGCTGGAAGACGAGCCTCTCAGGTCAGAAGGCATCCAACCTGCTACTGAGGAAGAGCTGAGGTCAAGTACAAGTAGCTCCAGAGCTAATAAAGTGGTTGGGCCAAAGCCGAAAAGACGCTCAGCTGTGGACAAGTTTGGAAGTGAAAGAAAAGTCAGATGCTGCAAAGAATACTGCATAGGAATCTGGAATGTAAGATCTATGAACCTTGGTAAGGTGGATGTGGTCAGGCAGTAACAAAAACTATCACAACAGAAAGGAAATGCAAGAAAGCAAAGTGGCTGTCCAACGAGGCCTTACAAATAGCAGAGAAGTAAAGGGAAAGAAAATGCAAGGGAGATAGGGAAAGTTACAGAAAATGGAATGCAGACTTCTAAAAAATAGCAAGGAGAGACAAGAGGGCCTTCTTAAATGAACAATGCAAAGAAATAGAGGAAAATAATAGAAAGGGAAAAACCAGATATCTGTTCTAGAAAACTGGAGATGTTAAAGGAACATTTCGTGCAAAGAGGGACATGATAAAGGACAAAAATGGTAGGGACCTAACAGAAGCAGAAGACATCAAGTGGGCCTTAGAAAGCAGGGGATGGTTTTTGTTGTTGCTTCCTGTACAATGTTACGAGCCTCCATCCATAGTTCTTCAGGCACTTTGTCCACCAAATCTAGTTCCTTAAATCTGTTCTTCACTTCCATGATGTATTCATAAGGGATTTGGTTTAGATTATGCCTGACTAGCCCAGTGATTTTTCCTACTTTCCTCAGTTTAAGCTTCAATTTTGCTATAAGAAGCTGATGATCAGAGCCGCAGTCAGCTCCAGGTCTTCTTTTTCCTGACTGTATAGAGCTTCTCCATCTTTGGCTGCATAGAATATAATCAATCTGATTTTGGTATTGCCCATCTGGTGATGTCCATGTGTAGGGTCACCCCTTGTGTTGTTGGAAAAGAGTGTGTGATAACCAGTGTGTTCTCTTGACAAAACTCTATTAGCCTTTGCCCTGCTTTGTTTTCAAATCCAAGGCCAAACTTACCTGTTATTCCTTTTATCTCTTGATTCCCTACTTTAGCATTCCAGTCCCCTATAATGAAAAGAACATCTTTCTTTGATGTCAGTTTTAGAATGTGTTGTAAGTCAATTTCAGCCTCTTCAGCATTTATGGTTGGTGGATAAACTTGGATTGCTGTGATGTTGAAAGGTCTGCATTGGATTTGTATTGAAATCTTTCTATCATTTTTGAGATTGTATCCCAGTACAGCTTTTCCCACTCTTTTGTTGACTATGAGTGTTACTCCATTTCTTCTATGGGATTCTTGACCACAATAGTAGATATGATAACTGTCTGTATTGAATTCCCCCATTCCTGTCCACTTTAGTTCACTGACACCCAAGATGTCAATGTTTATTCTTGCCATCTCTTGTTTGACCACATCCACCTTGCCAAGGTTCATAGATCCTACTTTCCAGGTTCCTATGCAGTATTCTTCTTTGCAGCATCGGACTTTCCTTTCACTTCCAAGCTCCTCCACAGCTGAGCGTCCTTTCGGCTTTGGCCCAACCACTTCATTAGCTCTGGAGCTACTTGTACTTGCCCTCCACTCTTCCTCAGTAGCATGTTGGATGCCTTCTGTGACGAATGCCCAGATCACTTCTGTCATAGCTGGAGCTCATTTGCATGAGCCTATGAGAGGACTGGAGGGGCGGGATCATTCAGTCAATCAGTTAGTGAGTTCGAGAAGGACAGTGTGAGGTGTGAAGGAGAGAGGTTGAAGAGTAAAGAGAGATAGATAGAGAAATAAGAGAGAACTGATATTAATAAAGATAAATGTTTTGACATATAAAGCCCTAAACGGCTTGGGCCCTGGATACCTGAAGGACCGCTTCCTTCCATATGAACCTACCCGGCAGTTAAAAATCTAACTGGGGGGCCCTTTTGAAAGAGCCGTCCCTTAAGGAGGTAAGAGGGATGGCTTGTAGACAAAGGGCCTTTTTGGCAGCTGCCCCCAGACTATGGAATGCCCTCCTGACTGAGATTCGTCTGGCGCCGATACTGATGACATTTCGGCACCATGTCAAAACCTTCCTGTTCCAGAGGCTTTTAATTGAAATAATATTAGCTGTGGGTCCGATGGCAATTTTTATATATATTTTAATGGTACTTTAATTGTTCTGAATGAGGCCATGAGAGGTGTCACGACTGACCTGGCTGACGCTCCTGTCGAGGCTCTGGTTGACGGCTGGTTCTCAGCCGCGGCTAGGGCTGCAGACACGATCGCTCCTAAACGCCCTCTCCACCGCAGAGATCGCCCGGCACCTTGGTTTAACCAGGATCTCCGGGCACTGAAGCGGGCCAGGAGACGGCTAGAGCGCAAATGGAGAAAGGACCCGACGGATTTGAATTGGATAGCTGTTAAGGTCGCTACTAACCTTTACCTGGCTAAGGTAAAGGCTGCCAGTCGAGCATACTTCGCTAACCGGATAAGCGAAGCTTCCAACCAGCAGGCGGAGTTATTCCGTATAGTACGCGACCTATCCGGAGTTGGTCTGAGCAATGGGCCTCCCTCTAGTTTTTCGCCAGACCAATTTGCAGCATTTTTTAAATCAAAAGTGGAGGCCATCCGCCGGGACCTCTCTCCTTTTTTGAACACAGTGAGTCGAGCAGAGATGTCCAGCGCTCCGTCTTGCCCGGTGATTCTTGATACCTTTCAGCCTGTTACGCCTGACACTGTGGCCAGGGTGCTTGATCGCTGCCGTGCCACCACCTCCTCCTTAGACCCTTGCCCGGCCTGGCTAATCAAATCAGCCAGGCCTTTAACAACGGAATGGGCCACGGCTATAATTAATGGGTCTTTCCTTGAGGGCAGATTTCCATCTGCCCTGAAGGATACACTCATTAGGCCCATTAGGAAGAAACCTAGTTTGGCGGCGGACGAAATTGGCAATTACAGGCCCGTCGCCAATGTTTCTTTCCTAAGCAAAGTGGTGGAGAGGGTGGTGGCCGATCAGCTGCAAGCACTCCTGGATGAAACAGATGCCCTGGATCCGTTCCAGTCGGGCTTCAGGCCGCGCCATGGTACGGAGACGGCATTGGTCGCCCTGTGTGATGACCTATTGAGGGAGGCCGACAGGGGCAAAGTGTCACTGTTGGTCCTCCTTGATATCTCAGCGGCCTTCGATACCATTGACCACGGTATCCTCCTGGGGAGGCTCTCCGAGTTGGGAATAGGCGGCCTGGCATTGTCCTGGCTCCGTTCCTTCTTGGAGGACCGTCCTCAGAGAGTTCAGCTTGGGGAGAGTGTCTCGGCCCCGTGGATCCTCAATTGTGGGGTTCCGCAGGGGTCGATTATCTCCCCAATGCTGTTTAACATCTACATGAGGCCGCTGGGAGAGGTCATCAGGGGGTGTGGAGTCAAGTGTCATCAGTATGCTGATGACACCCAGCTCTATATCTCCTTTTTGCCAACCACAGGAGATGCCGTTCCGTCCCTTCAGCGCTGCCTGGAGACTGTACTGCAATGGATGCAGGAGAACGGGCTTAGGCTGAACCCGGACAAGACGGAGGTGCTGAGGGTGGGCGCCCCCGCAGCTCGGGATTTGGGAAACCCCCTCTCTTTTGGGGGGGTGACCCTGCCCGTCAGGGATGTGGTTCACAGCTTGGGGATCCATCTGGACCCGGCGCTCACTATGGAGTCCCAGGTGGCGTCAGTGGTCCGTTCCGCCTTTTTTCACCTTAGGCGGATAGCCCAGCTGCGACCCTACCTTGATGTGGGGGCGCTCACTACCTTGGTACATGCGCTCGTAATCTCCAGATTAGACCACTGTAATGCGCTCTACGTGGGGCTACCTTTGGGGTTGCTGCGGAAACTACAGGTGGTGCAGAATGCGGCGGCCAGATTAATCAGTGGTGTGAAAAAATACCAACATATTTCACCCACTCTGGCCGCCTTGCATTGGCTGCCCATCCGTTTCCGCATCGACTTCAAAGTGTTGATGCTCACGTATAAAGCCCTAAACGGTTTAGGGCCTCGATACTTGGCGGAACGCCTTCTCCCGCCAAGATCTACCCGTGTCACTCGCGCGAGCCAGGAGGTGAGGTTGAGGAGCCTAACGCCGAGGGAGGCCCGGAAGGAGAAGACAAGAAATCGGGCCTTCTCGGCGGTGGCTCCTCGCCTCTGGAACAACTTACCTCCTGTGATCCGCAGGTCTCCCTCGCTGGGTGCCTTTAAGAAGCAATTGAAGACTTGGTTGTTCCGGCAGGCCTTTCCATCATACTCCTCTTGACCCCCCTTTTTTTTGTTTTTGTTTTCTGTTTTGTATATTATATGATTTAATGTAGTGCCTTCTTTTTTAGAATTGTCTGTCTTCGTTGTTTATATTATCTTTATGGTTGTTAGCCGCCTAGAGTGGTCCGTTTGGACCAGATAGGCGGGGTATAAATCAAATAAATAAATAAATAAATAAATAAATAAATAAATAAATAAATACATAAATAAATAAATAAATTGTATTTTAAATGTTGTAAGCCACCCAGAGACCTCTGGGTATTGTGGGTGGCATATAAATTTAATAATAATAACCATAATAATAACCATAATAACCATAATAACCATAATAACCATAACCATAACCATAACCATAACCATAACAACAACAACAACAACAACAACAACAACAACAACAACAACAACAACAACAACAACAACAACAACAACAACAACAACAATAATAATAATAATAATAATAATAATAATAATAATAATAATAATAATAATAATAATAATAATAATAATAATAATAATAATAATAATAATCTGGTTAAAGTGAATAAATAAAGCAAATGGTGATTGAGTGTGTAACAAAATATACAAGGTTTCAATGATGTTGAGTCTATACAATGTTTAAAGAACATCTGTGATTCAGATTCAACCTAATATCTTTTAATAAACAAGTACTGTTGGCAGCAAGTGTCTGATTAAAGTCTTTTACGGTGTGGATAGAGGAAATCCACTGGTGGCAGCAAAATAGAGTGCATAGCCAGAGTGAACCCTCCGTTTGGAGGAAACAAGCAGGGGACACTGGGTGAACGTCACACCTTCCGACCTGAGGGCCCCATCTTCCAGCGTCATATCTTTTAGCCTTTTGTTTCTGTCCATGGAGTTTTCTTGGCAAAGACACTGGAGTGGCTTGCCAGTTCCTGCTCCAGTTGGTTAGCATTTAGTCAGAACTCTCCACTATGACCTGTCCATCTTGGGTGTCCCTGCACAGCATAGCCCATAGCTTCTCTGAATTACTCAAGCCCCTTCGTCATGACAAGGAAGCAATCCGTGAAGGGAAATATATAATAATACAATCTTAAAACTACAGAGCTGGAAGGGACCTTATGGATCATTGAGCCTAGCCCTTGTCAAGGAGGTATAGTCTTATTCCATATTTTTAAAGAGATCTTATTTAAAATTATTTCTTTTCCTGAGTAGACCAACATTGTTACTGTTTATTGGTGAGTTGGCTTTTTTGTAGGGAGATGCAGGGATGTGAATTCTAACTCCAGTGTAATTTATTATGGGATAGAAGGTCATTATGTGGAGTGAAAAGAACCAGGAAATGAATTGAGGTTATCAACTGCAGGTGGAAAGACATATTCCAGACACAAGGCATACCCACTGGGAAACAACATGGGAATAAATCTAATAAAAAGACCAGGCCTATCTATCTTGGTAAACCTGTTCTTTAAAACAGAATGCACCGATATATATAGTCTTTACACACACATACACACACATGGGCCCTTTTTCTTCACAACACCTGTGAAGCTGTCAGTGTTATGATGAGGACAATCTAAGATGTACTGTAGTGTATTATGCTTGATTTAATTAAGCAAACGGATTTATTAATTGAATCAGAATGAGTTACAAATAATTAGTTACATCCAAATTCTTTGTTCACCTCCGCACATAGCTGGGTACATGATAGATCTTGATGTACAAATGAGATTATTACATGTCCATAAATTCATGTCTGAAATCTGGGAAAATTATGTTATATGTGACAAAACAAAGTAATCCCACATTTATGACATGTTACCATTCACTTTGCTCTTAGAATTGGTTTATTGTAAGCATCACCCTTTGTAGTTTCCAGTTGCCCTTTCCTCATTCCCCTGTGATTCATTTCTAATAATAATAGTTTGGTTCTCCTCATAAACAGTTCCTTGAGAAATCCAAGGGCAGCTGTAGACACCATGGCTTAACCCAGCTGCTAGTCTCACCCAGAACAGATTCACTGCAGAATGGCAAACCGACACCTGCATAAATCACATGGATGCAGTTAACCTACCCAAGGTGGTACTAGCAATTGGATTCAAAGTTCCTGAGCTTTGAACTTTTTATACTAAAAATCTTATTATTTTCTGTTTTGGGAGTTCTATATGTCAGATTCAGACTTGTACACACCTCTGTAGTTCACCTAGAGAAAAGACCTAGCTGGGAAGGCTTTGTGGCCTAGCATAGGCCTAGCTCCACTCTAGCTTCCTGAGCAGAAAGAACTTTCTGCTCAGGTAGGGTTGCCAGATGTCAGGCAAAAGGAGAACATGTCCTCCTTTTTAGCCTAATGTCCTCCATCAGGCAGGCAGATGTCAGGCTTTTGTATATTTTATGTTATAATTTGGATGGGAGGGGGAGAGGTGAAAGGACCCCCTTCCTCCTGTCTTTCCCTGGCCCCACCTGCCCGCCCACCCCCGGTATTTTGAAAAAAGCCTCCGTTGAATTGATTTTTAATTTTTAACATACTGTTTCTTGGTCGGTTCACTAAGAGACATTTATTGGCAGCTATTGTAATAAAATTTTATTGATTGTGGGTTTAATTTGGAATGATTCAAATGAAAAATTCAATAAGTCCTCCTTTGTCCTCCTTTTTGTCTTTCTATGTCCTCCATTTAGTACCCAGTATCTGGCAACCCTATGCTCAGGTAGCTTTGGCGGAGCGAGTCACAAGGTCTGTCCAGCTAGGCCTTTTCTCCAGGTGAGCCCCACTGAGGTGTGGGCCTCTCAAGCAGAACTCCCAGAATGGAGAATTTTTTTAGTCCAAAAAAATCCAAACCCCCCAAACCCTCTCCCCTTGCCTACTGGATTCATGACCATTGTATTCTGGCTTAAAATTAGTTGCAATGTATAACATAGCATTTCCATTTGTGTTTCCCATGTAGGCTTTCTTATTAGAGATATATAAGGCTCCAATACTTTGGCCATCTCATAAGAAGAGAAGACTCCCTGGAAAAGCCCCTGATGTTGGGAAAGTGTGAGAAGGCAAGAGGAGAAGGGGACAACAGAGGACGAGATGGCTGGACAGTGTCACCAAAGCTACCAATATGAATTTGACCAAACTCCGGGAGGCAGTGCAAGACAGGAGGGCCTGACGTGCTCTGGTCCATGAAGTCACGAAGAGTCGGACACAACTTAACGATGAAGCAACAACATGGCTTCCTGCCTTGAACTCTACAAATTCAGTTACTGTGTTTTAGAAGGGAATTATGCCATACCTCTTTATAAATAAATTGCTAATTAATCCCTATTCTCTATAAATAGTCTATATCCTAGAAGACAAGCGATGGGATCCACAACTCTTCTCTGCTACTTCTGTGTATGTTCTTCATGTACTAGTGTGTGTGTGTGTGTGTGTGTGTGTGTGTAAGTGGCCCAAGACATTTTGCTGCCTGAGACAGAACAGCAGATGGCCCTTCTCCCCCTTCCCCCTCTTCAAGGTGCATAGCACACAAATACTCTTCAAGCACTTGAGTAAGAAAATCCCGTAGATGGGAAAAGTTGCTTTCTTGGAGTACAACTCCCAGATTACCTCAGCCAAGTGGCCATGTTGACTGGGGTTTCCCAAGAGTTACGAGTACAAGAATGTAACTTTCCGGTCTCTGGAAAACCAAACAAGGCTCTCTCTCTATTCCTGGCAATAAAACTACAACAATAGAGGGGTGGGGGGAGCAAACAATTTGCTGCCTTTTACTAATACCCCACAACTGAGAGGGCTGCCTTTCTCTGCCTACAGACAGGGACAGCTTTGCTAAAACTGGACATACTATGACATTTCAGTTTTAATGATGCAAAATCTCCAGCAGATAACAAAATTTACAGCCAAGATATCCATGTCTCTTCCTCCATCCCCAGTCTCTCATCATCATCATCATCATCATCATCATCATCATCATCATCATCATCATCATCATCATCATCATCATCATCATCATCATCATCAATGTGTCATCTATTCTGACTTATGGCAGCTCTTTTCAGGGTTTTCTGCATAGACAATACACAAAACATGGTTTAACTTTCCCTTCTTCTGGAGGCATCCTGAGACTGTGCAGCTTGCCCAAGGCCACACAGGCTGGCTCTACTCACAGGAGGCACAGTGGTACAGTATATTGAACTCCCAGCCTCTGGCTCCACAGCCAGATAACAGAACCACTGAGCTATCTATTCACCCTCTCTAACCTTAGAAAACCTGTTATCTGTAATGTAGTCTTTCATTACGTATATTTTCCTTAACTGCAGGTTTGTCACCTTGCTGGTGCTGAGCATCAAGCATAGCTCTACAAGAGTATAAACATAGGTTAATAACTGCAACAAGGCTTGGTCAGATGTGGACAGCATACAAATTAAGTCCTGTAAAAGTACGGTAATCAATAGAAAGGAAAAGGGCTCATGAGGTAACACAAACATAGGCTTGATAACGCACCTCGATTTATGAGCCCAGTTTTAACATCCCTCTCCCAGTGATGCAGTTTTTCACAGCAGAGCAAAGTGGAAATAAACACTTTCTAACTTGATAACATTTAAAGTCTTTTTAAAAAAAAAAATCAGTGCTCACTTGGTAAGAGGTTCTGTACCGTTAAGACCCAAAGATCTCCTAGCACTTTGGTTTTGGCTATGGCAGGATTTGCTCCCATAGCACTCACCGGCCAAAAGACTATTCAGTCTTCCTATAACACAAGAATGCAGAATGTGTGGCCCTCTCAATGTTTGTCGGTCTGAAACGCTAGTGATTTCTCAGCACCGGTTATGTCACCGGGGGCCAAAGGTGAAGGCGGAGTCGCCATGTTCTCTACTCATGTTAAAATACCTGAAGAGGGCTTTCACGTGAGGATCTGAAAGCACAGCATGCGCCGAATGGACTTCAGTGATGTCAGATACGAATTCAGCTTTTGCAACACCACTGAATGCTTCCCCCTCCAAAAGGAACTACAGAACAACCAATCTTGCAACAAAACTAGAACTAGAAACATCAATAGACCACAGTGGACCACCAGGTATCACTGGACAACTGTAAAAAAAATGCCCAAGTCAAGCCTGCTAACTGCTCCTCAAAGTGTAGTGTAAATAGAGTGTTGTTGTTTAGTTGTTAAGTCGTGTCTGACTCTTTGTGACCCCATGGACCAGAGCACGTCAGGCCCTCCTGTTTTCCACTGCCTCCCTGAGTTTGATCAAAGTCATGTTGGTAGCTTCGATAACACTGTCCAGCCATCTCGTCTTCTGTCGTCCCCTTCTCCTCTTGCTCTCACACTTTCCCAACATCAGGGTCTTTTCTAGGGAGTCCTCTCTTCTCATGAGATCGCCAAAGTATTGAAGTCTCAGCTTCAGGATCTGTCCTTCCAGATCTGTCCTAAATAGAGTAGAAGAGGTTAAATGCTTGTCTCGAAGTAAAGCTAGATCATGTAGGGCTGAAGAAAGCCTTGCTTAAGACTTGATGATAACAAATTAAATCTGCAACAAAGTGTTACATTGTGGAGTGGTCATCTTCAGGATTCCTTCCATCCATACCCTCTTTCAGGATATTCTGTGGTGGCCCCAATTTTTTTTTAAGTAGTGTTGATGAAAGGATGAGATTTATTTCTGTGTGGCTGATTGGCAAACCCATGTGTTAGAATCTTGAAAGAGAAATACTGTAATAGTAATTCACATTGATGCTTCTAGACCTTTTATTACATCATTTTGCCACCAATAAGTTAGTGATATTAACGTGTTAGGGTTAGGTGGTTTCTAAACTACTGTGCATCCTTGGTACAAATTCCTAAAATGAAAACATGGTTTAAAAGTGTTTCAAAATCACAGAAAAAGCTTTGTATGAACTGAAATGAGGGAAACATCGTATGGATGGCAGGAAAAATAACGGTAATGTCAGTGGAGAACCTGGCATGTTAAGCAGAACAAATGCTCCATCCACTTCCATTTGTGGTGATTGGGAAGCTTTCCCTTATGGGGTCATTTTACTTTCTTATGTTATCTGGTGGTATGGAAGTGATTGATATTATTTGCCTTATGTGGGTGTTGGTCCAAATGACAGAATTGTTTATTGACTAGGGAGTTTCAGTGATTGGACGTCCCATCCTTTTGAAGAAGCACATGTACTTATGATCAGCAGTCTAATAGGGTCTCACAGACAGTGTTCCTCACGCCCTCCTTCTAACTCTGCACCATGACAGGAACTGGTTTGAACCCTAGGTGGGCAAAATTTTGCCACCGGCACTCATTGCAGGTTGTGATAAGTTCAGAAACAGCTAAGATTCACAACAGCAATGGAAACAGAAAAACGTTTTTATTTGGGCTGTTTTAGAGGTGGGCTTTTTTTTGGGGGGGGGGGCTGCCACCTCTCATACACAAAAGGCACCAAACCTGGGGAGGAGAGACTCGTTTTCAGCATGAGAGGCATTGAGGACAGCTCTGTGGGGGCCTGAGAGCATGAAATGACCTTGGGGTACACCGGCAGCCCAATCCTGCTCTAATATTTGTTTGGCTTTCGAATGAGCCTGTTATCCCGCCACATCCCAATAAGCAGGATGCAGGACTCCAAGTAACTGGGTTGATCTGATACAACAATTTTATTGCTTTCTTAAAATACCCTGCAGGCTCATGCGACTCTTCTCCTTACCTTTAATCTGCTTGTGAACTGTCGAGTAAACAGCTTTATTTACTACTTCATTTAGGTTTCCAGAGGCTTGGGCACTTTCACAAATTAACTAAGATGATGATTTTTTTTAAGGTCCAGTTGCTCACGTTCTCCCTGTATGAACTCGCCTAGCTTCGCTCACAACCAAAATGTTGTTCATAACCATATATTTTATGTATTTGCCGTTTTTTTTAAAAAAAATCTGGCTTACCAGAATACAAATGCTGCAGTTTCTCAACTGTGCTGCTGAGAAAGAACTGGAGGCCCACTTAAATGGTTGAGTTTGACAAATGCCATTTTATAGCTGCCTTGGAGAATCTAAGCCCATTGATTGGGAACACATGGCTTTGCAGACATTGTGCGAGGCAGCCCTCGCCAGTGTAACCAATGAGGGCGGAAGATTAAATTGCCGCCCAGTATCACTGAGATACTGCTCCCGTCCTTGATAAAAACCAGCAACACTCAAGCCTAAACACACCTGCATCATAGAATGTATCCTGACAAAACACAGTGGAGCAGTAAACACGGATGTGACTGTGCTTTAGGGTGATTAAAAATACTGAAGTGGGAAAAGGCAACATTGAAATCTTAAAAGCGTAGAATGTTGTTCTCATAATTTCCTCCAGGTACATCAGTGGTCAATTTTATGTCTCTCATATCTCACACATATGGGGGCGACCAGGGGAGGGGCAGGGACGGTGTCCTCAAAAATCCAAAATTAAATTAGAAATAGCTGCATTGTGGTGTAGGTGGCATGCACTGTGCTGGCGAATTATGCAAACATTTTACTACACAGCTTTTTCCCGCCCCAATAAATTCCTGCAGATGCTCTTGCACACAGAAACTGCTAGTAGCTAACAAACATGAATACTAATATCAAATAATGGAAATGCTGGCTGTCTATTGCTGTGTGCATTCATTTATTGATATACTGTCCTAATTCACATGCCTCATAGATGCCCATGTCCTTATTTTATTTCTACTTTGCTTTTCTCCCAACACTGGGGCCCAAGGCAGCTCACAACATAATTTTAAATAAATAAATAAATAAATAAATAAATAAATAAATAAATAAATGAATGAATGAATGAATGAATGAATGAATGAATGAATGAATAAATAAATAAATAAATAAATAAATAAATAAATAAATAAATAAATAAATAAATAAATAAGAACACAATTGCAAGAATCCAGCTGGCAAAATGCTGCATATGTACGGCAATGGTGCAGCAGTTCCCACCACCCCACCCTATAGACCTCCATTTGCCCACACAGATACACAACCAGTCAGGCACCCAATTGTGCAGTCCCTGTAACTCTGGGCAATGCAAGAGGCAGCTTGCCAGAGGAGAGGTAAAATATATGCTATCACTCTTACATGCAATCATTAAGGAAACAGGATTCTGCCCAGTGGGCTCTAATAGTAAAGTACATATAAACTGGTGTAATATTAAACACAATTAAGGGAGAACAGTTGAAAAAAACACACACATTAATAGGACACACCATCAAATTCATTCTGATTTATGGCAACCTTTTCCAGGGTTTTATAGGTAAAGAGTACTCAGAAGTGGTTTTAGCATTCCCCTCTTCTGGCGACATTCTGGATCTGGGCAGCTTGCCCAAAGTAACATAGGCCTCCCACTCCTGGGAGGTGGAATTGAACTCCTAACCTCTGGGTCTGCAGCCCTAACTCCCTGAGCTATTCTTCAACCTGCTTTTTGGGTGTTGATGCCAGTTCAAGAAAATGAGAGATCTTTCCTAAACACAGCGGTTGAAAAAAAAACATGTTATTTGAAACGCAATACCCAGACTCCCCTAGCCAGGAAAGCCCCTTGGTGCCCTCCTACCTGGTATCCTGCTAGCAGCCAGAGACATTTGTATTCAGGTAGATTTTTATTCAGTTCTGTCAGTTTACTGGTGCTGAGAAAGTTACTTTTTAGGAATTGTTGTATTCTCTCTCTCTCTCTCTTTCTCGTATGTATTATCAAATTTTTAAAAAACTCATCAGTGTTTTACTATTACAATTTGTGTGTTTTCATTTTACCATTATAACTTTTAGCTCTATCTGTACTTGCTTTAATCTGGTTGCAAATTTCACTGAGTCTCAGTTCTGAGAGAAAAGCAGGGATCAGAGGAACAAGTAAGGCTCATGGGGGTGGGTGGGGTCAAGATGGTGCCTCAACAGTCCTTACAATGAGCTGCGGTACCTCTCCCACATCTTACCTGCTTATATCCTTGCTCCTGCCATCATTCCTCCACGAAGTCCATAATCCCCCAATTGCTAGTTCAAAATTAAATGAAGGATGAGTTCTGTTCAAGGAATCATTGGCCCAAATCCTCTTACCTAGTTACGCTGGAGTTGCATAAATGACCTGGCTTTTGGAGATGGATTGCCCCAGTTTAAGAAATCATTGTAGACATTATCAGTTGCATACTTATGTCTACCGTGATTCCCTAACTTGGGGCAATTCAGCTCCAAAAATCATGTCATTTGGGTAGCTATGCAAGAGATACCCATGGTATATTAGATGGCTGGCTCGCTGCTGCTACCAGGGGTGTTGACACAATCGCTCCTAAATGCCCTCTCCATTGCAGAGCTCGTTCAGCACCCTGGTTTAACCAGCAGCTGTGAGCTATGAAGCAGAATAGGAGAAGGCTAGAGTGCAATTGGAGACGAAACCAGATGGGCTATAATTGGAAACATTTACCTTACCAGGGTGAGGGCTGCCAGTCAAGCTTATTTTGCTGCCCAGATGAGCAAAGCTTTAAATCAGCAGGCGGAACTTTTCTGTATGGTTGGCGATCTATCCGGAATTGGTCTCAGTGATAGGGCTCCTACTAGCGTTTCACCTGACCAATTTGCAGCATTTTTAAAATCTAAAGTGGAGGCCACCTGCTGGGATCTTTCTCCTTTTTTGAATACAGTAGGTCGAGCAGAGACATCCAGTGCTCTGCCTTGCCTGATGAGACAATCTCTTTCAGCCTGTGACACCAGATATGGTGGACAAAGTGCTTGATTGCTGTCATGCCACCACCTCCTCCTTTGACCCTTGCCTGGCATGGCTAATCAAAGCAGCCAGGCCTATAACAACTGAATGGGCCACTGCAATAATCAATGGGTCTCTCCAGGAGGGCAGGGTTTCCCTTGCCCTCAAGAAGACACTCATTGAGCCCATTAGGAAGAAACCAAGTTTGGTGGTGGACAACATTGGCAATTATAGACCCGTTGCCAATGTTTCTTTGTTCAGCAGAGTGGTAGAGAGGGTGGTAACTGACCAGCTCCAGGCCCTTTTGGATGAAACCAATGCCCTGGATCCATTCAGTAAGGCTTCAGGCCCCACCACGGTATGGAAACATCATTGGTCACCCTGTTTGATAACCTTCTGAGGGAGGCCAAAAGGGGCAAAATGTCTCTGTTGGTCCTTCTCGATATTTCAGCCGCCTTCCTAATTTATACTACACAGTGTGGGTAGTTTGGTACCCCTTTAACTGTCATGACTCTAACCTGTAGATCAGTGCCTGGTATCAGTATCAGAAATTGACTGGATGAGGATAAATAAACTGAAACTTAGCCCAGACAAGGCAGAGGTGTTCCTGGTCTGTTAAAAGGCTAATGAAGGAATAGGGATGCAGCCTATGCTGGGTGGAGTTACACTCTTCAGAAAAACACAGGTGCACAGCTTGAGGTTGTTGTTGGATTTGTCTCTGAGCCTGAATGAAGAGGTTTCGGTGGTGGCCAGGAGTACATTTGCACAATTAAAATCAGTGTGCCAGCTACATCCATTCCTGGAAAGATCAGATCTGGGCACAGTGACACATGCCTTAGTTACATCCCAGCTGGATTACTGTAACACAGTCTACATGGGGCTACCGCTGGATAGCGTCGGGAAACTTCAGCAGATTTAAAAATCAGCGGCCAGATTGCTAACTGAGGCTGGTTACATGGATCACATAACACCCCTGTTACAGCAGCTCCACTGGCTGCCAATCTGTTTCCAGGCACAATTCAAAGTGCTGGTTCTAATCCATAAATCCCTAGAGGGAGAGAGGAGGGGTAAAAATATTTTAAATAAATAAATATAGAATTCTGTGGTTTAGTGAGACGTGTTTAATTCTCCAGTAGAGACTCCCTTGAACTACAGCACCAGAGGTCTCTAAGAGAGAAGTCTAAATATCTCCTCAGACTAGAGATCCCAGAATTCCCTCAGGCGTCCTGTTCACAGCATTTAAAATGTATCAAACTGTCATATCTGTGACATGTAGATGCCTTATTGGAACACAAGCAGAAGGCACGTAGATGCTCCCATCTTCACATGCAGAGCTTGAAAAATTTTAGAATGTCTCACCAGTCAGTCAAAAATTTCACTAGTCAGCATGACCAGACTATAGCCTTGCAATTTATTGGGATTGGCAATCAGTGATTTATACCCTCAGACTTGGGTTGCTTTATTACCTGCATGCTTGCGGGGTCATGAAGCTTGTATTTTGAATGCCTTTCTTTTGAATGTCTCCAGCAAGAATAAAACTGAAAGCAAAAGCGCCCAGCCTGTTAAGGAGCCACTGTTCCTTCCCACCCCAGGATGTGTCCTCATGCAGTTGAATTTGGGAGCGGGGAATCACCATATTCTCCAGAATGGGACTACTCTACATTTGCCTGCAGAGCTATATCTCTATCTGCCGCTCAAACTCTCTTCTCACGATAAGAGGGCAGTTTTCCTTTTGCAATGGGAGGGGGGAGGGGAGGACTGCAGGATTAGAGAAAGAGAGACACTCGGAGGGTAAGGAGGCAGTCAGGGAGGGAGCTGTGACTCATCCAGCAGCATTTTTCACTTGTCATAGACAAGTGGACAAGTCCATTTTTCAAGCCCTGTTCACATGAATATATACAAAGTTTAGGAGTGAAGGATGTGGAAACAAGGGTGGTCGCTCGTGGACTGAGATGGGAAGGGGATGCTTCACCCTAGAATTTCAGAGGAAGGTCCCCTGTCATTAATCTCATTTAAAATGTTTTTAATCCACCTTTCTCCTTAAAAAGAACCCAGGTCATGAGCTACCCTTGATTGGAGGCAACACACACAGCGATTGGAGAAGTGAGACTGTTGTCAGAGGCATGGGGTTTTTTAAATACATAATTGTAGTTTGTTAGATGTCCACCAACCTTCTCCAACCCAATATCTTCTAAGTGCATTGGGTTCCAGTTACCAGGCTGGCTGAGGATAAAGGGAATTGTATACCAGTGCCTCAGGAGGGGGTCATGTGGAGCAAGGCTCATACAGTATACACTCTTTTAACTCTGACTTTCCCTCTTGTTTTACAGGTCTAGTGTTTAGTGCTGCTTGTTCAATTTCACTCACTTTTAAAATAGCTGTGTCGCTGTATTTCAGTGTTTGAAAATGTCTGATGTATGGATAATTCAGTAACCCCAATGAGTGAAAAATCCAGTCAGTTCTGTGATTTCCTTTCCTCTTATGGCGACTCAACCAGATCACCAAGATGGAAGAGTAGCTTTGGGAGTAATTTCCCCTTAATTGTTTTTTTTTCTGAAACTAATGCAGCTCTTGCCATCACTGCTGCTCCTACTCCTTGTTACAAGCGAAATGAGGATTTACAAGGAGTCTAATGCCATCATAAATAAACACTGACCGATGGGAGCATTATTTGACATGGCCTGTAAGTATTTAACATGGTTGACTAGAATGTCCCTTCTATACTGGCAGTAAGAGACATTAAAAGCCTTAGAATCATTAGAAAGCCATTAATTTACCAGCATGATATATAGTTTTATGAAAGGCTGAAAACACCAGGCCAAAGTTAATTACTCCGTGCGGTGCCGGACACAGCAGCTTGGCTCTAGTAAATGTCTATTAAAAATTATAGAGAGCCAAAACAAACAAGTTAAAGATTTATAGTGTCCGCTTAGGCTATGGAAAAAATATTTCCCCTAAATTCTGCATGCCGGCTGTCTTGCTTTCTGTTAAAATCTTGGGCTTGTCCAGTGGGAAATGGAATATGTAATCTAGGAATTTGGCTTGATCCGAGCTCTGGAATCAATCCGGCTGAATCAATTATCAGTTTGGATCACCTGATACATTGTCCAGATTAGCTTCATCCTGTCTGTTCACTGTGTATTTCACAGAGTTGTAGCATACAAAAAATACTGTAACACCAAACAAACAACACACACACCCCAATCATCAGATGGTTATAAGATTTGTAAAGCTAAACAGTAAAAATAGAGATCTTCAGCTTTTCTGCTGCCCTGGTCATAAGTTGGGGATGGGGTGCAGGGAAAGCAGATACTGTATTGTAATATTTCGAGGTACAGCACTTAGATTCAAAGAGAGACAGGCAATTCTTTGTGTAAGCCCTTTGAATCTCAGCGTGTGCTGAAGCCTGTGGCTCCTTGTAGCAGTTTTCAGCTCTGACTTCTGTGAAAGTCAACAGGTCTTCCTTCCAGGCTTCTTGTAGTATCTCCAGGGTCCTTGCTCCACTTCATTGGACCGCAAGAGGGGAGAACCGAGGCAGTCACCATGATTTTCCTGTTTTTGGCTATCCAAGCAGGCCAGAAACTAAAGAGGGCAAAGTGAGGAACAGGGCTGCAACCGCCGTCTGACGCCTTTTAAAAAGCAGATAATCTAGATGTTTTATGTGACAGATAATTCACGATCAGTTTTATGAATCAAGATTGTATGCGTTCAAGTTTCATATTTATCTTTGTAAACTACTCAAAAGCATTTCCCAGTTAGTATTCAAACAAAGAGCTCCCCCCCACGTTGTACATACTTCTGATTAAAGGGTGGGGGGGATTCCGTTGCCCTTTGATTTAGATTTGTTTAGTAAAGCTACATGATACTACTGGCAAACTTCAACCACACCTTTCCACTTCTTTTCTATTTTCAGAGCTATTTCCCCTCACCTGGAAATAGGGTCTTTTTTTGTTTGTTTCTGTTTTGTTTGTGGTGTTTTTGTTTGTTTCTTTTGCCTCTGGGCCTTTGGGTGCCTACAGAATGTGAACTCCCCTGATATCAGGTGTGATGTGCTGTGTGGAAGTGGAGAGGGGTCCTTTCCCTGCCTCTCTCAATAGGGGTGGAGATGTTCTTCCCAGTGCCACCACCTTGGCCTCTGCTTCAGATGTGGCAGGATCAAGGTCACATGCTGTTTTACCCAGCGGGGGGGGGAAGGAGGGAAGGGGAAGTACTGATGGCTCTAAGCTGTCTTTCAAATTCTGCAGATTTTTCTCTATGTTATGAAGAAACCTACACTCCGTGTATTCTCAAAGGCTTTCACGGCCGGGACCTGATGGTTGTTGTGGGTTTTTCAGTTTCTTTGGCCAACCTTTAGAATCCAACCTTCAGAACACGGCCAAAGAACCCGAAAAACCCACAACAACCATCAAACCTACACTCCCTTCTTCAAAAAAAAAAAAAAAAAGAAAGAAAGAAAGAAAGAAAGAAAGAAAGAAAGAAAGAAAGAAAGAAAGAAAGAAAGAAAGAAAGAAAGAAAGAAAGAAAGAAAGAAAGAAAGCTTCCACCACCTGACTAAGAACTGCTGACAAATTCTGGGCAAGCATCAAGAGCTGGGGAGGGCTCAAGAGGGAACCCGTGGAAGGATGAAGGGAGGGCTGTGTTATGGAGTGGAAACTCACTTCCACAGAATGTGGTTTGCGTTAAAAGAAAATTGAGTACAGGTATGGAAGCTTGGGGTGAGTACATCTGGATCTATGGAGAAAAGGGACTATGGTTTCCATCCACATTGATCCAAGCCACACACCTTGTCTAGATGAGCCCAGGAAATGAACAAATAAATATTAGCAAAGTTTAAGCGTGGGTACCAGTTAAAAAGCAGCACAGTACTGTACTTCAGTTTGTTTTTTTCTGTAGAGATAGCTAGCTAGAGGTGGGTAAAATATTTTAAATAAACAAAAATAAATTTCCTTACCTGTTTGCACTGGCATAGCGCAAACAGCTTAACTTTTGGAGATGAATTGCTCCATGTTCAGAAAGCACAATCAATTGCATGCTGAGTTGTATGACTCAGCAGGCAACTGATAATGTCGCCATTGATTTCTTAACAGGGGGGAAATTGCCTCTGAAAAGTGGTGCTATTTGCAGAGCTATGCAGGAGGATTTTGGCTATTATGTTTGAATAACTCAAGCTTACTGAAGTCTCAGTGTACAGATTAGTTGAAGAACTGACACACCTTGAAGAAAAACTGACCTGCGTACTGCTGCCCTTATAAAGTGAACACTAGCAGCTGATCTCTCCTACCAAATGCCTGCAGCTGAGCTCAAGGCAAGGTTTCAGGCAGTCCACCCCCTCACCTCCCCACCCCATACACCTACCTCCAAGTTTAGGACTATGTTTACATCATCCTCACTTTTGCTGCTCTGTCTGCTGTCTGTTGATTTTTGGCTTATCTGATCGGGCCTTTGGACACTTCTGTTTAGTTGCCCGACTCTTGGACTGGCTTGATTTGGACAGTTTAGGACTCTGGCTTAAGAGCTGCACTGGGTTTCCCTAATCTGCTGGTAAGCCTTTGTTCTCGCGTAGGCTTTCATGGCTGGGATCTAATGGTTGTTGTGGGTTTTTCGGGCTCTTTGGCCGTGTTCTGAAGGTTGTTCTTCCTAACGTTTTGCCAGTCTCTGTGGCCGGCATCTTCAGAGGACACCACTCTGTGCTCTAGTGTAGTTGGCTTGCGAGTGGAGTATTTATGGCTGTGAGATGGGCTTTTGTCTTTGTGGGTGTATTGCTGTGAGATGAAGGAGAGATTATCTGTCACTGTGGTTGATGGGTGTCATTAGCTGGTCTTTTGTGTGTAGTGATCCCCGGTCCTTGTGGATGGGTAGAGTTTGTTGACCTTTTGCACGCTGTATTTTTGAGAGCTGGGAGCCAAGTTTTGTTGAGTTTCAAACTTTCCTCTTTTTTGTTGAAGCTCTGCTGGTGCTTGTGGATTTCAATGGCTTCCCTGTGCAGTCTGACGTAATGATTGCTGGTGTTGTCCAGTATTTCGGTATTTTGAAATAGAATTTCATGTCCAGTTTGTTCCATGTCCAGTTTGTTTCCTGTCCAGTTTCTAAACAAACTCTTGCAAATGAGCATGCTCGTGCAGATGCCCAAACGGCAGCGCAGCACGGGCGCACTAGAATGCACACACATACACGAATCAGCTGTGTGTGGGGTGGGGCGGGAGGCCTGTCTCCACAGCCCAGTCCTGCTCAGGCCATGGACCAGCACCGGGCCACGGACTGGGGGTTGGGGACCTCTGCCTTAGAGCACTAGAATCATAGTTAGTCAACCTTCCATGTTATCCCATAAATCAGAAATGTAATCTACCTTTCTTTCTTCCATATTATCCCACAAGGCAAACGTTTAATACACCCTCCTTTTCTTGAAAGCACCAAGGCTCAAATGTGTCTTTCACTGGATTTGCCTCCCTTTAGTTAGACCCTGTCCTATTACCCTTCAGTCTATTCCCACATGCATACACATCAGCAGACGTTTGCATAATGGAAATGGTGGCATGGCATTGATTATGGTGTTGGCTTCAATGTATATATCTTCCGCTATAACTGGAATTGACAGCCAAGCCTAATAAAACATCATTGTGAAAATCAATAATAATTAGGGGACCGCTTAGCTGACAGAGTTGATAGATCAAGAATAAATTTAATGTTGTTTTGCTCCTCTTGGATCCCTTTGCTTTCCCCCCGAGAGCTTAAAAATGTATGGCTTGCATCCATTTATAACCAAACTTAAATGAGGTGGGGTGGGGTAGAGAGAGGAACAATGTACACAGTGTATAACTGTAAGCATATTGTTAGCAAACATTAATTGTTTTCCTTGATGCTTCCTTCTAGCTCATTTATGGCCTACACATGAAATCCAGATGTGTAGTTTCTTCATTCCAACTTTGTGGAGAGAGGTTTTCTTTAAAAATAGCACCATTGAATACCTCAAAGTCATATTATGTTACAGTAAATCGCCAACGTTTGGTGAATGTTGAATTTCTTGCACAAATGTTGACAAGCTCAGGTGAATTCCAGGAATGTCTGAAAGGAGACACATCCCTTTTGTTTTTTTCAGAGGTACCAGTGAGTGCTGATAATGGACCCAACTTTATAAAATGACTGAGAGTCTATCTACGTTTCTCATAAAAGCCACAATATGTAGCATTTTAATTTTAGCTGACTCAAGTCACATGATTTTTAGTTGTTTCCTGCCTTCATACTGAGCAATTGAAATACTCTCTTTTAAAACTGGCTGTAACATTCACATGAACTTAAGTCGACTAGGAAGTGTGCAAATATAAACAGCCCTCTGGCGGCTATTTATTTTAACTTACTTCCTAAGAGAAAAATCCAGTTTTGAGGAAAATAAATATGCACTTTGGAATTCATTGTGCGAGCATGAAACTCAGCACAGTTTTTAACACAGGTGAAATCCCAGGTTTTTTTTGGGGGGGGGGTTGTGTGACCAGGCTCTGAGTCTCTTCTCTTCTCTGTTAGCTGGCTAGCTTTGATCCTATTATAGACTATCTCTTATGCTATAATTCTTGCATGTAGCAAGAGTTCAGTTCATTTGCACCTGCACGCCACATGTATAGGAGGCCCCTGAAGTTGCATGATGCTGAGGGCCAAAACTGCATTTTAATCAGGGCTTTGAAAGTTGCTTACTTTGATTCATTAAAATAAAATCCATTGATATTGGTTTAGGTCTCTGTCTGTGGAGCCAGAAGTTGGAAGTACCTACAATTTCCCACTGTGTTTCCTTGATAGAGTGTAGACTTGATGATCCATAGGGCCCATTCCAGCTTGGCAGTTTTAAGATTATTATTATATGTATATATTTAGTTATGCTTAATGCAGGCATGGTGGCAGCAGAGGTTTTCTTACATTAATCATCATCATCATTACTATGGTCCCTGGTTATGGTCCAAACCATTTTAGAGTTAGAGAGAGATGACTGAAGCTGTTTTCTTGGTTTGCAAAATCAGACATCAAGGGGATCCTGTGCTTAAGTCTTGAAGACTGATAGCTAAAGCAAGCAAGCTAACATGCATACTTATAGAGGTAAGACAAATGCATGCCATGATATTCAGACATTTTCACTAATTGTGAATTTTCCTTTTTCGAATAATAATTGCATGCTGTTAAGTTGATTTTGATTTATAGCAGTCCTTTCCAGGATTTCCTTGGTAAAAAGTATACAGTGGTGCCTCGCTAGATGATGTTAATCCATTCCATTGAAATCGCTGTCTTGTTAAAACATCATCTAGCAAAAAGCGTTTCTCCATTGGAATGCATTAAAACCCATTTAATGCGTTCCAATGGGGGAAAATAGTTGTTGTCCAGCGAAAATCGCGCATAGGGAAGCCATTTTGCGAAGCTGCCAATCAGCTGTAAAAATTGTCTGCGAAGCACGGACCAAATCATCGTCCAGCAAAATCCCCCATAGGAAAATCCATTTTGCGAATCGCTATAGTGATCGCAAAAAGTCAACGAGTAGTGAAAAAAACGTTTTGCGGGGTAATTGTCTTGCGAGGTACCACTGTACCCAGAAGTGGTTTATCATTCCCTTCTTCTGGGGGACACCTGGGACTGTGCAGCTTCTCAAGGCTACACAGGCTGACTTTACTCACAGGAGGTCTAATGGGGAATTGAATTCCCAACCTCTGCCTCTGCAGCCAGATATTTAACTCAGTGAGCTATTCAGCCACCTATAATTGCATACTGACATATGGTGGTCCTTTTTAAGGTTTTCTAGGTAGAAAGTTTACTCAGAAGTGGTTTGCCATCCCCTTCTGGAGGCACCTTGGGACTTTGCAGCTTTCCCAAGGCCACACACACTGGCTCTACTTGCATGAGGCACAGTGGAGCATCAAACGGCCACTCTGCAGCCAGATTGCCTAAACCACTCACTATCCAACGAGGTAGTTTTCTTCGTTTAATTGTGACTAATCTATGTAATGTCTTGTTTGCTCTAAGATTGTTTGACAGATTGACTGAAATCCAGTATTAAGTCACATCTAGAGTAGGACTATTTAAAGAGAACATACAGAAGAATCAGCTTAGCAAATTCTCACTGATTTCAGTGTACCTATTCTAGCTGTGACTTACTATTGGATTTTAGCCATCAATTCTTTTTGTACACAATCAAATCATGTGGGCATGGAAGTTGACTCATTTAATGCAGAAGGGAAAATAATCCAGTGCCTATATAAGTTATGATGAAGTCACAGGCAACACAGCCCATGCCAGCCCTTTCACTGCTGCAGAGGAGTTCCTGGTGGGGTACGTGGAGGAAACAGCACCCAGAATGAGGGAAGCCTGGTGTGCCACACTGGCTTCACATTGACAAGCAACAGGATGACACTAAGGGAGCAACTTGTGGAGATGTAAGTGGTATTCCTGGCTTCTGGAAGAGGAGGGAGACGTGAGTGTGGGAAAGAGTCCTGAGGCCCTCCTAGACCTGAGTTCCTCCCTGAAAGAGGTGATGAACAACTATTGCAAGGACTTGGGTTGGAGCTGCTTCCGGCTACAGCCCATGGCATCAGGCTCCCTTCTAGAGTTGTATGTGCAAATCTCCGTCTCTAGGCAGTTGGCCTTGTCCTTCATCCTCTTGGCTTTAAGACATGGGGAATGATCCCTCCCAAGAAAAAAAGGGACAGAATGTGGAGGAGAAACCCAGAAAAAATCTGCTTTTTAAAAAAGAAAAGAGAATAGGGGTGAGATCTGTCACCATTTATTTTCCTAACACTCAGCAGTAGATTCACCTCCCTCTAAATTTTGAGTGCTCTAAGGCAGAGGTCCCCAACCCCCGGTCCGTGGCCCAGTGCCAGTCCATGGCCTGAGCTGGACTGGGCCACGGAGACAGATCTCCCACCACACCCCTCCACATGCACTCACCCCTGCACAGCTGATTTGCGCATGTGCAGCGCTCCAGTGTGCACGTGCGAGTGCTGCTGTTTGTGAATGCGCACGAGCTAGCTCACTTTTGCCAGCTCCAGTAGTCTCAAAGCTGGTTTCCTCATCCATCCCAGATAATATGGCCTGAAGAACTACAAGGGTTAATCTAGCAAATGTGGTTCTGATCCAGATGTCTCCAGGTCTACTGTAATTGCTTCACCCATAGTGGGAAATGTACGAAGTTGACCTGATGGGGAGTGGGGGAGCCCTGAGCCACACACACCCCGTGGTATGTGAAGACACTTGCAAAAAGTTGGGATTGTAATTTTTTAATTTCAGTCTGAGGTATTGTTTTGTTTGTTTGTTTTTGGGTTGCTTTTGTTAAAAGGACTGTATTAAGGAACATGGGGACGGATGGAGTTTTTTGAAAATAAAAAGGGGTGTGACACCAAATCACTTGCTCTGAGGGATCTTATACAGAATCAGTCAACCTAATTTTCAGAATAAGGAGGTGGACGTTGGAAAAATACTTTAAGGTGTGTGATAATAAGTAAGTTACTGCCTAGATGCAGGTTCAGATCTATTATAGAACACAATTAGCTTTTCAGTTTGTCAAAAAGTGAACACTTTTAGGAATCTTTGTTCACTTTATTCCATGAATTTAATATTCTTCCTCTTCATTTTTTTTTAAAAATATTTTCCATGCTATGCTTCCTGCTTATTACCTCAGCAATCCAAGTTATGAATTCCTGTTTATGCTGTTTATTACCTCAGCAATCCAAGTTATGATACAGTATTATGTTTATAAGATTTTAACTGTACGCCTGTCCGATATGTGTGTGCGTTCATACTGAATAGTTATGAGCCAACAGGATGCAGCTAGCTGATGTGAGGGGGTTGGAAAAAGGAGAAAGCAAATTAGTGGCAAAGAAATTAATTGAACAGATTGCAAGATGAGATCTTGTGTTTTAGAACAGGCGGCTTTCCCCAGCTTGACCATTTCCAGGCATGCCTGGATGCTGCAATCTTCAGGCTACAACATTACAATGTGATTCGTAGCCTAGCTCTAAGGACGGGCTGTCTGTGCCATATGGTCTTCCATTTCTAGCCATAGGAGCACAGCATCTTTAAAGTCAGCCTCACTGGTGGGATTGCAATAGTTGTTTTCAACTTGAGGTAACTCAGATAGATGGAGGAAATAGATGGACAGTATATCTCTGTAGTGGCTGATTAAGTTGGAAGCATGTATTGTGGATAAGGAGGGGAACAGGATAGGTCCTGGAAAAGTTACATTTTTAGCCTGTAGCTCCCAGAATCCTGTATTCAGTGAGTTTACTTGGAAGGTTAGCTGGGCTTCTCAAGCACTATCCCCTGCTACTGCCATTCAGTGTTTTAAAATGGCTTTTGTATTTGTGATTTTCCCTTAAACATATAATAAATATATATATAATGGTATTTAAAAACTAGTAATTTAAAAATATTCTTAAAAAACATAACATAGTATTCCACAACAAGAGTACTATCTACTGTACAATTTAACTCCTGAAAGAATGAAACTATTTCCCTGTTGCCAGAATGATGTGACGGATGGCGTCCACTTGGCTTCCCAGGGGAAAACATTCCACCATATGACATCAGGCACTGAAAAAAAATTGTCTTATATCCTCACCAAATGTGCCAGGAAGAAAGCAGGATGGAGAGAAGGGCTCTCCTGAACAGAGATTCATATGAGGAGAAGTAGTCCTTCAGACAGCCTAAGCCAAAGTCCTGTAGGTCATTATAGATAAGAACCACCGTGAATTCTGCCAGAAATGGACTGGCAGCCAGTGTTGTTGTTGTTGTTGTTGTTGTTGTTGCTGTTGCTGTTGCTCTTGCTCTTGCTCTTGCTGTTGTTGTTGTAGAGTTTTGGCACACACATTACTTTTAGAACAATCCATGGCTTTTCATGAACCACAAAGTCAAATATTTTCTCCACAGATGATTTTTCTTCTTCTTTGTACTCTCCAGTTATTATTGACGGAAATCCTGTTGTGAATAATCAGCTGTGGAACTTTTCAAGAAGTTAAAAATTTCTGATTCCTCTTGAAGTTCTTGAGACTCCTGTCGGATCCTTTTTGCTGTGGAGTAGCTTTTGGGGGCTACAGGATTGGAGGAGACTCCTCTCCTCTGTATGAATGAAATTTCAGAGACAATAAAAGTGTTTCACACCTTTCTTTCTTTCTTTCTTTCTTTCTTTCTTTCTTTCTTTCTTTCTTTCTTTCTTTCTTTCTTTCTTTCTTTCTTTCTTTCTTTCTTTCTTTCTTTCTTTCTTTCTTTCTTTCTTATCCCATCTTTCTCCTTTAAAAGAACCGAAGGCAGCACACATCATTAAAAAGACAATATTTAAAAGCTAAAAACAGTAGGTATAAAAATATTTTTTAAAAATTAAACAAGCATTACATTACATTAAAACAGTGATAAAATCAGTAATATAACAGGGGTCCCCAACCCCTGGGCCGTGGAATGGTAACGGTCTGTGGCCTTGGAAGGACCGGGCCACCATGACAGATCTTTGAGGGCCAAAGGAACACACGCATCCATGCATATGCACGTGTGGGTGTACTCCTGCCCACTCATTTGGATGCATGTGCATGTGCACACATGCATGGACACCTGCCAGCACGCATGCTTCCCCGCCCCTGAACACCCACACAGACACCCACACTCCCCTGCATGCATGCATCCCCTCCCCACCCGCACAGACACATGCGTGTATGCCTCATGCACACCTCTCCGCCCACACAGATGCACGCACAGATGCACTTACCACACCCGCCCCCTGCCTGCACCCTACACACAAATGCACACATGCTCCCCCCCACAGATGGATGGACGCCTGCCACCCCCCTGGTCCTTGGGAGAATGGTCTTCAACTAATCCGGTCCCTGGTGTTAAAAAGGTTGAGACCGATTGCTATAATACATTTAAAATAACAGAGCACAACAATCCATTTTAAAAAACCCTCTATAATTTAAGTCCTCTGAATGCCCTTGCTTTTTTGGGGGGGGAAAGTTAAGCATGTATTTGCCACTGCAGTCTTAAATGCACTTACTTCAGAGTAGGCCTTAATGAAACCAGTGTTAGTTCTGAATAAATATACATAGGATTATGTAGCAAATCTCTTCCCTCAGAATAAAAAATTATTACTATTGAGGTTAATTACACCCACTTTTAAATATTCTGAAAGGACATTCATATAAATGAATAATAAAACCAATACTGTTAATGATGCTACTATCTCCATTGACCCAGCTGTACATGGACTACAGTAGGGCATGTTTTAAGAGGCAAAAATCTAACATTGTCTTCAATTATGTTAAATTCTCACTAGAAAGCAAACATACATATCTGGTAATGAGCCTTTCAGCGTTCAGTAAGTTCGAGAACTAAGAAAAACCATGGATAACGTTGTCTTCCTGTCCAGTGGAAACATGCTTTGGTATTGACATCAGATCCACTCTGTGTTTTCTCTCACTTTGTTATCTGACCCTTTTTCTAAAGAGTAAAGTGGAAATGTATGGTTGTTTTTGATGGAAACCAGAACATGCGCTTAAAAGACTGCTGCTTCAATGTGGCCTCTGTAACAGAAGGATAATGTTTCACTGGAACGGAGTTTGGATGGTTTCATGCTGTCAGTGCACTCCTCTTGTCTCTCACAGATTCTTCATCTGCACACAGCAGAGTCCAACCTACACAAAAAGACTCTAATTCACCGCCGGCTTAGTCTTGTACTGTTTCAGTGTGATAATGCTGGGATCAATCTATTTAAAGTCTCCTTGAAGTAATGATTAATTCTGCCTCGATTTCAGCTACCATGTTAAAATATTCATGTTGCTGAGGTTATTTTTTTATCTGAGAATGGGAAGGCAAGGGGGACTATGACTAATGCCTAGCCCATTAGGAATTGTATGCATTCCTGATTGGATGCTTCCAAAGAAGCAAAAAGAACTAGGGGGATTGGGGCCAAGGAGGACACCCTTGCTGGAGCTGACCCTTGCCTTCCTACAACCATTGGCGGCACCTGCTGCCCAAATATTGGCATCTGAGGTTACCAGTTGAGGAGGAAGGGCCTGACCAACCCACAACATCCCCTCAGGAGCACCCTTCTTCATTGCTTGTGGGTTTCCCAGCAGCAGGTATACAGGAAGAACAGCTGTCCACTAGTGATGAAAGTTAACTGAAGGGATCATGAGAGGGGGTGGAAGGAGAAGGAGGTGAGGATGAGGGGATGAAAGAGAGGAGGGGAAGCAGAGAATATGGTAGAAGGTAGACACTGAACCAAGAGTGGGAAACTTTATGGGCCTGCCATGGTATATCATCTTCAGGCCACCCTCTGCACTCCAGCTGGCATTCTCTATGTGGCAAGAGCACCAAGCAACCCTGACTCAGAAGAGGCAGCGGAGAAAGAAGTGCTAAGCTAAGAGAGGAAGGTGCAGCCTCTGGAGCCAGGATGGACCAAGATTTTGTTGCCTATGCAGAATATCATTGTACAGCCCACAGAGAATGAGTTGAACCACTCCAGGGCTGCACATTAAAGGGCATTGGGACTGTAGATTTGGAGAAGAGATGTTTGGATCCAGTGGGCAAAGCTTGTGTACCGATTCAAATAAATAAATGACTTGACTAAACCCTGCCAAATAGTTCATATGTCAAGTCCCAAAAGGCACACACACACACGCACACACACACACACACCACTGGCTATGAAGGCCATGGAGGGGCCCACGGGGTGTGTGTATTTATGGACATTTTAGGCAACAATTTGAATCAATGGTGAGAGAAACTTAATCTCTGAGGTAAGTGGGGCAGGTAGCTAATAAGAAATATATGATGGAAAAGTGACTCTTTCTGGTAGCCATTCAGTTCCGTCCCAGTTGTGAGATACCTGAGAACAACCCTAGATTTATTTCTCAACTTCTAGGCACACTGATCTGTCTGTGGAGCCTGAAGAAAGAACTAGTAAGAGCATGAGACAACAGTAGCCCAAGATATTCTTTTTTTTTTCATTCCTTTCCTTTCATTTTTCATCCCATGGGGATATCCATGCACCTACCCACCTACCCCACTCTGGCATTCCTTTTTGACAACCTTGGTTAAAATAATTCTGTAATATACATCAGCCTCAAGAGTAATTAGAACAATCACTCAGCAAGCTTCAGGGCTGAGGAGGGATTAGAACCCAGGACCTAGTCTATAATGGTTCCAAACTTTGGTTTCAAAAGAACTGGCTGTTTCAGACTGAGTTATGGTTTTAAAAGGGTATGTGTAAAGGGTTGAATGAGGAATGTATCGTTAGAGGCAAAGTCAAAGAAACTTGGTTTCTCCAGAAAGTGGCTGAATTGAAGACTTTTGACGTGACACCTTTGGTCTGTATAAGGAGGTCATCATGAGTTTTTTTGTTTTTTGTTTTTAGGAAAACATGACTGGGAAAAATGATTAACTCTCCCTCCCAGTACAGAGCCACAGTCCCACAGAAAGAAATCCATCTTTTCAACATAGGAAGTCCTTAAAATGTCTATTGTACTGGCACTTAGTAACTTGATAATGACAAAAATACATCTGCAGCTTTTGTCCAAACATATAGGTCTCTGTTTGGGGTGTTTTTAAGACATTGCAAGTTTTAATTGTTTAGTCGTTTAGTCATGTCCGACTCTTCGTGACCCCATGGACCAGAGCACGCCAGGCCCTCCTGTCTTCCACTGCCTCCCGCAGGTGGGTTAAATTCATGTTGGTCGCTTTGATGACACTGTCCAACCATCTCATCCTCTGTCGTCCCCTTCTCCTCCTGCCTTCACACTTTCCCAACATCAGCGTATTTTCCAGGGAGCCTTCTCTTCTCATGAGATGGCCAAAGTATTGGAGCCTCAGCTTCAGGATCTGTCCTTCCAGTGAGCACTCAGGCTTGATTTCCTTTAGAATTGATAGATCCATTCTCCTTGCAGTCCAGGAGACTCTCAAGAGCCTCCCCCAGCACCACAATTCAAATTCAATTCAATTCAAATTGTAATTAGTTCCCTCTAAAGTGTAGAAATGTATGGCTTTGCTACAAGTGAAGAAAATGATTTATTTCCAATATTTGATTTTGGTTATGTGCGCCCATTCTTTGTAGATGGAAAGGAATGGGAACTCAAGGGTTGAAAATAAGTTCCAGACCCTTTTTTGTGACCCTCGCTAGTTTAAATTCAGGAAGAGCTAATGTAATGTAGGGCTCCTTCAGCTGCTACGTGTTCCCCTATGTTCTTTGCATAAAATAGGATTTACAAATGGCCGGTCTGAAATGCCGGACAGGTATTTTCTCTGCAATTGACAGATTCAGCTGATGAACAAAACAGATACATGGGCCATATTCTGTGCAAGCTAGCTGGACATGTGGAATTTCTTCTGGGTTGAAAACAGTCATTGGAAGGAAAAGACAAGAAATCGGGCCTTCTCAGCGGTGGCTCCTCGCCTCTGGAACAACCTACCTCCTGAGATTCGTGTGGCCCCCTCGCTGGGTACCTTTAAAAATCAACTTAAAACATGGATGTTTCGGCAGGCCTTCCCTCCAGTCAATCCCTGATGCCCTCTTTCTCCCTTCTATTTGTCTATTTTATTATGTTTATTTTATGTAAAACTGTTTTATATATATTCACTGTTTTATTTTATGTTGTTAGCTGCCTAGAGTGGTCTTAACCGACCAGATAGGCGGGATATAAAACAAACAAACAAACAAACAAACAAACAAACAAACAAACCAGCACTTTGAATTGTGTCCAGTAAGTGGATTGGCAGCCAGTAGATCTGCTGTAATAGGGGAGTTATGTGTTCCCTGTAATCAGCCGCAGTTAGCAATCTGGCTGCAGCATTTTGGACCCACTGGAGTTTCCAAACACTTTCCAAAGGCAGCCCCCCCCCCCGCATGTTACAGTAATCCAGCTGAGATGGCATGTGTCACTGTGGCCAAATCAGGCCTCTCAAGAAACAAGTGCAGCTGGCACACTAGTTTTAACTGTGCAGAGGAACTCCTGGCCACTGCCGAAACGTGGGCATCCAGGCTCTGGGACAAATCCAGGAGCACCCCCAAGCTGCACAACTTTGTTTTCAGACGGAGTGTAACCTCATCCAGCACAGGCTGCAACCCTATTCCTTGAAAACTTCATGAAAACTCACACTGAAATAAATTGGTTACACTCTAAGTTGCCCCAGTTCTTTGTTTTAATTTTTGCTACATAAGATGAAACAGATTAACCTAGCAGCCTCGTCGACAATCACTATGAAACAGGATTTTTTTTTAAAAAAAAAGCAGCTTTAAAAAATGATTTTAGGTATAAGCCTAAGAATTGGTTTCCTTGAAGAATGTTGTGAGTGGGGACACTAGCAGAGAGGCCCCTGAGAGAGCTGATAATGATGATGGTGGAAAAGAGGCCTTCCACCATCTCTTTATGGCTAACAATCCATTACCAAATTAAGACGGACAAAACAGTTATGTTTATATAGCAGCACATTCCCTTTCACACCTCCAGTTTCACCCACAGTCACTTTTACTGATTCCATTGTTCTCCTTCAACTTTTTCCTCTAAGCACAGATAGCTTCACACCTACTTTCTGTGCTGTACCTCACACGTTGCTGCCATCATATTTTTATTAAGTAGCTGCAGTTGTAGGAATCTTAAGTAGCAGTAGCAGCGTTATTAGAATAAGCAAAAGTAGACAAAGCAAGGTGGTGGGTGGGGAATTTCCATCTGGAGAGAAGCCCAATTAAAACATTGGCCTCTTCTCATAGAATATTATTTCTGTGAGCATTACTTTCCACAAAAAAATAACCTCTTTTATGTCTGTATGGCTTTGATTTGTGAAGATTCAATATGTGGATAAGTACTGAGTGTTTTTAACAGGCGTGACTAGGTATTTGCCTCTCAAAGTTTAAGGACAGATGTCTAGTGCATTTCTTTCTAACAAGAAGCAGAAGGCCCCATTGTTCCCTGCAATATTTTTTCCCTTCCAGAAACTTCAGCTGGTGAAGAATATGGTTATCCAGATAATGAAGGGGATGGGCATTTAGCTTAGGTGACACACAGATCCTGTGCCAGCTACAATAGTTTCTTCAACATTTCTAAATTCAACCGACAGTTTTTTTTCCCTTAAAGACTTAAATCATTTCATGCTAACAAACTTAAAACTCCACTTTCACCTGTGTACTAGTCCACCCTGACTATGTTCTTATGCAAATATTTTTGAAGGATAGCAGTAGTAGTGAAAGGCCACACTGATAGAGGATCATTCATGGACAATGAGTAGCACTTAGGCTAACTCTTGTTAGTACTGCAGAAGACAGTAACCGCCTCTGACTCTTTTATACTTTTAAATGGTGTATCTCTTGAGAGACAATCCAGAATGAAACAAGAGATAATATTCTTCTGATTGAGACTCTCAGTCAGAATGCACATGGTCAGCTACTCATGAAATGGGAAGAAAATACATGAATAGCAGTGTTGCATATGAAGGAACTGGGTTAAAACTGAAAGGATGCTGCCAAAAACCATAGGAAATGGACAAAAAAAGGAAATACAGCAGAAATTGAAGAACATGGCCTGAAACAAAGTACGTGAGTGCCTCTTAGAAGTCTGTGAACCCAACAAGCTGTTTATTGAAAACACATGTCAAACAACCTAATAGACAATTGTATATGTAAATGTCACTAGGTGGCCAATCCAGAAATCAATAGATTATTTTTTCTTTCTTTTGTTATTTACACATATTCCTTCTTGAAAAAGAAGATCAGGAGCAGACTGTCATGAAGAACTCAACTGATAACACTGAAAATTAGAATAAAGCTGCAAAAGAGCACTTAAACAATGTGTCGAGGTTATGACTGGGTCAGTGAGGCCCACACTAACCATTGAGCCACACTGCCCAAACTTTCCTGGTGTGTGTAAATTCCAAGAGGGCTAAATGAGATAATTGTTGAGGGAAATCATCCTGCTCCGTTACCCTTCCCAGCACCTTAAGTCACTCTGACTGATTCATCAGGAGTTACCAAAAATTCACAAAGTTAGGTATTCAAGCTTGCATGGCAACCCTGCCGAGTAGGAATACCAAAACAACCACACAATACGAGGAATCTAGTAGGTGGTCAGAGTAAAGTCTTCCTTTAGTACCGATCAACCTGCTTGTTCCAAAATAACCAAACTGCTTAAATTTTTTATTTTATTGAGGATGTTGCAAAAAGAAAATCAAAAGAATAACATTCCAAACAGTTCTAAAAATGGTTTCAAAATCCCAAAACAGTTTTTAAAAAGTGGAGCAAATAAGTAGTCAAAAGATATTGAGGCAAAGGCAATTTCAGAACATTTCCCACAGAAAGCAAGAAATCTAACCATCCTACACTAATGGAATAAGTCAAAATTTCAGCATTGTTCAAAAACATATGCAGAGTACAAATTGGGTAATAAAGCAGCAGGTGAGCATAGCATTCTCCTAAGAGAGATAGGGTTAAACCAAGCAAATTCTTCTTCCATTTTTTACCAATCATTCCACTTTCAATACCTTTTGAGGGAATTCACCAATCACGCCTTGAGTTACGCCAAACCTTCTCGAAGAGAGTAGCTTCTTCAAAGTAACTTCACTCTCTCCCCCTTCCTTCTCTTCAGCTGAACTCAGTTCTGCTAATTAGCTGGTACCAGGCTTGGAGTCTGTAGCCTTAAAAATCCCTTCTCATGCTGAGAAGAATACAGATGGCAGACCCTTCCAATTAATGGACCCTTCCCTCCTTTGGCCAGCTCATCCCAGGTACAAGTTAAAACAGGCCTGTATTTCAAAGGGCAACTAAAATCATCTTCCCCCATTTCCTAGTTTCTTGACATAATGGTAGTAGCAAAATATAATTTAATAACATTCCTGAAGAATTTTAAATCACAGAAAGAACAGACTTGAATTAATAAACTCACCACAAACCAAAAGAAGTGAAGTAAGCCTGACTTCCCTGAGAAGGGAATAAAGCAATTTAAATTGAATAGGAGATAGTCAGTCTTAACAGATACAAACACATACTCTGAGAGGGCAGTGGACTACATGCAGCCCTGTGGAAGGGGGGGGGCTTTTTCAGCTAATAAGAAAGTTGACAAGATTCTGGCAGTCTGGGATTCAGGAACAGGTACAACTTCCCAAGGTCCAGGGGTGCACTTGTGTGATCTAGATCAGTGGTTCTCAAACTTGGGTCCCCAGATGTGATTGAACTGCAACTCCCAGAAATCCTGGCTAGCACAGCGAATGGTGAAAGCTTCGGGGAATTCCAATCAAAGAACATCTCTGGACCCCAGTTAGAGAACTACTGGTCTAGACCTCTGGGGGTTGCCCACCTCTGCTCTGAGATAAAGCTAAATGGATCAGCCGCCTACAACAAGGCAGATTCCACAATAAGTTTCCACTTGTTAAGCAACTACATTTTCCATTTGTGGCAGCGTTAATTAATGAATACCAGAGAACAGGAAGGGCTGCTCTTGGAATGTGGGTTTTTAATTTTTGTAGTGTTTTGGTCTACCATCTGTGATTCGTTTTAAATTGCCACCCTTAGACTTAATTTCAGTAGAGAGGCATAATTACATGTCTGTTGGGTATGCTTGTGCAAGATACTCACAGGTCTAAAATCTTAGTATATATAACTATGTGGAAACATCTAATTCTGCAAGAAGCAGGTTGCTTCTTATAATCCCATAGGTTCATACCTGTGATCAACAATGCAACTATGTTTCCACATGACACCACCAAACACAATCTTTTTAAAGGAGACATTTTCAACAGAAAATTTCTGTTCTCACGATGTATCTGTGCAATATAGAAGATGCATCTGGTAGCTCACAGACAAGTACATTACCACCTCTCACGTCTATTTCATGTGAATGCAGCCTTGCAAATACATATGGGAATAATGACAGGATCTGTATTTTGTGGGTCAGAGATGTAATACTTGAGCTGAAAAAGTGATAAAATGGGAAGGAAAAGAAAACTGTAAAAAAAAAAAAATAGAAAAGGGAAGGCTTTTTCCTGCCTTGAACGTATGTGTCAAGCATCACTAGGATGCAAAAGAAAGAGAAAAAAATAATTACCAGTTTCTCTAAAATAAAGTTCTGATGTGTAAAAAGAAAGGAGACCGAGAAAGAGACAGAAGAAAACAGAAACATCTTCACAAAGCTTGAACTCAGAACTCCTTCTCTTATGAATCATTTGTAGACTGACCCTTTTTCTTTTACAGCATGCAAGCAAATTCAGCTGAGGAGGAGGACTGCTTGTTCAGAATACAGGTGTCCCATTAGACAATGGGTAACACTTTTGCGGGGAAGAAGAAGGGACTTCCTTTGTATCTGGCACTGGCAGTTCTGAAGTAAATACTCCAGGCATATTTTCTTCACAATCCAAAAGGAATGAGGGCACTAAGAGTTAGCTGCAATCAAAGGCATTTTCAAAATTGCATTGGGGGGAGTTTCCTTAAAGCAGAAGCACTAAGATGTCAAAGAGCACATGCGATGGTGGTTTTGTTAAATTGATGCAATTAACTCTGCAGTGCCTCAGAGTAGATGACATTTTGAAAATCAGAAGTGTAGGAAAAGGCATATTCCCTGTTAGTAGCACATCTAGTCTTCAGTAGTTGGATTTTCCTACAATTGCATGGGTTGGCAATCTGATGAGGAAAACATGGAAGGCCACGTTTACATTCCAGTGACCAAAGACAAAGCACAGTTAAATGCAAGATACAGATGTGAATCTGTGTGTGTGCACGCCCGCACACAGGCACAATTCCCCCCAACAGTTACAATCTTAGTTGTAGCTTCATTTATAGATGTGCTGCTACAAGTACCTCTTATTGGAAGAAAACAGCCAACAATAAAGCTAACAAGAATAGCTCCATAGATGAACATCCTGAAACACATTGCCTTTTCAATATGCTGAAGTGCGAAAATTCTATTTGAAAGGATAAAACACAGTATTTTCCCCCTCTTTCAACTCTTCCAACATCATTAACTGAAGATCACCAGATTGAGACTCCACAAGGCGTTCTGAGTTTTTGAATAGAAGAAGTGAAATTCCTTCTGGTGTGGGATTGTCTTTTTGGTGGGGGGCAGCGGGGGGGGGGAGGCAGCCAAAGAAGATGAGTGTCCTCTGCAACCTGAAAGATAAAAGAGCCTTCTCATCCAAGGGAGGAAGTCCTGTGGCCTTCCTTTAGTAACATCTGGTGGGCTACATGTTCCCCAGCCCTAATCTAATGAAATTCCTCTTTTTCCTGCCTTGAATAAACAACAGGCCAGAAACAGCTGATGACAGGGTATGTGTAGTGAGAACTGCCCTCCACTGCTTCTTCCACAAGTTGCCCCTGGAACAGAGAACATTTTAAAAAACATTTTATTGGTTTTTCATTCTATCTATATTCTTATTAAACATTGTGTTACATGGGTTGCTTATAATTATTTGGTGGTTGTTGGGTTTTTTTGCATCTTGGTGTCTTTTTAGTTGTCGCTCAAAATCTTTACTTTTTAAAGCATTTGAACCAATCATATATGTATTTTAGTGTACAGTATTGGTACTATCATAATATTGCTTGCTTGTTATACAATGTTTCTCAAATACCTCATAAAAGCAATTCGGAACAGAGAAGATTCTAGCGAGCAAGTTGTCATTTGAACTTTGAGGCTCTTTTGCATCATTATAGATACAACAAATATTTTACAAAATTGCTTGTGAATATGGAAGGATGCCATGACATGCCAATTCTTCAGAGCTACAGATGGCACATTGAACCAACAGTGACTCAAGAAATCTGGCACGTTAGAATCTACTTTTGGGTCTTGATTTGTAAAAATATCTGTTCTATGGATTAAGGTTTCCCCAGTTTTTACCATGCCTGTCTATTTCCCTAATCACTCACTCTCCATCCCTCCCTCCCTCTCTCTTTCCCTACGGTTCCCCAGGACTATTCATTGCAGGACTGAAGCTAGTCCCATCCCCTTCCTTGATGCTTTGGTTGAGTAGTGATGGAATTAAAAAGATTCCTGCACTTTTGTGGGTCATACATGTGATAAAGAACCCAGATTTTCTAGGATTTGTTTTGTTTTCTCTCCTGTTCAGGCTCATCCCTTCTCATGAGACCAACCTATCATGATGGCATCTCTTTGAAACATGATTGATGGCTGATTTGATTTGATGATTCTAAATTCCAACATGATTTAAGAGAGCTAGTGTCAAAATTAGGAAGTGCACTTAATCCATGAAGGCTTATATTGAAATATAGCAGTTGGTCCTAAAGGTGCCACAACATTTTTGTCTTTTATTTTTTGTTTTTGCTTTTGGGATTTTTTGGTTTTTGGTTTGGTTTGATTTAGTCTGGTATTCTTGCAGATTATGAAAACTGTCCATACTTTGTTTCAGTCAGTCCAGTGTGCAAGGCTCCCAGTAGATGAAACAGGTGAAATGTTAAACCTTGGAAAAATATGTGGTGCCGACTACAAAGGGTTTGCCATTTCCCACACATATACATGGAAATCTGTTATTTAAATCATAGAAATAGGAGCCTAAATGTCTGCTGCCTGGGAAAAAGCAGCTACATGCCTGTACAGTTCCTTTTCTTTTAAACCAAAGGAATTGCCCAGGTTTCCCTACCCACGATTTCACAACAGCAGCTGCTCAAGGTTGGTCACAATTGTTAATATTTTAAAAATGAAACTGGTTAAAAATTCAAGGATGAGAACAACTGAGCAACGTGAAATCCATATTGCAGTGCAAAACTGAAACAACTTCAGTGCACAAGATATTAGAGCAGCCATTCTCAATTGGAGAGGGGGCATACGGCGCCCTGGAGGACCCTGACACATTTGAAGGGGGCTGCCAACTCCACACAGCAACTTATAAGTTCCTTATGTGACTTATACAATCTTGATTTGTCCTGTTTTTCTTTCATGTTGTGTGTATGGGCATGACTAAAAAATAAAGTTGTGAATCGCTGCACTAGAGGATGCATTTTTGCCCTCTGCTGGTCAAAATCAAATTCACTCACATGTTTCTGATGTGCTTAATTTTACCCATCCCACTAAACTGCTCTGCACAGTAAAAATTATACTTGGAATCTTCATTCCAAACTGATTACGCTAGTCTTATAAAAATATTTTGCTATTTTTTTTTTAAACTATTACTCTGCTAGGTAGCTTATGGTATTAGAAAAACAACGTAAGGATTGAAAGGGAAAAGGCAACATTGATGTACAAGCCAAAGGTATTTTGTAGCATGGATGTAAAAAGGTGTGAGTTTTGCTTACTGTAAGCACGGCAGAACAGACGAGCATCGTTGCTGCCCTTTGCTGATTTGTCCTTGTTTCGCTGTTAAAGAAAATCAACTAGAATTTAAACTAGCCATGTGGGGATAATGCATCAAAACTACATTCAAGATTTAAATAAGTCAGATAAATCTTAATTTGGAGTACATTTGCAGAAAATAACTACAGAGTTCTTAAAGTTATACCAACAAGGTATATGAAACAAACAAAGTTTTTGCCTGATGAATTAGGACTATTACAAAACAAAATTTATTTTTGCAGAGATACTTGGGGGGATAAGAAGGGATTTGGATTTATCTTCTACTGAGCTTTACGACATTTTCATTCAGCAATAGTTGAAGACATGCCTTTTTCATACAGGCTTTTAATAACTAATTTGGCCTGAAACTAAATAACTAAATTGGACAAGATTTAGTATTTCCAGATGCTGTGCATAAATTCCTTTCAAGTGTGTTTGTACAGCTTTAAAATATTTAAAGGACCATTTACATTATTATTTATATATACATTATATATAAAATATAAAATATAATACATTATATTTTAGTTCAACTTGTTTTAATTATTTGTGAGCTGCCTTGAGCCCTTTCACCTGGAGAAAGATGGCATAGAAATTAAACAAAAAGTCTATCATGTATTGTCCACGTGTGAAAAGAGTACATCGAGGTGTGCACTTTTCAAGGTAGAGTAAAAACATAGCACAGCCCTGCTGCAATTCAGAAGTCTGAGATCTGCATACACTCCTTGACCTTGGTATGTCACACTTGTTCCAGCAGCCACCCAAATAGGTTTCATAAATTTTTTTCTTTTGAACTGAAAAGGTCCCCTCGTGCCATCTAGTGGCTAGAGACAGCCAGTTTGTTCTTTTTTGAAGGGGCCCTGACCTCTTTCAAATGTCTTAGTGTTTTTTAAGGCCTTCCTCACCATAAACAGCTGAGGGCTCTCAAAACAGGCTAAATTCATCTCCTGTGGCCCTTAAGAGGGAGATTTTATTTATTTATTTTATTAGACTTATATACCACCCATCTAGAACATGTCTACTCTGGGCGGTTTACACAAAATACAAAAAAACCCAAAGATACAAATATAATAAAATCGGGGTACTTTTTAAAATTAAAAAATTTGTGGTGTGTGAGCAAGGCTTAATATTCAGGAAGAGTCTAGTCGGGCCCATGTCAGCCTTTTTTGCTGCCAATAGATCACACTTTGCCTACCTCTGCCTCAGTTTTATGCATTTCTTGCAGACATTTCCCTTGCCCTGCCCCTGCCCCCATTACCTGAAGCAAAAGTGAGCCAAAGATGGCTCATCTTGGGGAAAAAAAGGCCTTAAAATCATGGAATCATCAAAGTATGTGTTGAAATTTCTGAGAGTTTGCACATACACCAGATTAAGAGTATAATTATTTTATTGAGTATTTTAAAAAACCCACATAGATCATGAGTAGATTCTCCCTTTATATATGACAGAGTTAGCGGAATTTTACCAGGATTTTTTCCAGGTGGTGATAACCGGCAGAGTTCCCAGTGAAGTGCAGACACAGGCAGCAAACTCTCTTGTAGCAGAAATACTTGGTTTATATGCAGAATATTTACAGTTATTTACAGCTTCAGTCCTTGTTCTATACACAGCAGTTTCACAGTCACAGAACCTTAAATCAGTGTCACAGTCCAGTAAATAGTCATATACCATATATCAGTTCATTCAGCCAGAGTTCCACTCTCCAAACACGTAGGTACAGCTTCCTCTGAACTCTCAGGCTTGGCTCCACGGCTACAGCACTTCACAACAACACAGCAGCAACCCACACTGTTGTGTTCTAGTTCTCTAGCTATATACTAGAGTTAGCCAATCATATTCATCCTTCTGGCACATTCTACTTCCACAGCTGTTTTTACTCATGCTTGGGTCTCCTTTACAGTGCTGGTCCTTGTAAATACTTACTGCTGGTACAAACTGCATTTAACAATTTCAGGTTTAACCAAACCCTGTCAATATACGTGTATGAACTCGTGTGTGCCAGCAGTTGAAATAATATTCATTTAATTATGGGGGAAAAATTAAGAATGTTTACTGCATAATATGTTGAACAATAAACTAAATGTCCTTGAACATTTTATTTGTTATAAATAAAATGACAGACTTATAACAGTTTCATAATAGCTCCCGTTTGTAATGGACTAATAGCAGATAGCATGACTGGAAAACACTACTTCTCAAGAGAAAAGCGTCATGCTAGCAGGCCAACAGAAGAAGCGGAATCAGCCTCATCCAAACTGTCATTTCTTCTTCTGTCTGGCAGTTAGCCCTTTCAAACACCCATTGGCTAACATCAGACAGAATCCGATTGGTTACAACGTTCTATTACGTAAATAACACAGCTCAATCAATTTTATATATACATCCATGCTGGGTTGCACATTTATATACTCTTTTAGTAGCATGAAAACCATCACAAAAGCATCCCTGACACTTGGCCATCCAAACTCTGTTAAAAAGCTTCTAGCACCTTCAGAGACAGTTCATTCTGGTGTTTACTAGGTCTGCCTGTCAGGAATTTCTTCTTAATGTTGGGTATGAATGCTTAAGTCTACCCTCTGGAGACATAGAAAATAACTCTCAACTATTCAAATATCTAAGGGCTAAGGGAAGCTGTGCCATATTTGTTCAATTCCTAAGGCAAGGGTAATATCTTTATTAGACCACTAAGAAGTCAAAAACATAAGCTACCTTTTGACTCTGTATGAGTCTTCTTCAAGCAGGGCATTGCAGAGCTTTGGTGGTGGATTTAAAAAATTGAAAAGTCCCACATTCTATGGGCAGATGTTGTAGCATTTGTTGTTTTCAAGCAAGCACAAAAATAAGGGCTGCAGATCCACTCAGAAATGATAGGCCTCAGATATTGCCTCTGGAGATGTAGCCTAGAATGTTCCAAACTTGTTAGACCAGAGCTGCCTGTCATTAAGTACCTGATGGCTATTATAGCAGATCTTGGCCTCTTCTTTCTCTGGGTTAAATATGCCCAACTCCCTCAATCATTTTTCATAGAGTTTGGTTTCCAGACTATCTTGGTTGCTCCCCTCAGGACACAATGAACTTTAATTAGGCACATTAAATATATCTCAGATATATAGCTATATATATCTATATACAGTGGTGCCTCGCTTAACGAGTGCCTCGCTGAGCGATGAAATCGCTTAACGAGGCACTCTGGGCCATCGCTGGAGCATTCGCTCAGCGATGGCCCCCATGGGTTTTTTTCGCTTTGCGAAGATCGCTAAGCGATTCGCTTAGCGATCTTCGCATAACGAAGCCGGGGAGAACAGCTGATCGGCGGTTCCAAAATGGCCGCCGGAAGGTCCACGCCGCATTTTCGCGCCCTGCCCTCGCTTAACGAGGGCGCGAAAATGGCGGCGCTATGAAGAAACATCGCTGAACGGTGAGTTTTCAAGCCATAGGAACGCATTGAACAAAGTTCAATGCGTTTCTATGGCTTTTTTTATTCCGTTTAGCGATGTTTCGCTATAGCGAAGGTTAATCCGGAACGGATTAACCTCGCTATGCGAGGCACCACTGTATCTATATCTATATCTATCTGTCTCTATCTATCTATCTATCTCTATCTCTGTCTATCTCTATCTCTATATCTATCTATCTGTGTGTGTGTGTGTGTGTGTAGATGTACGTACACTCTGGTGTGGGAGAACCTGACAGATGGACGTATAAGCCAGAAATGACTGTAGGAAATGGGGAATGTAATCATACATGGACCTAGCAAATACATACTTCCATCCGTGCAATTACTAGCAAATAGGAAAAGCAGGAGAGATCTATTCTGGCATGAGGTGACATCATCTTGTTATGTTCTCAGTTTCATAGGCGTGAAAAAGGAAATATTTTTGTCAGTCTGATGGCTTAGGAGAAGACAGATGTCCTTGCTTTTATTTTCACAAATGGTCTCCTTTAAATATGAATCTAAAGAGTAGCTCTGGAGTCTGGAACATTTTGGAGCAGCAGAAGTTGTTATTTTTATTAAGTATGATAGGAAAAGGGAACATTCTGATAAGTAATCACAAAGTGTGCCAAATCAATGCATCTTCAGAGCGTTGCTGTTTACCAAAGATGATCATGTGGTTTCTATCATTTGAAGCATGCCTTAAGTCTGTGGATTAATGCTTGACAATACATTGTGTGCTGCCAGGATTTGGGTACTAAATACAAATATTTTTATAGCTTCCGGTACATAATGTACCTTTCCATTCCTTTGCTTTCATGGTTAAGTGTCAGCTTTTAATGGCACACAAAGTTCAAATATAAGTTAAGCATATACAGTACCTTCCCCTCCTGCCCATTCTCTTGGCTCACATATTAAAAGGAAGGAAAAAACTTTCCATTGGTAGATCCTTAGTTTTCCTTTCAAGCCCTGTTCCTCCTTTTCCATATCTTGGATCTTGTTGTTCCTTCAGCCATCAGACTACGTAAAGGCTCAATAGTCAAGAAAAGGCAGCCTTATAGCTTCATGCTACTTTGATTTTTAAAATCACATTTATGACATTTAACTATCACTCAGGAAACCCTCTGAGGGTGAACACATCTTTCTATTCTTGCAATCAGCTGGTAAGAAACCTAAGGCCCAAGGTCACCTTCCATCCCAGCAGGGATATGGACTGAAGGACAAACCAGGAAACAAGATGGAAGAGCAGGGGAAACGTTGCGATAAAGTTGCAAGATCTCATGGCACTGGCTGAAATCTCAGATAATTAATAAGCATCTCCACATTTCCAGGTAGGAAGACAAATCACAAAGTGATTTGTGCTGGAGGACATGTCTGTGAAATATCTTTAAAGTCATTTCCAGATGGTGTTGGGGGTTGGTGTTTCTGCTGTGATGCAAAGATGTCTGTATGGGTGTTGTGCTTGCTCCCCTTCCAACATTTGCCTACCCTACTTCTGTGATATCACAAGGACCTGCTCCCCTGGTGTCATGTTTTGATTATGAAATATTGGGAATAGGCTGCTGCTATTCTGGTGACCCTAAGCTGAAGTGACAAAACAGTCAAGGCAATGGGGCTTCAGGCAAGGTTCAAGAGTAAGTCCTTCCCTATACCTTCCTCTCTAAGGAAACCCAATAGCCAATCCGGACAGTTCATCTCAGGTCCCAGTAGGAACATCCTGCACCCAACTATGTGCAGCGTATCTACACCTGAACATCTTGGGGGATTCCCTGTAACTTAAAGATGAACTATCACACCCCACCACCATTGTTGCCACCCTCATAAGAGATGGCTCGGGCCAAATCCACACCCCTCCACCTACCTCCCACAGCAGGCGAAGAGGTTGAGCTGCCAGGAGTGTGGGTAGCTGCCCTTTCTGGGTCTGCCTCCTTGCAAGGTGCCACAGCCTGGAGGTCGCCCTGAGGCAGCGGAGGAGGAGGAGGAGGAGGGATCCGGCTCACCTGCCTGACACTGAAGGCCCAGATGAGGAGGCTGGGAACCAAGCCCAGAGAAGAGGGTGAGCCACGCATGAGGAAAGGACGCCTCATGCTCAGGATCGGAAAGGAAAGGGAACCGTGAGTTGAAAAAATTTGGAAACCACTGCCATAAATGGTCAGCTCTGCTACATGCAAATGATATCGTTTTAATATCACACACTCGTGAAAGATTTTTGCACAATTTGTCATAAAGAATATTTTCAGGTAAACTATGCTAAAACAAAAGCTGTTTTGTTTGGAAAGTGCTTCTCTGTGTCCCCCAAAATAAGAAAGGGTCTTATATTAATTTTTGCTCCAAAAATGCATTAGGGCTTATTTCAGGGGATGTTCTATTTTTTTTTTCACGTACAACAATCTACATTTATTCAAATACAGTCATGTCATCTTCTGGTTGCTGCATGAGGGTGGAGGGTGGGGTTTCACTTAACGGGGGCTTATTTTGGGGGTGTCTTGAAAAATCATACTAGGGCTTATTTTCAGGCTATGTCTTATTTTGGGGGAAACGGTATTTATTTATTTATTTATTTATCTATTTATCTTTCTATTTATTTATTTATTTATTTATTTATTTATTTATTTATTTATTTATTTATTTATTTATTTATTTATTTATTTGATTTATTTGATTTATTTGATTTATTTGATTTATTTATTTATTTGATTTATATCCCGCCCATCTGGTCTGGTCGACCACTCTGGGCGGCTTAAAATAACTAATATACAATAAACCATAAAAATTTAACAAGTATTGATAGGAGGGAAGGCCTGAACGTACAACCATGTCTTTAGTTGGCATTTAAAAGTGCCCAGTGTAGGGGCCACACGGATCGCCAGAGGAAAGTTATTCCAGAGCCGAGGTGCCACCGCCGAGAAGGCCCGGTTTCGTGTCCTTTCCTTCCGGGCCTCCCTTGGCGTTAGGCTCCTCAGCCTCACCTCCTGGCTCGTGCGGGTGATCCGAGTAGATCTAAGTGGGAGCAGGCGTTCCGCCAAGTATCGAGGTCCTAAACCGTTTAGGGCCTTAAATGTAAGCATTAACACTTCGAAGTCAATGCGGAAACGGATGGGCAGCCAGTGCAGCATGGCCAGGGTAGGAGAAATATGATGGTACTTTTTCACTCCAGTAAGGAGTCTGACCGCTGCGTTCTGCACCACTTGAAGTTTCCGCATCAGCCTGAAAGGAAGCGCCATGTAGAGCGCGTTACAGTGATCTAATCTAGAGATTATGAGCGCATGTACTAAGGTGGTGAGCGCCCCCGTGTCGAGGTAAGATCGCAGCCGGGCAATCCGCCAAAGGTGGAAAAAGATGGTGCGGAGTACCGACACCACCTGCGTTTCCATGATGAGCGTCGGGTCCACGTGTGCCCCCAGGCTGCGGACACCACTCTTCGCGGCCAGGGCCGCCCCCCCAAACATGAGGGGGCCACCGAAGCCACCATCCACAGGGCCGCCCACCCTCAGAACTTCCGTCTTGTCCGGGTTCAGCCTCAGCCCGTTCTCCGGCATCCATTGCAGTACGGCCTCCAGGCAGCGCTGGAGGGACAGGACGGCATAACCTGCAGTTGATGAAAAGGAGATGTAGAGATGGGTGTCATCAGCATATTGATGACACGATGCTCCACATCCCCTGATGACCTCACCCAGCGGCATCTTATAGATATTAAACAGCATTGGGGAGATAATCGACCCCTGTGGAACCCCACAACTGAGGCTCCACGGGGCCGAAACACTCTCCCCAAGCTGCACTCTCTGGGGGCAGTCCCCCAAGAAGGAACGGAGCCAGGCCACCAATGCCCAACTCGGAGAGCCTCCCCAGGAGGATACCGTGATCGATGGTATTGAAGGCCGCCGAGATGTCGAGGAGGACCAACAAAGCCATTTTACCCCTATCAGCCTCCCTCAACAGGTCATCATACAGGGTGAGCAATGCCGTCTCTGTACCATGGCGCAGCCTGAAGCCCGACTGAAATGGATCCAGGGCATCTGTTTCATCCAAGTGTGCTTGAAGCTGGTCAGCCACCACCCTCTCGACCACTTTGCTCATGAAAGAAACATTGGCGCCGGCCTATAATTGCCAATTTTGTCCGCCGCCAAACTAGGTTTCTTTCTTATGGGCCTAATGAGTGTCTCCTTGAGGGCAGAAGGAAACCTGCCCTCAAAGAAAGACCCATTTATTATTGCAGTGGCCCATTCTGTTGTTATCGGCCTGGCTGCTTTGATTAGCCAGGCTGGACAAGGATCCAAGGAGGAGGTGGTGGCTTGACAGCGATCAAGCACCCTGGCCACAGAATCAGGCGTGACAGGCTGAAAGGTGTCGAAAGTTACCGGGCAAGACACCTCTGCTCGACTCACTGTGTTCAAATAAGGAGAGAGCTCCCGGTGGATGGCCTCCACTTTAGATTTTTAAAAGGCTGCAAACTGGTCAGGTGAGAAACTAGGGGGAGGCCTGTCACCCGAACCAGTTCCGGATAGGTCACGCACTATACGGAATAATTCCGCCTGCTGATTGATGCTTCGCTTATCCGGTTAGTGAAGAAGGATCAACATGCAGCCTTTACCTTATTCAGGTAAAGGTTAGTTGCGACCTTAACAGCTATCCAATTACAATCCATTGGGTTCTTCCTCCATCTACGCTCTAGCCTTCTCCTCATACGCTTCAGCACCTGGAGGTCCCGGTTAAACCAGGGCCCCGGGCGAGCTCTACGATGGAGAGGGCATTTAGGCGTGATCGTGTCTATGGCCTTGGTGGCAGAGATGGACCAGCTGTCAACCAGAGCCTCGACAGGAGCGCTAGCCAGGTCAGCCGTAACACCTGGATCCAGTAGCCTTCAAGGGCAGACCATGACAATAGGTCCCTGCTCCCTGCGGGGGGGGGGGGAAGAGCCACTGTGAGGTTACATTTTATCAGGTGGTGGTCTAACCATGACAAGGGGACCGACACAAGGTCAGTCACCATCAGACCACACTCACTCCAACTAGTGAAAAAAAACAGGTCCAAAGTGTAGCCACCCATGTGGGTGGGACCGTTGACATGTTGGGACATGTTCAAGGAAGCCATGGTTTCCAGGAACTCAAGAGCTGGTCCCGAGACCTCTGCCCCCGCGACCTCTGCCCCCGCATGCACGTTGAAATCACCCAAGACCAAAAGCCTCGGGGATCCCAACAGTGCCGCGGAGACAAAGTCGGCCAGCTCCGGAAGGGAAGTGGCTGGATTGCGGGGAGCGCGGTAGCCCAGCAAAATCCCAATACAGTGGTGCCTCGCTTAATGAGCACAACGTTTAACGACGAATCCGCATAGCGACCTATTTTTTTACATCGGTAATGTAATCGCATTGCGATGTTCTGAATAGGCAAAACATCACATTGAGATGTTTTTTTAAACAGCTGATCGGCGGTTCCAAAATGGCCGCCGGGTGCCCAAAATGGCAGCCGCAAGTGTTTTCGCGCCCTGCCCTCGCTTACCGAGGGCGTGAAAATGGCGGCGCTATGGAGGAACTTCGCTGAACGGTGAGTTTGGGAGCCATAGGAACGCATTAAAGCTCCCTGGTTTTGCTGGTTTCGAGACTGCCTCTTTGCCTCGGCCTGCTGTACAAGGGTCTCTTCAAATTGGGAGAGGCCACAATGCACCGCCTGCCTCCAGGCTGAACGCTCAGATGTCAGGGTTTCCCATCTGTTGAGGTCTATTCCTAAGACCTTCAGATCTCGCTTGCAGATGTCCTTGTATCGCAAAATGGATCTACACTAGTTGCAACTTGCTACACTGTGCAACAGGATTTATTCCACTGAGTAATGTGGCTGTTTTCAAGTAGCATTAAGGGGGACAAATAGACTTCTTTTGTGAGGTCTCTTACTGCAAATACAACAGCCAGGCAATTATTTGCTTAACGGCATGATTTATTGCTACCTGCACAACCTTCCACTGATGAGTTCATTTTAGTGCTATACAAATCTCTTCACATTTGCATCACAAACCAAGCTGGCATATATTGAAACCTTAAATTAAAACAGTCCTTATGGAAACATAAGACTTTCCAGCACAGCAAACATAATTTTGCTTGTTGCAGAGTAAGCACACTGCAGTACAGGAGTGATGTTAACTTGTGGATTAAAAGTCAGAATGATTATCTATGCACACTTATCCCTATGTAAAGGAATCAGGTCCATACTTCTTTCTAAGAAAATAAGAATGCTTTTGCTTATTAGAAAAGTATGTATGAGATGGGAAATATGATGTAAGTTCTAGTTCCAGCTAACTAAATTGAACATATCATGAGCCACGGCTGCCCCTTTCAACTCTAGAGAACAAAGATAAAATATCTCCTTGTTGCAGGATGAGAGAAAGGTGTGAGAAGGAAGGACGTGACAGCAACAACCCTAAGAATAACAATCTAAGGTCAACAGAAGGGTAGCACAGGTCAGAGCTGGCAAAGGACAATCTAGAAAACCCGAGGAGGTATTTTCCCTCTTCTGTTCTTCATATACATGGACATGCAAACACATCCGTCTTCTTGAGTGTAACCTTAGTCTTAACAAGTCACTTCCAATATCGCTTTAGGTAAGCCATACACAAGATAAAGAAGAGATATGTCTGGCTCCTTAAAACAGGGGTCATCAACCCCTGGTCTGCGGCCCAGGGCTGGTCCGTGAGCTTCCTTTAAGTAGGCTGCGGACACGGATCTCTGCCCCCCTGCACGCATGCACGGGTGTGTGTTGTGCTTGCTGAGGGGCATGTCATGCTTGTGCGCATGCGCATGAGTGCAACACGGCCACCCACAAGCGCGACACGCTCACCCACTCTCAAAATCTGTCTGACTTCTAATTTCAGCCCAACCTGGAGCGGAAGCAGCAGTGGCGGCGGCACCTACTTGGTACGTGTGGGGCTTCCTCCTTGCCTGCCCCCCCAAGTGCCCATGTGTCCAGAAGGGAAGCCCTCTCCCTGCCTGGCAGTCTTCTCCCTCAGGGGTTTGGTGTCATCGGGACTGGACTGGCCCTCCTCCGTTCCCTGCCCAGATGTGCCACGGGAGGGGTGAGGCCGAGAGAACAGCCTTCTTGTGTGTGCTCTCCTCCCCGTCTCCTTTTACAACCTGCCGCAGAAAGCTCAAGCCCGTCCATACATCCGTCTTGACAGTGGACAGGGAACAGAGGTAAATTACCCCAAATGGAGTAAAAATGAAAATTCTGGGGGTAATGAGGATGCAACCCTAACCCCCTTCCATCCTCCTCCTCTTCTGCCTGGAGTGGGGGGGGGTTCCCGGGTGCCCAGTCGCCCCTTTCCACCCCCTTCTCTGGCCCGGCTGCAACCGAGCCACAGCAGATGGCGGATGGCGACGGGCCCCAGCCAGCAGCGTAGGGCAGCTGAGGTGGTGAGGCTGGCCATGGTGGAGGGCGAGAGGGCGAGGCCAGGGGGAGCAACCAGAGCACCCTGGCCAGGAGGAGCCTCTCCTTCCAGTGCCTGGAGAGGTGCATCGCGGTGGAGGGGGATGGGCATGGCCAAGACAGTGGCCCAGGCCACCTCTGACCCACACCCCATCCCTGGAGGAGCCTATTGGGTGGCCACAGCGCTAGCTCGGTCACCGGGCTTCCTGGTGCCTCTTGCCCTCCATGCGGCAGCTGTCACGGCGCTTTGACTGCGAGGCCCGCGGGAGCCCCGACACCAAGGCCCGACACAGATGCCCCCGCAAGCAGCCGCCATAACCGGTGCCAGAGCGGGAGGCGGCAGCAGGTGCCCCCCGGCAGGCAAGCCAACTGCTGCTCTTCGACAGCTGCCTAGGAGCCGGCTGCCAGTGGAGAAGAGGAGCCGCCTCCACGGGGCCAAGGACTGACCTGGGTGGCGAGGCTTCGGTGGCGGCACTCGACTGGCGACGCGTGACCAAGACGCATATGACCGAGAGCCTTCCTTTCAAATCAAGGGGGTAATGTTGGCGTGTATAATTTTTGGGAGGAGTGAAAGGTAAAAACGTTCCCTGGTCTTGATGGTCTGTCGCTCGATCCCTCTCTCTTCCTTTCCTTTTCCTTTCTTGCTGCTGCTGATTGTTTGCCACTGCCATTGGGGCCGAAGAGCCACGGCCAACAAGAAACAAGAAACAAACAAAAAGTACAGTGGTGCCTCGCATAATGATGTTAATTGGTTCCATTAAAAACATAGTTATGTGAAAACATCGTTAAGCGAAACACCATTTCCCATAGGAATGCATTGAAAACTAGTTAATCAGTTCCAATAGGAGCCTATTCAATACATTTCAATGGTGAAAAAAAATCACCAAAAATTCAAAAAGCCAAATTATTTGAACGAAGGTTTTATTAGGTGCACTAACGATTAGAAACATTTTAAACATTTTAGAATATTTTTAAAATAGCGAAAACAGGGCTGTCAAAAAAAAACATTAAGCGAAACAGGGGACCTAAAACTGTCATCGTTAAGTGAAGCAAGGTCCCAAACATCGTTATGTGAAAATCCCCCATAGGAAACATCGTTAGGTGAGGCGTCAAAATTTCCAGCAAAGGCCATCGTTATGCGAATTCATCATTGAGCGAAGCACTCGTTAAGCGAGGCACCACTGTATATGACTTCTGAATCACCCATGCCCTTCTGCCAAATGGCAGGACCAAATGCAGACTGAAAAAGGAAAAAAGGAAATTCAATTTTAAAGCAAGGAACATCTTACTCCAACCAGTCCAATTGAAGAGACAGTGGTCTTCTCATCCCTTTGAGAGGCTGGATGTAATTGTGGCCATTCTGACCATGCATGCAACAAATCTAAACAATGATATTTTCTTATATCAAGACCAATAATTGATAATTCTTCCTGCACTGCGTCTTCCATTCATTTTACCTTTTACCTGTATGATCAGCGGTAACAGTCTGTCACAGATTGCTACAAATAACCATCTCCATCTGCAGCTCTTGGAAACTTCTGTTTAAAATTTATAAGGGTCCAAACCTTGGATCTCTATCCTTCAGGATCAAGAGAAAGAGGAGAGCTTTTTTTTTCTTATGCCACTACAGTCATGCCTTGCTTTACGATTGCCCCGCATTACAACGAAACTGCATTATGACGATCTTTTTGTGATTGCAATTGCGATCGCAAAATGATGGTCTAAATGGGTTTTTTTCGCTTTACAATGATCGGTACCCTGCTTCGGGAACCGATTCTTCGCAAAACAACGATTTTAAAACAGCTGATCGGCTGTTTCAAAATGGCCGCCGGGTAAACAAAATGGCTCCCTGCTGTTTTCTTGGATGGATTCCTCGCAAGACAGGTAGCAAAAATGGCTGGCCTATGGAGGATCTTCACTGGACGGTGAGTTTTGACCCCATTGGAATGCATTGAAGGGGTTTTGATTCGTTTCAATTGTTTTTTTTTTCACTTTACGATGTTTTCGCTTAATGGCGATTTTCCTGGAACAGATTATCGTCGTTAAGCAAGGCACCACTGTAGTTTGATGTTTTCTTGATAAATCAGCAATGCTGATCATGTGAGCCCTGTCTTGGTAATTCACCTCTTGTGTGATAAAAGGCAGAATCAGTAGGAAATCAGTATAGTGTCAGGCCTGTGATTAGTCTTGTGGATATCCTACATTTGGAGGGGTGGGAGATGGAACTTTGCTAGTGGCAGTCAAGACTGCTTTTGGGATGAACTGTGGAGCTGTTAAAAAAGAATGCAAAAGAGAAAATGTAGAGGAGAGATGTAAACTGTCTGGAAAGCATTTGAGAATTTTTGTAGTTAAAATATTCCGCTGTGGTCCCTTGTTGACTATTGACACTTTGGAATATACAATAATATTATGAATTTCCAAAACACTGTAGATTTATTCACATGATATTTTAAAGTTCATGAAATTAATATTCAATGATTTCCTCCACCAGTGTTATTTAATCTCTGCCCACCCACTCCCGAAATAAAGAGACGGACACAGGTGTTGGAGTTAACTAGGGCCACACTTTCTTGCTTTTAACCTCCAATCACTCTCATCCTGCAGAGGGGCCTGGACGTCATGTGGATCCTTGGGGCAGGCTCTAGGGGTATCTCTTACCCCCTCTCTAATCCTAAGCGGGTGAGTCCCAAGCCCCTGGTCAGAGCTGTCCCCTGAACAGCTCATATCCAGATGGCCACAGACTGGGAGGAAAAACCTCCCTATCTGCCATCCATCCAATTGTCTAGAACTAAGACATGCAATGAATGGGACTATTCACCCCTCATCCCAGTAAGTGTAACACTAGATCCTGGTTGTTGTGATGCTGGGTGCAGTAGGACCCCATGTGCTTTTTGGGAGCTCACTGAAACTCGCCTTCTCTTCTTCACTACCTGACAGTTTGACCTATTTAAACATGACTCAAATCTAGAATAGCCCTCAGAATCCCATGGGTAAATAGTGTGGGATAGGCAAAAATACGTCCACCCGTCTTTTAGAGGCCAATAAAGTGAGACGGACCCAAAATTCCTATCCGGCTCTGAAGCGACTACCTCAGCCACACTGGACCCAGGGCAGGCAGGTTAACTCAAAGGAAAAAGGGCTGGCTGGGGGCAGAAGGATCTTATAATTGGGTTGATTTCCTTCAGAATGGATAGGTTTGTTCTCCTTGCAGTCCAGGTGACTCTCAAGAGTCTCCTTCAGCACCACAATTCAAAAGCATCAATTTTTTCGGCTGTCAGCCTTCTTTATGGTCCAGCTCTCACTTCCATACACTGCAACTGAAATAACTACAGCTTTGACTATGTGGACCTTTGTCCGCAAGGTGATGTCTCTGCTTTTTGAGATACTGTCGAGGTTTGTCGTCGCTTTCCTCTGAAGAAGCAGGCGTCTTTTAATTTCGTGGCTGCTTTATTTATTTATTTATTTATTTATTTATTTATTTATTTATTTATTTATTTATTTATTTATTTATTTATACCCCCACCCATCTGGTCTAAAAAACCACTCTAGGTGGCTTCCAGAATAATAATAATAAAATAATACAAAAAATTACATAAATCATACTGTAATATACACAATACAGCGATAGAATAGAAAATAAATAAAGAGAGAATAAACAGAAAAATCAGAAGTTAACTGGAGGGAAGTCCTGAATGAATAGCCATCTTTTTATTTTAAAAGTGCCCAAAGTGGGGGCCGTGCGGATCTCAGGAGGGAGACTGTTCCAGAGGCGAGGAGCCACCGCCGAGAAGGCCCAGTTTTGTGTCTTTTCCTTCCGGGCCCCTCTCGGCATCAGGCTCCTCAGGCTCACCTCCTGGCTCGCACGGGTGATCCGGGTAGATCATCTGCCATGATCATGGAGCCCAAGAAAGAAATGTCACTGCCTCCATATTTTCCCCTTCTATTTGCCAGGAGGTGATGGGACCAGTGGCCATGATCTTAGTTTTTTTGATGTTAAGCTTCAGACCATTTTTGCACTCTCCTCTTTCACCCTCATTACAAGGTTCTTTAATTCCTCCTCACTTTCTGCCATCAGAGTGGTATTATCTGCATATCTGAGGTTGTTGATATTTCTTCTGGCAATTTTAATTATGGCTTGGAATTCATCCAATCCAGCCTTTCGCTTGATGTATTCTGCATATGTTAAATAAGCATGGAAGCAATACACAGCTTTGTCGTACTCCTTTCCCAATTTTGAACCAATCAGTTGTTCCATAGCCAGTTCTAACTGCTGCTTCCTGTCCCACATATAGATTTCTCATTAGATAGATAAGGTGGTCATGCACTCCCATTTCTTTAAGAACTTGCCATAGTTTGTTGTGGTCTACTGTCATGAGTGCAGCCAAAGACCTGGAACCAGAAGGGTTAACTGAGGCTGAAGAGAATGCTGAGAGATCAGAAACACCTGAACCGCCTCCAGATTCTCCTTCCCCAGCAGACAAGCTTCGGGTCAGGCTTCGGGAAAGACTTAGGACAAAAAGGTCAGAGGATCGCTCACAGGTTGTCCAGAGAAATATCCGTTCAACTTGCCCTGAGTATTAACAGGATGGAAAGGTTTCCAGCAGCTCAAGGAGCTGTTTTACTATAAAACAGCTCCTAGCCAGCCAGAATTTCTGTGGAAGCAATGAGTCAAAACCCCTGGCTTGCATCCACGCTTCTTAAAACATGTTCCTGACTCTGGACTCTGACCCTGGACTGTGCTGTGTATTGGACTGTGGACTCTGACCTTGGACTGCATTTTATGAGCTGGTTTATGGACATTGGCTTTGCATTCTTGGTATTCCTGACCCTGGACTGGTTTATCAGACTTTGCCTGCTGTAACCCCGGGAATGTGACATCCACACTGTCAAAGATTTTTGCGTAGTCAATGAAGCAGAAGATGTTTTTCTGGAACTCTTTGGCTTTCTCCATAATCCAGCACATGTTAGCAATTTGGTCTCTAGTTCCTCTGTCCCTTCGAAATCCAACTTGTACTTCTTGGAGTTCTTGGTCCACATACTGCTGAAGCCTACCTCGTAGGATTTTGAGCATAACCTTGCTAGCGTGGGAAATGAGTGCAATTGTACAGTAGCTGGAGCATTCTTTGGCATTGCCCTTCTTTGGGATTGGGATGTAGACTTTTCTTTTCCAATCCTCTGGCTACTGCATAGTTTTCCAAACTTGCTGGCATATGGAGTGCAGCACCTTAAGAGCGTCATCTTTTAAGTTTTTAAATAGTTCCACTGGAATGCCATCACCTCCACTAGCCTCATTGTTAGCCATGCTTTCTAAGGCCCCCTTGACTTCACTCTCCAGAATATTTGGCTCAAGGTCAGCAACCATACTACAGTAGTGCCTCGATTTACGACCATAATCCATTCCAGAACTTGAAATGGCCGTAAGTTGAAGCACCATTTCCCATAGGAATACATTGAAACCCCATTAATCCATTCTGACCGGGGGAAAAATAAAAATAAAACACTGCAAGCCCCATAGGAATGTGCTGGGGCCAAAAAACAAACACACCAAAACAAACAAACAAACAAAAAACACAGCCACCCCCAGCAGCACGCTATAGGGCTGGGAAAAAAACACTCAAACCCCCCCCCCACATACACACACAGCCAACCCCAGCAGAACGCCATGGGGCTGGGGAGAAAAACACAACCTCCCCACACACAGCCAGCCCAAGTGAAATGTGATGAGGATGGGGAAAAAAACACTCAAAAACAACCCTCCCCACGTAGCCAGCCCCAGCGAAATGCGATGGGACGGGGGGGGGGGAAACACAACCCCTCCACACACAGCCAGCCCCAGCAGAACTCCATGGGGCTGGGGAAAAAAACACAAAAACACCCTCCAGATACACACAGCCAGCCCAAACACGATGGGGCTGGGAAAAAATCACACCAAAACAAAACAAAACAAAAAACATCACAGCACAGGAGGGAAGGCAGTAAAACTGGAAAAAATGAACCAAAACCAGTTTTGATCTCTTACTTGGTCAGTGTCTTGGCATTTATAAGGAGAGAAGGCAGTTAAAAAGGAAGAAATAAACTAAAATTAGTTTTGATCTCTTGCCTGGTCAGTGTCTTGGCCTGTATAAGGAAGGAAGGCAGTGAAAATGGAACAAATAAACCAAAATTAATTTTGATCTCTTGCCTGGTTGGTGTCTTGGCCTGTATTAGAAGGGAAGGTAGTAAAAAATAAACAAATCTAAATTGAGTTTTGATCCCTTACCTGGTCAGTGCCTAACCATAAGATATGTTCTTTTACCTAGAAGATATTTATGTGATATATATTAACATTTATAAACCACTATCTATTTAAATTTTGAGCAAGTAATTAACACTATGAATATGGAAATAAATACTGTACAAGAGAAATCAACCCAGAAAGAGAACTATTAAGCTGAACAAGTCAATAGATCCTGGCATATTAACACATTAAATGGGTAAATATTTCAGACACAATAATCTTTGGAACCCTTCAGGCTTGGAAACAATATGTAACAACATAAACAAAAAGTTTTTTTGTAATTATAGTTACTAAGGAAGGAGATTAACGAAATAAAATCTAATGAACGCTAGGGATGAAATACACAGATTAATCAAGCAGAGTGGGCAAATGTTTCAGAAATGAAACATTTCTGTTTCATTTCCAACAAGTACACCCACGGCTCCATCAGAAAGGGGGCACCCAGAAAAGGATCCCCACAAATGCTACGCTTTCTCATCTGTGTGGGAAGTCTGTTATTGAAATCCAGCTTACATCTGGCTGCCCCCTAACAAACCCATTTATCTCCATTAAAAAAGAACAGCAACCTCTCAAAAGTACCACATCAACTGCCCTGCCAGACCTCACCATCTTAAACCTACACTACCCAGGCAACGCCTTAATGTAGTTTCCAGAGCTATAGACAAAACAGGAAGCAATCCTGTCCGTTGATACAGAGTACATCTCTACAAACTATGAACTTGAATGGCTGAGAAAGTCCACGGTTAAGCCCGGATGAAAGGTAAATGTAAGTAATTTTGAAAAGCCAAGGTCTCTCTAACTCACACTGCTCCCAATGGCTGTTGAGGCAGAAAAGCAGCAAGTGGGCAAAGACCAACTGTCAAGAACAAAGCACTGTTGCTCCAGCAATCATGTGACCTCAGAGGTCATGTGACACCTTCTCTCATTATGTCCTCAGCGGTATGTCAATAGTTATTTAAATGTCTCTCACACTCTTAAGCCCAGCCAGGCTGCTGGCTAGAGTGGAATATAAGTCTTGTCTTGTAGACCATAAATACTTCTGCATGGGCTGCTGTTGAGCTGTTTTGTTTTTGTTTTTCTTATAAACTCATAAATTATAAGTAGTATCTCCAAATGAGCACCCATTAACTATCTTAGTTAATGACGTGGAGCTATTTACCTACCCCTTTTTAGGTCAAGAGTCAAGAAAGGAATATTAGAAGATGTTGGAGAACTAATTGCCATTCAAAGCACTATTTATGTCACAGAACCCTGGTCCAAATTCAGAAAATGTTAGCATTAAAATAAATCTTCCTTTCTTTTTCTTGTACTGACTTAGGCCACAATCCTAACTAGCCAGGCTGGCTTTAAGCTGGCTGAACCAGACTCTCACAATTAAGAGGGAGATGCCAGTTAAAGGTACAGTGTGTTATTTCCCCCAAATACAAGTCCTTTCTGCAGCTGCTATGAAACCTATTGCAACAAGGCTAAGCCCCTCCTAGTGCACCTGGTGCAGTCAGAGTGCCCCCATGACATCTGCCTTTCTCTCATTTAAATGTCCACCCACCCCACTGTCTGAGAGAACCACAGGAGGCAGCCAAAGAAAACTTCTGTTTATTGATCTGTAGGATGGCCTCACATTACTCCCTCTTCCCCATGCCTTAGCTCATGATTAGTGGCAAGGTTAGTGACTAGAGTGGATAAAGTTATATTTCAGGCAAGAATTCCTAGGCGCTGCTTTCCAGGGATCCTATAGTCTGTTGTCCATCTGACACAACTCTACACAATTCTACAGAACTCTACACAGTTCAAGGCCTGGCCCTTTCACTGTCCATCTTCCTGCTCTCCTTCCTGGTTGGGTAATGTTGAGTTTGCGCTTGGACTCTCCCTTCTGTTTTTACTCATGATTGGACAGCTTGGGTCCCTTCTACAATACTAAATTTGTGCCTTATGATTGGAGGGCCAGCTTGAATCCATACCACTGTCAATCCACCTGCCACTTACTTCCTGGTTCATGATTGGGGGGGCAATTTGAATCCCTACCACTCTCGCCTCTTGGCTCATAATTGGTGGGGCCAGCTTGTATCCATCCCAGTGATATCTTGCCTACCCCCTGACTGATGATTAGGGCACCAGCCTGTATCCATGCCAATGTCTTCCCAGCCCCCTCAGCCTCATGAGTCATCCCATTCACACAGCTCATGATTGGCAAACCATGCATTCCTTCCCACCCTTCCCATCATTATGAGTCAAAATAGGGTTTTTGTCCCTCCCTTCTTCCTGCAATATCCTTCCCTAGGAGCATGGCCTTGAGCTACCTTGTCTAATAAAGAAACTTGACTCAGAGTTGTTGTACATAGTATTTTATTGAGCAGGCATCTCTCCTCAGAAGCACCCTTGTATCTTAGACAATGAGTAGACGGACAGCAGAGAGACATGTGCAAAGTGCTTTTGTGTAACTGTGCTACAGCTGATGCATAGCTGTCTGACCAGACCAGCTGCAAGACTCGGAGAGTTCTGTGGCTGCAGTCACACATGGCTGGGTGCTTTTGGAGCCGCACCTGTAGCACAGCTGGCTGTTGATTCCAAATCTGGATCAGTGTACCGGCAAAAACCATCCTTGAGCCTCATCAGGAATTCATTTGTGGATTCCATGGGTTTGCTTTTTTTAACAATCTCATATACTCTCTGAAGGTTTCACAGCCTTTGGCACTCCTAGTTTGAGACCATGAATTACAGCATGTCTTGCTGCTTTCAGCAGGCGGGCCCCAGCAAGCTTATTAGGATTGGGATCAATAACTCGGTTTATGAGGGCTGCTGCTTCAGGTCAATCAACTGTTCCATTGCCATCGGCTATTTGTTGAACCCTATGAGTAGTATACCAGGCGTAGGTCTTAGCAAGCATTTCTCATCTTCGCTTAGGAGGCTGCTTAGAGTAGTAATGATCTATTGGATCAAGTCCAGGTACTTCTGAAGGGCCTCTCGATATGGTGGAAGAATTGTTTCCAGTTAAATAAATCAGCAGTGGGGAATCAGGTATGGGCCAGAACTAATTTATTTCCCATTGGAAGGTCCATTAAGGGGAGAACTTTCTCCGCAGGTTTAGGTGTAAAGTGATCTGGCGGCACTCCCTGTATGGTTTGTTTAAACCTAGGGATAAGAACAGTCACCTTGGATCCACCAGTTTGTTTGTTTTTTAATGATCAAGTTTCAGGTAACACAAAGGGCCTCTGAGAACTTAATGCCAGCCCAATTAGAATATGCGTCCTAGCTCAGTGGTTTATCTTGTTGTGGAGGCAGAGGCTGGGAGTTCAATTACCCATTGTGCCTCTCGGAAGAAATTCATGACGGAATAGGCTGACAATGGCTTCTAATGATGATACCAAGTAGTCCAGGATAAAGAGGCAGCAGCATCAGTGAGTATTAAGCATTGAGGGAACAATGGGAAGGTGCTTATAAACTGTTGGTGACCTGCATATAGGCATTTGTTTAGCCATTGTGGGAAACAGCATGTAAATAGACCTCTGTTCTGATCCATCATGGCTCTTCCCATGTTCATGTGCTTCCACTGAGGCACAGGAGGTTGGCCCTAAAGTGTTGAATCAGGTCCACCTGGAGCCTCATCAGAGTTTAGGACTGGCTGCATCATAATTGTGTTCCAAAGCTCATGCATATAGTTTGGACTTTTACTTATACAACTAACTTCCTTGTCATGCTGTTATGAAAGGTCATTTTCCCAGGAATTTATAGTATAATAATTGAGAGAACAGTGAGTTGTACTTTGACAGTAATGTTATTTCCTCATGACCGTTCATAATGCCACTAGCAGGTGGGAGGCACATATATTTTGCCATATTGTCACAAATGTGTTTGGGGCAATGGGTATAGCTAAGGAAGGTTCTTGAAAGCGAAATGGCAGATCATAGGAAATAGTTCTTTGTAGCCATATGTCCACAAGCATTTAAACAGGGCAAGGTAGGAATCTACGTGTAGTCCTGACATCATGCACCACACTCAGGGCCTGTCCAAGACATTTTGCTGCCAGAGGCAGAGACAAAATGGTGGTTACCTCATCCTTTCTGTGATCACCCACATGTCTCCCGATAACCCAACAACTTTGAGATGGACTTAGAACAGTGCTTTCTCAGCTGCTGTTCCCAGAAGCCTCTGCTGTACCTCAGGTTCATCAACATCTTCATTATTTACACTCATGGTGAAGGGGCACTAATGAAGTTCCATCAAGACTTTGACCCCCTAAGGTGACATTATGTTCCCCCCCCCACAATGTTTGAGGGGAGTATTTTGGGTTGGGGTATTTTGGGTTAGGTGGGCAGACCCTACCTGCTCTAACTCTAGGAGTGTCCCTGCCATCTGTCACTCTGTTTCTAACACTGGGAAAATTACAATCAGGGTTATGGAAGCCTGTTTATATTTATTTTCTCCAGAAATTGTTATTTAGAGTTAGAAGAAGGTGTAGTGTCTCTGGATTTGGAAGTACAAGTTCACCTAATGCTATTAAACAGTCCTTTATGACCTCTAACTTCTTTAGAATGTCTTTTGAGTTCAAACCGCACAAATCATCCATGAATAGGCTCACTTACTTTTGCTAGCTGTGGTCTTCCAAGGAGACTTCTAGAGACTTAGAAAGTTACCTGTCCTTTGGGAGAAAAACTTCAAAACCTGGGGTGGTGGTGGTGAGGGAAAATGCAAGATACAATATCTTGGAAAAAAGTCATGGCTGACTGGTTAGCTGGAACTCTGAATAGGAACGCTCTGTGACACAACATTTTGTGGCAGTCTCACTTATACGCTGTAATAGTGTCAGAGACTTGGAGTCATGGCATTTTGTTATTGTCTACTCTGGATGTCAGTGTGAGTGAGAGAGGACAATAGAATATAAGAAGCCCCCACCAGGTTCATGATAATTCATTCTGACAACAAATGCTGAGATGAACACTAGAGCTGAAACTCAAAAAAACAAAAAAACAAAAATGAATTCCTTTTCAGCAAGACTGGGACATGGCATATTTATCTGTCCTCGTGACAATGATTAGCATGAGAAAGGCAACACACAAGGACTGACCATATCTCATTTCAGTCCTGAGGTTGTAATTTTAACTTCCCTTTGGCAGTTGGCTGTCAAGCGGCCTGTACGAAGGAATATTTAAAATTCATGGCCTTTGCTCCAAGCATTTACAGCACCAGAAGATCACCTTGATAAAACTTTGCACCTGCAATGCTGTACAGAATTTCTTTACAACTCATTCTACTCTGGTGTTTTTTATATATACAACCAACCACTGTGCCCTCTTCCTTTTCTCTCTTTTCCCTCAACTGGCTCTTTGTTGTCCATACACTCACAGAGGTAACTAGAACTTTCAGCAAAGTGTCCTACCCACTTGGTCCTGAGGCATATAGTCTGGCCTTTAGAAAAACCTCTCAGGATAGCCACAGAAATGGCAGAAGCACTGAGGGCATTTTCAAATATTTTTGCAACCAGACACAGAGTATCTTTGCCAGCACAAGTGCCTGTTTGGCCAGGAAGGAGTTAAAAAGATCTGCTCCTGAAAGTCAGCTATTTGTGTCCTGACTGACAGGGTCAGAGGAACAGAATGCCCCAAACCTGGAGTTGTGTCAGGAGCCTGGTCTCAGAAATCCTCAGAGAATGTTTGCTGAAAGTACTCAGAGCTGGGGAAAATGCAACTGCTCTTATCCTTTTGTAATGATGAGGTACTTTAAATATGCCTTATAAAATTGTATAATTCCCTGGAGAGACATGGCAAAATGTCCCTTTCTGGAGGACTGTCATTACATTACTCTCTATATAAAGCAAACCTGTTTTTGTTTGTTTGTTTGTTTTGTTTTTACTATTCAAAGAAAACCTGTTATTTGACTGTTTTCTGTGACTTTTCATTGCCCTCTGTATATCTCGCTTCCCTGTTGACAAAGCTGCAACAATATGTCTATTATAGAAGGCTCTCGCTGTTAAGCCTGTTCCATGCATGGTCAGTCTTTTAACAAAATGTTTTCTTTCCCTTTTGAAATGTTTTGAGGATCAATATTTCAGCACATGCAGCTTGGATTCTTTCCAAGTTAAACAAAAAGTGGGTGCAACCAACCTACTTGCCTTCAAGAAAAGCAAGATTGTCTTTTTCAATTTGTGTGAGCTATTTTATATCTTGAGATGTTCAAGGTAGCCTGCTTCTGCATCTTGGGGGACACAGTTTCACATTTTAAAAATAAAACCTTGAAAACTCTTTGATCCCACTTCCCCAAATTCAACACAGAGTAAGAGCAAACTGTCTGCTACACCTGTGCCAGATTTGGTGCTGATCTGAAGTCTAGCTTAAAAGTTACAATTTTTTGTTTGGGCTGTTCCCATTTTTAGAATTGCCTTGTGGAACGTTGATTTGCTGCTGCACAATAACACAGCTGTTCTACTGTGCAGCTATAATACCTTGCCATTATACTTTACACTGTCTGGCACTCAGTTTTTCCTGATGATCTCCTAATCGAGAAACTTTCTAAGTCAGATGTAGCTTTCTCAACTGGTTGACAACAGCAATGTAATATTTCACCACCTAATGACTTGCTGTTGAATGCCTGAAACATTTCTTTGAGGTGACATGAAACATCAGTTTGATCTGTGTTGTTGCAGAGAGGTGTTTCAGTCACACTGCTCATTCCTTGGTGCTATGAGCACTGAGCAATGAATCTGAACAAATGAATCAGCCCCTCTGTTCCTCTCTACCTTTAAGCAGCTTCTGAAAATATCTGTGGTTTGCATGCTTGTTTGTGTTTAGAAGAACTTGTGCTGGGCTGTATTTAGTAATTGCCTTAATCTGCCTCAGCCATGTCCTTCTAGGTTGTTACTGTAGTACTAACATCACAGCTGAGAATTTATGGCTAGAAGTCAGTTGCTGCAGCTATCTTGTTCAGTTCTTATGATGTTATAAGGTACAACCTTGCTTTGGCCATTTTGGGGGAATTAAAAACCTCCTATCCCCACCACCTAGGTATGGGGATATTTTTTCTTTCATTTAACACAGCTGGTGGATTTTCAACTATGTCCCACAATGACTCTTTTTGGATAAGTAGCTGGATTTTCTGCTGCCAAGTGGAGTAGTTTTCCCCATTTAGCTTCTTTATACTCAGTCCTGACATCATTATTTCACTGGCCATTTTCGCAGACTGTAAATAAAGCTGTTTTACTCACTTCTGCTGCTTGTACTTGTCTTGGCTCACTTCTTCTGGATTCTCTCAGGTCAGCAATCGTCTTGGCTGCTTCCTGGGCGTATACCTGGGCCCATAACCATTGAGTTGCAGTATTACCAGGATGCGCTAAGTGGCGCTAAGCAGTAGAATTCCCCAGAGAGATGAAGACACCAGGCAATAAGACAGGGTTGATAGCAGAAAAGTTGTATTAACTCAGTTTGTTTGTAGAATATATACATACACACACAGCTTTGTCCTTGTTTCCAGTCCCGTAGTCATACACAGCAGTTCCAACAGAGTTCAGGCATAAATCAGGTCAAAGTCCTTGTAAATCAATTCAGTAGTCATATACCATATATTCAGTCCAGCAGTCAGAGTCCTTCTCCAATATTCTTCACGGCGACACAGCATCTTCCACAACCACAGCACCATGACACCACAGAGTATGTGTGCTGGGTCTGCTTGCTTTATCCCAGGGTTAGCCAATCCTGGGATTTCTTTCTCAGCTGATACGAGTCTTTGTATTAGCCCAGCTGCATAAATTCTTGCTTTACTTATCTCAAACCTGTCACATTGTTACTTGTAACTCATTAACTTTTCAAATAAGAGTCTAACAAAGATACATTAAAAAAAAACAATAAGAAGAAATTTGGTCACTTTATTGATTATAATGAGTAAACTATTCCTGTTACTTTCATAGTTACTTCTCAAGGTAAGAATACTTTGAAAACAACAGAAACAAAGGCTCAATATAAGAAACAACAACAACAACAACAACAACAACAACAACAACAACAACAACAACAACAACAACAACAACAACAACAACAACAACAACAACAACAACAACAACAACAACAACATCTTGCTGGCCTCCAAAAACATCAGGTAGAGAAGATGTCAGAAAATTACAAATTCAAGATCTTGTGTATATCTATCTGTTATATAAAACCAGTTCAATGTTTTTATAATTTTGATTGACTGTGCCTGGTATTTTGGAATAATAATATTTATGTCCCATTATGGCACTTTCCGAGACCTTCCCCACATACTGCTACTCAATCAGGCATGGCAAGGGACAACAACAGGAGCACTAGCCTTTTTGCTAGTGGTTCCCCTTTTGTGAAACTGCCTCCCTAGAGAGTCTCACTTAGCAAAAAACTTCTTCCAGCCATTTAGTATTGTAGTCCTCTATCCTGTTTTGTTCAGGTTTCTCTGCCAATGCTTTTACTGTGGTTATAATTTATTACAAACTACATTTCTGTTACCTCTTGGTGCAGATTTCATTTTGTGACATTTTCTCTTTGGCTTTTAAAAATGGTTTTTAGATTTTTCATGCACTTATAAACCACCAGCTAACACCAGTTACTGGGCAGTCTAAGAGATTGAATATAATTATATTAGTCTCATCCAATAGATTCATTAAATAAGTGGAATTTGTTAAGTCAAGAACACTAATTTAAATGTCAGCCTACTCTATTGCTCTGCTCTAGTTGGGGTTCATAATTTGGTTTCATATTAAAAATCTGACAAATAAATAAATAGCACATGTTTAATCCCTCCTTGCTTTTCCTCTTCAAAATTGTTCTTAATATAACTTATTGTGTATTGTATTATTCTTATATATCATGGACCAAGGGCAAAAATCTCATTGATTTAATGCCTCTGGAATGTGCCCTTCTATTAATGGGAACACTGTTCCATTTTCTTTTTCACTCAGCCTGTCAGCTCTTGGTTGTATATATTTTTCATGGCATACCTTTTTCAGTTCAATAATGGTAAGTTCCTCTGCCAGTCTTCAAGTCTAAAAATAAAACTCATACATCAGTTTAGCTGGAAAAGGGTTTGAAAACAATTCTTTGTTATGTCAAAACAAAATATTGTTCTGTAAATACTCGTGCTGAATGAAATACACACAGTTTTATATGAGATACAACACTACCCTGTGGGTAAACCCTGGATGCGTTTCTGAGTCCAAATGCTGAGGTTTTGGCTGTGGTGACAAGTGCATTTTCACAGTTAAAACTAGTGTGCCAGCTGCACCCGTTCCTGGAGAGGTCAGCTTTGGCCGCTTTGACACATGCCTTAGTTACATCCTGGCTGGATTACTGTAATGCACTCTATGTGGGGTTACCTATGGAAAGTGTCAGGAAACTTGAGTAGGTCTAAAACACAGCAGCCAGATTGCTGACTGGGGCTGGTTACAGGGATCACAAAACCCCACTGTTACAACAACTCCACTGCTGACAATCCATTCAGAGTGCTGGTTATAACCTATCAAGTCCTAAATGGCTTGAGCTCCAGTTATCTCAAGCGCTGCATATTCCTTTATGAACCTGCTTGAGTGTTAAGATCATCAAGAGAAGCCTTCCTCTTGGTCCTGCTACCTTTCACAGGTGTATTTGGTGGGGACATAGGAGAGACCCTTCTCTGTTGGTGCTCCCACTCTGGAACTCCCTCCCACAGGAGGCTGGACTGCCTTCATCTTTACTGTCCTTCTGCAAGCAGCTGAAGACCTTTCTCTTCTGGCAAGCTTTCCCTGAGTGACTGGCTGCTAAGTGGAATTTTTCAAATGGATTGTTGTACCATGGAACGCATTTTGTTGTTGCTTATATTTTTTGGTTTTGAATTCATTGACCCTTTTTGATTGTGTACTCATTGTTACTAACTTAAATACTGTCTTTTAATTGTTGTAATCCACCTTGGGTCCATTTTAAGAAGAAAGATGGATTTTAAAAAATTTAAATAAAAATAAATAATAAATATTATTATATGCCAGTCATATTTCTGTATTTTAAAAATATATGTAAAAACATTTCCACTCACATGGTCTTTATTTTGTTTTGGCTTATTACCAAGTTAATGTGCACAGAATTGTGGTTGTAAGACCCTGATGTTGGGAAAGTGTGAAGGCAAGAGGAGAAGGGGACGACAGAGGATGAGATGGTTGGACAGTGTCGCCGAAGCTACCAACATGACTTTGACCAAACTCCGGGAGGCAGTGGAAGACAAGAGGGTCTGGCATGCTCTGGTCCATGGGGTCACAAAGAGTGAGACACGACTTAACTAAACAACAACAACAAAAATTAGTGGAAATCACTACTAAATACAGAATTATCATTGTATAGAACATGTGGTGACTCCATTTGAATTTTGGGGGTACATGAGATGCTCAAGGAGTGGTATGAGAGTGACATTTCACCATGAGTTTTCATGGCCAACCCACCTCCCCTGAGTCCTAGTACGACACACTATCCACTAAGACACAGTGGCTCCCCCCACTAGAACCTTTATCATCCCTAATTACTGGGTCTGAAGGCAGCTGCAGTCCAACACTATAGGGAGACAGTTTTGTTGCTTCTGGGAGGAGGGGAGACAGTGAAACATGTTTCCCCTGAGTCCCAAGACCAAAGTGTTGTTTCTTATCTACAGCTGATAAACAGGTGAAAGTCTATTGGGCTCTGTGTCTCAGTTGCAGTCAACTGAGTTATGGATGCTGCTCAGTACGACATATATCTTCCAGCTTTATGTAAAGAGAGATGAACTTGACTGCAAACTGGCACTGACAAGCTGCACTGAAATATTTACTACCATCTTCCTCCCTGCTGTGATGAAAAACCTGGCAGAAGCTCAAGTTCCTTTGCAAAGATTACATCCTCACCTTGCAGCATGATGACGGTGCTCAGTGCTCTCTCCTTTCCTACTGCATTTTTTTAAAAAAGGAGTTCATAAATAGCTATTAATGCAGGCTGACCGAAGATATTTTGCTACTTAAGGCAAGGGACAAGATGGGGTCCTTCTCCCATTCCATCTATGGGAATGGCCAGGGCTTTGCTCAGAACAGCTGAGGGCAGCAGAGCAAGTTTAGGAGATCAGGACAGAGCACAAAACAAAACACAGCCCTCTTCCCTAAAAGAAGGAAACAACCCAAGGACCCAGGACAAACGATTTGGCAATAGATGTTGCTGCCCTCCATTCCCTATCCCAGCATCTGTCAACTGAGAAGCTTGTTGACCCTGCCTACCGTGAGGGCTGGCTCTGTTATTGGCCACATTCACTTATCTCATAGACTTAGACCAGGGTTCTAGATCCTGTGGACTTTCAGATTTCACTGAACAAGAGTTCCCACCATTCCTGACTGGCTCACACTGATGGAAGGTGAAGTCCCACAACATTCATTCATTCATTCATTCATTCATTCATTCATTCATTCATTCATTCATTCATTCATTCATTCATTCATATAAATACAATATAAACTCTGACCCCACCATTCCCCATCATAATAATAATTAGATAATAAACCTCAAACTCATAAAACAAATGAAGCAAAGCAAAGTGTTCTGCGTATATACAACCCCATGGTGCCTAAAGCATTCTCTGGGCGATTTACAATTTAATTATCCAGACTAGACATTGCCCCCCACCCCGGTGAGTTGGATACTCAATTTACCAGAAGGATGGAAGGCTGAGTCAAGCTCAAGCTTGCTACCAGGACTGAACTTGGGGCAGGAGCAGTCTCCACTGCAGTACTGCAGCTTAATCACTACACCACAAGGCTCAGTGAGATTTTGTCCCCACAGGAGGTTCTGTTGATGTTCTCAAGATATGTTTGTCAGTACCCCATAATTCTAGTCTTCATATCCAAATCGTCATCGTCATCAGTAACACCTTTCCTTTCCACTACTAAAGTGAGACTCAAGGCAGCTTACAATTGTAAAACATAATAAAAACAACAGTGCAAACTGATTCACCCATCAAAATAAATAAATAAAGGCAACAAATCTTAAAACATGTGAAATCACCCCAACAAATAAAGCACAGGCCAGTTTCAAAAAAGGTGTCTTCACACCCTTCCTAAAAGCAGCAAGAGTGCAAACTCTCTGCAGTTCTGAGGAGATCTCATTTCGTGGTTTGGGAGCCATGCAAGAGAAAGCCCCTTTCAGCGAGCCTGTCAAGCAGGCCTCCGAGCTGTTGGTAGTCTAAAGTGAGATACTTTTGAAGATCTTGACATTCAGACAGTTAATAGTGAGACCGTTGGCCCCTTAATTAGCCAAACAGTTGGGTATACCATTCGTTGCTGGATGGCAACTCCAAGAATGCTGCAGGCAGCCTCAACAAACTTATTTCAGAAATTGTAACTGGAGTACTGGAGAAATGCACACAGTCGACCCACTAAGCATCTATATACCTGAGTGTGGATGTTTCCTGCTGAGATAATATCACAGAGTTATATGAGTGATGGCTGGGCATGAGCTTTGCCAAGAGTCTTTGGTTCTGGAGTGGTTACAACATTTGTATCTGACTCTGAGAAATTTAAAACTAAAAGTAATTTCCTTTAAATGCCATCCCTTCTTCTGTCACTCTTCCCACAGTTTTGGGAAGGGGTTACATGCATTACCGCTTTCTCAGCTGAAATTCTTACTGACAAGGCACACTGTACTGTATTTGGTTGATCTGTGCTGCTTCTTTATGTGCCGTTTTGATTGACAAAAGCTGTTAATTCCCAGCTACAGGGCTCACATAATACTTCTGAATCAGAATCAAATATTCTAATTGGATTCCAGAGCAGATCAGTTGCACAGCTCCGGTTGAAACCATGTGTAAAAAATTATGCTGCTAGTTCAGTTACTTCTAGAGGCTTCAAGGGTGTGTTAAGGCTTTGCATGTTGGCCTCAGAATTTGTCTGCGTAAGCAAAATATACTGCTGACACCAAATGTAATCTATAGAATGAGCTCCCCTATGCCTGCAAAACTAATCAGCATGGGCAGCATAAATGTTCCCACATATGGTCTCCTGGGCCAATCAGGATAGGACAGGATAGTTCACTTCCCAGTGGTTCATGTGGGTCACAGAGTTCTAAAACCTGTTCCTGCTGGCCTCTGGTGTCCTTGCAAGTTCATAGAAGGGGTCACACAATCTTCTTTATCCAATCACAAGTGGATAAAACATATCCTTTCTGGAAACAGTGATATGAAGGGCCCATTTCTTGTTCCAGAGTAAATTGACTAGGGGCATCTTTTATTCCAGTGTACACTACGTCATATTTGGACACACAGCAACAAACTGCATAGGGACGTGGTGGCGCTGCGGGCTAAACCGCAGAAGCCTGTGCTGCAGGGTCAGAAGACCAAGCAGTCGTAAGATCAAATCCACGCGACGGAGTGAGCGCCCGTTGCTTGTCCCAGCTCCCGCCAACCTAGCGGTTCGAAAGCATGCAAATGCACGTAGATCAATAGGGACCAACTCGGTGGGAAAGTAACAGCTTTCCGTGTCTAAGTCGCACTGGCCATGTGACCACAGAAGATTGTCTTCGGACAAACGCTGGCTCTATGGCTTGGAAACAGGGATGAGCACCGCCCCCTAGAGTTGAACACGACTGGACAAAAATTGTCAAGGGGAACCTTTACCTTTACCTTTACACTACGTCATATTTGGATACACAGCAACAAACTGCATCACTTCAGATTAAATATGATAATAAAATACATAGTTTCAAGTCATATGGCCTTTGTTTTGTTCACATGGTGGTCACATGATCACATATTGACAGGAGGTGAGCTCACCCTACCTATCACCCTTTTTAATTTCAGATGAAGAGATACCTGTAACAAGGGATGGGCATGAATCACAAGTTTGACAGTTTGTGCCACTTCGTTTATTGGCCGAACAGGTGTCCAACACTTTGTAGCTCTACCTCCTCTGGTAACTGCCCACTCAGAGGAAGCCAGGTGGGCGTCCAACGGAGGAGGCGGGACTGCAAAGTGCTGAACACCTCTTTGGCTGATAAACGAACTGCCACAAACCACTGAACCAGTGGTTCATTCTCATCTCTAGTTGTAACAAGTTTAAACAGTGTAGATACGGCCAATGTGGTCTAATGGATAGAGTGGCAGATGAGGGCTCAGGAAGCTTGAGTCTGAATCCTCACTCAGCCATGGAAACTCACTGGGGGAGTGGAACCACTCCTTAAATACCACACTTACCTGGAAAGCCCTATTATGGTCACCATAAGTTGGTTCCAGCTTGACAGCACATAATAACAACAAAACATATAAAACAACTCTCTGAAAGATGGGTGATGATCATCATTCCCATTTATTGAGGATTGCTGCCATTCAGAGCCCTGGCTTCCCACAGTGAACAAAATTAAGAGGCCCTTTGTTAGTGCAAGAACACGGAAAATTCAGCAGAGTTAGTAGAATAAAGTCCAGTCAGGGCAGTCCAAAAGAATCACACACACGCACGCAGCTTTACCAACACCAGTGTGTATTTACAGGCTGTATACAGCAGTCCAATCCGGCAGCATAACAGCATAACACTCATCAGAACAGGAGGAAGTGCATCTACTGTACAGAGTACACATATATACTTATGCACATCTATCTGTGTCCAATCACATTAGACATTGCATCATATATAGGTCAGCCCTCATGAGTCATCATGACTCAGCATTTCTACACACCTGTTCATTATGGCTGCTCATTAACATACCTTATTCTGCTCAGGCCTGTAAATTTACCTTGACACCATGCGTAGGCAGGGAAACTAATATCTGCTGTTTTGTGTTTTGATGGCTCAGTCACAAAGGTCAGCCAGAATCACAGTCCTGGAACACTTGCAGATGGTAGCTCCTAATGATGTGCTGTTTGCAACATACAGTTAGACCGTAACAATCTAAATGGAGTTTTCATACCATACATGAGTTAGAGTTGGGCAAAAGAACATGTGGCTTCCAGATGTCATTGGCAGCAATTCAGATCAGCTCTAATCTGCTGGCATAGCCAATGGTGAGGGATGATGGGGAACTAGCAACATGTGGTGGTTTGCAAGTTCCCCATTGCTGGTTAAAAGCTTTTTTAAAGAGCTAATTGAAAAGTGTATCTCCACTGATACCACCTTGCATACGCATAGATCAGCTCCCTCCAGGAAAACCTCTGAGGCAATCACTGCAATAACCCAATATATGAATTTTCCTATCCTTCATGTCACAGGGCTTTATGGATTGCTTTGAAGAGTTAAAAACGTATTCTTTTCAGTTTAGCTATCCCATTAGCTCATCCTTGTGTTGTCAGGTAGCACCGATATAAACTGGGCTGCTTTCCCAGGTATGTGATAAGAAGGTGTCTGTAGCTTCTTCTAAGAAGTGAGGCCATGTCTGGAAGGAAGAGGGCTACCAGCTCCTCGTAACGATGCCAAATGTATTTTAGCTTCTGGAATGAAATTATGTTGACCCTTTTGAGGGTTTTCTAGGTATAGAATATTCAGAAGTGTAGTTTACTATTCCCTCCTTGGGGGGGGGGGGGAATCATGGGACTGTACATCTTTCCCACAGCCCTATAGGTTGGCTCTCCCGAAATCCACAGCAGGGAATTGAACTCCCAGCCTCCCGCTCCACAGCCAGATACTTAACTCACTGACCTATCCAGTCAGCTGGAAGGAAAATAAGTCAGTATAAAAGCACTGCCTCTTATTAGTTGTTTTCTTTCTGCTTAGGAAGGCCTAGACAGTGAGACCTCAAGGAATTGGTGGATCAGGTGAAGAAACTCTGAGAGACCTGCCAGCACCTTCCGTTATAAAGGCATGGGGCTTTCTTTGTATAGTCATGTGAAAAAGAAAGTACATCCTCTTTGAATTCAATGATTTTACATATCAGGGCATAATAAAAATCGTCTGGTCCTTAGCAGGTCTGAAAATTAGGTAAAATACAACCTCAGATGAACAACAACACATGACATATTACATTGTGTCATGATTTATTCTACAAAAATTAAGCCAACACAGAGGAAACGTGTGAAAAACTAAGTATACTTTATGATTCAGTAGTTTGTAGAACCACCTTTAGCAGCACTAACTTGACGTAATAATGTTCTATATGACTTTATTAGCCTTTCACATTGTTGTGGAGGAATTTTGGCCCACTCTTCTTTACAATGTTGCTTCAGTTCACTGAGGTTTGTTGGCATCTGTTTATGCACAGCTCTCATAAGGTCCCACCAGAGCATTTCAATCAGGTTGAGGTCTGGACTTCGACTGGGCCATTGCAACATCTTGATTTTTTTCCAGCTATTTTGTTGTAGATTTGCTTGTGTGCTTTGAATCCTTGTCCTCTTGCATGACCCAATTTTGGCCAAGCTTTAGCTGTCAGACAGATGGCCTCACATTTGACTCTAGAATACTTTGGGATACAGAGGAGTTCATGGTCGACTCAGTGACTGCTAGGTGCCCAGGTCCTCTGGCTGCAAAACAAGCCCAAATCTTCACCCCTCCGCCACTGTGTTTGACAATACGTATGAGGTATTTGTGCCGATACAGTGTGTTTGGTTTTTGCAAAATGTGGCACTGTGCATTGCAGCCAAACATCTCCACTTAGGTCTTGTCTGTCCAAAGGAGATAGTTCCAGAAGTCTTGTGGTTTGTCCAGATGCAACCCTTCCCAGATTGATGGGCAGCAACAATTGCTTCTCTGTGATCATTGCTGATATGTTTCCTTCTTGGCATTGTGTTAACACACACCTAAATGCTCCAGACCAGCAAATTACTAAAACTTCGGCTTTCATAGAGGTGGTCACACTTGCTGATAATCAAGTACCTGTACTTGTTTGGTTAGCAGCACCTGGATGCTACTTAGCTTCTTAATAATCATGGAAGCAGGAAGGGTGTACTTAGTTTTTCGCACATGGCTTCTACATTTTGGCTTTATTTTTGTTAAATAAATCATGACAAGGTGTTATATATCATGTATTGTTGTTCATCTGATGTTGTATTTACCTACTTTTCAGATCTGCTAAGGGCCAGATGATTTTTATTATGTCCTGATATGTAAGACCATAACATTCAAATAAGGTATACTCTTTTTTTCATATGACTGCATATCTACCACATACTGTTCCACATTACTATAGTCAATAAATCCTGTATTGCAGAGGAAGGGTGATTTTTTTCTCCAGAGCCTTTGCATATGTAACCTTGCAGCCCAACAGACAGAGGCACATATGCTCTAAGCATACATCTGAGATATATGGCAGCATGAGCAGCCTGTGGTCCAAGCAGGAGGGGAGGGGGCTAATCTGATGGACTGCCATAATATGATTGCCTAGATCAAGAAGGTTCAGCTCAAGTAGCACTGGCACTGCCTAACAATGCGATTTGTATTTTTAAACCCCAATTGCTTCTCATGTAAATGCTGAAGGTAAGCAGGTAAGCAGCCTATCTTGAACCCAGTGTTCCCTCTGTAGAGCAATACACTATGGGCTTTCCCTTTGAAAACCAATTTCAAAAAAATTCCCTGCAGTTTTGTCATCAGCACTTATCCTACTGTTGCGAATCTGTATGGACCCCTGTCCTATATAATGCACTACAAAATTTTAGGAAGATTAGCTAGCAATGCAAATGAATATTCCTTTGTACCTATCAGATATTCTAAGACTTTACCTCCAAGGAGGAAAATAGCACATTTTGCTTAATTAAGGTGGGCACATAGGCGGGGAAACTAATCTCTGTTGGTTTACAGATAACACAAAGAAAGATAGCCTGAAAACTCTTTCCTTTTGTTGTTGTCACTTGTGGTAGGTGGAAAACCAGTCCCTCCATGCAAAGCCAACTTAATGAAGGGCTGGGACAAGATAAAGCAAACTGAAGATATACTTACATGCATCACTGCATATGTTCAGGTCCAGAACTCCATTGACCTCGCAAGCGTATTTATGGAAGGGTTGCTTCTCCTAAACCTCCTAATTAAAGTTGTAAATCTCATTGTTTGCAGTTGAATTCTTTTCGATAGGAAAGGAAATGGTGGATGAGGGAATGGGGGACACAGAAATGATAAAATAAGCTCTAAGCCTTTTCTCCCAAATATTATTTGCCTGTTATTTGACCCTTTAAAAAGAAAAAAAATCCAGTGGTGTCTAGGCTTGCAAAGATATGGGGAATTAAACCATCCCGAGGCTATGGCTGGCCTCGGTTTGTCTTTTCCTTCTTTAATGAGATATTTCAGAATTTAATGGGAAAGCAGCCAAGCTCCACTATCTGAAGTAAATCATCAATGCCACTTTGTAAACTTACGGGAACCTTTAGGTTACTGTGCCTGACATAAGCCAAGACCTTTCCCTTGTGAGTCTTTTCTTACTCCCACAAGCCCTGGAGGTAAAAGGCTATTTGAATTTTAACTTAATGCAGATTAGCTGGTAAGAACACATTAATAAGTGCAGCGGGCAACTGAGTGTTTTAATTACTGAGGCTCTAAGTGTCAAAAGAAGGCAAGAGGAGAAGGGGACGACAGAGGATGAGATGGTTGGACAGTGTCACTGAAGCTACCAACATGAATTTGACCAAACTCCGGGAGGCAGTGGAAGACAGGAAGGCCTGGCGTGCTCTGGAATGACTAAACAACAACAACAAAGTGTCAAAAATATGATTAGAGTCTATGGCCAAAGTCCTGTCAGAAACAGTGTAACTCACAGTTACGGTGGCAAATTGCTGCGAGTTATGACATATATTATCTGTTGTATAGCAAGTTGTGAAGCACACAATAGGCAATGCCTACACTGACTTTGTAACTTTCAGCAATTTGCTGCCAGAAATGATGCCATTTGAGCTACACCAGCAACGGGACCTTTGCCTATGTAATCTGCTGCACAGCTGGGCTTGGCAATTGAAATCTGGAACAGAGAGAACTATTTTACACAAAGTACTGTGAGGTCAGGAAGTATGAAAGTTGAAGATCTGTAAAGCTGTAGTTCCCAACCGTGGGTCCCCAGGGCTTCTTGAACTATAGCTCCCAGAAATCCTGGCCAGCACAGGTAGTGGTGAAGGCTTCTGGGAGTTTTAGTCCAAGAACATGTGATGATTAAGAAATAATGAGAAACCAAACATAAAAAACAAAAACAAAAATTGGTTCTCTTTTTTGATTACATCGAGCATACCTTGCTATGATCATATCATTTGAAAAAAGATGCTTTACCCTCTGAGTAATAAAGAAATGTGATGCAAAGTATTCTTTCTCTTGATTTGTTGTCTACCAACACAGAACCAAATTTTAGTGATGAGGGGACAGACAGCAATCAGAATGCTGGAAAATCAGGGGTTTCAACGGAACAAAAAGGAATGCCACCTTGGCAGAGAATTTTTTAAAACTCACTTTGCTGTTTTGCAGTAACTTTGAGATACAGTACTTTTCAGTTTTTGCCATGGGTTAGGTTACTTCTTCTGGGAGATTCTACACATCCCTAATCAGAATTTTTCCTTCCTGATTTTTGCAGAGAGCTAGGTTTTTCTGTGCTCTATGAATTCTGATTTCCTAAAAATTCCTTCTTTCCTTTTCTTTCTTTACTCTCCCATCCATATACATGCATTGATGGGGTTCAGACCTCAGACTATTTTATTTTTTACACACACACACACACACACACACACACACACACACACACACACACACACACACACACACACACACACACACACACACACACACACACACACACACACACACACCCTCTAATTTTCCTTGACCAAGTAGCATCAGACAACTGTGTTTTTAATTTGATTTTATTTTATAAAATGCTCCCAATGAAACATTACTCATGGATACTGTGGGAAATGCAAATGGCGACTTGACTCTTTTCAGTGGGATAGCCTTCCTCCAGAAGATACAAATTCAGAACCTCCGTGAAATAGGGATGGAGACTGAGAAAAGCAGATTGTTTGAGCTGCCAGTTCAGGCAATAGCACTGCACTGCACTGTGAACTCCAGATTGATCTGATGGGGCCTGGGGACACAGAAAGGTGTCCCTCAGTGAGTATGTTGCCCTGACCCTCTGAAATCTACACTGACCTTGGTTCTTGAACATGATAAAGAAAAAATGTACCACTGAGCATAACCAGTTTATGTTTTCTATTATTTCAGAGCAATTACCATGCAGTCTATAAAAATGGTATAAAGAAATCTGGGTGAGGAGGTGCAAATGATAATGATTAATTGTAGTGTACAGATATATTCAAAAATGATCCCTTGAGGTTTTACTAAATTAAATTCACCTCTTCCCTAATGGGACATGAAAGCAATTCTTTCTTATTTCTTACTCTGACAGTGAACTTGGGTCCTAGGAGATAACTGCTACGCTGGTGCAAGGTGCAGACAGAGATGGATTGGGAACCATACAGAGGCAAAAATGTTATCTAAAATGATCTTTCTAGCTTTATAATCTGTCACTATTCTGAATTATGCTCCGCACATACAAACTTACAGAGATATATGAAACTTCTTCAGAGTTTGGCTCCAGAGACCTGGCAAGAAGCACAGTGTGTGGTTTTTTTTAAAAAGAGAGCTGTATTCTTGTCCAAAAATAAAATATTGGTCAGAAAAAATATTACACTAACTGGAGTTTTCCATTGCTGAGCCAGTACCCTAAGTGATACATCTTACATCAGAGTTAAAGTTAGCTGTTCTAAGCTCCACTTTCCTGAGGGAAATTCAGTCAACCTGCTTCACTGGAAATAATTCATTTTACTCTCATCTTCACCCAGACTTCACAATTATATCAAACAGTGAATATGTTTGTAATTTTATGGGGTTTATCTCAGTTTGTGTGATCTCAAAAGGGGTCTCAAGAAAGAATAAGAACTTTTAGATCACATACTTTATCCCACTCCAAAAAGCCAAGTAAATGCTATTTTTAAGTGAATTGGGCAATAGACTTGTTTATTATGTGCCATCAAGTTGCTTCTGACTTAAGGTTTTCCAGGTATGTGAGATATTCAAGCAGCAATTTACTATTATAGCAACTTGTGAGTTTCCATGGCCAAACAGGGATTTGAACACAGGTCTCTTGGCTCCCAGTCTGGCACTCTGTCCACCACGTCACATCATGGGCATCTACAGCAAATATTATAACCCATACTGCTGCCCCTCATAGTTGTCCTTCTGAAAGGGTGACCAGATGAAGAAGAAGACAGAATTCCCATTCCTATCACAGTTTTGCAGAGGAAGATATTTCCGCAGGTGAATTAGCAGTTCTATCTGCTGAAAATTCCTCTCCTAAGCAGCCATTGACCTCTTTTTCATCTACCCATCCTAGCTATGAATAAGCAGCCATACTGGCTGGAGAATTCAGGGTAGGTGTAGTACATGGTTGGCACTCCAGATGGTTTGGACTACAACTCATGATTATGGGGAAAGCGTAAAGCCAAGTATGAGTAGAAAGTAGAGATGGGCATGAACTGCCAGTCTGGCAGTTCATGCTGATTTGTTTATTGGCCAAACGGGTGTTCGGCGTTTCAAAGCCCTGCCTCCTTCATCGAGTAATCCACTTAGAGGGAGCGTCCAGAGGAGGCAGGGCAGGGAAGACAGGCCGCTGCCTCTGAGTGGGTGTCTGCCAGAGGAGGCAGGTCTTTGAAGTGCTGAACACCTGTTTGGCCAATAAATGGACCAGTGGTTTGTGTCAATCTCTAGTCAGAAGTATAGACCGTGTTTCTTGCATTATGTACACTTCCTATAGTTCATTTAGCAATTATAATCCCTCCAGTTCAGTAAGATCTCTTTACAATCCCTTTTATTTTCAATACTCTGTAAAATGCTGTTGTCAGTAAACCTGGCCACCTCACTGACCACCTGGAACTTCAAATAATATGTGAACAAGTTTAAAAGTACCCCAGGGGATGGGGGTGGGGTGGGTAAGGGCGCAATTTCTCACATACTTCCATTGTGAGTATGGTTCATTTATTTCTTCTTCCTGTTCCTTAATTAGTTCTGTTATTCTGTCTGAGGCCCCATCCAACTCACTGTAACGGTTAGTCAGCCTTTGATGAGGAATTAAGTGAAAATGTTTATTTATTTTCTTATTGTTTTGCATCTCTATGCTGCCTTTCTCACTGCAGAAGAACTTAAGATGGCTGTGCTTTTTTCAAGCTCCAAACAAGGAGAGGTGACACAGACAATGGGTTTATTCAACCCTATTCAGTTTTTGGGCAACCAAGTCAGCTAAATGTGTGAAAAGGCAGAGGAAGCTAGCTTCAAACATACCTAATGTATCACTTGTTTGCTCACATGGTGTGAGAGGTATGAAGAAATTTGTGCAAGCCAGAACATGGGGGGGGGTAATCAAGATTCTGGCTCATGTGGAGATCCTCATGGGCTGACAAATCTCACCTCATCAGATTTGTTCCTTCATAAAAGCAAAGCAATGATGAAATCATGAGCTAGCTTGTTCTTCCTCTTTGTGCGTTTATTCTGTCCCGATACGAACAGGGCTACATCAGAGGACTGGAAACCAAGCCCTATGAGGAGAGACTGAAAGAACTGGGCATGTTTAGGCTTAATAAAAGAAGACTGAGGGGAGATATGATAGCACATTTCAGATACCTAAAAGCCTTTCATACAGAGGAGGGGCAGGACCTGTTCTCCATTATCCCAGAGTGCAGGACACATAATAATGGGCTCAAGTTACAGTAAGTCAGATTTTGATTGAATATCAGGAAAAACTCCCTTAACTGTTAGAGCAGTATGACAATAGAACCAATTACCTCGAGAGGTGGTGAGTGCTCCAATGTTGGAGGTATTCAAGAGAAATTTAGACAACCACCTGGCAGATATACTTTGATTTGTATTCTTGTATTGAGCAGAGGATTTGACTCGATGGCCTTATAGAACCCTTCCAACTTCATGATTCTATGAGTCTACAATATATGTTATATTAGATATTCACAAGGATAGGACTGGAATGGTGGTGGGAAAAGTGATGTAGTGGAGCCAGGGATGACAGTGTTGGAGCCTTGGGACCTTCTTGGTAGCAGGGGCTATGATATCATCAGCCACCTACTCACCTCTGGCCTTCCTATTGGCTTTGCTCCCAGAGCTAAGTTGCAATTTTCACAGTACTCGAGTAAGAAAACAATCTTCCCAAGAGCAATTATGCTATTGCAAGTTACCCCTTTCATAAAGCAAAGAATCTGAGGATAGTTTGATCATTTGTTGAAATGGACTGATCCAGCTGTCTGCATTTCTGGACTTTCCTTATTAGGGAAGGCTGGCTGGATAAGCTTAGTGGTTTAGGTATCTGGCTGTGGAGCTAGAGTTTGGGAGTTTGATCCCTCACTGTGCTTCCTGTGAGTAGAGCCAGCATATGAGGCCTTGGGCAAGCTGCAGAGTCCTAAAATGCTCCCAGAAGAAGGGAATCCTGAGTATTCGCTGGAAAAGATCACCATAAGTATGAACTGACGTGATGGCACAATTATTATTATGAGAGGCAGGTTGGCTGTGGGGACTGTAAGGATGAACATTCGCACATCCAAATTTTCCATGGGAAGAGACATGGAACAATAATTCCTCTTTATTTCTTATAACATCTACTTCTGCCCTCTTGCAGAATGATTTTGTCCATGAAATCCTCAGAGCTTCAACGTTTTTACAGAACTTTGTAAACGTTTTTACATAGTTAATTACCTAACTTGCTCAGTAGCCAGAAAAAGAAACATTACTATTTATATTTTCTCAAAAGCCTGGTATTTACTGCTTACTTTGCCAGTTACTTTTTCTTTAATTCTTCTTCCTAGCAGCTCTGTGTGTGTGTGTGTGTGTGTGTGTGTGTGTGTGTGTGTGTGTGTGTGAGAGAGAGAGAGAGACAGAGAGAGAGAGAGAGAGAGAGAGAGAGAAGTCATCTAAAAAGTAAGAAAATAATCTCAAATCTAATCACAACAATCCCCTCAAAATGCTTTGCAAAAGCATTTTTTGGCATCCAAAAAGGACAGAGAAGTAACAAGTCAACATTTCTTCTTACAGACACGTATTGGTGTTATCAGCCATTATGTTGTTTTGTAAAAGGCCTGACTCATATTCTCATTGTCCTCGACAGTTCCATGTTACAGGTGATGGGTTATTTAGGTAAGGCACGAACTTCTGAAATGAAATTGACCTACAGAGCTCATACTGCCTCAGGAATCTTAGTCCAAAATCCCCTTTGGATTTACTCCATGCATTTTAACCGTATTAAGATTCCAACCTTTCCTTTGCCGCGTTCCTGCACCTCCACCAGAATGTCAGCCACTCTGAAGGAAGAGACAGGATTTTGATCTCTCAGACCACTAGGCATATGTTTTCAGTTAAATCATTCTAGGTAGGCTTCAATCCAAGGGATGCGCTTGTTAGACTCTCTAATGAAGTGTGGGGTTTGGATTTTCCTGAGACTTTTTTTTTTTTTGCAAGCACTGTTAGAAAGTTCAGCTTGCGAATTCCCAAACGTCTGTATTTTTTAAAAAATGTGAACAATATGTCCAATGATTTCTGAAACCAGTGGTTCATTTCTTTCTTAGTAGAAGTGTTTTCTGTTCGACATGGAGGGTGGGTGGGGATGTAGGGTTGTGGTGGATAAAGAATCACCACATAAATTGCCACTGGAAGCAATTTTTTCCCTGGCTGTCTTTCTATGTCTTATCTATTCCTCAAGGAATGGTATGTATAGATTCTAATCAGAACTGCCTGTTCATGTTGGGAATTTCAAAAAGGCCAGAGAGAAAAGAGGCCCTGCCTTCTTGTGCCGAGAACCTTGCATTCAGGTATAGAACATTTCTTGAAGAGAAATTTCCTCTACCTCTTTAGAATGGGGGTTGTGCAGATACAGTACCTATATATGCACAGTCTTCCAACTAGCATCTTTAAAAAGTATTAGAGAGCCAGGCGCATGAGAGAAGATGCTGGTCTTCACCCGCCCAGTTGTTTCCCATTGTCTTTTATAAATTTGTTCTGGAATGGCACACACATAACCATCTAAAAAGATAGCTTGAAAATCATAACAATAATGGTAGGGGAGGCAGGGCCTTGGCAATGAGGTTCTGGAGAATGGATTCTCAAAAGCCTGGGACGCTGTATGTTATTGGCCTACTATCTGGGCCATAACTTGTGTTAAGTAACTGCGGCTTTGCCACAGGGCACCAATTTTAGAGGCATGCCGCGTCCTCCAACTGACCCCAACAGGGCTTTTCTGCCACTATAGGAAAGAATAGTGAACCAATGGGATTAATATGGGGAGTTTTGTTACCAGGTCACTGGGAGAGCAGAAGAAAGGTACTTTAGTATACTAGGTCTAACTAAGGCAGTGGAGGGCAGGTCTACCCAGGGCTTGGAAATCTAGGATTCTGGCCCGAATTTCTTATTTCCACTATTTTCACATCCTGATTTGCAGACTTGATTTGAGAGCACATTGTGCATTGCCTGCAACAGCTGCCAAAATTGCTACTGGGCCATAAGTACCTTACTAGAATCCAAACTCATTAAGCATACTAGGTGGGACTTCTGGGAGTTGAAGTCCAGTAACATCAAGGGATCTAAGTTTGGGAACCATTATTGTCACAGACATATCTAATCTGCTAAAGTGACTAATGTATCAGACAACCCTGCAGTAGGAACCTCTTATCCATGGGATAAGTATCCATAGTCCCTTATCCACAGTCTGAAAACATAAAAAAATTGTTTTTAAATCATAGAGATATGTTTCTAAAGGTGAAGTCACCAGACATGGTCACTAGAGGGAGTTGGAGACTGTTAAGAATAGCATTCACACTAGAGAAATATACAGCATTACGATTACCTGAATTGGCCATTAGAGGGAGCCAGAGATCTTGCTAGGAACAGTGGTGCCTCGACTTATGACCGTAATCTGTTCCAGAAGATGGACGTAACTCGAAATGGTCGTAAGTAGGGACATTCGTAAGTGGAGGCACCACTGTATAGCATTTGCTATTAAAAGAGCAATCCCCATAACCTCCATTTTCCAGCATCAGTGGAAGGGCTAGGAACGGATCCCCTGCAGATACAGGGGTCCAACTGTAAATATAAATTCCCCTATTAGTTTTTGTTTTCCACAACTATATACTTATTTTGGCCACGAACCAATCTGGTACTGGAGGAACGAAAAACTCCCACAACATAGTTGCAGCCAACTGGGCATACAGGAAAAGAGAAGCCTGCAGCTAGAACTGCCACTTTGTTGTTTAGTCGTTAAGTCGTGTCTGACTGTTCGTGACCCCATGGACCAGAGCAGGTCAGGCCCTCCTATCTTCCACTGCCTCCCGGAGTTGGGTCAAATCCATGTTGTTGTCTTCGATGACACTGTCCAGCCATCTCGTCCCCTGTCATCCCCTTCTCCTCTTGCCTTCACACTTTCCCAACATCAGGGTCTTTTCCAGTGGCAAAAGAGGGACTTTCAGGTCGATCTTTGTGGCTGGGCACAAGAAGAGACCCCCTTTCAGCTACTATGGTCTGACACCCATTCATCCATATGAGCTGATTTCAAATTAGCCCTCAAGATCTTTTAGCAACCCTGAAGGTTGTTTTGGCAGGACAGAGGAGTCCAAGAATATTTGCTGATATAATGCAACCAAGGACACCAACTGTGTTAATCTCTTAAAGTGTTTGGCTGTGGTTACAGATGGATGATTAGACATTAATTAGCACATACATGGGGTATCAGATGGGCTGCCTGTTCCCATTTTTCTATCCTTGCGTCATTCTGTGACCTTGGGCAAGTCTTTTTACCTTCCTGGGCCTTAGTCCCCCACCCACAGATTCACCGGCTGGTGTTTTCCATTTTAATTTTATCTATATTATCAAGCAAAATTAATTAACTGGAAAAGAATATAAAATGGTGCTGTGGGATTTTAGGAGAGAGATTATTTCCCATCTGCTTAGTGTTGAGTCCTGGTGGTTTCTTGAGAGTATCTGCAGTCGAAGGCTAGCAACTGGGAATAGATGACAGATCAAAAGTCCTCAAGTAGGATTTATAAAAGTTACTTTTAAAATTATGGTCCCGGAATCTCCCAGCCACGTGGCTCTCGAGAAGCCATCATTCAAAAAACCTAACTTGTACAAGGCTTTTAGAGTAGATAATCTGCCACTGGAGCCACAGCTTGTAAAAGATACTCTTTGAAGTGCAACCCCCAGTGGCCATACTGGTTGAAGGATCCTGAGAGTAAGTTTGGCTCCAGAATCCAGTAAGTCACTCTGGCTCCAGTATTCAATGTACTGTGTTCAGTCCAGAAAGGGTCTAACTGTACTCTCCTCTGCCAACTCACTCTCGAATTGGCTTCCTCAGCTACACTAGACGCTGTTCCAAGTCCTCTATTCATAGCTCTATCCATAGTCTCTCAAGACTGAGGACGCCTAATCTAATCCTCTGCCATACACACAAAACATTCCCACTTTATGCTCAACTGGCATAAACATGTTTAAAAATAACTTGCTTCATTCCCAATAATTTTAAAGAATTTATTATACTAAGATATAAGTGCAGTTAGAGATCTCAGAAGGATAACATTAAATTGTCTAACTGATCACACTTATCTGGTTTGATTTCAGATCTCAGAAGGACGTCGTGCACAGAATCAGAATTTTGGACATATCTTTACATCTGTTGTTGAACCAACTTGGATAACATTATCTGCATATTTAAAAACCTCTTAAGAGAGCCAAGGTACTTTCCAGACAACACTATTCTTATGCAGTCAACCTGCTTCATTGATGGAATGTCATGGCACGTGGTGTCCAGATGGTGATCTCATAACATTGTAATGTCCCTGTATTTTCTCACAAATTCTTTGATCTTATCTTTTATTTTTAAAAGATCATTATGGAGGAATAGGTGTATAGTGCCTTCAGGATGGTGATATCAACCATTTGTAAGGAAGCATCTCTACTCAATAACTTATGACATGCTACAAGATGCTAAAGAAACCTCATGTTAGTCCGTGAACATGGAAGAGGAGAAAGCAGAAACAAGTTCAGACTCTAATATTCAAGAGGGAACAAGGAAGCATTGAGATGACTTACAAGACACATCACTTTCTAATCCTCATTGCATTCTTTCAAACATTCTACTTTATATCTGATGGTCTTACCTAAGTGATAAGGTTAGTATCGACAGTGATAAATCTCTTGCTCCTTTGTTTTGTATTATGCAATCCTTCTTCCCTGATCAAATTGCAGTATACAGAAAGCAAAGAGATTCAGGATGATTCACTCTGGGTAAATGATGTCTTCAGAGGCTAATGATTTTAGCACGACTCAACTGCTTACTGTGCATTAGTTGAGAGGACAAAATTAAACAGTTCGTGCTTTTGACTTGAGCATCACCTGCTGGTTTCTAACCGAACAAGCACCATTTGCAAGATATTGAAATCTCTGTGGTTCTGTAAGAATGTACCAAGATTCTGTTTTCCAGATGGAGGACTAAGAATTGTGGCTAGGAATTTAAACACAATGTACACAGTTCAGTTTTTGTCCTTGTTCTTTGTAATGTCCTCCAAGATTAAGAATAACAGGATTGAAAGGTATCTGAATGTGCGAGCATCTAAGGAAGCTGAATGGTGGGAGATATATACAGCGGAGGGCCAGACCAAAACACTTCACACAGCATCCCTTTTCGCTTATAGCATTTGCTGCCATGGTATGTCAGGACACTCATTAAGAAATAAAACAGACAAATTCTTGAGGGATAAGGCTATTGTTGGCTTACGAGTCATGATGAGTTCGTGTCTCCATAGTCAGAAGAAGCACTGGGGAACAAGAACAGGAGACAGTCTATGGCCTTCATTTCCTTGGCTTGGCAAAAGGATTGTGAAAGAGGATGCTGGGCTAAATGGGGTTTCAGTCTGGTCCATCAAGGCTTCTTATGACTCAAGGCTGCATCTGCTCCCATGTGCAAGAATCATCTTCACCTCTTTTCAGATCAAAGTAAGCTGAGCAGTAGAGGGCATATCATAGAAGGTGCCAGCAGTGTTTTTGAGGAGCTGCCAGTCCTGAAAAAAATCTCAGGGCTTGAAATCTTGAAGGACAGCCGCTAATCCCAGAAGACAACACTGGGCTAGAGTCTGTAATGTTCTAATGTATTGTATAATACAACTGTTAGCCACCAGGTCAGTGCAAGACATTTTGCTGCCTGATGCAGAGAAGCAGCAAATGGTATACTAAAGGCAAAAACAAGTCAAGCTCTTATAACTTGGCAGTTAAAATGCAGTAATAATACACTGAATAACTAAAACATCTACTGCATTGCATTTTATGGCACCCTAAACCAGCTGCTAGGAGCAGCTGTTAAAAATGTCTAATGCAGTATTTCCTAACCCTTTTCAACTCACAACCCCCTTATATAATATCCAACTAGGACACCCACCACTAATCTTTTCATGGGTTAACTTTTACTGAATTCAGTAGAACTGACTGCTGAGTAAATCTGAAGAGGATTGGGCTAATAGGCAAGGCTATGAGCCACCCTTACTTGGGTGTCCCTAAACCTCTTCCACCTCCCACAGCATTGTTTCTGAGGAAATGAGTTGGAGTGGGGCATGCTAATCTGCCACACCGTGGAAAAGAGAAGAAGTGTGCCAACTTTGACCACAAGTTGTTGCAAAATTCAAGACTGGTCATTTCCCCTCCTTTGCTAACAAGGAGTGACAAAGAAAGACTCACACATGTACAACTTACTTCTCTTTGCACTCCAGATTTTAAGCAACCCTGGGCTAAGGTGGGTGTTGGGAATCAAGAATCAGCTATCACGTTTTCTAGACTCACAAAGAGAGTATGGCTTAATAAGAAGGTGACGGCATATACCAAGATCCAGGTCTATAGAGCCTGTGTCCTGAGTACATTCCTGTGCTGCAGTGAGTCTTGGATCCTTTGTGCACGGAAGGAGAGGAAGCAGAACACATCCCATATGTGTTGTCTCCAATGTACTTTTGGTATCACCTGGCAGGACAAAGTTCCAAATAGAGTAGTCCTAGAATGAGCTGGAATTTTTAGCATATATACATTACTGAAACTGTGACATCTATGTTGGCCTGGGCATGTCATGAGAATGGCTGACAGTCGGATTCCAAAAGATCTCCTGTATGGAGAATTAGTGCAGGGAAAGAATCCCAGAGGGAGACCACAGCTGCGATACAAGGATATCTGCAAGCGGGATCTGAAGGCCTCAGGAATGGACCTTAACAGATGGGAAACCTTGACATCTGAGCGTTCAGCCTGGAGGCAGGTGTCGCATCACAGCCTCTCCCATTTTGAAGAGACCCTTGTCCAGCAGGCTGAGGCAAAGAGACAGTCCCAAAACTAGCAAAATCAGGGACCTGGACAGGGGACAGATTATATTTGTCTTCAGTTGGAAGGCATTGTCACTCTTGCATTGGCCTTCTCAGCCACACTAGATGCTGTTCCAAGTCCTCTAATTCAGAGCACATTACCATAGTCTCTTGAGACTGAAGGATGCCAACACTCAAATGTAACTGCAGTGACTGCCCTCCCCCAAGAAAACACTTTGTGATCCCCCTTGGGAGCCCCAATCCCTAGGTTGGGAACCAGTGGTCTAATGGATGGGCATGTCCTGCCAGCTACTTTGGGAGGACAAGTCAGGGGCAAAGTACAGAAGATGTGCAGTTAATGACTGCAAAACAAATGTGTGCCTCTGCTACAAAATCAATTGCACGAATTTCATATTTCTAAGAAGAAACAATTAAAATATGCTAAAAGTATAATGGTAAGAAAGCAAATATCATAGCATACGAACAAAGGATTTTTTGTTATATAGGTCCTTGTGATGTTGTTTGAGAGCATGAATATATGGGAGAAGTTTTAAATGTATAACAGTCCAGTGGAAGGTTATGAATGATGGAGCAATGTGAATGAAGTCCTGTGGGAAACAGTTACTAAATAGCTGTCTTGAGCAATCACTTTCTGTCCACAAGTTGTACAAAGTGGAAACCCATGAACAAACCACACCCAGAGGAACATCCTACTCATATGCTCTGTTACCCAGTATAAGTAAGCATAGGAGAAGAGCAATATGCTCCTCCCACATTATTGATCTTCACCCTATGTGTGTGTGTGTGTGTGTGTAGGCTGTTCAGACAAAGGGAAGCCCTGATATCCTGAATGACTGAGCCATATAAATTCGAAACAAAAATATCATTTGGAATATACTTGGGATATTGTGAACAGTTGTGTTTGCCCTACCTGAAACAATATTGTAAAGATGAAACAGAATACAACAGGGAAACCAAAATGATTAAGCAGATCAAGCAACTTTCGTATCAAGAAAAGTTACAATATTTGGGGGCTATTGAGGTTACAACAAACAAACAAACAAACAAAAAGAGTAATGGATGGCATATTTTTGTGCTGTCAAACTGATTTCAACTGATGGCAGACCTTGCCAAGATTTCCTGGGTACACGGGAGTACTCAGAAGTGGTTTGCCATTCTCTTCTTCTGGTGATGCTGTAGCACTTCGCAGCTTACCCAACTGGCTGGCTCTTCTCCCAAAGGCACAGTGAGGAATTAAACTCTTGCTCCTTGGATTCGCTAAGTTGTCCAGGTAGGTGGCAAGCTACAACTGTATACAGTAATTATTCACGATGAAGAAAAAGGGGAGAATAAAGATTTTTCATCACTCATAATATGAGAATTTGGAGTCATCTGCTCAGCTTTACTAATAGGAGCTTCAGGACAGAATTTGAAAACCACTCATTTCTCCAATCTGAATGTTGAATTTGTTTGTTTGTTTGTTTGTTCATTTATTTATTCACATTTATTTCTATAGCTTATAGACTGCCTGATTTAGTGAAACACTACTCACAACAGTTTCTATAATTTAAACATAGCATACAACCAAACTAAAATAATTAAAAAGAAATCACAAAACAAACAACAAAAACAGAAAGGTGACCTAAAACTGACACATGATAAATTAATTCAAACCAAACTGAATAAAACATAACAAGATTTAAAAAGCAGTAACATAATAAAGAATAATAAATAATTACAAATACAACTGTAACAAATATAATATATGGGTCTGATAAATGAACACAGGATGTTGCCAAAGGCTTTCCTAAACAATTCAGTTTACCATAGACTTCTAAAAAATCTGTAGGGAGGTGGCCTGTCTTATTTCTAACAGATGTTTGTCCCAAGAGGAAGTTGCCAATGATGAAAAAGTCTGGATCCTAGTATTGCTTTTCTTTATTTCTCTTTGGCTAGGCACTCTTAATAATGAAGCCTGAGAGGAACACGTTGAATGGGTAGATATTCTTGGGGGGAGACGTTCTTATAAGTAACAAGGTCTCAAACCGTTTAGTAGGCATCCTTCAGTCTCGAGAGACTATGGTAACGTGTACTGAATAGAGGTCTTGGAACAGCGTCTAGTGTGGCTGAGAAGGTCAATTCGAGAGTGACAGTCCCTTCCACACAGAAGACAAATACAATCTGTCCTCTGTCCAACTCCCTGATTTTGCTGGTTTGGGGACTGCTTCTTTGCCTTGGCCTGCTGGACAAGGGTCTCTTCAAAATGGGAGAGGATGTGATACAATGCCTGCCTCCAGGCTGAACGCTCAGTTGTCAAGGTTTCCCATCATGACATGCCTCAGCCAGTGTAAAAGCTGCTATTTCAGTATGCATACATGCTAAAAATTTCAGCTCGTTCTGTTGCTGTTTAGTCATTTAGTCGTGTCCGATTCTTCATGACCCCATGGACCAGAACACGCCAGGCCCTCCTATCCTCCACTGCTCCCGGAGTTGGGTCAGATTCATGTTGGTTGCTTCGATGACACTGTCCAGCCATCTCGTCCTCTGTTGTCCCCTTCTCCTCTTGCCGTCACACTTTCCTAACATCAGGGTCTTTTCCAGGGAGTCTTCTCTTCTCATGAGATGGCCAAAGTATTAGAGCCTCAGCTTCAGGATCTGTCCTTCCAGTGAGCACACAGGGTTGATTTCCTTTAGAATTGATAGGTTTGTGTTCCTTGCATCCAGGGGACTCTCAACAGCCTCCTCCAGTACCACAATTCAAAGCCATCAATTTTTCAGCAGTCAGCTTTATTTATGGTCCAGCTCTCACTTCCATACATCACTACAGGGAAAAACCATAGCTTTGACTATTCAGACTTTTGTCGGCAAGGTGATGTCTCTGCTTTTTAAGATGCAGGTTTGCGAGGTTTGTCATCACTTTCCTCCAAAGAAGCAGGTGTCTTTTAATTTCGGGGCTACTGTCTCCAACTGCAGTGATCATGGAGCCCAAGAAAGTAAAATCTGTCACTGCCTTCATATCTTCTCCTTCTACGTCCCAGGAGGTGATGGGACTAGTGGCCATGATCTTCGTTTTTTTGATGTTGAGCTTCAGACCGTTTTTGGCACTCTTCTCTTTCATCCTCATTAAGAGGTTCTTTAATTCCTCTTCACTTTCTGCCATCAGAGTGGTATCATCTGCATATCAGAGGTTGTTGATATTTCTTCCAGCAATCTTAATTCCGGTTTGCGATTCCTCCAGTCCGGCCTTTCACATGATGTATTCTGCATATAAGTTAAATAAGCCAGGGGACAATATACAGCTTTGTCGTACTCCTTTCCTAATTTTGAACCAATCAGTTGTCCCATATCCAGTTCTAATTGTTGCTTCCTGTCCCACATATAGGTTTCTCAGGAGATAGATAAGGTGGTCACACACTCCCATTTCTTTAAAGACTTGTCATAGTTTGCTGTAGTCCACACAGTCAAAGGCTTTTGCATAGTCAATGAAGCAGAAGATGTTTTTCTGGAACTCTCTGGCTTTCTCCATAATCCAGCGCATGTTAGCAATTTGGTCTCTAGTTCCTCTGCCCCTTCAGAATCCAGCTTGTACTTCTGGGAGTTCTCAGTCCACATACTGCTGAAGCCTACCTTGGAGGAATTTGAGCAAAACCTTGCTAGCATGTGAAATGAGTGCAATTGTACGGTAGTTGGAGCATTCTTTGGCACTGCCCTTCTTTGGGATTGGGATGTAGACTGATCTTTTCCAGTCCTCTGGCCACTGTTGAGTTTTTCAAACTTGCTGGCATAATGAATGTAGCACCTTAACAGCATAATCTTTTCAGATTTTAAATAGTTCAACTGGAATGCCATCACCTCCACTGGCCTTGTTGTTAGCCAGACTTTCTAAGGCCCACTTGACTTCACTCTCCAGGATGTCTGGCTCAAGGTCAACCACACTGTCTTGGTTGTCCGGAGTATCCAAATCTTTCTGGTATAATTCTTCTTGCCACCTCTTCTTGATATCTTCTGCTTCTGTTAGGTCCCTCCCATTTTGTCCTTTATCATGTACATCTTTGCACAAAATGTTCCTTTAATATCTCCAATTTTCCTGAACAGATCTCTGGTTTTTCCTTTTCTGTTATTTTCCTCTGTTTCTTTGCACTGTTCATTTAAGAAGGCCCTCTTGTCTCTCCTTGCTATTCTTTGGAAGTCTGCATTCTATTTTCTGTAACTTTCTCTATCTCCCTTGCATTTTGTTTCCCTTCTCTTCTCTGCTATTTCTAAGGTCTCGTTGGACAGCCACTTTGCTTTCTTGCATTTTCTTTTCTTTGGGATGGTTTTTGTTACTGCCTCCTGTACAATGTTACAAGCTTCTATCCAAAGTTCTTCAGGCACTCTGTCCACCAAATCTAGTTCCCTAAATCTGTTCTTCACTTCCACTGTGTATTCATAAGGGATTTGGTTTAGATTATGTATACCTGACTAGCCCAGTGGGTTTTCCTACTCTCTTCAGTTTAAGCTTGAATTTTGATATGAGAAGCTGATGATCAGAGCCACAATCAGCTCCAGGTCTTGTTTTTGCTCACTTCTCCATCTTTGGCTGCAGAGAATATAATCAATCTGATTTCAATATTGCCCATCTGATGATGTCCATGTGTAGAGTCGCCTCTTGAGTTGTTGGAAAAGAGTGTTTGTGATGACCAGCTTATTCTCTTGACAAAACTCTATTAGCCTTTGCCCAAAGCCAAGCTTACCTGTTGTTGCTTTTATCTCTTGACTCCCTACTTTAGCATTCTGTGTGTTTAGTCGTTTAGTCGTGTCCGACTCTTCGTGACCCCATGGACCAGAGCACGCCAGGCCCTCCTGTCTTCTACTGCTTCCCGGAGTTGTGTCAGGTTCATGTTGGTTGCTTCGCAGACACTGTCAAGCCATCTCATCCTTGGTCGTCCCCTTCTCCTCTTGCCATCACACCTTCCTAACATCAAGGTTTTTTCCAAGGACTCTTTTCTTCTCATCAGATGGCCAAAGTACTGGAGCCTCAGCTTCAGGATCTGTCCTTCAAGTGAGCATTCAGGGTTGATTTCCTTTAGAACTGATAGGTTTGTTCTCCTTGCAGTCCAGGGGACTCTCAAGAGTCTCCTCCAGCACCACAATTCAAAGGCATCAATTCTTCGGCGGTCTGCTTTCTTTATGGTCCAGCTCTCACTTCCATACATCACGACAGGAAAAACCATAGCTTTGACTATTCGGACTTTTGTTGGCAAGGTGATGTCTCTGCTTTTCAAGATGCTGTCAAGATTTGTCATCGCTTTCCTCCCAAGAAGAAGACGCCTTTTAATTTCAGGGCTGCTGTCTCCATCTGAAGTAATCATGGAGCCCAGGAAGATAAAATTTGACACTGCCTCCATATCTTCCCCTTCTATTTCCCAGGAGGTGATGGGACCAGTGGCCATGATCTTGGTTTTTTTGATGTTGAGTTTCAGACCGTTTTTTGCACTCTCCTCTTTCACTCTCATTACAAGGTTCTTTAATTCCTCCTCACTTTCTGCCATCAGAGTGGTATCATCTGCATATCGGAGGTTGTTGATATTTCTTCCGGCAATCTTAATTCCGGCTTGGGTTTCTTCCAGTCCAGCCTTCCGCATGATGTATTCTGCATATAAGTTAAATAAGCTGGGGGACAATATACAGCCTTGCCGTACTCCTTTCCCAATTTTGAACCACTCAGTTGTTCCATGACCAGTTCTAACTGTTGCTTCCTGTCCCACATATAGGTTTCTCAGGAGACAGATAAAGTGGTCAGGCACTCCCATTTCTTTAAGAACTTGCCATAGTTTGCTGTGGTCCACACAGTCAAAGGCTTTCGCATAGTCAATGAAGCAGAAGTAGATATTTTTCTGGAACTCTCTGGCTTTCTCCATAATCCAGCGCAAGTTAGCAATTTGGTCTCGAGTTCCTCTGCCTCTTCGGAATCCAGCTTGTACTTCTGGGAGTTCTCGGTCCACATACTGCTGAAGCCTACCTTGTAGGATTTTGAGCATAACCTTGCTAGCGTGCGAAATGAGTGCAATTGTACGGTAGTTGGAGCATTCTTTGGCACTGCCTTTCTTTGGGATTGGGATGTAGACTGATCTTTTCCAATCCTCTGGCCACTGTTGAGTTTTCCAAACTTGCTGGCATATTGAATGTAGCACCTTAACAGCATCATCTTTCAAGATTTTAAATAGTTCAACTGGAATGCCATCACCTCCACTGGCCTTGTTGTTAGCCAGGCTTTCTAAGGCCCACTTGACTTCGCTCTCCAGGATGTCTGGCTCAAGGTCAGCAACTACATTGACTGGGTTGTCCAGGATATCCAAATCTTTCTGATATAATTCCTCTGTGTATTCTTGCCACCTCTTCTTGACGTCTTCTGCTTCTGTTAGGTCCCTCCCATTTTTGTCTTTTATCATGTTCATCTTTGCGCAAAATGTTCCTCTAATATGTCCAATTTTCCTGAACAGATCTCTGGTCTTTCCTTTTCTGTTATCTTCCTCTATTTCTTTGCATTGTACATTTAAGAAGGCCCTCTTGTCTCTCCTTGCTATTCTTTGGAAGTCTGAATTCAAGTTTCTGTAACTTTCCCTATCTCCCTTGCATTTTGCTTCCCTTCTCCTCTCTGCTATTTCTAAGGCCTCGTTGGACAGCCACTTTGCTTTCTTGCATTTCCTTTTCTTTGGGATGGTTTTCGTTGCTGCCTCCTGGACAATGTTACGAGCCTCTATCCAAAGTTCTTCAGGCACTCTGTCCACCAAATCTAGTTCCTTAAATCTGTTCTTTACTTCCACTGTGTATTCATAAGGGATTTGGTTTAGATTATACCTGAGTGGCCCAGTGGTTTTTCCTAATCTCTTCAGTCTAAGCTTGAATTTTGCTATGAGAAGCTGATGATCAGAACCGCAGTCAGCTCCAGGTCTTGTTTTTGCTGACTGTATAGAGCTTCTCCATCTTTGGCTGCAGAGAATATAATCAATCTGATTTCGATATTGCCCATCTGGTGATTTCCATGTATAGAGTCGCCTCTTGTGTTGTTGGAAAAGAGTGTTTGTGATGACCAGCTTATTCTCTTGACAAAACTCTATTAGCCTTTGTCCTGCTTCGTTCTGAACTCCAAGGCCAAACTTCCCTGTTGTTCCTTTTATCTCTTGGCTCCCTACTTTAGCATTCCAGTCCCCTAGAATGAGAAGAACATCTTTCTTTGGTGTCAGTTCTAGAAGGTGTTGTAGATCTTCATAGAATTGTTCAATTTCAGTCTCCTCAGCAATGCTGGTTGGTGCATAAACTTGGATTATTGTGATGTTGAATGGTCTGCCTTGGATTCGTATTGACATCATTCTATCATTTTTGAGATTGTATCCCATTACAGCTTTTCCCACTCTTTTGTTGACTATGAGGGCTACTCCATTCCTTCTACGGGATTCTTGCCCACAATAGTAGATATGATAATCATCTGAGCTGAATTCGCCCATTCCTGTCCATTTTAGTTCACTGATGCCCAGGATGTCGATGTTTATTCTTGCCATCTCCTGTTTGACCACCTCCAGCTTCCCAAGCTGGAGATAGATCTTACATTCCAGGTTCCTATGCAGTATTTTTCTTTGCAGCATTGGATTTTCCTTTCACTTCCAGGCACGTCCACAACTGAGCGTCCTTTCGGCTTTGGCCCAACCACTTCATTAGCTCTGGAGCTACTTGTACTTGTCCTCCGCTCTTCCTCAGTAGCATGTTGGACGCCTTCCGACCTGAGGGGCCCATCTTCCAGCGTCATATCTTTTAGCCTTTTGTTTCTGATCATGGGGCGTTCTTGGCAAAGATACTGGAGTGGCTTGCCATTTCCTACTCCAGGTGGATTGCGTTTAGTCGGAACTCTCCACTATGTCCTGTCCGTCTTGGGTGTCCCTGCACGGCATAGCCCATAGTTTCTCTGAGTTACTCAAGCCCCTTCGCCACGACAAGGCAGCAATCCATGAAGGAGACTTTAGCATTCTAATCCCCTATAAGTAGAGGAACATCTTTCTTTGGTGTCGGATCTAGAATGTGTTGTAAGTCTTCATAGAATTGGTCAGTTTCAGCCTCTTCAGCATCGGTGGTGCATAAACTTGGATTACAGTGATGTTGAAAGGTCTGCCTTGGATTCATATTGAAATCATTTTATTGCATTTGAGATTGTATCCCGGTACAGCTTTTCCCACTCTTTTGTTGACTATGAGGGCTACTCCATTTCTTCTATGGATTCTTGCCCACAGTAGTAGATATGATAGTCATCCAAATTAAATCCGCTCATTCCTGTCCATTTTAGTTCACTGACGCCCAGGATGTCAATGTTTATTCTTGCCATCTCCTGTTAGATCACATCCAGCTTACCAAGGATCATAGATCTTACATTCCAGGTTCCTATCCAGTACTTTTCTTTTCAGTATCGGACTTTCCTTTCACTTCCAGGTGCGTCCACAGCTGAACGTCCTTTCATCTTTGGCCCAACTACTTCATTAGCTCTGGAGCTACTTGTCCTTGTCCTTCTCTCTTCCTCAGTAGTATGTTGGGTGCCTTCTGATCTGAGGGGCTCATCTTCCAGCGTCATTTTTAGCCTTTTGTTTCTGTCCTTGGAGTTTTCTTGGCAAAGATACTGGATTGACTTGCCAGTTCCTGCTCCAGGTGGATTGCGTTTAGTTGGAACTCTCCACTATGACTCGTCCGTCTTGAATGTCCCTGCACGGCATAGCCCATAGCTTCTCTTAATTAGTCGAGCTCCTTCACCATGACAAGGCAGCAATCCATGAAGAGGTCTAAGAGCTTCACTCTCTAGTAAAACACAAGGGCCCTTATATTTTTCAGTTGCTCAGAACTGGGAAGGATCATTGGGTTCCTTCCCAAGTATCCTTCAACTGGGTTTTAAATTCTCTTGCACACTCTGTTTTTCTGCATTGGGCTTAGCTGCTAATTTAGGGTAGGGTAGATGCTGCAAGCGGGATCAGAAGGCCTTTGGAATGGACCTCAACAGATGGATGGCAACATGGCATACCTCAAACGAGGCATTATCATGGCAGATTGGAGACACATAGCTTTCAGCTTTGAGGGCCAGCTATCTCCAAAGTTTGCTCATTTTCTCTGTAATACAAGGTTTGTAATACAACAGACCTTGACATCTGAGCAGGCGGTGCAGCATGGCATCTCCCATTTTGAAGAGACCCTTGTTCAGCAGGCCAAGGCAAAGAGGCAGTCCTAAAACCAGCAAAATCAGGGAACTGGACAGGGGACAGACTGTATTTGTCTTCAGTGTAGAAGGGATTGTCACTCTCAAATTGACCTTCTCAGCCACACTAGACACTGTTCCAAGATCTCTATTCAGAGCACATTACCATCATCTCTTGAGACTGAAGGATGCCTATACAAGATGCTACAAGATGCAGTTTTAGGATGGTGTGTGTATGCACATCTGTGAGGTAATTATATTCTTGTGCTGGCATTGAGAGATTAATTGATTACAGTTTCAGCACAATTGGATTGTCTTTCTTCTCCCTACTGCTCTTGAGGTTCCCTTTCATTAGCTAGTATGTTATTTCTGTTATAAGAAAACAGGGAAAGTTTAGGGAAGTGTCCACTAGAAATGATGGTCAGTCCTGACCTGGAAGACTGCATGGTCAACAGTAGCAGCAGAGAAAATGAGCAAACTTTGGAGATAGCTAGCCCTCAAATTGGAAAGCAATATGTCTCCAATCTGGCTTGATAATGCCTCCCTTTGAGGTCTGCCATGTTGCCATCCATGTATAGCTGTTTCTGGATCTTTGGAAATACAACTCTCTCTCTCTCTCTTAATCTGGATTTGGGATGGAATAGAAGAGGCCTGGGTCCAATGGAATCCAGTTTGGGGCACCAAGTTGACCTCTGAACTGAATCAAGGGACCTATGCATAGCCCCAGTTAGCACTTGGACAGTAGACTCACCATACAGGCACAGGGTTCATTTAGTGACGGTTTTCCCACTATGGTAAGATTTACTTTCTTTTTAAGAGTAATACAACTATTTCTAAATTTGCACTGGTTACCAATCAATTTCTAGCCCAATTCAAAGTGGGCCAGAATCAATTTCAGACCAGATTACCTATAAGTATTTGCTTCCTCAGGCACTAAGGTCATCATCATCATCTGAGGCCTCTTCTAGGAGATCTTGGCATGGGGACAAAAGAGCAGTGTTTATTAGACGGAGTGCCTTTTCAGCGGTGACACCATTATTGTGGGGTACTCTCCTAAGAGGAGCCCTCTTGAACAGAACTAAAGCCCACTCAGGCCAACACTCTACAGTATTTACAGATGCCAGTCAGTTGCTTACAGAGTCACACATCATGGGTGTTATCAGTCCCCTTTGTTTCATAACCTTCAACAACCAGTATAAGCATGCATACTGGCTCTGATTGGAGATGCACTGTAACCATTCCATCTAGTAGCCATAGGTGGAATATAACCATTTTATCTAGTAGCCTCCATCGATTTATTTGATCCCCCCTTTGGTAAGTTCTTCTCTTTATCTGCCCAAGATCTGTTCAGAGGCTTGCCTGAGGCCTACGTTATGCTCTTTTTAATGACACGTGAAAGGTTTTTTCCCTTGTTCCAGGCATAAGTATTTTAAAATTTTCCTAGTGTTTTTAGATCTTGGAAATTCCCCCACCTCTGGTAGTTTTACTTTGATTTATTACTTGCTGCAACCTGCTGCTCCTCTTACTTTGTGCTCTTTTATTTTATCCTATTTCATGACCGTTTCATTCTGAGTTTTCAGCTGACATCCTGTTGCTTAGAGCAGTCAGTTGCAGTCAGAGTAGGTTTATTTGAATCAATGGAACTTATGGAGAAGCTGACTCACCAAATCCCCAATGGACCTATTCTAGTCGGGGCTTGCAACCAACATTCCCTCTTCTTTTCAGCCCCGCTGGCTGGGCCTATGGCCCTAGTATGTGTGACACCGCCCTCCTGCAGGTACTACTCTGCCCTTCAGCACACATGACTCTGCCCTTGCGCATGCACAATTCTGCTCTCCCGTGCATGACTCTAGCCATGACCAGAACCAAAGGGGCTGGAAACACTCACTGTAGGTGCACAGACAGAGAGGGACACTGTGCGAAGGAGGTGCAATGCTGCGTGCCTCCAGAGTCACACAGCTTAGAGGGAATGTTGCTTGCAACACTAAGCAACAAGATGATTATTAAATCTTATTTGTATATGTTAGGCCCCTTTCACACACTGTTCCTCATTCTCAGGAAGATACTGGCTGGAGAGCATGCAGTTGCCATGGTGACTAGTTGAGAGTTTGCATTGCTTGGAGGCAAAGCAGAGGGTGACATTTCAGGCTTCTGAGTACTAAACCCTTTTACTGCAAAGAGTTGAAGTAGTGTTACAAACTGCAAAGATGATAATGATTGCTTATGCATCAGCTCTAAAGCTCAGGATCCTGGGTATGGATGGATGAATCTGGGAATTTTAATCTCTCTGAAATTAGACATTTAAGACATTTCTCTCACATTTAGAGAGAAATTTTAGAATTTAGGCAAGTTTTTATAAAAAACGAATGAAACAAAATTCTTCCCTGTCTACAGAGGACAGCTATAAGTGTTGGAAATATTGCAACCTGCATAAGATGCCTTTAAGAGGCTTTGGATGGGAGGGGCTTTTCTAGACTGGGGTTAAATGTCAGTCAGCTCAGTAACTGCCAATTCTTCCCTTTCTACCTCAGATTCTTTTTTTTTTCTGTCTTTTTTTTTTAACAGTCAGGGTTTTGTCAGTGTTAGCAATGGAATCTGCCAGAAGTGGACAGAGTGAAGTGTTCTGTCAGCTATGTAACCAGTCACTTAATCAGCAATTAAGCTAGTTAAGCATAGTGATGTAACAAGTAAACATTTTTACACAATATGTTTGTTTTTATCTATGAAGAACTGTAAGTCAATCAAACTTCTAATTCCTTCTCATTACCAGAATATATTGTAATAGTAAGTGCCAGCTGAGATAAATTATAAATAAAGGGTAGTCTACTGATGGAGAATTGACGCCAATCTGCTCTGTAGGTTCTTGACTGAAACATTTTATCCACTGTGTAATTAGAAAGTTTATTTTTTTATTTACGATCACACTCAGTTTTGTCCCAAGAATAAGTTCCCAGTAGAGGCAGTATTAGAGATTTATGAGGGGGCTGAGAGTTAGGGTACTTGGATGAATGAATCTATCAGTTTAATTTTCTCCCACATTCAAAATATGTGATTTTTGGTGAACTCTAATTAAAAATAAAACTGCCCCACCCCTCAATTACTGCTTGTTTTTATGGAAACCAGCATGTTACCAGGCCCAATTCAGAGTGCTGATTGTGACCTCTAAAGCCCTATGTGGCTTGGGTACAGGCTATCTGAAGGGCTGTGTCAGTTCATATGACTCACTTCTGCACCTCTTCTGGGTGTTGAGAGTTATGGGAACTTGCTTGAATTCCTCTAAAATGCGCAGCAAGAAGTGCCAGCCGGTTGGGCAGAATCAGCTGGAAGTTCTCCTTTCTAGTAACCGCCCCTCCCCAAACACTAGCACTTAGGAAAATAATACTCAGGAGGCTGTTTTGTATTAAATAAAGGACTCTATATTGTACTCACATGGGTTAGCATTCTTAAAGGTTTTCAGCTTCATACAGAAAGAACAGAAACATAAAGATATCTAGGCTCAGAGAGTGTTACATCTTGAAGTGTGTGCAAGAAGGGGTGGAAACAGGGGTGGAGTTTCAAAAAGCCGGGGAACAGCAAAACTCCCCTCTAATTGGTTAGTGTTCAAACTAACATACAAACAAGTTAACCATCCAACACTGGAGAGGCCTTCTTTCAGTTCCACCACTTTAACAGGGTTGTTTTGTGAAGACATGAGACAGGGCATTCTCAGTGTCTGCTCTTAGGTTTGTGGAATGCGTATGCGCTTGTGCGTATTTATACCACATCGTTCTCCCAATAGTGAGAGAAGGTTTCAATCCTATTTGCTATACTGTATTTAATCCTCAATAAACATTTTCCCACAGTTCCTGACTCCCCTCAGGCTGCTGCCCATGGCTTTCTTGCCCCATGGAAAGAACTGTGTCCCGTTTTTTTTGCATATTCCCTTTAAAATACCAGTAATTCGGTCCATGCTTGGAAGCCACCTCTTTTCAAAGCAGCTGCACATTGGTTTGATATTTTTCATCAAGATATCCATCACAAGATCTCTTTCCTGATCAATCACCACCAGTTCCTTTGCTGCATGCAGCCATCCAAGCCTGCCTTGCTGTTTCCCTAATGGCCACCTGGTTCTTATTAGGTGAACCATAATTTTCCGTCTCCATCTCTTTTAACTTTATCATTATTGGTAAGAATAGTCTGCCAGCCCACTGCTGAGGAGGTAGTTTATTAAACAGTAATTTTCTCTTCAGGGAGCACTTATAACGATGTAAAATTTTAGCTGTTTATATTCTTAAAACTAATTCCTCCATTTGAAATGGTGTGAAATCTACTGTGTGTTCACATTACCTGTCATCCCTACATTTCAGGGTTTTTTGGGCAGAGCTTGGAAATTTATGTTACAAACTACAGCACCCAGAATCCCCCACTAGCATAATGCTAACTTAAGATGTCAACCCAGCAGGGTGAGCAGCCGAAGGTGGGGCTGGCATGCATGGCTTCTTGCCCTCTACCCAGGTTTAGATTTCCTGTTTTTGACATTAGCAGAGCTTAATTTACTTCACGGTACAGAATGAAGAATTCACAGGCGTGTGTGCATTTTAAAAGATGCTATTAGTGACAGAAATGAAGAGAGAACAAATTTGGACATCTGGGCATCTACTCCTCCTTCTGAAAAATGTGCACAGCTGGGGAGCTGCAGCAATCAGAAGCCATGAGAAAAACAGGAAGAAAAGTCAGATTAGGACCATAAATCTCTCCTTGGCTTTCTAACATCTCCAATCATTCTTGCTTAGGACAGGGTAATAGTCCAGGTGCAACACAGAAATATTGGCCTTTGAAGAGAAGGCTGAAACATGAATTTCACGTGTCCTCTAGTTCAAACAGGACTCTTACTAGGTGTCCACAGGAGGCACAGAGGGGCAAATCTCTCCTTGGAAAGTGATTGGTCCACGCATGCCTAGCTGCCACAAAGCACTAGCTTCAGAAGGAGGAATATGCATATATTACTGAACTTTCTCCTTCTTTGCTGTCTTTCCATGATATTTATTCTACCAGTGTCACACCTCCCTCTGTAAACAGCTGCAGAGTAGGTATACCCCAATATAGATCACAACTGCATTTCATATTAAGAAATCTTGCATCAGTTTCAGGGAGTTATTAATTCATCAGTTATTTATAAAAAAATAAAGTGAAATTAGCTGTTTTTGAAAAGTCTGGAACAGTGTCAGCCTACGCCTGAGGTCTAGTTGTGGCTCAGAACCCAGGCACCAAAGTTTCAGATCTGGGTCAATCAAGTTCCTGGGATCAATATCTCATCTTGCTTGTTTCGTGGCCGCCAAATCTTGTGCTGCTGATTTTTGTGTGTGACTAATCTGCTATATGGGACGTTGGACAGTTTATTGGTTTGCCATGTGATTGTTCTTGTCTTGTTATTGCTCTGAATTAGTAGTTCTGCACTGCTTTGACATTTTCTGTAGACTCTCACCTGTGTATTGACTACTTAACTGGTAGGAAATTTAACGAAATGACTCTGGTTTGTGCTTTCTGAACTGGGACTGAGTTCCTTCTAAAGTCCTTTCGACCTTGGATATGGCTGCCTATATCAGAGTCTCAGCAGTTTATGAACAAGATAGGCAGATGTGAGAGGACAGCTTCCATAAAGAGGAGATGAAGAGCAGGATAAATAGGAACGGCATGTATAGAAGAAAAGGCCAGGGAACTGGAAATCTAATTTAGCCTGTTTCTTCAGGGACAAGGCATTTCTTCCAGTGGGATGAGTAAGTGGAGGATCTCCATCTGTGGTGTATGTAGAACACGTTCAGTCTTCTCATAGCACATACACAGTCCATTACCAGCTCCACACTTAAGGCTTCAGCAGCTTGGCAAGAACTGCTATAACTGGTACCATACCATCACTCATGAGGCTGCCATCGTGTCCATACCAAATTGAGGAAGCATAGTACAACACTGTAGAGGAATTAGAGTTAAAATAACAATAATCTTAGAACTGCAAAGCTAGAAGGGATCCTACGGGTCAGCAAGCCCAGCCTCTGTCAAGGAAGCACAGTGGGGAAAGCTACTGCCCAACGTCTGGCTCTACAGCAGTGGTTCTCAAACTGGGGTTCCCAGATGATCTTGGACTGCAATTCCCAGAAGCCTTCACCACTTGCTGTAGTGGCCAGGATTTCTGGGACCTGGAGCCCAAGAACATCTGGGGGGGGCAGTTTGAGAACCACTGCTCTACGGCCTGATACCTAAAATATTGAGCTATCCAGCAGTTCTTATTTGAGTCAAAGTAACCTTGAGGGGGATTGTTAATACCTAGAACACTGGTATGCACTTCATGTGCTCCCTGTAAAGAGAGTAATAATGGGAAAAGATAAAAGTTTAGCTCTCGTCAAATGCCCTTATCATCCACAACTTACACCACATGGGAACACACTGCATATTGCAGTGTGGCTGCTCTCCTTCAGCTGAGCCTCTCAGCCTTGCAAACTTTCAGTCCTTCTGACAGCACGTGACTTTGTCTTGCCAATTTCTTTCTCATCTAGAGGCAGAGGACCTTCAGGTCAGAGCTCTGTCACTCATCCATGAAGACTGTAGGACTTTGCCTGTCCTTCCTCTCGGAAGCTTTCTTTTCTCTCCTAACCTGATTCTGGTTCCTTCTTATACAATTTCTAAGTCATCCGACACCTGAGGAAATATCCAAAGGTTTTCATTATTTTAAGAGATATCCACGCAATTAGCTTGTGCAGCCCATTTATAATTACTGTGTAGCAGACAGTTTATGCTGATAGAAGCTCCCAGGCATTAGTCTGATCTCAAGGGGTTAGCAGCTACTCTGTGGCAATACTAATCCTTGGTGCTTATACAGAACCTTTGAGTTTGCAAGCATATCACATACATTATCCCAGTCATCCTTTGAACAACTCTGCAAGACATTTTTTTCTGCCTGCCAAGCCCCCCTCCACAAAAAAAACACAAAAAACCACCCACAAAAGACCCTACTATATATTCAGAAGCTGAATGGACTGCCGGTTGAATTTTACATGTATTTTTGTGATGGAATAATAATATCCCTTCCCACACCAGAGGGCAGCAGGCTTGCGTAGTTGATTGGCAGGTGGCACACATGTATCTGTCTTCAACAGAGGGGAATGACCAGGAGGGGGTGCTTACGAATAACATCGGGAGGACAACTGCTGCTGCCTCCAAAAATACCATATGAGGCAGTTGTCTCACTCTGCCCAGTGATAGAGCCAGCCCTATCTACAAGGCAAGCCACTTTTTGCAAAAGACTTAGAACCAGGTGGACAGACTTCAGGCTTCTACGCTGTCCTTTTATGAAAATCTCAGGACCCATCGACCACAAAAGAATTAACTTAGTAGAGACAGTTGTCAGTGCAGACAGATAACTCATAGGACCAAGGAATTGGGTGCTTCTGAGCCCAATTTGTTTTCTGCATCCAAAGTGAAACTCCAGTCTTTTCACTCAAAAGCACTGGTTTTCTCTAGAAGACTTCATTTCAGCAGTTTAATTCAGTTATTAACCTGCTTGGGAATCAGTAGCACTTACAAATCTACTACATATCAGGCACAGGCAGTAGACACCAGTCTATGTTCTACTGACTACTGTGGAGGCGACAAACCAGTATGGGAGTTAAATCAGAATGCTATTGTCTCTCTTAAAAGGAGAAGAAAACAGAGAAAGGAATAATTTGGCTCCACCCAAGGCTAATGCTGCCTATGGATTAAAGCACAATATCAGTTTTTAAAGAAGGCACTAGAGCATAGAAAAGTTACTTTTTTGGAGAATGGTTCCCTGGAATCTCTCTACCCACCATAGGCACAGGATTCTGGGAACTGTAGTCCAGAAAGCAATATTTCCAAGTTATAGAAGATATAACAATTAAATAAACATGTAATGTTGAAAGATCTGACAGCTTTGGTACCCTTCAGCTTCCTTGATAATAGTAGTTCAGTCCACTCGCTTGTCCTTTCCCTCTTGGGCCAATTATCAATCAATGCCTCTAATGAAAGAGTTCTGGCTTTGTCTCATAGTGTGAAACATGCAACCAGAGGGGAAGCTACAAAACAGGATACTGGCTATTGTGACTGGCCATCTTGATAAATGGTACTGTGATTGGCCACCTGTGAATGGTACTGTCTCACCAAATGAAGCAGCAATTAGAAATAAGTTAAAAGTTAATTTCTTACCCTAATTAATGTATTAATATTTAGCAACGCATTTAGAATTCATTAATTGCTAAAAGTGTCAGCAGGTACTACTTTTGTATCATTTCCCATCCTGTTATCTTATTGCTGTCTCCTTTTCAGCAACTCTAAATGATGTTTCACAGATTAATGACCTAGCAAATGAATGAATCAACCAACCAAATTACCTCCCTTAATTTTCAATAGCAATAAACGATGATTTCATGTCAATGTGTTGGCATTATAGCTAACATTTCTAATATCATCATATCCCATGGGGAGCCACTCATCACCATCCAATACTGCACCTCCCAACACCTTTATTTTTGGAATTACTGAGGCAGTAATTGCTGAAAACCTAAACTATATTATTAGTAGATGTAGCAGCCAGATCCAGGCAATCAATATCTAATCTCATAGGTTCCAAAATGAAGTAATTTTCTATGTGTTTTGCAGATACAGTATGCCTAAACAGATTTGGCTCCCAAACTGGATTAGTGTGTGAAAATGGCATCTGATACATTGTTCGGCAAGGGTCTGAAGAGCAGCAAATTAAGAACAGCAACATTTGCACATTTGGGTGGGAAGCTCTGGGGCAAAGCATTGCAAACATCCATCTTGTCCAGCTCATGCATTTAGAGTGGGGAACTTGTGCAATTAAGCTCCACAGTAAACTGAGCAGGCAACGCTCTGCATTGTACAAGGGAGCATATCATGAAGCATGAGCTGCATCTAGTGGCAAGGGAAGGAAATGTCTGTGCATTGCTTTCTGCAGAAGCTTTCTTTGGTAAGATCTGTTGGGCTAGAAAAGGGTCTGCAGACTGAATGGTGACTATTCATAACTTAGACCACTGAAGGGAAAAAGGAGGAAACACCCAAAAGTTAAACCTACTGCTTCATAGCAGGTATGAAGCAAGGACTGCATTTTCACTTCAGTGCTCTCTTGGTTTGGTGGTATGGAAATCACTTAATGAAAGCTCACATTATTTCTCAGCTAATGTTTCTTGAATCACATTGCCATTTTATGGAAAAGTATTATTCCAAATAATAACTGCACGAAGTTGTTTCCAGAACTAATACTTGTTTTTGTTCTTCCTAGTCCCACATGAGGTGACTTCGCTGACTAGATTCAGCAGTTCCACACGGTCTGATAGTCTGATTCTGATTTTTAGATAATGAGGACTAGCTCATGGATGACATTTTTAGGTACACTGTGGTAAGCACAAGACAAGAAATGATAACATATCGATTATGGGCCTGTAAAAACAAAACACCTCTTTGTATGGAGTAAACCTATGGAACCCTCATAGCACGCGCGTGCGCGCACACACATGCACACACATGCACACACGCACACGCACACGCGCACGCGCACACACACGCACACACACGCACACACACACACACGAGGTGTTTGAGAGCTGGGAGGGTGGGAGATTTCCAGACACTAAATTGGAAAGACCTATCCATACCTTTATAAACACAAAGGTGGTCCTAAGGCGACCAACTGAAGGAACAGAAAACAAACATTGTATTATGCTGGTGTGTCATCCCAGAGAAATGCCAAGACATCCACTTTAAGCTTTTCAGATCTTGGAGCCACTTTTGTATCACAAATGTGAATCTGGGGATCTCCTCCTCCTCCTTTAATATTTTTGCACGTGGGTGGGGCCGGTGACATGTTGGGACATGTTCAAGAAGGCCATGGTCTCCAAGAACTCAAGAGCTGGTCCGGAAATCTCTGCCCCCGCATGGACGTTGAAGTCCCCCAAAACCAGCAGCTTCGGGGAACCCAACAGTGCCGCGGAGACAAAGTCCACCAGCTCCGGTAGAGAAATGGCTGGGTCGCGGGGAGCACGGTAACCCAGCAAGATCCCAATACCATCCCTGGCCCCAATCGACACGTGGAGGGCCTCCAGACCCGGCTTTACCACCGAGGAGCGCCTAGTAACCTCCAAGATGGATTTATAGACAATGGCGACTCCCCCCCCGACCTTCCAGTCTACCCTGATGTTGGACGGCATAACCGGGCGGACAGATGAGTGCTAGGGGAGGACCCCCCTCTCCGCCTATCCATGTTTCGGTTATGCAGGCCAGGTCTGCGTCCTCTTCCAGGATAAGGTCATAAATCACCTGGGCCTTATTGGCGACAGACCTGGCATTCAACAACACCAGGCGTAGAGTGGAAGGATGACTGATTTGGCTGCCTCGATATTGAGGGGTGGCCCCAGGCTCAGAACAGTGGACAGCCTTCAGACATCTGTCCATCGTTCTTCTTACACGAGTAGGGACTGGGGCCACGCCATATCTACCTCTACCCATGACCACAGAAATATTTTGGGGGCCCTCGCTGGGAGGGCAGGCCTTCCATTCCATCAGAGGGAGGAGGGAGGGAGGGAGGGAGGGAGGTAAAGGGAAAAAAGGGAGAAAAAGAAAAGGAAAGGGAAAGATAATAGACAAATTTAACTTAGTACAAATAAATCAATAAACGAAGAGAAAAATAATAGTAACAATAAAAATAAAAATTAACCATAAACAATATACCAATGCATATAAATAGTGAACATAAAGTAGGCAAGCAAATTAAATATAATTAAATCAAATATCAAAATAAAAAGGAAAATAAAAATAGATAAGTAAATAAAATAAAGCCTCACTAGTTACCCCCCCCACCCAATGCCCAAAGTAGTCCTTCCTTCTCCCCCCGTGGCCTTGTTCTTTCTGATGTCGCTGGCCTCGATATTAATGGCAGCGCTAGAGAGCAGAGTTCTCTAGCGCTGCTAACTCTAGAGTTAGCATTTGTCTGCAGACATTTTCCATGGTCACGTGGCCAGCGTGACAAGACACGGAACACTGTTATCTTCCCACTGATGTGGTACCTATTTATCTACTCACATTTTTACATGCTTTTGAACTGCTAGGTTGGCAGGAGCTGGGACAAGTGACGGGAGCTCACTTTGTCATGTGGATTCACTTTTATCTGGTCTGCTCCATGGGAAAGTGATATGGCAACATCCGTCTTGTCCCAGGGTGTTTTTAAGACTAGGGAATTCTTCTGCCAGATGCTCCCCGTACCTGTTCCAGGATTTGGTCCATATCACAGAATGCCTTTCCCCGAAGGTTTACTTATCACCTCTCCTCTCATTTATTATTTATTTATTACATCTATGGCCTGCCTTTCCATCAATGAACTCAAGGTAGATTATACCTGACGAGCCCAGTGGTTCTTCCTACACTCTTCAGTTTAAGCTTGAATTTTGCTATGAGAAGCTGATGATCAGAGCCACAATCAGCTCCAGGTCTTGTTTTTGCTGACTGTATAGAGCTTCTCCATCTTTGGTTGCAGAGAATATAATCAATCTGATTTCGGTATGGCCCATCTGGTGATTTCCATGTATAGAGTCGCTTCTTGTGTTGTTGGAAAAAAGTGTTTGTGATGACCAGCTTGTTCTCTTGACAAAACTCTATTAGCCGTTGCCCTGCTCCATTTTGAACACCCAGGCCCAACTTTCCTGTTCTTTCTTTTATCTCTTGACTCCCGACTTTAGCATTCCAATCCCCTATAATGAGAAGAACATCTTTCTTTGGTGTCACTTCTAGAAGGTGTTGTAAATCTTCATAAAACTGGTCAATTTCAGTCTCCTCAGCATTGGCGGTTGGAGCATTAACTTGGATTACTGTGATGTTGAAAGGTCTGCCTTGGATTCGTATTGACATCATTCTCTCATTTTTGAGATTATATCCCATTACAGCTTTTCCTACTCTTTTGTTGACTATGAGGGCTACTCCATTCCTTCTACGGGATTCTTGCCTACAATAGTAGTATGATAATCATCTGAATTGAATTCGCCCATTCCCATCCATTTTAGTTCACTGATGCCCAGAATGTCAATGTTTATTCTTGCCATCTCCTTTTTGACCACATCCAACTTCCCAAGGTTCATAAATCTTACATTCCAGGTTCCTATGCAGTATTTTTCTTTGCAGCATCGGACTTTCCTTTCACTTCCAGGCACGTCCACCGCTGAGCGTCCTTTCGGCCTTGGCGCAGCCACTTCATTAGCTCTGGAGCTACTTGTACTTGTCCTCCGCTCTTCCTCAGTAGCATGTTGGATGCCTTCCGACCTGAGGGGCCCATCTTCTAGCGTCATATCTTTTAGCCTTTTGTTTCTGATCATGGGGCATTCTTGGCAAAGATACTGGAGTGGCTTGCCAATTACTACTCCAGGTGGATTGCGTTTAGTCGGAACTCTCCACTATGACTCGCCCGTCTTGGGTGTCCCTGCACGGCATAGCCCATAGCTTTCCTGAGTTACTCAAGCCCCTTCGCCATGACAAGGCAGCAATCTGTGAAGTGGCAGCAATCAGTGTTTACTTCCTGACAATTACAAAACAATTACAAAATATGGTACCAAAGAAACGTTCTAGAATAAGCAAACATGTTTCACCTCTTAAGAGATCTCCTAATGGTATGGTAACCGTAGCATCGGTTTCAATTGCCAGAAGAAATACCGCTGTAAGAGCTGAGGTTTCATGTCTACTAGGCTCTTTGTCAGATGCCTATATGGCATACCTACTCCCTGTTACTCTGAGTAGTCCTAAGCAATGTTGTAATCAATGTATTTCTACCTTGTGCTGTACATGTACATATAGAGTTATACATTCATTCCATACTACTTCTGCTTCAGTGTGTGTGTGTATATATATATGTGGAAGTCATCCACATAGCAGTGGTCATGTGGATCAAAGGACTAACAGAAATACCTCCCCCCTCAAAAAAAAAGTATATGCCAAGGAACTTTATGTACAAAAATGTGTTGAGTGGAAAACAGATATCTGTTTTCCACTCAACACATTTTTGTACATAAAGTTCCTTGGCATATACTTTTTTTTTGAGGGGGGAGGTATTTCTGTTAGTCCTTTGATCCACATGACCACTGCTATGTGGATGACTTCAAAACACATCTAGGCCATCCATAGAGATGGGGCCAAGCTGCAGCGAATACCAGGTCTGTAGCCCCTTTTTTCCAGGTTTGATCACAAGGGAAACAGATCGCAATTTGAGCCCTTTACGGACTGGTCTGGCATGATCTATTTCCAGTTACATGATGTATGGGGAAATGCACTCCAGACCAACTCTGATCTGTGTAGGTCTGTTTCTTTTTGTGGGGTTATGCGGGAGCAATTCCCAGGCAGGTAGAAGGTCTGCATTAAGGGAGATCAGTCATAGCAAAGTGACTCTTACCGATACAACCACTGCCCTTTGCAGCCCTCTGATCACCCACTAAGACTCTTGGGTCTTGCTATCTTTCTTTTCTCCCCTTTGTCCCTTTTTGCCTGGCTCCTTTTAAAACAAAGCTGCAGCCTGTCATTTAAACTGTAGATGGCAGCCGCTGACAAGACAAGAAGTTTGGCTCAGTGCACTCTCAGACACTTGAAGGAAAGCTGACACTTTGGTAGATTTGGTTTTAGAAGAGGCAGCCCTGTTAGCAGCAGATATCCACTGCCGCTGCTGTTTTCTTCACAACTACCAAGCCCAACTCTTGTCACAAGGTTCTAAAGTAAAAACGGTCTATATTCCCTACACATGTGGTTCCTCTGCTAACTTCTTTCATTCTTTCTTTCTCCTCTTGGTTTAACTGCATCTTCAATTTCCCCCCTTCTCTCCCTTCTGTCACCCTGCCCCCATAATCTCTGCTCATACCTGGTGTGTTTTCTGTTTTCTTGAGGAAATTTTAAATTTTAAAACAAATATAGGCCTAATTACTGCATGTAACCAATGACCCAACATCTTAAAAAGTGGAGACATCACCTTGCCGACAAAGGTCCGTATAGTCAAAGCTATGGTTTTTCAACTAGTGATGTACAGACATGAGAGCTGAACCATAAAGAAGGCTGACCACCAAAGAATTGATGCTTTTGAATTGTGGTGCTGGAGGAGGCTCTTGAGAGTCCTCTGGACTGCAAGGAGAACAAACCTATCCGTTCTGAAGGAAATCAACTCTCAGTGCTCACTGGAAGAACAGATCCTGAAGCTGAGGCTCCAGTACTTTGGCCATCTCATGAGAAGAGAAGACTCCCTGGAAAAGACCTGATGTTGGGAAAGTGTGAAGGCAAGAGGAAAAGGGGACGACAGAGGATGAGATGGTTGGACAGTTCACCAAAACTACCAACATGAATTTGACCAAACTCTGGGAGGCGTGCTCTGGTCCTTGGGGTCACGAAGAGTTGGACATGACTTAATGACTAAACAACAACAACCAATGACCATTTAGAATGTGAAAAGACTGATATTTCATCTACATTTCATGGCATTTCATTCTGTTTCTTTATATCTAACAAAGTGGACGTGTCCACGAAAGCTTACATTAAAATAAAAAAGTTAGCCTTTAACAGGAGCCACATGATTTTCTCTTGTTTTCTTTTTCTTTCTTTCTTTCTTTCTTTTGGTTTTGCCTGATTTCATAAATTTCGTTTCTTTTGCACATGTGGCTGAATTCCCACCTCTATGTAACAAGTTATTTTTGTGTTTTTTTAAAGGCAGGATGAAAAGAAAAGCTGTTTCACAGCTGTATCCTCCTCTTTACTTCTGTCCCTCCCCCCCCATGACAAACATAGATTCGGGCAACACAGTAGTAAAACAGTGAATGCCAAAACACGGCTTTAAAAACAAATGAAACATTCGACAATGAAATCTGTGGGAAGACCAAGCAGGGAGGAACCAAAGGAGTTCTGTGTCATGCTTAGCAGTCCGTATGCAATGCCTGCTGAAATGTGGGGGGAATTATTTATTTTGGCACCCAGGATGCAAGCAAGCTATACAGGTCAATTCAAATTCAGCAAAGCTTAAGGAAGAATCAATGTAATGAAAGTGTGCAGTCATAATAGGTGTTGCAGTAGCAGTGTTTCACCTACCTTGCTTACTTGGACAGAGGAGGGTTAATCCTGGCCTGTCTATGTGTGGAAAAATCAGTGTTACACTGTCTTCCACAGTTGATCATATATGTGATTTTTGCCATACGGATATTAGAAAAAAAGATGTAGAAAGAAACTTAAGATGTGAGGAAAACCAATAAAATCTGAAGAAATCTCGTGACACCTTGAGACTAGCAAATTTATTATGGCATAAACTAGCCCACAAAAGGTGCCATAAGAGTCCTTATTGCTGTTCTTTTGTGTCTGCTGCAACCATTTTACTTGGATACTTCATTGGAAATCAGAAGAGATTGTCTGGGAATGCCAGCTAGCTCATCCCAACTAGATTAGTTCCGTTGAGTTCATGGTCTTACTGCAGTCCCTCTCATCAATGGGACTAGTGTGGTGAGAAACAACAGATGGATTTGGTCCTTTAATTTTCCATGCTTGTACAGATGATTCTAACTAAATATGCAATGATCACATAAAGTAGATGAATGTGACTCACACTTAGGTCCCATTAAAATCAACAGGACTTAATTTAGCTGTAAGTGACTTTTCAGGCCACTTTCAACGGGAACTAATGACAAATAACTTATGGTTGTTGTGGATTTTTTGGGTTCTTTGGCTGTGTTCTGAAGGTTGTTCTTCCTGACGTTTCATCAGTCTCTGTGGCCGGCATCTTCAGAGGACTGGAGTAGGAACTCTGTCCAAGCTCTGTTGCTGTTTGTTGGATAGTTGAGTACAGTGGTGCCCCGCAAGACGGGCGCTCCGTTTAACAACGAAACCGCTTGACGTCGATGTTTTTGCGATTAAAAATTATGATGTTCCCTATGGGGGAATTTTGCTTTGCGATGATCGGTTCCCTGCTTCGGGAACCGATTCTTGCAAAGCGATGATTTTTAACAGCTGATCGGCGGTTTCAAAATGGCCGCCGGGTACACAAAATGGCCACCTGCTGTTTTCTGGGACGGATTCCTCGCTGCACAGGCAGCGAAAATGGCGCGCTATGGAGGATGTTTGCTGGATGGTGAGTTTCCAGCCCATAGGAACGCATTAACTGGGTTTTAATGCATTTCTATGGGCTTTTAAAAATCACTTTACGACGTTTTCATTCTACAGCGATTTTGCTGGAATGAATTAACGTAATGCGAGGCACCACTGTATTTATAGCTGTAGGAACAGCTTTTGTCTTTTTTCAGGAGACAGGGTGATTAGCATGTTTTTGTTGTGATAAGGGGAGAGAGATTATCTGTCACTGTGATTGATGGGTGTCATTAGCTGGTCTTTTTTGTGCAATGATCCCTGGCCCTTGTGGCTGGGTAGAGTTCGTTGACCTTTTTGCAGGTTGTATTATTCAGTATTGGGATCCAGGCCATGTTTAGTTTTAGGCCTTCTTTCTTTTTGTTGAAGTTGGTTGAAGTTTGGCTCAACCTTCCCATTCTCTATGTGTGACATTGCTGCTTAGATTCTCAATACACCCTTAAAACAATTAATGACATAGAAATAGATTCCTAATACAACTGAATTGGTGATCAGAATAGGCCCTGCTGTGAACAAGGTCTCTTGGTCCTGGAGTTCGACAGTCATTTCTGCAGCATACAGAAAACACATGTTAGAAGTCTTCCTTTGATAAAATCTGGCTTCATTATTTCAGTGTTACAAGCAGCTCCCTCTGAGCTGCACAGCTATGCATGCCTCCGCTCCCTCTGCACAATGTTCCTCCTCCTCTGCACACCCACATTGAGTGCTTTTAGCCGGTTTGGTTCCAGTTGCGGCAGAACCATATCCATGTCTGGAGGTAGGAAGAGCCTTCTATCCCTCCTCACCATTGCTGCCACTGTTCCTCTTTTTCCCTCCAGATAAATGGTCTCCTGTTCCTGTCCTAGGTTTTATCATAGGAGTTGGGTAGGGGAAGCACTGCATCCTTCTTCTCAAGTCTAGCCTTGCCTAGGCTGTCCCAAGAGGGTAGTTGTTGAGGGTGCAGTGGCAGAAGTTTGTCCAACACCTGCACTACATATTGCTTTCTTCAGCTTATTTTCCAGAGGTCCAGTGGGTAAGGGTAGCCTGCCACTGCTGCCATAGCTGCCTCACCTACTTCCAGGCAATTGTCTTCCACTTCCCCTCTTCCTCCTCATTAGGGGAGGGCACTGCTGCACCCTTCTCCTTCTCCACATCCTGTACTGAGGGAGTGGGCAGGGAGGGAGGGGAGAATATGGTTTTCCTGCTGCTAATGGTGCCACCATTTCCTACAGTTGGGGTAGATGTCCTCCTATCCTTTTGGGCACATGGCTGGTTGAGCTTGTTTGTGCATTACTTACAGTCCCAAGTGGTGTGAGTGCCTGTGCTGTTCTCGACAGACTAAGGGTGAGACCAGATGATATGCGTCGGATTGGAAAATCTGCAGAGCTGACATGCATATGTGGAAAGAAAGGGAAAGACTTACCATTGTGGTCACAATCCCCACGTCTGCACAGCAATCATGGCACATTACGGCACAGATTCCATGGCATCATAAAACCAGTATTTTATCAACCTGTGCTGTGGTTTCATTGATTTTATTTTTTAGAACGTTCCGGTCTATAATGAGAGGTAGATATCTTTATTTGAAGGTTTGTTTTAAGTAAGCAATTAAGCAGATCTCTAATCTGAAAATAAATCATTTGAATTCTTGCAGAGGGAATGGGAATATAATACAAGGAGAAATCAGAAATACATTTGTAGCAACTTGGTCGTTTCACCGTTTCAACAAATTGCGAACTATTATTGATTTCTATACATAAGCAGCGGGGGCGAAAAAAGAATTTAAAAACTTTTCAAGAGATTGAAAAGCCAGTATCGATCAGCCTGCAGTGACATTTAGGAGAGCGATGCTTAGCTGATGAAAATAAAGAGCAGGAAAATAGCTCCTCACTTATAATTTTTATCTTATATTGTATGAGCTCAGTAGCCCTTTGTCATTGCTGACTGGAGAAACATCAAGCATGAACAAAGGATGGCACACCTGAGCTACAGAGGCTGGGAAGAAAGCAACCATGTTGATACATGATTTTGTTCTTTGATTAAAATATGATGAGAACGAGGATATTTTTGTATAGTGCTTTCTTCAGTATTACCTAGCTGAGGACTGGGATTTGAGAGTGGCAACAGACATCCTTCACTCTCTTGAATGAAGAGCCACACATTATGGCTGTGCAGATTTGTGTCTTTGGACTACAGCTCCCAACATTCCCCTGTGGCCATGCTGTCACAGGGGAATGTTCTGGGAAATGTAGTCCAAAAACACAAACATGTACATCTCTACTATACATATAGCTACTGTATTTTGATACGGATGGTTTTCCTTGCTTATAAAACTGCCTTACATAACAACAATTTGCCCATCTGATCTCTCTTTGGCAACAGTTCACCATGGCCTGAGTCAGTGGATGCTGGTGGCTCCAATTTCCCAGCTCCTGTGAATCTAAACCTGGCTTTATTCTGCACTTTCCAGGAACTATCCAAGGTGTTGAACGTATTTTGGGTAAAGGGTTCAGTACTTTGGACACCTCCTGTAATGCGCAGAGAGAAAATCAGAGTGGGTTCACAGCATCTCCGAGACAGAAAAAAAAAGCAGAAATACTACTTTGTTATTTAGAAGAAACAAGGGACAAAGAAGGAGATGGAGAAAGGAATAGTTAGGATAATGGAGAAGGTTACAGGTACCTCCTGCATCCTCTACTTACGTTCCACTTGTGTACAGTGGTGCCTCGCTTAGCGATTGCTTTGTTTAACGATAAAATCGCTTAGTGATGACTTTTTCGGAGCGATCTTGCACTCCGTTTAACGATGGTTCCTATGGGCGATTTTCGCATAGCGATGTTTGGGACCATGCTTCGCATAGCGATGACAGTTTGGGTCCCCCTGTTTCGCTTAACGATGGTTTTGACAGCCTCATGTTGGGTGTTTTTTAAATGTTTAAAAATGTTTAAAATGTTTAGAATGCTTGAAATCATAAGTGCACTTAATAAACCCTTTGTTAAACTAATTTGACTTTGTTCCGACTCTTTTTAAATTTGTTGTAATTTTTTCCCCCATTGAGATGCATTGAATAGGTTTCAATGCATTTCAATTGGGGAACCGTGTTCCGCTTAGCGATGTTTCCTATTGCGATTTTTGCTTAAGGACGGCAATCCGCTCCCGTTGGAATGGATTATCCGGTTTTCAATCTATTTCTACGGGAAACCGTGTTTTGCTTAGCGATGAAATCGCTTAACAGCGATTTTTTGGGAACCAATTATCATCATTAAGCGAGGCACCACTGTATTTGTAAATAAGGCAGATATTATCAAGACACTGAAAATGTCCAGTTTCTTCTCATCCAAAAGACACCTGATACTGCTGTCTCTGGATCTTCTACTGCTTGGGCAAGTGGGGAGCATAAGGGAACAATATTAATTCACTGAATCATTTCTTTCTCACTATTAACATTCTAGATTCAAGTCACACATGCCAATACCTGTTAGATAGCTGCCAAGACAGTCACTTTTAACTTACCTCCACAATTCCCAAAGCCTTTCTCTGCTTCCTGCAATTCCTTGAGATGACTGCGGGTAGAAATCAGCCTTTCCTCTTTGGAATACAATGCTCAGTTTTGATGAATACGCACATTACTGGCACCAAATGCTTGTCAAAGTACTGACAGATTTGTTTGTGTTGGCAGGAGAAAACTCACTCAGGGCACTAAGGAAGCCCTTCAAGGTATCAAAGAATTTTGCTCAGCTCTTGGCTGGGTAAATAATTAAATTTAACTGGCCATGTAATGGATGATCAACATATAGCAGCAATGTCACCTGGTCCATTCCATCTGAATGAATCTCAGCTGATGCCAGGTCAGGCTTCTGAGTCCTGGTTGTTGATTCTTGAGACATCTGTTCTTGTTAAGAGCTTACTACCATAGGAGAAATAAATCTCACCTAAAAATCTAGGTTCCTGGCTTGTAATTTGACATGTATGAGAGTAAATAACACTCCTTGGCATTTTGTGCAACATTTGTCCTCTGCTTTGGAGCACGAATATTGGAATCAAAGAATTAGAGTATCCCATACCATATAGTCAAGCGAAAGTTAATTTAGTTCCTATATGTACAGTGTCTAAATTCAAAATTGCAATTGCAATGGAACTATAGCAAAAGACCTACCGGTATTCATTACTCCTGCCAGCATAACACAATTGGTGTAAATCTTGTTAATGAATTGCTGTAAATTACGAATTTAACATAGGCATTTGCAATTGTGAGCTATGTTGGCAATTTGTTGATGGGATTTACACTGATTTACCCCAGCTGTGTTATATTGGTTTAGAAATTCAATAGGATTTTAGCCAATATCTTTTAAAGTTACTCAGAGAGTTGTGAGGAAGAGGCTTCATTAAATAGTGGAAGATAAATATAACTTCGGCTAAATTCCTGTTCATTCAGCTATGCCTCTGGAAGGCAGATGATGTCATCAGCAGTGATGTATCCAAAATAAAAGACTTCCTATGCCTGTCTTGCAGCTCCAATGGCTCCTGTGTAATCCTTTTCATCATCAGAAAGCTGTGGTAGCCATGGGGCAGAGAAGGAAGTCTTTAATTACCAAAAATCACCTCTCATTAGCACTGCTATTGATGTTGATGTCACCAATCTTCCAAACAAGATTCCAACCATTCATTGAGTAGTGATTCATATTGCAACTCATGCTGCTTCTTCATACTTGGTTACGGATGTTGCCATGCCACAGAGGTGGACTAGAGGAAACAGTATTCTGTATCACAACTCAGCTGCTTGTAGAATTCAGGTTTTTTTTTTTAAGTGAGTATCTTTCCAGATGGAGCAACATTTCCATCTCCTATTTCTCTCATTTGTTTGTGAAGGAGAGTGGGCTTTATTGAGTTTTGTGTCCCAATTTCCTTTAAAAAGCTACCTCACTTTATGAAAACAGCTTCTCTTTAAGAAATCTTTCCAATGATTTTCAGAAATCTTTATCTCCTGAAGCTTCTCTTCTGAAACATTTCTAAAGTACTAACTGGAAATTCTGAGCAGAAGGTTCTCGTGTCAGCTTCAAATGAGAAGTGACCTACTGCTAAACTCCACTCTATAGAGCAAAGTAATATTAACAACAACAACAACAACACCTTCAGGAAGAATGAACACATAAATGGCCATTGTAATAAGCAAGATGAGGGGAATGTCATATAGATGATGAGAAAATTACTGATCACACTGGTGCAGTCTTTCTTTCTGTCACTCTTTCTGTCAAAGGAAAATTGATATTATCTACCCCAAACTTCCTGAAAATATGGGGAATCTAAGGTGAAAAAGAGAAGAAACTGCAGAAAATTTACTATAACTATATTATGCAGAAGTTGGAAACAAAATTTAAAATAAAAAAAAATAGATTAACATTAACAAAGCTTACACTGATTTGGTCCCTCTGAAACCAGGTTCTTAACATATACAGAAGTTTATTTTTTTGTGCTAATGGACTATTTAGAATGCAGTGATGGATATCTGTTGATTAAATCCAAATTCTCTTTGGTCTCTCTTTCTTTGAAATGGCATTTTGCCTTCATAAAATCCCACATAAGGTTAAAACATTGAAAGTTCCAATATAAACTACATGCACTGAATGGGAAAGCAAAAAATGGTCCTTCCCTGGCTGGCTCTGCTCATTTGGCTGCCATGTGTCAAATTAATTTCACCCACGGGGGCAATAAAACATCATGGCTATATATTTTTGTAAACACCATCTGATTTAGAAAGCCATGATTTCTCTTAACAATCAAAACTTGAATAGGGCACAGGTTGATGTTAAGAAGCAATTGAGCAACACAATTTAAGAAGCCACTGAGGTGTGTAATTGAGTTTGTCAGGGTAATTGTATTTTGGTGATAGATAGTATTTTTAAAAACTTTTTAAAATTGCTAACGAGTCTTATATTTAGGGTGCTGATTAATTCTATTAGAAGGATTCACTAGATAGAGACGGGAGCTGTGTTTTATAGATTACATCTAAATTATTGTAAACACTGTATCTAACTTTGTGTGCTAATTCTCCGTAAGGGAGGCGAAAACACAGGGTGTTTGTGTGTGGTTTGAACTCATTAATTAAGCGGTCTCTGTGGGGATGAAAGAAAGGAGCTGTAGCAGGACTCCCACCTGTCTTTTTTGGGGGGAATATCCTTAAAAATTCTATTGTTTACCCCACTACTACACTCTAATTATAAAACAATTCTCCACTTACAAATCTAGCCCTATAAATATAGAGAAAGAGGAGGCTGCCACAGGCAGTGAAGGCTATAGGTGGTTGTAGCCCCACCTGATGGGAGGCTGGTGGGACTTATTTCAAAGGATGTGTGTGTGTGTGTGTGTGTGTGTGTGTGTGTGTGTGTGTGTGTGAGAGAGAGAGAGAGAGAGAGAGAGAGAGAGAGAGAAAATCAGCTTCATTTCAGTCCGACCTTTATAGGAACTATCCAAAATGGGGGTATTTGTATTTGTATACGAATATCTTCCCACAGGTGCATTTAAAGAGGGTTTGGCCCCCTGGGGTCAGACTGACCACTCACGATTCTGCCACTGCTGCGAGCTCCATTGTGCCTACCTATCTCTCCGTTGTTCACGATGGATTAGCCACTCTGCGACCTGGCAGAGAGTCTCGTCATCCTGCCTTCTGCCAGGACTGGCTAATCTATCATGAGCGACAGAGTGACAGAAAGGCTCCACGGAGCTTGTGATAGCAGCGGAATCTTGAGAGGTCAGTCTGGCTCCAGGGGGCCGGACCCTCATTATCTGCACCTGTGGGGGGATATTTGTATCCAAATAAGGCCATCTCTAGTTTGCCGCCCTTAGTTCTAGGCCAGCCAGATGTATAGAGTCCAGTGGTGAGGGAACAGCCAAGTGGCAAGGTCAAAATTGTCTAGGGCGGGACCCAATGAAGACTTCAGAGTGCAATACTAAAAAAGGGGGGGAGAGAAAAAGTCCAAAAGAGTGCAAAGCCACTTACACAGCATGAGAGTGCAACATTAGGTCAGAAGTAAGTGAGAAATCAATGGCGGTCCGAAGTCTGACACAGGGTTTTCCATCAGACTCAGCAATGCAAGCAAGGGCAAGGTGTAGAGAGCTGATATGATATGTTGTTCCAGCAGTCATTAGCTTGAGAATGAAGCTCTTAAGCAGTACAGTACCTCCAACCTCATTCAAGATCCAGTTCAGGCATATAAGTGACACTGAAGAAATCATCCTTATGAGGAGAACCCTAGGGATGAAGAATCCTTCACTCCTACGATAATAGAAAAGTTTGGAAAATTTACTTCTTTGGACCATAACACCCAGAATCCCTTTTCTGAAAAAAAAAGAGAGGAAAAAATAACTCTTTCCAAATCTGATTCTGGTTTCTCCAACTACTAGAGGGTATATCTTTACATGTGTGCATTTCCCTGTGTTAAGGAAGAAGGTTATAAATCAGTAAGAGAGAATACTTGTTTGTTTGCTTGTCAACAGCTCTATATTCAATCCTAAAATCTTCCGGCAGGACAGGACAACACAAGGCAAGACTCCAGTGTGGAGCCTGGGAGACACACTGCTTTGGGTAGGTTATGGTCTGAGCATGAGAAACATCTCATCTAGAAATTCTGGGGATGAAGCATCCCATTTGAAGCACCGCCAGCCAATGTACCCAGTGCTAAGCTAGACAGATCAGTGGTACGGCTTGGTATAGCACATCCTCTTAACTAGATTAAGCTCAGAATCCTTTTAAAGCTCCTAAGCAAGAAAATTATCATACTAATTCTACTAATTACCGTATTTTTCCGTGTATAAGACTATACTTTTGTCTAAAATCTTTAGACTAAAAATTGAGGGTCGTCTTATACACAGAAGTAAGCTGAGGAGAGAACAAAACAAGTGGAGGGGAAAGCAGCGATCAAAGCGATCCTGCAGCACTTTGATCCCTTTCTCGCTAGACTTGCTTAAATTTCTTAATTTTGGATTAGAAAAGTGGGGTGTGTGTCTTATACATGGGGGCATCTTATACATGGAAAAATACAGTATATTGTAGGCAAGTATGGGTCCTTTTACTTTTGGTGAAAGAAAAATAGCAGAGAGATGCCTGTACAGTAAAACAAAATGAATAAGGGTCACTTGTACTCATTTTAAGGGAGAGCAACTATACTTTGGTATCAAAAATTTAGCCTTTGGTTGCCTGGAAGTTTGGAATAGGACTACAGCTTAGTCGAAAGTGGGATGATAATAACTTGCAGCACTTAAGTCTTTCTACAATTACAAAAATATAGACATCTTCATTAATCATTTTTTCTTCATGAATTCTGAAACAGGTGTTTCTGCTGTTACATACTCTGTGGAGCCATTAACTGTCTGGCTGGCATTCCCTTTTCCCATCTGCTCATATTGTGTGGCCTGCAATTAGCAATTCAGCCAAATCTCTCTCATTCTTTTCTCTCATCACCTTCAAGAATGAGTAACAGCCAGCTTTGTTTGCAAGGAGGTTTCCCTAAACAGCAGTGATTCTTAGATATGAAATCTACTGATTCTTAACATCTAGAGTAATTGGTGTTCCATACATCTGTGACATAGTCATGGATGTTGGATTTCAAATATTTGTAACACAAGAGACAAACTTATTTTAAAATAAAGCTGTAGAGCTTAGACCTGCAGGGGAATGCCTGAAAATGAGAACAGTGCTTCAGAAAATTCCAGTTCCACACCCACATCCACACCTAAATCCACATAAACTATAGGATATTGATAACAGCTCTCTTCTCAAAGGGACTTTACAGTCTTTGTGGCAACAGTGGACAATCTCAGCACCACCAAGAGTTATTTTTCAGATTTACTGGCAGCCCAAAGGCACCATTCCAAAGGGATAGGGCTAAAATGATTAATTCACATATTAAATACAATTTTTAGAGCAGTGGTTACATACTGTAAAGTTTGCTACAATGGGATATGTTCAAAAAAGGGGTTTAACAAAAATTTGCATTTTTTGCTGAAAACGCTCCCTCATTCTCACTAGTGGTCCTATATATAGATTTATATTTATATTATATATATTTAAAAGTAAATGTTTGGAAAGTAAGCATACATGGGCCCTTGAAAAACAGCAAAATTGCTCCATATACCCTTAAAAGGACTTTCTGAGCGAAAGAAAATGTTAAAGAAAATATTTTAAAATGGAGTCGTGGGCTCTGGGCCCCTTAGGGCAGTGGTCACCCACCTTTTTGCCTCCATGGACTGGTTTAGCGTGCAGGTGAGGGGGTGTCCATGCATGCGTGGGAGGGGCTGTGCACACATGGGAGGGGCTGTGGGAGAGTTTGCGTGTGTGGGAGGGTCCATGGGAGGGGCCTTGTGTGCATGGGAGGGGCGTGCATGCATCTGCTCATGTGAGGGGACAGGAGATTTGTCTCTGCAGCCCAGTCCTGGCAAGGCCGTGGACTGGGACTGGTCTGTGGACCGGGGGTTGGGGACCCCGTCTCTGGGGTGTTGTGGGGCACAAAATAATCCTAAGGTTGCATGTCTCCACAGAAGGAAGCAAGAAGATTATGATTTCTGAAAATGTAGTAGAAGCTATTGAAAAAATGATATGTTCACCATTGTACAATTGGCTGATGAGAGAGTCAGATTAGCCCACTCCAGCTCTCTCCTTCACTGGGCCTCATGAACTCTGTGAAATATCAAAACCTAGAGAGGGCCTCTGTAAGAATACCACCGGCTAGAGACTATGGGTTTCTCGTCTGACCATTTCTTTGTCTTTTCCTTTGGCAAGTTTGTTTGTTTGTAAACAAACTCTGGGTGGCTAACAGAAGGACACAAAGTCACAAAGCAGCCACAACAACACAATAAAACAAGCGTGAAAATTAATGGCAGGCCGGTGGCAGAAGGGATACACACGATTACTTTATGAGGGGCAAACGATTGAAAGGCTTGGGGAAACAACCAGATCTTCAGTGGCTTCCGAAAACCCAGGAGGGAAAGGGGCCAGTAGCATCTCTGGTGGGAGGGAGTTCCAGAGTGAAGCAGCCACCCAAGAGAAGGCCCTGTTTTGAGTGACTGATTTCCAGGACTCCCTCGGGGTGGCCACATAGAGCTTCCCAATATGAGAGGTGTGGGTTTGAGGGAGAGGTGCTTGGCCAAGTAACAAAGTCCTAAACCGTTAAGGATTCTCGGTGGTGGCTCCTCACCTCTGGAACAATCTCTCTCCGGAGATTCGTGCGGCTGCTACGCCGGACATCTTTAAAACCCAATTAAAAACATGGTTGTTTATTCAGGCCTTCCCTCCAGCCAACTCTTAATTTATATATTTTTTCTTCTTTACTTTTTCTTTCTCTTACTTTCCCCTTTTTAAAAATTTTTATTGTACCTGTTACTGAATTAGCATGTACTTGCCTGTGTTTTATTGTCCAATTTTGTATTGGAAGCTGCCTAGAGTGGACTGGTAGTCCAGATAGGCGGGGTATAAATCAAATCAAATCAAATCAAATCAAATCAAATCAAATCAAATCAAATCAAATCAAATCAAATCAAATCAAATCAATAAACAAACAAACAAACAAACAAACAAACAAATAATTAAAGGGCTTTAAAAATTGAACTTGGTCCAGAAGCAAACAGCCAGCCAGTGCAGATGGGCCAGGAGAGGAGTTACATGGTCATAAGAGAGATGCTCCAGAGACCAACCAGCAGCGTTCTGGACCTGCTACAGCTTCCGAGTGACCTTGAATGGCAGCTCCATATAGAATGTGCTGCAAAACAAGCGCTTGGACCAATGCTGAAAGGGACTTCCTGTCGAGATGGAGCAAAGGCTTTGCTACCAGGAACTTTTCTTAGTTAGGATACTTTTCCTGCTTCCGTTTTCTCAAGACATTAAGGTAGGTGGTATGGAAGCAAAGAGGCCTACCCATATTACGGTTGCCAGATGTCAGGCAAAAGGAGGACATGTCCTCCTTTTTAGCCTCATGTCCTCCGTCAGGCAGGCAAAGATAAAAACCTTTAAAATGTCAGGCTTCTATATATTTTATGTTATAATTTTGGATGGGAGGAGGAGAGGTGGAAGGACCTCCTTCCCCTTGGCTTTCCCCGCCCCCACCTGCCCACCCACCCCGGTATTTTGAAAAAAAGCCTCCATTGAATTTATTTTTAATTTTTAACATGACTGTTTCTTGGTCGGTTCACTAAGAGACATTTATTGGCAGCTATTGTAATAAAATTGTATTGATTATGGGTTTAATCTGGAATGATTCAAATGAAACATTCAATATGTCCTCCTTTGTCCTCCTTTTTGTCTTTCTCTGGCCTCCTTTTAGTACCCGTGTATCTGGCAATCCTAACCCATATGGACCTAGAAAGCCATGCAATCAATTTTGAAATGAAATTTCACAAGGGCTTGATTTCTGTATGGCATGTTGGAAGAAATTCTGTATGTATATGCATCTGTACAGTGTGTGTGTGTGTGTAAAAATCATGAAGAATGATGAAGGTCCATCTCCTTGGCGGAAATGTCTGCTTCGTGTACACATTTGTATTCAGTGCCAGCAGAGATGGCAGACTTCATTCCCCTTAATGAAGTATGTGTTATGAATGAACCTTTTATAACTTGGCCAAATCAAATATGAGGCAGGGGGGATAATTTATGAACTGAGGGAACGAATCTTAGCCAGATTTCAAATGTCCATCATCTTCAACTGAAAAGGCTGCTCAGATGAATGATAGATGGAAATATCAAGCCTAGACAGTGTGTACTTCTTTTTATGTTCTTCAGACAACAGGTAGTTGTGCATTGTATAAAAAGCTGGTTTAGAAGAGAAAGAAAAGTACAGTAATTCTTTATTTATACGTGCCAACACAGGCACACTTCAAGTGCCCTATTGATTAGTAGGTGAAAACACAAGCAAACAAATATAGCTCAGGAGCAACCATCTTTCAGACTGCAATACATGATGTTACTTCTCTTCCATTTTCTGTTATGCACATACATCCACCCTAATCTCTGGAGAATTACGGTGTTTCTAGAACAACAACAACAACATTTACACAGACTACATAGCCTAAGCATAACACAAGAGTTTACAGCATCAGCAACAGCAACCGATAATAGTTTCCCCATCAGTGTAATAGGTAGCTCACAGTGTTATTGGATTTTCCTCACAGCGGGTTCTTTATTCATATCTGTACCTGGTTGTGGTACCGGTTACTTTCCTACTGCTCGCACAGACCTCCCTAGCCCTTTTTTCCAAATTCAGATTCTTGACTAATTGTGCTGGCGGGGGGGGGGGTAGAGGGAGAAAGATGAACCTACTTCATCTACCACCTGTCCCTTCTTGGGTCAGCGTACATTTGATCAGAACACATTACCACAACATTATTGGCTATCGATTGCTTTTTCTCAGGCATTGCCTCAGAGCACCCATTCTTGTACTGTATATTAATCTTCAGAGTCAAGAATCAGAAAGCTGGAAGGCAATTTCCATGCCCTAATACTTCAAAGTCCTCAAAACCAGGCCAACATGTCAAACAAACAAAGATAGCTGAACTGTGTCCTAGCAGATGTTTCTAAGCATTTTCAAGGACATCCCCTCAATAACGTATTGCAGCCACACGAGGATCAGATCTGATTGGACGGGAGGACCCTACGTCAGACTTGAGACAACTTAGCCAATCATATGGGAGGAAGGGAATTGCAGTCCAACAATACTGTACGTGGAAGGCCAAGTTCCCCACCTTCCTGTGCTATTGTTAACACAGCCATAACTGTGGCCAGTCTACCTCTATTCAGGGAAGATGACAGGTGATGGCTCTTAACCTGCTTCTTCCGGTGCACTGTGCATGACGACACAAATGTGACTTCATTTCAGTTTATGTGCGTATGTGTTCTCTGACTAAGCAGTGTTTGAATATTATGGGATACCCTTGCTTTTGCACCCACAAAACAGTCTTGCAAACCTACTGGGCATTTTTATACCCTACACTGAAATTCTTGTGGGATAAGAAAATAGCCCAGAAGTCACTCAATGATTTTTTTTTAAAAAAATCCACTAATGATTAATTGTTTATAGCAATGGTTACTCTTAGTAATTAATGAGTTGAGCAGAGATATCAGTCCTTCCAGAGAACAACAACTGGTGGTCTGAAACACTGAGGTGAAAGAAAATGATGCCGCCTCCCAAACAGAGCAAATGTTGTCTTTATATGCTGTCAAGCAGGTCAAGCAGGTTCTAGAGTTAGGATTTTTGAAGCAGGTAAGATGTTCAAGAAGTTCACCACTGCCCCCCTCAGTAAGTTTCCACAGATGAACAGGGAGTGAAATCTTAGTTCGACATGATACACTAAATCACACTGGCTCCAGCATGAAATGCAGCATACCAAAATACAGCTCATATTCCTGGATTTTATAAACCACGTCCAGTATTTATTGGCACACAGTGTTTCCAATTTATCCACAGTTTGCTAAAACATAGCTTTAAAGGTTTTTATTTTGCTACCTTTAAAATGCTTTTTGTATGCACACACAGAAGAATGTGTTTTATAGGCATTAGATTTATATTAGACAAATAAACAGATACCGTAATCATATAGGACAAGGAAGTGAACATATGCCCCTCCAACTCGATATTCAAAGTAGCGTGCAATAGTAGCTGGAGGCTCGCCTTTTCCTTTCCTGATTTAGGGTAAAGCATCTCAACTCCAAAAAGTCAGCAAATACTTCCTGACTCCAATCCCTGTTTGCTTCTTTGCACATTCTTCTTCTTCGCTGCTGTTTTCATTGTCTTAGGAGAAATCAACGTGAGAATCGACAAGGTTGAGGGCAAAGAAGAAGGGAAATTGTTTTGCGTAGCTTCACTCTGCAAAGCTACGCATGCGCTAGACTCGCGGCTTCGTTGTCAAAGCTGGATAGCCAGCCTTAGTCATGTGACAACACAGGGGCGGGGCGAATGGTTGCAATATGGCTGCGCCCATGTGCAACTGGTGGTTGGTTATATTTGCGGCGTGCATTTGGAATCGAGAGAGCGAATGGATCGGGGGGATTTCTTCGTCTCTCTGACGGTGAGCGTGGGAGACGCAGACAGTGTTTCTAGATGTGAAGGGAAAAGAAATACAGTGAGAGAGAACGATAAATGACATTTTTTTAAAAAATGCCCTTATAACGACCTGTGAACGAAATTATTGTGGAGACGATGGAAGTTATATTCTACATCTCGGAACTAATTCCTGTTGACATTGACTTTGCATTGCTGAAAAAAAAAGAACAGTGGAATAGTGTCAGAGTGAAGGCAAGGGTTGACTTAAGTGGACGTTCGAAGGATTGAAGTGTGCAGATTGCAACAACAGAGAGTGGAATAATGTGGTTCCACTTTCTGTATAGAATAGGTAATATGAACGGGAGGGGGATAGTTTTCAAGAAGACTTGGGAGAAGGGAAGGCTTACTGTGATGCACTTCATCTTAAGCATATTCCTTCTAAAAATAATCATTACAGTCAATTGACATTGATCATTAGCTCGCTTCCCGTACAGTGCTTTTTCAAAAGGTCCTCTGGAGTTTCGAAGTTGGATTTATGTTTGTATCTATTATGTGGGGTGGCTAGATGTGGTCACCTCTCTCTCTCTTTAGCCCTGGTTAGTTCTAAAGGTTTCAAGCAAACAAAGTTTCTCATCTGGCTGAAGCACAAATAACTATTCATTGCTTTGTACTATGAGCAGAATAGTGAAACAGTTTATATTTTGAGCTGTGTGTTAAGAATGATGTTTTCAATTTTATTTATTCAAAGTATTTTACCTTGCTTTTCTCTCTTTTTCAAAAGGACCCAAAGCAGCTTACAACAACGAAAGACAATATTTAAAATTCAGAAAAATGAATATACAATGGTGGTTAACATCATTAAAATACAGTGCAATCAGTGAACAAAGAGACATAGGCAAAGATCAATAAGTATACACTTAAAAAAATGTCATTCTGAGAAATAGAAAACACAAGCAGTGCTAAAAATCCAATCAAAGCAGTAGCATAACATAGTACTCTATCTAAAAATCATGCACAGGTAGCTGGTTACTGAGGGAAGGCTTGGCAGAAGAGGAAGCTCCTTGCCTGCTTCTGGAAAGATGGGGCCAGTCTGGTCTCCTGTGGGAGGGAGTTCCAAAGTCTGGGAGAAGCAACAGAGAAAACTATCTTCTGTGTCCCCACTGGATGCACCTGTGAAGGTGGTGGGATCAAGAGAAAGGCCTGTCCTGATAATTTACTTAAGAAGGTTAGAACCCAGTGGTCTACACCAGTGGTCCCGAACCTTGGGCCTCCAGATGTTCTTGGACTTCAACTCCCTGAAATCCTGGCCAGCAGAGATGGTGATGAAAGCTTCTGAGAGTTGTAGTCCAAGAACATCTGGAGGCCCAAGGTTGGGGACCACTGGTCTACACTGTCTGTAATTTCAAGAACAGCAATATACAGGAAGCGCAGGTGTTAGGATCTAATATAAGAATAGCAATTTACAGGTGATGCAGATGCCCTTTAAATACAATTTTGTGTAGAGCACTTGTTATCTTGATATGTGCAGGTGCTTAAAATGTTCATGTCTACTCAAAGGTCAATTGGAGGCAATTTAGTGAGATTTACTTGTAAGTGGAGACATGCACTGTAATGTTATCCATGTTAGTAGTCCCATAAGGTCCCACAAAATGGTCGCTGTGCAGTGTGCGCAGCTCGCGTCCTGCTCATTGCACCAATGCCGGATGTAAACCAGTTTGTGCTTCTCCGTTTCCCTGCATTGCTGGTCATGCCAGCCAGGGGGTGGGATGATGAGCCTCACTGCACAGCTGCTGCGGGGGCAGCAATGCAGAGAAGCACCAGGCAGGCTGCATCTGGGTGAATGGGTCGGCACAACGAGTAGCATGCTGGCTGCATGCTGTGTGGTGACTCATAAGTGGACGGGACAGGTCGATTTGGGGAGGCAGGACTGGATTTCCTGGCCACCTTGATCTGGGCTATTTGTATTTGTATATGACTATCCCATCTCCAAGTGTCATGCCTCAGGTTTCTTTCCAATATTTGTACTAATTTGGGCTAAAGTTCTCTGCAGAATTAACTTTACTGCTTTTTTTTATGTAGTGTCAAGTTGCTTCTGACTTACAGTGATCTGATGAATTAATAATCTCTAGAAGGTCCTGTCATTAGTGACCTCCCTAAGTTCCTGTTCTTAACAGCTCAACTTTAACAGCTTCCATTATTGAATCAATCCATGCCATGTTTGGTATTCCCTTTTCACAATGCTTTCACTTTTCCTAGCACTGTTGTGTTTTCCAGCAAGTCTTGTCTTCTTCTAAGTCCTGTGCATGATGGCCTCAATAGTGTCATTTTAGTTTCTAGTGAAAGTTCAGGCTTGATTTGATCTGGAATTCATCTTATGGCAGACCATGACATCTGCAAAGCCACAACCTTAGTTAGTAAGGTTAAAGTTAGGCATGCATAAAACTACCTGACTAATTAGTTGGATAGTTATGCTGTCCACTAGGTTTTGAGAGCCTTGTTAGACTCCTTTCTTCCTTGTCATTTTAGAGTAGTGCAATGCTCTGATTTTTTTTTTTAAAAAAAAACTAAGAGAAACATCTAGGCAGTGGATCACAATCTTGAGTCCCCAGACTAAAACTCTCAGAAGCCTCCACATTAGTTGTGCTGGCCAGAATTTCTGGGAGTTGTGGTCCAACTATCTGGGGACCCAAGGTTGGGAACTGCTGATCCAGAGAGAGAGTTATGATAGTCCACAGTCTGTTGCAGCAAAAGATCCAAAGAGTTTTTATGGCATGTAAGCTATCTTGGAGTGTAGTCCACTGCTTTGGTGTCTATATGAAGAAGTGGACTGAAGTTCACAAAACTGCAAGTCTGTAAGCCAGGAATGGGCAACGGGTGTGCTGTGGGCTGCATGCCCAAGAGGGTCATTTTCATTGTACTTCCACAGTAAAATTTATAACCTTGTTTTCCTGGAGGGCCCTATTTCTGCTCTGAGAGACTCAGAGAATAATAATATTTTGTGGGGGAGGGGAAGCCTCAAATGCTCCCATTCCCTAATCTACTTTAGAAACATGATTTGGTCTCTTTCTCTTTTCATTTTCATGAGAAATGGTGACATTGCTCATTTTGGCCCCCAAGCCTGATGAGCTGGCATACTTCTGCTTTGTTGTTGCTTAGTCGTTAAGTCGTGTCCGACTCTTCGTGACCCCATGGACCAGAGCACGCCAGGCCCTCCTGTCTTCCACTGCCTCCCAGAGCTGGGTCAAATTCGTGTTGACCAAACTCCGGGAGGCACTGGAAGACTTCTGCTTTAGAACCTTTAAATTAGTCATGGAAAAAAAAATCTTATTTATCATGAGGTGATGATTTGTGAAAAATTAAATAGTGGTGTCCTTTTTCTTTAAAAAACCGAGTTCTTCTGAAGCTGGTCCCTGTTCCTTCAGGTTTCCTTTATAACAAGTTAAATCCATTTTGTAGTACTGTGCTTTTGCAGTTTCTTTCCTCCCAAAGAACAGCCAAAGGGATGTATTAATTTTTAGAACATGCACTTCTTTTTCTTTAGTACTTTTCTCCCTTCGAGGGCAACTTTTAAAATATGTGTTTTAGGATACATAATACTACAATGAATGAGAAAACCCTGGCAAACTTGCAAGTTAGCTGTTGATGGCATAGAAAGATAAACAGTGTGTCACCAAAGATGTTTACACTGAAGTGTCCTAAGTTTAACAGGACAGGCAAGGCAATCCGACATAGGGTTGCCAGATGTCAGGCAAAAGAAGGACATGTCCTCCTTTTTAGCTTAAAATGCCTGGCTTTTGTATATTTAATGTTATAATTTTGGGTGGGAAGGGGAGAGGTGGAAGGACCCCCCTGTCCACCTGTCTTCACCCACCCGCCTGCCCCCTATTACCTGCCGCTGGCATTGGAGCACAGCCTTCGCCCCCTCCCGCTGCGGCTGCTCGGCGATCTGTCATGCCCACCCAACCTACCTGGAGTGCAGAAAGGCAGCGCAAGCAGAGCGCTTCCCGCCAAGCCAGGTAGGAGCAAGCAGCGCCCGAGCGCATCAATGGGAAGGCGAGCGCCCAGACTGTGTGTATTCAAAGTCCCTTTCGGGGACTTCAACTCCCACACTCCCCAGCCGTGAACTTCTGACCTGAAGGGAGGCTCATTCCTTTTTGCCTGGCACCGCTTTCCCCCTGCCTGCACCGTAGCCTTGTTTGAGCATCCATATTAGCAAGGTTGCCTCTGAGCCTGTGCAGAGTACGAGCAGCTGGGGGATCCCGCAGCCGGGCCAGGTTGGGTTCGCGTACAATTGGCTGTTTAAATGTTTTTTGGTATTTTGGGGAAAAAAACCTCAATTGAATTAATTTTTATTTTTTAACATGACTGCTTCTTGGTCAGTTCACTAAGAGACATTTATTGGCAGCTATTGTAATAAAAATGTATTGATTGCGGATTTAATCCGAATGATTCAAATGAAACTTTCAATATGTCCTCCTCTGTCCTTTTTTTTTGCCTTTCTGTGTTCTCCTTTTGGTACCCATGTATCTGGCAACCCTAATCCGACATCAAAGGTATGTTGTACTGGCTGAGATCAACCAGTAGAAGGGCCAAAAAGGGATGGAGGGGAGGGGAGGAGCTGACTTACACCATATTCAAACCCTTCTCAGTCCAGACTTACCATCATTGTGCTCCTTCAAGGTTAGGTCAAGGTCAGCAGTTCTAAGTAATTTGCAGGATCTCTAGGCTGGAAAGGGTTTGGATTCCTCATAGTCTTAGCTGGCTGGGTGTCATCTCAACCAACCGTCATCCATTCTGGATAGATAGGATTGCACCCTTCGTCTCCGGGAAATTTGTTTTAGGTTTGCTGCCTAAGGTAAGGCTTCATCCATATTTGCGGGCCCTTCAGTAAGAAAAGGAAAATGTATATGTAAATAACATATGATAGGTCTCATGCTTTTGCTCAGTTCAGGTATCCATTATTTACTCTGGGTGTTCCCCTTGTTGTAAGAGACTTGTGAGGCCTGTTCTTTGCTGAGTCTTTTTGTTTATTTATTTTTCGGGGTTTTTTTGCTGTAGTCTTTTCTGAGCAGTTTTTGGCTGCTGGGACCGAACTGGATAACAGTGGTGCCTCGCTTAACGGGCGCCTCGTTTAACGACGAATCCGCATAGCGACGATTTTTTGCGATCGCATAATGATGTTTCTAATGGGAAAATAGCGCTTTGCGATGATCGGTAAGCTGTTTTGCTTACCGATTTTCGCATAACGATGTTTTCCCAACAGCTGATTGGCGGTTCCAAAATGGCCGCTGGGTAAAAAAAATGGCTGCCCGCTGTGTTTTCGCGCCCATTCCTCGCTTACCGGGCAGCGAAAATGGCAGCCGTATGGAGGATTTTCGCATAAAGTAATTTTTTTGCCCATAGGAACACATTAAACGGGTTTTAATACATTCCTATGGGCTTTTTTATTTCACATAGCGACGAATCCGTATAGCGACGATTTTGTACTTTACTTTACATGAGGCTGCCTATGGAAAGTGTCAGGAAACTTCAGCGGATCCAAAACACATTAGCTAACTGGGGCTGGCCACAGGGAACACATGACTGCCAATCCATTTCTGGGCTGGATTCAAAGTACTAGTTCTAACCTATAAAGCCGTAAATGTCTTGGGCCGAAGCTATCTCAAGGATTGTATCTTCCTTTATGAACCTGCTGGAGTGTTAAGATCATCAAGAGAGGCGTTTCTCTCGGTTCCACCACCTTCACAGGTGCATTTGGTGGGGCCTTCTCTGTTGCTGCACCCAGACTTTGGAACTCCTTCCCACAGGAGACCAGACTGGCCCCATTTTTGTTCTCCTTCTGCAAGCAAATGAAAATCTTTATTTTAAGGCAAGCCTTTCCTCAGTGACTGGCTGCCTGAGTGGGATTTTAAATGTATTGTGTACCTTACTGCTTTGAATGTGTTTTTGGTGTTGCTTATGTTTTTTAGTATGCTGTTTGTTTGATCCTTTTTAAATTTGTATACTCATCATTTTTAGCTTTAAATATTGTCTTGTAATGATGTAACTCTCCTTGGGTCCTTTTTTTAAAAAAAAGGTGGGTTAGAAATATTTTAAATAAATAAATAAATTCTAGGCCCTAAAACAATTGCACTGATCTCCCGTCTTTTGTTTGTTTCACTTGCAGTAACTCCTGAGAATTCTTGATTTCAATAGTAATGGAAGCAAACTTTATCACTAGACCCTGTTGGTTATAATCAGTTCTAAATCTATAATTGATGTTTTAAAATAGCCTCAGAAATAAATGCCAACTCTGGGTGATCAGCTATGGAAAAATGTAGAGATCTCTAGAATGCCAAAGCTTACTTCTGATTGGCAGACACTCAGAGGATTTGATTTAAATTAAATTGATTTAAATCACAATTTAAATTTAAAAATTGGATTTTTTTTGATCATTTAAATTTTAAAAATGATTTTTAAACATTTGAATCAATTTGATTTTTCTTTTAAAAAAACCACCGATTTTTATTCACTCTAGCAGAACCTCTCTTTATTAAATGTTGCGGCTGCCTAAGCAACTGATTTGTTTGATTAACAAATAAATTTTTGGTATTATAGTGATTTTAAAAACATGCTATCTTTTAGTTTTCCTTCTGTGAGGGGTGAATGTGTACTGATGAAGCTGCTAGATCCTGGCCCTTACAGAATGTTGCCTATCTGGCACTTTGAGCCTCCTTAAGTGTGGTATTTAATAATTTTTACTACTTTATTGAAAAAAAAAAATCCTGTTGAGCCATGCAAATGGTGCCCGAAATAATTAATTTAAACTAATTGAGTGCTTCCTACCTCTCTCCCCATCCACCCTACTTGTCAGATTCCAGGGCTCCCTCCGGCTTCCTTTTGCCATGGGTGGGTGGGTGGGAGGAAGCCTTTGACAGCTTCGGGATGTGTGCGCATGTGGTCCTGATCCTAGTGGCAGTGAGCTGGCAATGATTTTTGACTATTGAAGGGTTTCTCCCTATTCCAAGGCTTCCAAATAAAGCCCTTAGGGAGCCTCAGGACCCGCAAATGGGGGATAAGAAGCTTTTGATGAGTTCAGATTAAATATTTTTGAATCTGGACACAACTTTATGCTGTAGTATTTTGTCCATTATGATTTTTAGTCCAAAAAACTTCCCCAAATCTAGACATCCTGCAGATAGGAAGCTAGTTTACAGTGGCACAGTGTATTTGGGTCAAGCTGCCTGAGATGGGCAAACCCAACTCTGGGCAAAGGTTTCTGTTTCCCAGCTCTAAATCTGCTGATGCAGGGCTGAGAAGGGGGTGTCTGTCCTCTTGCTGTCTAAAGAAAAAAAAAGTGAAAAAAAATCATTACTGTTTCCCACAGATGGAATAGACAGCCAGGTATCCACACTCTCTCCTGCAGGTGCTCCATTAGCCACTTCATGAATTTAAATTACATTTAAGATACAGAAGTTTGAAATCTAGAGAAGCAATTAGTAACTTTTGATTCATGCTTTTTGCCAGATGGCTAGATTAAAACCAGATCAATTTTCTTTTTCTTCTTTTAATCACTTGGTGCAGATAAGAATTCTGATGAAGAAAGGCATTAGAGGGATGGGCGGGGGGGGTGGAGTGGCAAAATCAATGCATGCAAAGTAGTCCAGCAGATTAAAAGAGTAATTAACTTATTGATTAAAACTTTAACTGTAGCCAGTGAGCATCTCCTGAATAGGATGGAAAAGGACATCGGAGCTGGGGATGCCTTGCCATGGCTTCTTAAAGCACTCAGCAGTCATGTGTGAGCCGAAATGAAGTACTGTTGGCTTGATTTTCTAGGCAAATAAAGATTTGATAGATCTCTAGTTTATTTAAGTTGGAGAGAGCTCGTTGAGGTGTGTTGCTTGCTGTTTTGTTACGAAGCAGTGGCATTTAAATTCATCATGTAGTATGTCCGTTTCTCTGGCTTTTAAAAATTTTTATTAACCAAATGTTCACCAAATAATAGATTCATCATCCAAATTACAGTTTGGCATGCAAGCTCCATCATTAGCCCAGTATTCAAAGCCAAACCCGGGCTACCAGAATAGAAACCCAGTATCATTTGGCCAACAATGCTATGAGTTGACTCTCATGAATATAGTTAAACTTGGGAAGAAAGTGAAGAAAATTTTAGTAACTCACTAATGTTTATATTAGCCCACGTGGTTAAGTCCTCTGAAATATTTTCTGGTTTGGGAAAGCTCCCCTCTATGCTTTTCTTCATAAAATCTTAACTTTCCACAGACTGCATGCCAGTTGTAACTTGACTTGGTCAAAGGGTAAATTGTGTGTATATGGTCTTAATTGAACTTCAGGGTCATAAACATTTCCTTGTGTGGTGTACTACAGAAGTTAAGGTCTAGATCAGGGGTGTCAAACACAAGGTCCGCGGGCCAAATCCGGCCCGCCAGACCTCGTCTGATGGCCTGCGGAGCTGCCGCCAGCATTACAGATACAACTGGCCCTTTGATGGGGACAGGGCCACAGGGCCTGGAGCTTGGCGTGCGACTCCTTGGGGAACTTGTGGCTCTCCAGGATGCGGTAGAGCTCGCGGTAGTGGCCGCCGTGGAAAGCCACGACGGCACGGGCGCACAGCACCGATTCGTTGCGGTGGAGCACCTCGCCGGCCCCCGGCGCCACCGGCAGCAACCACAGGAAGCGCCCCAGGCACTCCACGTCGCCGCTCTCCTCCAGGGTCTCGCACACCCCAGCCACCTGCTGAGGGTTGACGTTGAGGAGGGGCAGCTGGAACAGGGGGCGGCCGAGTTGAGGCGGGGGGCAGAAGCACGGCTGAAGGAGAGGCCGGAGAGGTGGCTGGGCGCTGCCCTCCGCCTCGCCCTCCCGTTGGGCTGAGGCGTCCCTGAGGAGACCCGCTCGCCCACGGAGCGCTGAGGCGACGGACCACGGGGGGCCCCCGCTCGTCCCTCCCGGGTGCCCTCGCCAACGCCCCGGCACCGCCACCCTTGGCTCCAAATCCCCGGAGCGAAAGCAAGCAAGGGGGCTCCCCTCCTTCTCCCTTCACCCCCACGCCGCCCCTCGTCTTCTCCCGTCGCCCCTCGCCTTTCTGTCTCTCGGGGCTTTTTTTTTCTCCCCCCCTCGCAAGCGCAGCCGGAGCCGGAGCCGCCCGGCGCGGGCGCTGCGCGGAGGCGCTGGGAGGCAAGACTGCGCCTCGGCGCTTGGGCTGCGTTGCCTCAAGTGGTCGAGGGCGGGCGGGAATGGGCGGGAGGTGCGAGGGGAGGGGGGGAGTGGGGGGGAGGAGGGGGAGGATGATGACTTGAGGGGGGGAAGAGAGAGAGACACAGAGAGAGAGAGAGAACAAGGGAAAAACCCCGACGTCCTCCTCCTTGGCGCGTATCTCCCGCCCGCTCCTGATTTGCCGCGGAGGGAGGCCCCCCACCAGATTGGCCGCCCCCGCCCTCCCTCGGCTCGGTTTCCATGGAAGGGCTCCTGCCCATCACTGTCAAGCGCCTGCCAATCAACAGCGCCCGTCCGTCCAACGCAAGGAGCCGCTCAGCGCGCTGGGCGCAACCCTACCGCACAGCCCTCCCTCCCCCCATAAGGGCGCCCTACAGATACAACCGGCCCTTTGATGGGGACCAAACTGCTGATGCGGCCCCCGATGAATTTGAGTTTGACACCCCTGGTCTAGATGTATGTTAGGCTTCACAATTAACTTTTAAAGCAAAGCAAAGCATGCTGCTTATATACCACTCCCTATCACTTAAAGCATTCTCTGGGGGGTTTGCAATTTAATTATGCAGGCTACATGTTGTCTTCTCTCCCAGCAAGCTGGGTACTCAAATTACTGACCTCAGAAGGATGGAAGGCTGAGTGAACCTCAAACTGGCTACTTGGGATTGAACCCAGGTTGTGAGGAGAGTTTTGGCTGCAGTACAACAGTTTAACTACTGCACCGTGAGGGTGTAATTTGTGCTTAAATGTTTTCTTATCCTTGACAGCAAGGATGTTTGATAGATTAAGATGTCCTGTGAGGGGATCACTGCTAGTGCCCTTGACGAGCACTTTCACACACACACCCGACACCCAGGTGACACCCTTGGATCAAGTGGCTGTTAGCTCTGAGATAGGCAGGGAATGGGAGCACCTGTCCTGAGAGGGGGAGGAGACCACCACAAATGCGGTACATCTGCCCAGGAACAAGTGGGTGTGAAGTTTCTCTGCAGCTAGGGGCTGTAAAGGAGGCACTGGAGCAGGAAGGGGGCATGGCAAGTAAGAGGGACAACAAGAGAAGCATGTCATAGGTCTGGGGTGACCTCTCGGATCTGAGGAAGATGAGGGAGATTGGGGTGACACAGGAGGAGGTGGCTGACATGTAGAGCGGGGAGGAAGCCCCAGACCTGGAGGGTGACTTCTTGTTGTTTAGTCGTGACCCCATGGACCAGTGCACGCCAGGCCCTCCTGTCTTCCACTGCCTCCCGGAGTTTGGTCAAATCCATGTTGATAGCTTAGGTGACACTTTCTAGCCATCTCATCCTCTGTTGTCCCCTTCTCCTCTTGCCTTCACACTTTCCCAACATCAGGGTCTTTTCCAGGGAGTCTTCTCTTCTCATGAGATGGCCAAAGTATTGGAGTCTCAGCTTCAGGATCCTGTCCTTCCAGTGAGCATTCAGGGTTGATTTCCTTCAAAATGAATAGGTTTGTTCTCTTTGTAGTTCCAGCGGACTCTCAAGAGCCTCCTCCATCACCACAGGTGATGAGGAGGATGACTAGGACTACATATACTTTGAGGATCCCTGGATGGGGGCTATGGTTCACCTCCACATCCCCAAACGTTCCTTACCATAGTGAGTTCCATGTGCTGAGAATTCAACACCACCTTTGTCGGCCAGAGCCAGGCTAAAGGGGCCCCCATTATGATGCTGTGGGGGGGGGGGGAATGTGGCAGCTGCCTTCCCTGACAACCCTGCCGAGTCCTGCACCTTGCCCTCCTTGCCAGCTTCATGCATGTTCCTCCTCTGGGTGCTCACCTTTGGACCTGTGGAGAACACCACTAAAGGAAACCAAGACTTGCAGGCTCCAGTGAAGTCAACTAGGGGCCGGGAACTGGGTGAGACCATGCAGGGGGCAAGGAGTGGCCACTTTGCCTCTGGAGTACAATGTAGGAGTCGAGGAAACCCCTGCTGCTGTTGAACAACTGTTGCAACAACCCCTCTTGTAATGCCACTGGACCATGTTAATGGAGTTAATGGAAATGAGCACCTGCCCGCTAAGGGGATGGCAGGGCTCACATGGTCCATCCCCCCCCCAAAAAAATGTTCAAAATTTGCCATCCCTGTATAAGTAAGTGTAAAAAGACCAGAGATTTTTTTTTCCTCTCCAGCAGCGTTAATGAAAAGTATGTTCTTTTTTTGGCACCAGACACCATGTATTTTGTGCAGAATTAAAGACTTTTGCCCACAATACATTTTTTAAAAATGGAAAATGCAATTCTGCCCATTTTTCACACACCCCCTCCAAACTATTAAAAAGCACCGAAATTCTTGTAATGATTTTCAAGGGGAGGAAATATTTCCTCCCCATTGAAAAGCATTGGAAATAGAAGCAAATACTGGCATCTCTCTTTTGAAGGTATCAAAGTACTGGTGAATAAAGCAATGGTCACAATTTGCTGTCAAAGGATTTGTGGCAGATAACGTGGCTTGCCCACCTACAGAATCAGCAAATCAGCTTTTCTGGGGGAGATGTATGGGGTTTGGTTAGAAAGTTGAGTAGACTGAGGGTGGTTCTGGGTGTTTGCACAGAAATCTAGCAATTTGTATCCACTCAGTTTATTGGCAGGAACATTTTCTGTATTTATGGTACTTGTATCTTAAATTGGTATCTGTGAAAAAGAAAATGTAGCAGCACATCACATATTTTACTATTTAATATTATATTGTTTATGTTATTTTACCAAGCCAGTTTCCTTTTCTCTATCCAACTCTAATTTCAGAGCATACTAGTTTGGGTCCTGCTACCTTTGGCTTACTGTGCATTCAACAGCATTCAACAGTCTATCAGTCTCATCTCAGGTTTATCTGAGAGATGTACTGCAAGTAGGAGCTGTGGCAGATGCATTTATACTTCAGCATGGAGCCTACAGTCACTCATCAGTTTCAGATTCAGATTAGGCAATCCTTCAGTCTCGAAAGACTATGATAATGTGCTCTGAATAGAGGACTTGGAACAACGTCTAGTGTGGCTGAGGAGGCCAATTTGAGAGTTACAATCCCTTCCACACTGAAGACAAATCCAATCTGTCCCCTTCCAGCTCCCTGATTTTGCTGGTTTTGGGACCGCCTCTTTGCCTTGGCCTGCTGGACAAGAGTCTCTTCAAATTGGGAGATGCCATTATACACTGCCTGCCTCCAGGCTGGACGCTCAGACGTTAAGGTTTCCCATCTGTTGAGGTCCATTCCTAAGGCCTTCAGATCCCGCTTGCAGATATCCTTGTATCGCAGCTGTGGTCTCCCTCTGGGGTGCTTTCCCTGCACTAATTCTTCATACAGGAGATCTTTTGGAATCCGACCTCTTCAGTAATAATTTATTTGGTCATTTCTCTTTTCTGCTTCTGCATACCTGTTTGCAACATGCTTCCGCATACTTAGTCAACACTTTTAAATACTAATGGTATATCATTCTGACAACATATTTGCATGTTGTAATGCGCTTTGTTGGCTTCCAACTTAAATGCTGGAACAAGCTTATTTGTTTCTGTCATTTCACCAAACTAGCAAAAAGCAATTACAGTATTTGCAAATTAAATTGTGATGAAATGTGACTTTGTTCCTTTTCTTCCCTCAAGTGCTATTATCTTTTTGAAAATGTGTAATTCCTGTTTGCTCTAATACTAGGTATTTTTAAAAAAGAAAAACAATCTAATTTGAATATTATACTCCTGATTGTGATAAGCCTTTTGTTTTCTGTATTCGTGTATGTTTAGTATAATATATATATTCTAATGATCTCTCTTTCATGAGGTGTTTTCTGTTCTGAATAATTTGAGTTAGAATGAGAAGCCTGGGAAACTGCCATGGGGCTATCTAGCCCAGTGTTGTCAACTCTCACTGGTTGTAGCTTTTTGTGGGTTCAGGCAATTAATTCTGTGTTTACAACTGTTAGTGGGTGACTTAGTGAGTTACGGCATGTTTATTATTATTATTTATTTGATTTATATCCCGCTCATCTGATCGAATCGACCACTCTGAGCGGCTTCCATAAAAATTTACAATGTGCAGTAACCCATAAAATTGCAAATTAAACAACAACACATATAATAAAACAAATGATAAATAGAAGGAGAAAGAAATTAAGTATTGACAGGAGGGAAGGCCTGAACATATAACCATGTTTTTAGTTGATTCTTAAATATGCCCAGCGTTGGGGCCGCACGAATCACTGGAGGAAGGTTATTCCAGAGGCGAGGAGCCAACGCCAAGAAGGCCCGATTTCGTGTTCTTTCCTTCCGGGCCTCCCTCGGCGTTAGGCTCCTCAGCCTCACCTCCTGGCTCGTGCGGGTGATCCGGGTAGATCTAGGTGGGAGCAGGCGTTCCGCCAAATACCGAGGTCCTAAACCGTTTAGGGCCTTGTATGTAAGCATTAACACTTTGAAGTCGACGCGGAAACGGATGGGCAGCCAATGCAGCTTGGCCAGAATAGGGGAAATATGATGGTATTTTCTCACTCCGGTGAGGAGTCTGGCCGCCGCATTCTGCACCACCTGAAGTTTCCGTGTCAGCTTCAAAGGGAGCCCCACGTAGAGCGCGTTACAGTGGTCTAATCTGGAGATTATGAGCGCATGTACTAAGGTAGTGAGCGCCCCCATGTCGAGGTAAGGACGCAGCCGGGCAATCCGCCAAAGGTGGAAAAAGGCGGTGCGGACAACCGACGCCACCTGTGTTTCCATGGTGAGCGTTGGGTCCAGGTGTACCCCCAGGCTGCGAACTCCACTCTTCGTGGCCAGGGCCACCCCCCCAAACGAGAGAGAGTCACCCAGGCTGCCCACAACAGGGGCACCCACTCAGAACTTCCGTCTTGTCCGGGTTCAGCCGCAGCCTGTTCTCCTGCATCCATTGCAGTACAGCCTCCAGGCAGTGCTGAAGGGACAGGACGGCATCACCTGCTGTTGGAACAAAGGAGATGTAGAGCTGGGTGTCATCAGCGTACTGATGACACAATGCTCCACACCCCCTGATGACCCCGCCCAGCGGCCTCATATAGATGTTAAACAGCATTGGGGAGATAGCCGACCCCTGTGGAACCCCACATTTGAGGCTCCATGGGGCCGAAACACTCTCCCCAAGCTGCACTCTCTGGGGGCGGTCCTCCAAGAAGGAACGGAAGCAGGCCAAAACCAAGCCTCCGATACCCAGCTCGTAGAGCCTCCCCAGGAGGATACCGTGGTCGACGGTATCGAAGGCCGCCGAGATGTCGAGGAGGACCAACAGAGACGTCTTGCCCCTGTCGGCCTCCCTCAACAAGTCATCGTACAGGGCGACCAATGCAGTCTCTGTTTGTTGGCGATTTTATTCTGTTGTAGTGATAACCATGATTTTTAAAAACTTGCTTTTTTGCTTTCAGTGAAAAGTTAGTTATCTGGTTTCCGTTCTGTAGTTCCTGACTTTGTCCCCAGTGCAACTTAGCAACTAAACATGGATGTTGACTCTGTTAAGTGTTGAATGACTATCAACAGAATGGAACAAAAAATCGCTCTCCTCTGCAAATGTTTTGTTCATAAAGACAGTTCCAGCAGGTAATCCGACCATCCCAAGGTTTTCTGTTTTGAAAACTTCCTCTGAGTCAATGTGGAGGTTAGTGTTATGCTTTTCACCTCAGGCATCTGAAGTAATGGAGAAAGCCAATAATTTATAAATTATAAATTTTATAATAAAATTATACATTGTAAATTTAGGGGGCCCAGCAGTGCTAGGCATTGGGGGAACCATAGACTCATCTTCTGCTTTTATAATATATACCTACTTGTATGCTTGCTTTTCTGTTCACACAGCTCATCTTTTCTCCCCTTGGGTTTTTTCTTTTTCTTTTTTTCTCCCTTTTTTTTTTTTTTTTTGAAGGCTGGCGGGCTGGCTGGAGTGTGTGTTGACCTGATATTGTTCCCTTTGGATACCATCAAGACTAGGCTACAAAGTCCTCAAGGATTTAAGAAGGCTGGTGGCTTCCGTGGAATCTATGCTGGTGTCCCTTCTGCTGCTATAGGGTCATTCCCAAATGGTAAGATTTTTTATTTAAACATATGATAGATTTATAATCATTGTTGTTTATAGGCTTCTGGAAAACTCTATTGATTTTTTCTCCAAATCCCAGCTATGTTCTCATTCCATTCTTTGCATCAGTTTGTGCTAGAGGACTTTTTTCATTCCAACCTGGAAATTTCTACAGATTTTGCAGGCTTGTTTTTCTTAATATATGTTCTTATATTTTTGCAATGTGTATGTTTTCCCATTGATTGTGCTGTGTATGTCCATGTTTTTCAGTGGTATGCATTTCTAGCTGTTTTTAGCAGTTTTTTTGGTGTTTTTCTCTGAAATGCAGCATTCCCCAAACTCCGGTCCGTGGCCCGGTGCTGGGCCGTGGCGTGTGCCAGACCGGGCTGCTGAGAGAGACCTCCTGCCGCCCCCCACTAAATTACCCCTGCATCGCCTGTTTGCACCTGCACACACATTCCGGCATGCCTGCATGAGCACCGCAGTGCCATTTGCGCATGTACACAGGTGCTCATGCACATGCACAAATGGCAGCGCATGCGTGTGCTCATATGGGCCCGCATGTACCCATGCACATGCACAAATGGTGGCGTGGTGCCCGTGTAGGCGCACCCATGCATGCGCACCCGTGCAAGGGTGCAAAGTTGCTCGTGCATGTGCGCGAGCGTGGGGGTGCCCCGTCTTCCCCACCCAGTCTGTGGACCAGAAAAAATTTGGGAACACTGCTGAAATGCATTTCAATCCTGACAAATGTATGCATTTCTAAGGCAAGTTATGCTTTGTGTCATGAGGTTAAGTGGATGATTTTTGCAGGATTTTTTCAAGCCCAACAAAACTATTATTCTATCTGTGTTGCTTCCCACATACGGTATAAGTGATGAGAAGGGCATATGTGTGGTTTAGCTTTAGGCCTAAACCTTGCTAAGACCAATGTAGAGAGATAGCAAGCATTAAAATAACGTAGAAATCCCTCTCTCTCTAAAATACTGTTATTCTTTGCTGCCCCAACATTACACCAACATTTAGGTCTGGTTTTGATACGGTATGTTGTATTTAAAAGTAACAGAAGATGGTACAAAATGATCAGTGCTGGTTGGATGGCTTTGTGTGATGTGACAGGCCATTACCCTCTCTTTTTCCTCAGCAATTCTTCAGAAATCTTGTCTGTGGTCTTGTAGTAAAAACCTTAGGGTTGACTTATCCTTCACCAGTTGATTTAGTGGCTCAAATCCTGTTGCTTAGTGTAGTAAATGATAATTAAAGTAGGCTTACTGAATTAGTGGGGATTTAGTCAGTCAGCTTCTCTATATGTTCCTTAGCTTCAAATTGGCTTATTTGAGCTACAGGATTTCAGCCAATAGGTCTACCTTTTGTTGGTGCTACTAGTAGGATGCTACGGAGATAGAGTCTGGATGAAGTTACAACCAAAGAAAGATACCAGTGAACTCAGAACTTGGTTTAGAAGTTTCAAAATGTAGGGGAAGTCTGTTATTGCCTCTGCATGTAATGTCAAAACACATTTTGTGCATTACATGTGAAAAAGCTCACTGTAAAACTAGTTAAACTTAAGATAGTGTCAACTTGCTAAGAAATCCTTTTCTTGTTTTGGTTTATTTTCTTTTTCTTTTCTTGTTTTTTTTTCCAGCGGACGTTAATGAAAGTTTACAGAAGCCTCCTCGGGCACCTTCAGCTCTTCTAAGCTCTTCCTAAGATGATATGATTTTTTCCCCCTGTTCTTTATCTTCTCTCCTCTTATCTTCTTTTGACAAAGATAAGCATCTTTTGATTAGCAACAGAGGGCAACAGATGCAGCCCTGTAACACAATTAAAAAAACAAACCAAACTTGTTCCTCCTGGCAATGTGAACCGTCTTGCTTTTTGCACCATTTGCATTTTAAAATTTGGTGTCCTGCTTATAGGGATGCAACAGAGGTGACAAATTTGAGAGTATGTCTCAGAGTGAAGGCAATATTTAATATGATAGAAGGAAGATGCAGTAGTGCCTCACTAGACGATTGCCTCGCGGGGCGAAAAACCCGTAAGATAATTGGTTTTTGCGATCGCTATGGTGCCTTGCAAGACTTTTTTCTATGACCGTGCTTCGCAAGACTTTTTTTTTTGAGACCGATGCCTCGCAAGACAAATAAATGTCATTTGTCTTGCGAAGTTCCCATAGGATTTTTTCACAAGACGATGATTTTCGCGGAACGAATTAAAATTGTCTTGCGAGGCACCACTGTACAGTGGTGCCTCGCATAGCGAGGTTAATCCGTTCCGGATTAACCTTCGCTATGCTGAAGCATCGCTGAACGGGGCAGCGATTTCCATTGGAACGCATTAAACATCGTTTAATGCGTTCCAAATAGGCCAAATACTCACCGTTCAGCGAAGCTTCAGGATGGCCGGCAGCCATTTTCGCGCCCTCGCTTCGCTTAACAAGGGCGCGAAAACGCTGTGCGCGGCCATTTTAGGCCATTTCCCGGCTTCCGGCGGCCATTTTGGCCGCCGAACAGCTGATCGGCGGGGGTCGTTTTGCGAAGATCGGTAAGCGAAACGCTTACCGGTCTTCGCAAAGCGAATTTTCCCCTATCAAAAAAAGTTGAGCGATCGCATTAGCGATCCGAAAAAACGGATCGCTATGCGATTTCATCGTTATACGGTGCGCTCGTTAAGCGAGGCACCACTGTACTTCATTTTTAGGATCTTCTTCAGAACAAGATGCTACCTTACATCTCCACTAGAGGAAAAAGACAGAGTAAAGTGGAATAAATACACTGGTTCTGCTCCCTCCGTTGCTACCATCTACTTTCTTTTTATGCCATTTTTTCTGATTTTTAAAGGCAGGGGTTAAAATATTTAAAATGTTATCCAGAGCTGGGATGTCTCAGCTTCTCATAATCTAGTTTGAATGGCTAACTGCTCATTCATATGCACTCTGCAGCACAATTTCTCACCTGCTTTTAAAACTTGTTTGAGTTTTTAAAGCAACCCAATTTACTGCATAAAACATAATAACAGAAATTAATCTCTCCCCAGCCCCTGCATGCATTTACCCCTCCACAGCTCCCCCACAGCTCCTCTGCTAAATTCTTGGATTGTTTTGTAAATTCAGGAAAAATTGAAGAATATTTTGGGATTTCGCTGAGTGGAACCCATGAAAGAAATAAAGTGATTTGCTCAACCTACATGGCTTTGAGAGTTCAGAGTTTTTCTTTCTTTGGACATTAAATCCATATTGTTTAGGAATTTTTCATTTTTTTAAATTTCCCTACAGGGCAAAGAGCATTACTGCTTCAAAACCGCACTTAAATCTTGCTTATACATCTGGCCTTTTGAATCCATAAATTCTGCCTTTCGAATAAGAGTGCTGGAGGTGTTTTTCTTTGAATATTCAGTTGGAAATTATAGCTCCCCAAGTCCAAAATAGCATGGCCATTGTGTTTAAAAGGAACATTGCTTCTGAAAACGTATTAGGTTAGGGCTGTTTCTCAAAACTCATGTTTTATAAATTTAACAAGGTTGACTTCTTTACTTCCTGATTCCATAGTTTGCGATCTTTTTATCTATCTCCTTTGCTTTCTGTATAAATCTGCAAAGAGGAAGATTGTAAAAATCATACTGTTGGCTTTTCCAGGTCTAAGTGGGTTCAAACTTGGCCTGTCTCCATCCTCCCTGTCCTTCCCCCAAAAGTGGTAATGACTCTTCAAGATGCATAAATTTTTTATTAACTGACAATAGGGAATCATGTTCAGAAGAACAACAACTGCTGTAGGACCAACTGGTCCATCTAATATGTCCTTTTCAGGTCAACCTAAACTCTGGCATAACAAAAGACTTAGCTTCGAATTGGCTTTGATGGGGATTGAAGGAACACTTATCAAATTTGCTGATGACACAAAGGTGGGAGAAATTGCTAATACTTTGGAAGATAGACTCAACATCAGAAGGATCTAGACAGACTTGAACATTGGGCCCTGTCCAATAAGATGCAGTTCAGTGACAGGAAAAGTAAGGTCCTGCACTTAGGCAAGAGAAACCAGGTGCACTGGTAGCGGATAGGTGGTACCTATGAGGGGGATTTAGGTGTCCTGGTGGATCACCACCTAAGCAGGAGTCAGCAGTGTGCTGCAGCTGCTAAGAAAACCAACAGAGTCCTAGGCTGCATCAACAGGGGGATAGCATCAAGATCACAGGAAGTGATAGTATCACTCTATACCATACTGGTATAGAGTTCTGGTCATCACAATACAAAAAAGATGCTGAGCCTTGGGAGGAGTGAAGAGAAGAGCAATAAGGATGATAAGGGGATTGGAGGCTACATCCCATGAAGAATGACTAAAAGAACTAGGTATGTTTAGCTTAACGAAGAGAAGACTGAGGGGAGATATGATAGTGGTCTTCCAATATCTGAAGGGTTGCCACAGGGAAGAGGGCATCACTTTATTCTCCATTGCGCCTGAGGGTAGGACAAGAACCAATGGGTGAAAATTTATCAGAGGGAGATCCAGCCTGGAAATAAGGAGGGATTTCCTGTCGGTGAGACCCATTAAGCAGTGGAACAGCTTGCCTCCCAATGTTATGGGTGCCCCATTGCTGGAGGTTTTCAAGAAAAGATTGGACAGCCATCTGTCGGGGTATGAGGTCCGGGATGGTATGTGGTGTCCTGCCTTGGGCAGGGGATTGGACTAGAAGACTTCCAAGGTCCCTTCCAACCCTATGGTGATTCTATGATATGATTCTATTCTATTTCCTCAAGGGTTAACTTCATCCTGACTCTCTCTCTAATCCATGGATCCTCCATTTCCAGCCATCCCCATTCTAAGGATATACTTTCCTCCTTTTCCCCACTCTTCTTTCTCCCTACCTCCTTCTGTTCTACCTCTTATCCCAGTCTACTTCCCTTTTTATCTCTCCTTCCACCTCTGTCACCAGATATCCCTCCTCTATTGGTGTCTCTGACCCAAACACTGCTTTAGAACTTTTTTTCTCCTCCTTTTTGGATCCGAAAATCCCACAGGATCTTGACGTTGTCATTTTCTGACACCTTCTCTACCTGATGTTCACACGGGTTTTTGGAGGTTGGCAAGTTATATTTTTTTTACATAATGACCAGTGCACTAATGTTGCCACTCTATCATATCTAACTTTGTAATCTGTTTGCGCAATCTTTGGACATTCTCAGATGAGGTGTGACACAGTTTCATTTTTTCCTGGCAGAGTCATTTGCTGTTAGCACTAACTCATTGGATCTTAGCTTTTATTATGTTGGTTTGGAGCCTTCGGTTTCTTTCTTAAGGGTCTCCAGTTTTAGCCATTCCCATGTGGAATTATAATCACCCTTTCGATCAGTATTTCTCAGGTGTTGTCCCTGTAGTGGTTTATTTTTACAGCTGTTTAATTTATTATTACAGTTGTTGTTGTTTTGTTGTTGCTGTACTCAATGACCTTATAGGCTATTGTCAACACTATCCTTATATGAGCCTGTGATTATGCTGATAGGTATTGATTTTTGCCACTGTTGAATATAATTTCTACTGTTGCAGTTCCTGTAAAACAAAAATACAATAGATGCAAAACTACAGTGGTATTATTCAGAATAAATGTCAGGGATGGGAATTTCAGGCTTTTTGGACTGCAAATCCCATAATTCTCCATTCTGGTACTTCTGTCTGACTTGCACAACCTTGCAAACACCTAAATGTGGCTCACCTGAGAGAAAAGGCTGAAGCTTCGAGGCTTACCTAAGCCTGGCTCTACTCAAGCTTCTTGTTCCTGCCCCAATGCTAGCTGGGAGCTTTCTTTCTGAACAGGAAGCTAGGAAAAGCTAAGTTTAGCTAAGCCCCCAAACCTTCCAGTTTAGGCCTTTTCTCTCACATGGGCCATGTTTATATAACTATAAATTCTCTGTAAGTGAGGGAGAACTCACAGAATAAGGAACTATGGGACGTGTAGTTTGAGAAATCGAAATTCTGTATATCTAATCCCTAGTAAATGATATTGCTGTAAAAACATGAAAAGAATGTCTCTGTCAATAGTTGAAAATCACAATACTGCAGTTGACCTATCTTTGTCCTATCTAGAGTACAGTGGGGTCTTGACTTGAGAACTTAATCCGTACTGGAAGGCGGTTCTCAAGTCAAAAAGTTCTCAGGTCAAATCTGCATTTCCAATAGGAATGCATTGAAAACCATTTGATCCGTATCTGCTCTTTTCCGTCCATAGAAACTAATGGGAAGCTGCTATTCTGCCTTCGACCACTAGAGGGCGATATTTTGTTTCTTTTGTTTCTTAGGTCAAGAAAGGTTCAGGGAAGGCAGGGAAAATACAGTCCAGGCAGTACCAGGCAGTCTGAAGACTGTCTCCCAATCCACTCTCTAAACGCTGGGAGGAGTGAGGAAGCAGACAGGCACCCTTTTCACTGGCCAACAGTTAACTGAAAGTTCAAATTTTGCACTTTCCCTGCCTCCCACGTGGTTTTTTTCAGTTCTTAACTCAAATCTAAGTGTGTAAGTCAAGTCAATATTTTCCTATGAGAGTAGTTCTTAAGTCAAAATGTTCTTAACTCAAGCCGTTCTTAAGTCAAGACCCCACTGTATCTGTGCCACTGGTTGAGAACCGCCGGTTTCAGACATTTTGAATTGTCTTTCAGCTGCTGCCTTTTTTGTCACTTATGAGTATACGAAAGCATTGCTCCACACCGGTTCATCTCCGTATTTGGGTCCGGTGAGACACATGCTGGCTGCCTCCTTTGGAGAAATAGTAAGTGGACATTTAATTTAATTTTATTTGGTGGAAAGGATGTAGGAGATGAAAGGGAAGGTCACTGTGATTTATAGCCTATGTGGTGTAGTGGTTATACCATAGGACTGCAATTCAGGTGGCCACTGAGTTATGAGATTTCCTTGGCTGGCTTTGGTCCAGGCACTCAGATCTTCCTCACAGGGTTGTTGTGAAGGTAGAGGGGAGAAATTAATCCATGTGCTGTGCTTTTGACTTCACTGGTAAGAAGAACAGGATACAGTATAAATGTAGCAGGGAAATACTGAATGTAAAGATATGCCAGCTTGACCAGGAACTGTGCTGCGGGGTTCTTTCACTCTTAGAGACCGCTGGGCACCCTTTAAGAATGCTACCCAATGTATACTTGGCCTTGGGAATTTTAATGCCTACAAGTAGACCTGCCTTATACCCCACTTGTCAGGATGTCTGGTTCCTTTAGTTTGAAAATCCTCAGTGTACAATTGGTATTTCATGGGAGCAGTTTTTCTTGCTATAGATACAATGAAATACAATGAAAATGACAGAATAGCAGGGCAATGGGAGAAAAAAAATCATGAGTGATTGCCATCAAACTCCTATCTATCTATCTATCTATCTATCTATCTATCTATCTATCTATCTATCTATCTATCTATCTATCTATCTATCTATCTATCTATCTATCTATCTATCTATCTATCTATCTATCTATTTATTTATACATACATACATACATACATACATACATACATACATACATACATACATACATACATACATACATACATACATACATACATACATACATACATACATACATACATACTCCGCCTATCTGGACCACCAGACTACTCTAGGCGGCTTCCAATATAAAATCAGACAATAAAAACACAAACAAATACATAATAATGCAACAACTACTACAATAAGATAAGGAATAAGGAAAAAGAAGAAAAAGAAAATCAAGAATTGGCTGGAGGGAAGGCTCTCTAAAGAGCCCTGTCTTTAGTCTAAAAGACGGATTCTCAGAGTTACCGAGAAATCACGTCTGACTTTGAAGTTCTGGGAAGGAAACTCAAGGACTTTGGGGCCCAGGTATCACCCCTCAGCCTTGAGAAAAGAAGCCTGAGGGGTGATATGATAGCACTTTTCAAATATTTGAAAGGCTGTCATACTGAGGAGGGGTAGGATCTGTTCTCAATCATCCCAGAGTGCAGGAAACGCAACAATGGGCTCAAGTTTAAATTTTAAATGAATGAATGAATGAATGAATGAATGAATGAATGAATAAATAAATAAATAAATAAATAAATAAATAAATAAATAAATAAATAAATAAATAAATAAATAAATAAATAAATAAATAAGTGAAAGGGAGCCAGATTTCGGTTGAATATCAGGAAAAACTTCCTAACTGTTAGAACAGTTACCTTGTTCCTAACTGTTCCTAACTTGCAGTTACTGGTTCCTAACTGTGGAACCAGTTACCTTGGGAGTTGGCGAGTGACTCCAAAACGTAGATAACCACCTGGCAGATATGCTTTTATTGTATTCCTACATTGAGCAGGGGATTGGACTTAATGGCCTTGTAGGCCCCTTCTAACTTAACTTTTCTATGACTCTATGATTACATATTTTTGTTCACTAAAGAAAAAATTCAGTGCATGAAAGAGTTAAAGTTAAATTGCTTGCACCCAACCCATAGTAGTGCTGGGGGACATTTCTGCTAAAGGAAATGGTCCCTGGTGTGCCAAAATCATGCAGGGAGGCCTCTCCGAGAACACCAGTTTGTCCCAAGGCATCTTTTGCTGGGCCAGCCGGTAGTTGGTTCTGGAGGGCAATTTTCCTGTTCTGCAGTTGTTCTTAGTAAGGTGCTGCTTCCTCTTCAGTGCCTTTTCTTTTATGTATCATCAAGCCAGGAGTTTGAAGGGGGATCTAGAACAGCCTTGTGCTCTGTTGACAATTGTAATTACAGTTTTATTGATTAGTCATTAGGTTTCTAATCAAGCTTTAACCTAGGGACAGGCTATTACTTTGCAAGTAGGCCTCACTCTTCAGCATTCCTCCTATCCCACAGCACTTTTTAAAAAAAATTCAATTTATATGCCGCCCACACTACCCAGAGGTCTCTGGGCGGCTTACAATAATTAAAATTCAATACAGTAAAAGATAAAATAATTAAAATACAATTAAAATACAATTAAAATTGCCATCAGACCCACAGCTAATATTATTTCAATTAAAAGCTTTCTGGAACAGGAAGGTTTTGACCTGGCACTGAAATGTCATCAGCGTTGGCGCCAGACGAATCTCAGTCCGGAGGGCATTCCATAGTCTGGGGGCAGCTGCCGAAAAGGCCCTTTCTCTACAAGCTGTCCCTCTTACCTCCTTAAGGGACGGCTCTTTCAAAAGAGCCCCCCAGTTAGATTTTATCTGCTGGGTAGGTTCATATGGAAGGAGGTGGTCCTTCAGGCGGTCCTGCACGATCCTAACAAATGGCTTGTGTGTAGGTGTGCCATTGGGAATGCTGGATAGCTCAGAATTTAGGTATTTGACCGTGGAGCCAGAGGTTGTGAGTTCAGTTCCCCACTATGCCTCCTTGACAAGGGATGGGTTCAGTGATCCACAGGGTCCTTTCCAGCTCTGCAGTTTTAAAATGATGAGGAGGAAAGCTGTGCCAGATCTGCTGCTAAGAGGCTTCTCCTTACACTTTCAAGCTGGCTGTTGTATTAAGACATTAATATTGTCCTGCTACTGATTGTATCAAAAGGAGCTGAGCAGAACGTTCTAGTGTTTGCTCTTGTTTCTGGATTCTCAGGCAATGTAAGAGAATGGACTTTATCTTGTGGTTTTGTGTGGGGTGAAGTGGTGCCGAAGCGGGGAGGCTGTGCTAATGGAAACATTAACGGTGCAGACTTTTGGAGTCTGCAGAGAGGCAGTATTGTGGAGCGGTTGTTTTATCAATGCAAATTAATCAGAAGACTGTCATTTGCACACTTACCTGCTGTGATTAAACATCATGGACACAGTGGGACAGGTCCAAGTAGACAGCCATAAGATTTCACTGCATGTCTCTAAAAGAGTAGTCATGAGATTCATTTGGTGCTTTGTAATAATGTGAGAAATAGAAACATGTGCATGTAGAACCAGAGGAAGGCAGTGCGGTGTTAAGAAGGGCACAAAGAAAGTTAAATTCCTGCCTGGGTGCAGTTTACATAATTTTAGTTTAGAAATACCTTCTTGTGCTTACATTGGAACATGTTACTTGGCTTCTAATAGCATTAATTTTACTCGACGTTGCAACATAGCAGGTTGTCATGTTATTTCATTGTCCTTTTTCCTTTTTGTTGAGATATTTACAAGGAAATTCTGAAAAGGAGAAATGAAATGAGGTAGTGCCCTCTTTTTCCCCCTTAACTCTAGTGGACCTCAGTTGCTCCTTCATGCTTGGGCAAACACCTTTGACTTGGAGGTGTGCTAGAAGCCTACCTTGTCCAGTGTCCAGAGCCATTGTAAGAGGTGATTCAAGTATTCCGGGAAAAGCACATTGTCTTCCAGGGAGCCCTATGACTTCAGAGTCCAGATGGAGATATTCCTTGTTCAAAGCAAGAGTGGGCCAAGTCTGCCGTGGGCCAAGTATTGCTGTATTGTACCTCCCATCTGCAATCACCAGCATAGCCATTGATGAGCATGCTGGGAGTTGTATCCCAGCCACATCTGGAGGGCCTCCCAGTGCCCATTATGTCTTTAAAGGTTCCCATGCCACATCTTTTGGGCATCTCAAAAGCCAGGATATCAATGTGAAGGGTTCTTGGCCAGCCCTATTTCTTATTTGCCAATTTTCCATACTAGGCTCTGTCTCTCCTCGCCCCCCACCCCTCTAATTTTTTTAAGTGCCACTGTTTACATCCCCAGAATGGCACCATGCACGCACACCAGAGAGCAGGTTCAGTGGGACCCTAAGGTTCTTTGAAAGAAAAAAAAATCCAGTGGAGGGACAGCCGACAGAACGGCCCAGTGGCCATGGAAAATTGACCTGGGAATGGGAATGAAGTGGGAGGTAAGGGGTGACTGGCATCCTATACTACGGCACTTCACAGGGTGACATTCTGTGGCAGGTCTTGATCGGGAGTTTCAGCTGTCAATGTTCTGGCAGCATTGAAGAGCCCTTCTCTGTCCATATCCTAGCTGTAAGGTTTGAGTAGTAAGTACTGCCAGACTCTGGATCTTGGCTGCGTTCCTTATATTTGCAACTAATCGTCAAAGAGGGTGGGTGTTGCATCTTGTGTGAATCGCGTAACTACACACACCATGCAGGGGAATGTGCTGTGAAAGCATTTGGTCACAAATCCTCATGTCCCGAGCAAGGCATTTCTATTCCTGCTTTCTCTGGAATGAATCATGTCACTTTATAAATATTTCAGAACCCATCTGAGGTTGTTTTACAGAGGCTGGGTGTTCTGCCAGGGCCTCATAGTGGAGAACAGTTGAACCCCCTGTTGGAAAGGTTGCGGGGAAAATAAGATTTGCTGCCATTAGGACCTGGTGGAGAGCATACAGAAGAAGGGTGGTTATATGGGAAGGAAACACAAATTAAGGCTGCAGCTGGAAATTGCCTGTAAATAAAGATGAATGGAGGCAGAGAACTGCAGAGAATGACAGCAGATTCATCACCCAATTAAAGGCTGAAACCTGCAAATTAGGACCGGTGAGATACCTAACCAGCTGCCCACACAGTTTGCCTTGCATAGATTCTTATACATGCATTTATTCTCTTCCTGGGTTGGTCCTCTTGTTGTGTCATTTTCTTGGGTCTGCCTTAGAAGGCAATAACCACAGCATTGTTTTTGCCTGCTGGAGTGCAGGTTGGTATAGAGTTTTACATGAAAGATACTTTATTTGGTAATAGTATTTTGATGCTAAACATTCCTAGTGAGAAAGAGGTTCAGAACAAGGAATGGTGCATAGAACAAAACCCACCCATACCCAGTAGTAGTTTATGGTGATGATATCCTAAGGCAGTGGTCCTCAACCTTGGGCCTCCAGATGTTCTTGGACTTCAACTCCCAGAAATCCTGGCCAGCAGATGTGGTGGTGAAAGCTTCTGGGAGTTGTAGTCCAAGAACATCTGGAGGCCCAAGGTTGGGGACCACTGTCCTAAGGTATCCTAATTCTAACAAAGACAATCCATATTTTATGCTGTGTAGGTAAAGCTGGGATTACTAGCCACAAACAATATCCAACCAGTGTGATAGAGCCAATATGAAGGTGAAAATAACTCTCTCTCTCTCTGTCTCTCTCACACACACACACACACCATAAGGCTGCTATATATATATTTACTTCCACCTTCATATATATATATCTGGACTATGAGGCTGCCAGTGTAACCACATGGTCGTTCTTTCAGATTATTCTTTCTCATCACATCCCAACATGCCTCCTCTGATTAGGTGATGAGCTGATGTGATAAAAAAAGAAGAGTGATTGATGATATCAGTCTGTGATAACGCGTTCACACACAATAAGTTAGAAATGATAAAATTCCATTGTTGAAAGGGGAGGGGGAGGGAAGTTTTTGATGCATACTTACTCCTGAAAGTTTCTTGGGGATTTTGGAGGAGGCCTAATGTTTTATGAGCTGGGCAAAATGTTTTTAATGATGATCAAAGGGTCCAGTTTCCCACCTTTTGCCCTCCTCCACTCGCTGGCAGAGTGGGAAGACTCAGATGTTTGATTTATGCCTTCTAATAACATTCTTAACACTGAAATGTCTGTCTGCATCTTGTAGCCATGTTATGGAAAGATACTTTGCTGTAGGTGACAGCAGCAGGTCTGTGCCTTTCCCCCCCTGTAGCTGTGTATAGCAGAAAGATGTGCTGTGATGTGATACTGCTCTGTGTTCCTCCGGCCTGCTTGGTTTACTGGCGTTGGAGACTTAGACTTTGCATACAGCAGCTCTACCACTTGTCCTCTTCTTTATGATCAGGCTAGCCATTGTAAGCGAGTAGAAATATTCTGTGATAAGATATAAGGATTCTGAGAGGATGTGGAAATATATCATAGAACCAGAGTTCTGTTGGGTAAGAAATAACCACAAAATTACTCATTATTGACGAGACAAGTCATCCTGCTTTGCTGAGAAGGCTTGTTAGGAAATACGATGACTCCAGGGAGATCCCAGATGGGAAGGGTATCTTTGTTCAGGGTTTCCACAATGTGCACAGACTATCTTCGGGCAGAGGTGGTCTCATTTTTATCATCATCATCTTAGACTTGCAGGGCTGGAAAGTATCCTATGGATGTATTCGCGAAGGCTTTCACGGCCGGGATCTAATGGTTGTTGTGGGTTTTTCAGAACACAGCCAAAGAACCCGAAAAACCCACAACAACTATCCTATACAGTAGATCATTGAGCCCAACTCATATAAAGGAGGCACAGTGAGGAATTGAGCTCCCAACTTTTTGCTCCGCAGCCAGAGGCCTAAACCGGTGAGCTATCCAGCAGTTTTTCTTTTATGAAGCAAAGAAAAAGAGAACATACAGTGTCATCTCCTGCCTATCCTTCTCCCTTTTCCTGCTAGAACGCATAACCCATCTTCAGAGTGTCTGATGCCCACACCTTCCAATTTTCCCCAAACTGGAAAAAATGGGAAGGAGGTGAAAGAGGCTTGAGGTGGGTAGCGAGGGAGGGATAGAAGCAATATAAGAAGCGAGGAGGGCAGTGTCGCTGGTACCGACATGAGCATGCAATGTTCTCTTTGCCTGGGAGTCTCAATAACGAGTGGAAGGGAATGTGCCATACAAGTAGTAGAACAGGAGCTTTGCCTGGCCCCCTCCCTGTGGACATTCAGGAGGCAATTGAAGACCCTGGCTTTTCAGGGAGGCTTTCTACACCGACCTTAGCTGACCACGTTTTGTCTGCCATTTTGTTGTTCTGTAGTTTCAGTGCCATCTGTTTATTGGTTGGTTCTTACCTTGGTTTTAAATATTTTTAGTTTTATTTTGGTTGTTTTGCTCATCATTGTAAACTGCCCAGAATAGTAAACAAATTTAAGGAATGAATGAATGAATGAATGAATGAATGAATGAATGAATGAATGAATGAATGAATGAATGAATGAATGAAATAGTTCCTGTTTTCTTTTGTGGTAGCCTTCAGGTGAGCGAGAGAGAGATGGAAGCTGCTGTCATAACTGTTGGTACAAGATGGGGCTCATCACTTCTCTCTACTGGTCCTTTTCTCCCCTAGTCGTTTGCTGTTGCTGTGACCGCTTTTGCATTGCCTGCATTGAAGAAGGGGGAGCTTGGGTGGTGCAACTGAAGCCAAAAAGATGTGCAACAACCTCTTCTAGACAGTGGCAGGCATAAAGGATCATCATCAGTCATAGGGACAACTTAAATTTGAGCAAAATGGCTCGCACATGCAGGCAGTCACTTGTGCGAAAATTGTTTTTGCAAACGTAAAAGCTTTCATTGGTAGGAGCGGGGGGGGAGGACGATGACGACAATCTAACAATTCCATGCAAAAAGAAGATAAGCAAGGATTTGCATCCCTATTTAAAAGTGTGCCTTGGAGCTTTCTTTCAAGTCCAAGTGCAGATAATTACACTTGGAAGTTTGGGGAAATTTATTTTCTGGACTAAGGCTGCTAAAATCCTTCACCCAGCACGGACACTTAGATTTATGGAAGATTATAGAGATGTCATCCAGAAAATGAACAGTTCTGAAGTGTGTTGCAGCCATAGTACTTGGCAGATCTATGCAGTCCTCTGTGATTACTTGGGAAACCGAAGATGTCTCATTTACTGGACCTTTAGGAATGCAAGAGCGAAGAAATACACTGTTGTCTGAAGGTGCATGACACTGACATGGTGAAAAGCTTAGTTTTCTTTGCAAACGGAGGCAAACAGGCTGGCTTAGTCAGGCTGGAGAAGCAGGTTTTCCTACAAAAGCAAAATTGGCAGAGATGTGCTGTGTTTTAGGTTATACCTCAGGCTGATAACAAGAGAGGAATGTTGTGCTATGTGCTCTTTATTGGTTTTCCTATTATATCTACTGTAGGCAGTGTCTGAGAGAAGAATGAATACTGAATTCAGTGTGATCTAATGGCTTTGTGACCTTGTGGTGATCTAGTCTGGTGGGATTGTTTATTTCCCATGGAAGTGGTAGGCCATTTTGGAGACTTCTTGGAAATTCAGATAATTGGGAAGAAGTTTGCTAGAATATGCTGAAGGTGGCAAATGGTTGCACATCATCTTTATGCTAGTTCAGAGAGTGATGTAGTGATGGAGATGCAAGCAGCATAAGACATAGGAGGTTGCTAAATGACACTAGTTGATCTCAATTAGTGTTGTCAGTACGGGCAGGGTTCCCCCACTCCTGAGAATCTTAAAACCATAGAATAATTGAGTTTGAAGGGCCATCAATAAGGCCATCGAGTCCAACCCCCTTCTCAATGCAAGAATACAAATCAAAACAGAGAAGCACTGAAGGCTGTCATTGCAAATGGCATCTTCATTGCCATTTTTAGTACAGTGTTTTCCCACAGGGTAAAAGAAACTTCCAACTTTCTATTGCCTCCTATGTATTATGGCAAGTCCCTCCATTTAGGTGACATTTCTTCTGAAGGTCATAAACCGGTTCAAGGGCCATTTATTTTTTCCTCCCACTCCCTCACTCAAAAATGTCAGAAATGTCTGGGTGGAGCACTTTTGGCCCAGCCATTGGCATCCTAACATTCCTTCCCCTTCCAGATGTGGCAGCCATAGGGGACGGGGAAGAATTTCTTTTCAGTCTGTTTTAAAATCAGAATTTTGCAGAGTCTGCAGGGTTTTTTTTTTGAAAAATAATTAAAGAAAACAAACTTTAGTGTTTAAAAAAAATCAAATGCTAAAAATTTGAAAATGGTGAATTCATCCAGCCAATCTGTCAGTCCTTAAGGCTGAATCTCATGTATTGTACTGAATTAAGGTTATCATATCTTGTTTTCTGACAGGCACCACTTATTAAATATGTCTAGCAGTGAGATACTATATGATCCACTGAGGTGTCTATTCAGTTTGGCCAGTGCAAATGTCAGAATTTTAATTTCAGTTTGCTTTTGAAAACTTCACTAGAATTTACAAATTATGCCTTGGGAACTCAAAGAATGAGTTAAAAAATGAATGTAAGAGAAAACAAAACAGAAAGGTTTCCGTATATCCGCATACAAATTTAGGTACTTGATTTGCTTGGGATATTATAAGGATTAGTTAAAGGTTTGCAATCTGTTCCCCCCCCCCCCTTTCATTGAAAACTACCCTACAAGATTCTTATTAATAGTATTACTGTATTTCTAAATTTAAGCTATTATGCAAGTGTTGCTTTGAGAAAAGACACAGGCCATCTGTGAAGTACTCTCTGACTTCCATGTGGAATAATAATTTGCATGGTTTCTGCCCAAACTCTTGTTACGGCTACATCCGGAAATAATGTCCTTCAATATTTCTATGTTGAGCCAACAGTATAAATCAAAAGCAGCCCATTGAATGTTACAGGGATATTGTTAAAACATCATACAGCTGAAGCTGTTTTTTCTCCCTTTGCTTTACCTTTGTCTTGCCTTAGAGCAGAAGTTAGAGGTTGCCGTAGAGTGACTTTGGGGGGATCCAGTGACTTTGGGGGATCCATGAACCTATTTTCAGTTTCCAAGATGCCCCCCAGGGGCTGCACCACTTGCCAAAGGAGGAAATAAGAATGAAAAATAACTTATTTACTTATGGAAATCTACTTCCCATTTCGATTTGTGGGCTTTTGTGGCGGGCAGTAGGGAAAACATAATGAAAAGATAAAACTCATTGGAAAAGACAATAGTGCGGTCAAAAATTGAAGGCAATAGGAAAAGAGGAAGACTGGATAAGAGATGTATTGAATCCATGAATGAATCTATGGCCTGGAGTTTAAAGGGGCTGAGGGGAACTGTTCACAATAGGACTTTTTTGTGATCACTCATTTGTAGGGTCACTATAAGTTGGAAGTGACTTGATAGTACACAAGGAGAGAGAACGTGCATCCCATTTTATTGGGAAACCACCACATCTGGAGGTTTCTGTGAGTGGAAAATAATGCTTCTGCCTCCCATCCTGTCAATGTAATTGGTTTCTGTACCCACTTTCGTTTTGATATCCTCCCTTTTATGTTATTTCAGCTGGCATAGCAGCTGCCATATGCTGTTCTTTGAGGGATGCTCCCATTTCTTCTTATTGCATGAAAAAAAATGTGATGAAGGACATTACCACTTCCATAGAACATGTATTAACATATAGAACTACAGTCCTGTAAAGTGCTCAAAATCACTGCATTTTTTTATCACTTTGTGGTCAGAATCTTGTTGGTAAGTGCAATGATATAAACTGCACTGCCACTAGTTAGCAATTTGCCACTTGCGTACCAGCATGGTGTATGATGGGGATGCCAGCAGCAACCCGTTGTCGTTATGTGCTGTCAAGTCACCTCTGTTTCATGATGACCCTATGAATGAGCACTCTCCTGTCCTTAGCCGCCCTCCTCAGCTCTTCCAGACTAAAGCCTGTGGTCTCTTTTAGGGAGTCAGTCCATTTCAAATTTGGTCTTCCTCTTTTTCTGCTCATTGAAGAGTGACAGTCCATGCCATTGCACTTACACTAGCCTGTGTATTTATTATTTATTTTTATTTAACATATTTTAACTCCACTTTACTCCTTAAAAAAGGACCCAAGGTGGTTTACACTTTTAAAAATAAAATTATGAAAAGCTAACAACTGTCAGTTATTCAAATATTTAAAAAGATGAAACAATTACCACACTAAAAGAGAATTTAAAAAAGCGACACCAAAAACACATTTAAAGGAGTAAGGCACAACCATCTATTTTAAAAAACCCATTCAGGCAGCCAGTTGCTGAGGGAAAGCTTGCCTGAAGAGAAAGGTTTTTGCCTGCTTTCGGAAGGACGGCAAAAATGGGGCCAGTCTGGCGTCCTGTGGGAAGGAGTTCCAAAGTCTGGGTGCAGCAACAGAAAGGCCCTCGCCTGTGTCCCCATCAAATGCACCTGTGAGGATGGTGGAACTGAGAAGTCCCTCCTGAGGATTTTAACACCCAGGCAACCGATAGGATTGTAGTCATTGTGTGTGTGTGTTTATGTATGTATTATATAAGCACACATGAAGACTACTTAAGTTAGCTAGTAAATAAAATTAAGAGCAAGTTATAGTCTAAAACTAGAAACAAGTTACACAACTTAACTATCAATATATGAACAGTATGAAGTTAGGACCATCAAATTCACTATAGTACCCATTACACTTAAAAGAGTTTTAAAAGCCCTTTTAAATAAACGTGTTTTCACACACTTCCGAAATCAGCACAAATAGGAGCTGATCAGACTCAGTGCAAGAGCTGGATGGATCAACCTGGGAGCAACCTGTGAAGACTGTATCTCACTTGACTATCAAGCAGTTCTGCACAGATGGGCAGTGGTCTTCTGAAGAGGTCTTCTCATGAAGATGTGAACATCCAGATAGGTTCTTAACAAGACAGATCACCATTTTATGTGAGTTGCCTCTAAAACCTATACTTACAGTCTGTGACCTTTTTCAGAGAAAATACAGAGGTGCCTCGCTTAACGACGTTAATTCGTTCCAGCGAAATCACTGTAGAGTGAAAACGTCATAAAGCAAAAATAAAAAACCAATTGAAATGCATTAAAACCTGGTTAATGCGTTCCGATGGGCTAAAAACTCACCGTCCAGCGAAGATCCAACATATGGCAGCCATTTTTGGTGCCTGTATAGCAAGGAATCTGACCCTAAGCACAGCGGGGAGCCATTTTGAGCACCCGGTGGCCATTTTGAAAACCCGACAATCAGCTGTTTTGATTGTCATAATGCGAAGAATCGGTTCCTGAAGCAGGGAACCAATCTTCGCAAACTGAAAAAAAAAACCCCATTTAAAACATCGTTTTGCGATCGCAATTGCGATCGCAAAAACATCGTCGTGAAGCAGATTTGTTGTAATGTGGGGTAATCATTAAGCAGGGCACGATTGTACAAATGTGTCCTGAAAAGTCTAATAACTCCATTTAAGGTATTGTGTCTCTTTACTGGCTGATGTTCAGTAACTGGTGGCCTGATTGTAAAACTTAAAAAATGCTCAACAGGATGCCAGACTGGTAGCCTGCTTTGGGAAGGTATACTAAATACACTTTTCCCTCAGACAGTTGCAGGAGAAATACAGGGAACAATGACAGCCACTCTTTGTGGCCTTCATAGATCTCACAAAGGCCTTTTATTTGGGTAGCAAGGATGGCATTTTTAAAATACTTCCCAAGATTGGATGTCCACCTCGGCTCCTCAACTTCATCAGGTCCTTTCATGAGGACATGAAGGACACTGTAGTTTTTGATGGCTCAACATCAGATCCCTTTGACATCCAAAGCGGAGTGAAACAGTGCTGTGTCCTTGCGCCGACCCGGTTTGGGATCTTTTTTGCTGTCATGCTGAAGCACGCTCAAATCATGGGCCGGGGCGTGGACTCACCTCCCTCTATTACCATCTCTGCACAAGAACTGGAGGTTGTTCATAATTTCATGTACCTTGGCTCAATGATCTCTGACACCCTCTCTCTAGATGTCAAGCTGGATAAATGCATTGGCACAGCAGCTACCATGTTCTCTAGAGAGTATGGCTTAATAAGAAGCTGGCGGCATATACCAAGATCCAGGTCTATAGAGCCTGTGTCCTGAGTGCATTCCTGTACTGCAGTGAGTCCTGGACCTTTTTTGCATGGCAAGAGAGGAAGTTGAACATGTTCCATATGTGTTGTCTTCAACACATTTTTGTCATCACCTGCTAGGACAAAGTTCCAAATAGAGTAGTCGTAGAATGGGCTGGCATTTTTAGCATGTCTATGTGATGTCTACTTTGTTTTGGGCATGTTGTGAGAATGGCTGAGGGTCGAATTCCAAAGAACCTCCTGTATGGAGAATTAGTGCATGGAAATTGCCCCAGCTGTGATACAAGGATATCTGCAGGTGGGATCTGAAGGCCTTAGGAATGGACCTCAGCAGATGCAAAACCTTGACATCTGAGCATTCAGCCTGGAGGCAGGCGGTGCAGCATGGCCTCTCCCAATTTGAAGAAGCACTTGTTCAGCAGGCTGAGGAAAAGAGGCAGTCCTGAAACCAGCAAAACCAGGGAGCTGGACAAGGGACAGATTGTATTTGTCTTCAGTGTAGAAGGGATTGTCACTCTCAAATTGGCCTTCTCAGCCACACTAGACGCTGTTCCAAGCCCTCCATACAGAGCACGTTACCATAGTCTCTTGAGACTGAAGGATGCCTACACACTAAATACACTTTTAATATGCTTATTAAACAGGCAGATCTGCTAGTGTTGCAGACTTAATCTTAGGACTCCCGATTCACTGCTGCAGTTGTTCAGTTTCTCATATATTTTCAGCTACCACTCTGGTTTCATTAAACATGATCAAGAAATATCCTGACTTTCCAGGAAAGGTAAGCTTTAAATATTAATGGGCCAAATCCAGTTGCTGATTTATGCTGGCCTAACACAAACAGTGTAACGTTTGGAAGTGAGCGGCCTTAAGTGAAGAAATCCCTGTAGCCATTATTAGTTGCGTACCCGGCAGTATGACTCAGTGTGTGATTGATAATGGCTGTGGTGGTTTCTTAGCTTTGGGCAGTTTGCCTCCAAAAGTTATATCATTTGCGTAGCTACACAAGACTGTTTGGGGCAGTATGTTGTCCCTTGTGGATCAGCACAAAATGAATTCTAACACCTGTATTCATGTCAGAATGCACTATCCTCATAGTACTTTTCTAATTGATGCAAATAAAGATTTTTATGAACTCATTTGATACTTAGTCATATGGAAAAAATTACTCCTTAGAAATGCCCATTTGTAAAACAGGGCAGAACAGTAACATCTTCAAATATTGTTCAGAATACTTCATATATCAATAATTCTTTCTGCAACTCTGTAAAGTAGGCTTGTGTTGTTATTACCTGTATCTCAGGTAGAGTGCAATAATTTTTATTAGTTATTAGTTATAATGTAGATCACAACTGACCACACAGTCTAGCTACTGATGAGTGGTTTCTTGATCATATGGATCCTATCATTCAGGAAGCTTTGGATGATCTAATCCTGAACACTAGATGGCGGTAATGATACATAAATGGAAGAATTTTTTAAAAAGAGAGATTCCCATTTCATGAGAAGGATGAATACTAATTAACGATCCTAACCTGGAAGCAATTTTACATAGGTGTTTATTTAGTGTTCTGCTTTGTCTGATTTTTCTAAATCTTGTCTGTTTAATTTATTTGTAATACTGTGTTCCATTTCCTTGGATTTAACGGGAAGTGGTGGTGCAAAGATGGATGCAGGACAAACCAAATCAAAGGAACAAACCCTCCTCCAAAAGCAAAGCGTGCTGCTTATATACCGCCCCATAGCGCTTTAAGCACTCTCTGGGCAGTTTACAAGTTAATTATGCAGGCTACACATTGCCCTCCTCTCAGCGAGCTGGGTACTCATTTTACCGACCTCGGAAGGATAGAAGGCTGAGTCAACCTTGAGACGGCTACCTGGGATTGAACCCCAGGTCGTGAGCACAGTTTTAGTTGCAGTACAGCAGTTTAACCACTGTGCTATGAGGCTCCGTAAATAGTGTGTGTATTCGTGTGTTATAGAAGGATAACAAGAGGCATACGAAAAAAAAAAGAGAACTTTGTCTTGAAGAACATGGACATCCAGATTTCTTGTGAATAAAACTCTGCTCGCACTACATTTCCATTGGTGGATGTAGCCCTAGAAATAACCGATGGCATGGCTGAGTCAGGAATCCCATGATGTGAATACTGGGATGTTTTGACAAATGGGACAATGGCATCCTCCGCTCTTCCCAGGAGTTCCTGTTCCTTCTCAACTTACTACTTGCACTCTTCACAATAGTTTTGTTCCTGCTTTTTGTCACTGGTCTTTGTTCCTGTTTGACCCACTGCTGAACTGTCACAGATGCAATACCATCCCAGATTTCTGATTTTTGGAGAGACAGCAGTTGTGTCTCCATGCCAAGCCCGAAAATAAATACAGTGGTGCCCCACATAGAGACGATAATCCATTCCGAAAAAATCATCGCTATGTGGATTCGTCGCTATGCAGGACAAAAAAGCCCATAGGAACGCATTAAAACACATTTAATGTGTTCCTATGGGCAAAAAACTCACAGTTCTGTGGAAATCCTCCATGCGGCTGCCATTTTCGCTGCCCAGTAAGCGAGGAAAGGGCACGAAAACACAACGGGTGGCCATTTTCTTCACCCGGTGGCCATTTTGGAACCGCCGATCAGATGTTCTTAAAACATCGTTATGCGACAATCGCTTACTGATCATCGCAAAGCGATGTTTTACCATCTAAAACATCGCAATGCGATCACTTTTGTGATTGCAAAAAAGACATCGCTATACGGATTTGTTGTTAAACAAATCGCTTGTTATGCGGGGCACCACTGTATACCAAAGCAAAACAAAAGGAAGTGCTGATCACTCTATATTATTTTATCCATTGAGGGAAAATAGAAGTAGGCTAATCTCATCACAGAATACTTTGGGTCTATTTTGCCTTCTCTCTTGGGTTCTATGAACATGGAGACTTGTTTCTTTTTCTTTTTGAAAGATAGGAGGATGGGGATTGAAGTCCATGTACTGTACAGGGAAAAATTGTCCGCTCCTTGCTAATTCATATTCTTTATCCCCTGCAAACACTCAGGCATTTCACCGTTCTTTGCTGAGTAGTGTTTGCTCCATTTTAAAAATCTTGTTGCTCACTCCACCTCTTACATGAAACTTGGCTAGTTCATTAATTTGGCCTGTAAGTTATAAAAAATACAAAGCCAGAACATTATGATGTGTGAATGGGATTTCCAGAAAGATCCCTGGCTCTGTAGACTGACCAAACTGTTTTTCCCATTATTTTAATACATGTTCTAAGGTTGCTTTATATGTTTTGGGAGTCAGAAAGGCTTGTGTTTATGTGTGGAAACACTAAAGTTAGGGAGCAGTTAGTTTTCCTGTCTTTCCCCAAGGACATTTTTCCTTAATGTTTTAAATGGAAAAAATGGATATTTTACAGGGTTATTGGGCGGGGTAATCATTCTGTGATCTCCTGTCCCTTTTGTTAGGAGTTAAATTCTTCCTAAGGCATTTATAGCATGGGAAAATGAGGACTTCTGTGCATACTGTAGGCATGAAACACAGAACTCAGAAGTCAGTTTTTACACCCAGATGGTACAGCTTTGTTCTTCACAAGGGGACTCTTCAAGGTCTTTTGTTCTGTGTGCATATTATTATTATTATTATTATTATTATTATTATTATTATTATTATTATTATTATTATTATTATTATTATTATTATTATTATTATTATTATTATTAGTAGTAGTAGTAGTAGTAGTAGTAGTAGTAGTAGTAGCAGTAGTAGTAGTAGTGGTGGTGGTGGTGGTGGTGGTGGTGTTATGCATCATCTCTGAACCTATTTGAAGATAGCAAAAGCAAAGATTCTGCATCTGCTGTCCTTTTGCTTGGATAAGACTAAGACTGCAATCCTGCCTGCATAATAAGTAGTACTAAATCTCATTGTGGTCTGTGAGGCAGTGGCTTGCTTCTGAGTACCTGGGTGTAATCTCCACTACACAGTGTTGAATGTCGCTCTTAAATACAGCAAATCTGAGCAGAGGAAGCCTTTTTTAATGCTCTGCAACTCTATGATAAGGCTCTGTCTTGCACGAACCACGAGATGCCATTCCTGTTGTGTAAGGATGCATAGAATTACTCTGAAAAGGTCCTGCAACCATCCTCCACTTCTCCTGATGGCAACAGGGAAGCTGAGGGAATACAGAGGATGATGTCATGTGGCACATGCAGTTCTAGGCTTTTCATGCCCCTCAGCCTCTCCTCGGGTGGGGGGGGGGAAGGAGGAAATGACCTCACTCTGCCTAATGGTAGGACTGGCCCTGGTGAAATGGAAATCGTTGGGAACAACTGAAGGGTCTGCATGTTGTGCTTGCTGAATACCTTACTGTCCCCATACTGTAAGCATTAATACAGTCTTTTCCTTTGCTTTTTACACATAAGGTAAGAAACCTTATGGCCGTTTGCCAGGCTTGAGAATTTTACAGGTGAAAAGAGCTGCTGGATAGCTCAGTGGCTGAGGTCTGTGGCCATGGAGCCAGTGGTTGGGAGTTCAGTTCCCCACTGTGCCTCCTTGAGAGGGGCTGGCTCAATGGTCCATAGGGTTCCTTCCAGCTTGGCAGTTCTAAGATGATGAGGATGATGACTCCAGAGTGACCTGCCGTGATTCCGAGGCTTTCTTTCACAGTTATTGTGAAACTAAGTAAGACTGACTTTGTTTTTACCAAAAATCAAATGGGAAACTTATTTCTCCCCCCCTCCTTAAAACCTACAAGAAGCAAAAGGGGGAAAGGAAGCCTGTTTTTCTTCTTTTAACTGTGAGGAACATCTGTAACATGGATCCTATGGCTTCAACGTTCAGAGGAGAAGGGAAGATGTCATGCTGTCATCTGTGATGGAGCCCCCATGTCTTGTGTGGAAATCTGTGGACAGAGGGGTGGCCTGCACAACCAGCCAGAGAGCAGACCTTCAGGATGACTTTAGCTTTCATAACACTAGGATGTGATGCTCTCTCTTTTTCATTCCTTTTTTTTTATGTTCTTGTGCAATGGAATATTCCTTTACAGTTCAAATTCAAATCTAAAAGACATCAAAGCCTAATATGAAACAAAATGGAAGGCACTGCAAGTGTCTAGGAGAAAATAGAGAGAGAGGCTTTACTTTGTAGCTTCCTTTCTCATACCAAAATTGCAACGCCACAGAAGTCAGGAAGCCACAGTGGGTGCTTGGATTCCCTTTGGTAGGTTTGATTGTTTTTCATCTGGAGCCTTTCTAAAGTCTTTTTTCCTACTGTATTAAGGAATAATATTAAAAAAGAGAGAGAGAGAGAGAGAGAGGGAGAGAGGCCTTAATATAAGGGCATTGTGTGTTATGAAGCATGTAGTTCTATAAATATTTATGCCTAACTACAAAAAAAGAGTTGACGGTTCTTATTTTCTCAGCTGTATTGGGGTCATTTCGCTGTGTTTGACCAGGAGATTGAAGAGCACACTTGAGTTTGTACCTTTTCAAAATGACATTTGGATATTGAGACATCTCCCTCCTTGCACCCATTGATTTCGGTTGACAGATACTTGGAAAAACTTTTCAGGAAGTTATCCAAACTAACTAATAAGATCCTTTGGATAAGATTAGGGGAAGCACATTGGGGTGAAATTCTAGGCCTACTAGCAATTGCTATGCATCCGGAATAGTACGAGAGAGAGAGAGAGAGAGTGAGTGAGTGATGGATTACAACTCAGGTGATATGGGTTCAAATTTCCACTCAGCCATGGAGACTCTTAGGGAGGATGGGGTAGATGGTAAAACCAGTCAAATACCTTGCTTACCTTGAAAACCCTAATAGTGTGACTGTATGTTGATTCTGACTTGATGGCGCAGTGGTTAAAACGCTGTACTGCAGCTAAAACTGTGCTCACGACCTGGGGTTCAAATCCCAGGTAGCCGGCTCAAGGTTGACTCAGCCTTCCATTCTTCCAAGGTCGGTAAAATGAGTACCCAGCTTGCTGGGGGGGCAATGTTTAGCCTGTATAATTAAAAATTGTAAACTGCCCGGAGAGTGCTTGTAGCGCTATAGGGCGGTATATAAGTCCAATAAATAAATTTAAAAAAAATAAAAGCATATCTGACATGTAGTGCTAATGGCACAGACTCTTAGCTGTGCCATGATAAGCTGAACAGATAGATCTTGTCTCATAAACATGAAAAGAAAATAGCCTTTCTTAGTCTTCCGCTCAGTGCAAAACATACATTAAAACATTCAAGGTATAGGACAAAGATGGCAGTCATTTGGGTCTAGGCTTCTTTAAAACAAACAAAAAAAACCCACTATCTTCATCACTTGGAGTGCATTTTTAGGTCTATTAATTTTTTAAAAATGGATTAATATAACAATTCTTAGTTTAATTCCTATATTTGACTCTACTGAATAATCTAATGGTTTTTAAGGTTAAGGTTAAGGTTCCCCTTGACAATTTTTGTCCAGTCGTGTTCGACTCTAGGGGGCGGTGCTCATCCCCGTTTCCAAGCCATAGAGCCAGCGTTTGTCCGAAGACAATCTTCCGTGGTCACATGGCCAGTGCGACTTAGACACGGAACGCTGTTAGCTTCCCACTGAAGTGGTCCCTATTTATCTACTTGTATTTGCATGCTTTCGAACCGCTAGGTTGGCGGGAGCTGGGACAAGCGACGAGAGCTCAGTCCGTCGCGTGGATTCGATCTTACGACTGCTTGGTCTTCTGACCCTGCAGCACAGGCTTCTGCGTTTTAGCCCACAGCGCCACCACGTCCCTAATGGTATGATCTCTTTATATCGGACTTTGGGGGGGGGTCTTAAGAATGCCATCCGATATGTGCTGTGTGTGTTTAGTCGTTTAGTCGTGTCCGACTCTTCGTGACCCCATGGACCAGAGCACGCCAGGCCCTCCTGTCTTCTACTGCCTCCCGGAGTTGTGTCAGGTTCATGTTGGTTGCTTCGCAGACACTGTCCAGCCATCTCATCCTCGGTCGTCCCCTTCTCCTCTTGCCATCACACTTTCCCAACATCAGGGTCTTTTCCAAGGAGTCTTCTCTTCTCATGAGATGGCCAAAGTACTGGAGCCTCAGCTTCAGGATCTGTCCTTCCAGTGAGCACTCAGGGTTGATTTCCTTTAGAACTGATAGGTTTGTTCTCCTTGCAGTCCAGGGGATTCTCAAGAGCCTCCTCCAGCACCACAATTCAAAGGCATCAATTCTTCGGTGGTCTGCTTTCTTTATGGTCCAGCTCTCACTTCCATACATCATGACAGGAAAAACCATAGCTTTGACTATTCGGACTTTTGTTGGCAAGGTGATGTCTCTGCTTTTCAAGATGCTGTCCAGATTTGTCATCGCTTTCCTCCCAAGAAGAAGGCGCCTTTTAATTTCAGGGCTGCTGTCTCCATCTGCAGTGATCATGGAGCCCAGGAAGATAAAATTTCTCACTGCCTCCATATCTTCCCCTTCTATTTCCCAGGAGGTGATGGGACCAGTGGCCATGATCTTAGTTTTTTTGATGTTGAGTTTCAGACCGTTTTTTGCACTCTCCTCTTTCACTCTCATTACAAGGTTCTTTAATTCCTCCTCACTTTCTGCCATCAGAGTGGTATCATCTGCATATCGGAGGTTGTTGATATTTCTTCCGGCAATCTTAATTCCGGCTTGGGTTTCTTCCAGTCCAGCCTTCCGCATGATGTATTCTGCATATAAGTTAAATAAGCTGGGGGACAATATACAGCCTTGCCGTACTCCTTTCCCAATTTTGAACCACTCCGTTGTTCCATGACCAGTTCTAACTGTTGCTTCCTGTCCCACATATAGGTTTCTCAGGAGACAGATAAAGTGGTCAGGCACTCCCATTTCTTTAAGAACTTGCCATAGTTTGCTGTGGTCCACACAGTCAAAGGCTTTCGCATAGTCAATGAAGCAGAAGTAGATATTTTTCTGGAACTCTCTGGCTTTCTCCATAATCCAGCACAAGTTAGCAATTTGGTCTCGAGTTCCTCTGCCTCTTCGGAATCCAGCTTGTACTTCTGGGAGTTCTCGGTCCACATACTGCTGAAGCCTACCTTGTAGGATTTTGAGCATAACCTCGCTAGCGTGCGAAATGAGTGCAATTGTACGGTAGTTGGAGCATTCTTTGGCACTGCCTTTCTTTGGGATTGGGATGTAGACTGATCTTTTCCAATCCTCTGGCCACTGTTGAGTTTTCCAAACTTGCTGGCATATTGAATGTAGCACCTTAACAGCATCATCTTTCAAGATTTTAAATAGTTCAACTGGAATGCCATCACCTCCACTGGCCTTGTTGTTAGCCAGGCTTTCTAAGGCCCACTTGACTTCGCTCTCCAGGATGTCTGGCTCAAGGTCAGCAACTACATTGTCTGGGTTGTCCGGGATATCCAAATCTTTCTGATATAATTCCTCTGTGTATTCTTGCCACCTCTTCTTGACGTCTTCTGCTTCTGTTAGGTCCCTCCCATTTTTGTCTTTTATCATGTTCATCTTTGCGCAAAATGTTCCTCTAATATGTCCAATTTTCCTGAACAGATCTCTGGTCTTTCCTTTTCTGTTATCTTCCTCTATTTCTTTGCATTGTTCATTTAAGAACGCCCTCTTGTCTCTCCTTGCTATTCTTTGGAAGTCTGAATTCAAGTTTCTGTAACTTTCCCTATCTCCCTTGCATTTTGCTTCCCTTCTCCTCTCTGCTATTTCTAAGGCCTCGTTGGACAGCCACTTTGCTTTCTTGCATTTCCTTTTCTTTGGGATGGTTTTCGTTGCTGCCTCCTGGACAATGTTACGAGCCTCTATCCAAAGTTCTTCAGGCACTCTGTCCACCAAATCTAGTTCCTTAAATCTGTTCTTTACTTCCACTGTGTATTCATAAGGGATTTGGTTTAGATTATACCTGAGTGGCCCAGTGGTTTTTCCTAATCTCTTCAGTCTAAGCTTGAATTTTGCTATGAGAAGCTGATGATCAGAACCGCAGTCAGCTCCAGGTCTTGTTTTTGCTGACCGTATAGAGCTTCTCCATCTTTGGCTGCAGAGAATATAATCAATCTGATTTCGATATTGCCCATCTGGTGATTTCCATGTATAGAGTCGCCTCTTGTGTTGTTGGAAAAGAGTGTTTGTGATGACCAGCTTATTCTCTTGACAAAACTCTATTAGCCTTTGTCCTGCTTCGTTCTGAACTCCAAGGCCAAACTTCCCTGTTGTTCCTTTTATCTCTTGGCTCCCTACTTTAGCATTCCAGTCCCCTAGAATGAGAAGAACATCTTTCTTTGGTGTCAGTTCTAGAAGGTGTTGTAAATCTTCATAGAATTGTTCAATTTCAGTCTCCTCAGCAATGCTGGTTGGTGCATAAACTTGGATTATTGTGATGTTGAATGGTCTGCCTTGGATTCGTATTGACATCATTCTATCATTTTTGAGATTGTATCCCATTACAGCTTTTCCCACTCTTTTGTTGACTATGAGGGCTACTCCATTCCTTCTACGGGATTCTTGTCCACAATAGTAGATATGATAATCATCTGAGCTGAATTCGTCCATTCCTGTCCATTTTAGTTCACTGATGCCCAGGATGTCGATGTTTATTCTTGCCATCTCCTGTTTGACCACCTCCAGCTTCCCAATGTTCATAGATCTTACATTCCAGGTTCCTATGCAGTATTTTTCTTTGCAGCATTGGATTTTCCTTTCACTTCCAGGCACGTCCACAGCTGAGCGTCCTTTTGGCTTTGGCCCAACCACTTCATTAGCTCTGGAGCTACTTGTACTTGTCCTCCGCTCTTCCTCAGTAGCATGTTGGACGCCTTCCGACCTGAGGGGCCCATCTTCCAGCGTCATATCTTTTAGCCTTTTGTTTCTGATCATGGGGCGTTCTTGGCAAAGATACTGGAGTGGCTTGCCATTTCCTACTCCAGGTGGATTGCGTTTAGTCGGAACTCTCCACTATGTCCTGTCCGTCTTGGGTGTCCCTGCACGGCATAGCCCATAGTTTCTCTGAGTTACTCAAGCCCCTTCGCCACAACAAGGCAGCAATCCATGAAGAAGATCCGATATGTGCTAATTTGGGAGAAAATATTATTAATTATCATTAGGTGTTTATGTGATTGCTTTGCTTGTTGAAGGATAAGAGAGAAAAGGATTATGATTTGCACACCCTGGTTTTGCTGGGGAAAGCCATCATGTAACAGGGAGTTTATTTGCTTGTGAGCATTCATTACTTTGGTATATGCTTGAATACTCTTATCATGCAATTCAAAATACTAAGAGTTTTGTCTGGACCAAATCATGTTTAGAAGGACCCATTTGGATAAAGTATGTCTTGTCTAACATACAGTATGTACATTGATTGAAATGAGTCAAAATTGAATTTGTTGTCTAGATCCAACCCAGAGGACTTATAATGGGAAGCAGTGTAGGTGTACTTCCCTGCAGTAAGAGTCTCCTTGCCAGTCATAGAGCGTTGAGAGCAGAAGTCACTTAATCTAGTGTCATATTGGTAGGTCTTACCTTTTCATACTCTGTCCTACAACGTAGTGTTGTTCTGTAGTAACACGACAATTTCAAGATGAAGCCTGTATTATTCTAATCTTTAAAACTGGTATTGAATACGTTTTAAAATATCTTTTAATGAGTTTTGTTGTACATTTCTTTGAAAGTGCTGGTTCATTTATTTTATTTATTTATTTATTAGATTTCTATCCCGCCCTTTTAGACAAAGTCTACTGCGGGCGGGTTCCATCAAACATTATAAGCTAAAACAGTTAAAACAATTAACTGTTAGCAGGAAATAAATAAATAGTTCTATTTTTACATATTTTTGTAGCTTTTTTCAGTTGCAGCATGTAACAGGATGTGTGTGCATTTGGAATTCTCAGATATTCTGATGTTTTTGTTACGTATGGTTGGCTAGAAATTCTCACTCTGGTCACAAGATGGCATTGCCTGTCTATCTTATTTTTTGAGATGTGTGGCAAAGCATTTTGCCTGAGCTTACCAGGTATGTGCTAGTCATGGAGTTAGTTAGTTAGTTTCTTTCTTTCTTTCTTTCTTTCTTTCTTTCTTTCTTTCTTTCTTTCTTTCTTTCTTTCTTTCTTTCTTTCTTTCTTTCTTTCTTTCTTTCTTTCTTTCTTTCTTTCTTTCTTTCTTTCTTTCTTTCTTTCTTTCTTTCAAAAGGACTGCAATAATTCCTGTATCCAAGTCAATATTAGTACTTCCTTATTAAATAGTCGGACAGACAGTTGCAACACAGACCTTCCGTACATATTGATTTTTGAAAAACGAATGTTTGGCCTTGAACATAATGCAGCATTTCGGTTTTCTAGGTTGCTTGTCTAATACGGGTTCCTTCTGAAGTTGTGAAACAGAGGGCGCAAGTCTCTTCCTCCTCCAGTACGTTACGGATCCTTTCCAGCACCGTGCGTGAAGAGGTAAGAAGTGAAGTAGAAGGCATGCTCTTTCCCTGTGTCCTATGGCTTCCATTTCTGATACTTTTGTATCTTTGGTTCTCTCTCTCTCTCTCTCTCTCTCACACACACACACACATCGCTGTAGAATGAAAACGTCATAATGCGAAAATAAAAAGCCCATTAAAACGCATTGAAACCCCTTCAGTGCGTTCCAATGGGCTGGAAACTCACCGTCCAGCAAAGATCCTCCATAGGGTGGCCATTTTCGGTGCCTGTGCAGCGTGGAATCTGTCCCAGAAAACAGCGGGGAGCCATTTTATTTACCAGGTGGCCATTTTGAAACCACAGATCAGCTGTTGGAAAATTGTCGTTTTGCGAAGAATCAGTTCCAGAAGCAGGGAACCGATCATCGCAAAGCGAAAAAACCCCATTTAGACCATCATTTCGCGATCGTCGTAATGGGGGTTTCGTCGTAATGGGGGCAATCGTAAAGTGAGGCACCACCGTATTTCATAATTTTCAGTCTGCATACTCCTTTCTAGTCTCTCAAAAACCTCTCACACCAGTCTCCATGATGTTTACAGAAATCATATTTGACAAGCATTTAGATAATAAGATGTTTAAACGTAGGCATTCTAAATGTATATAATGCTTTTGCTTAGTTTTTGTGACTTTTTTTCTGCTGTCATTTAGAGTGATGCTGTGATACTGACATCCTGAAATTGAGTGTCATAAAACAATTTGAAATCAATAGAAGCAACAACAAAAGCCATACAGTTTCATTATAAGTATCTCTCATGCAGAAGTCTCAAATGGCTGACAGCTAACATGGTGCAGTAGCTAAGAGTTCTTGGTGGGGATTTAGGAGATTCAAATTCCAGTATCCCTGGAGCAATAAAATATATTGTTTAACTCACTCTTTGGTAGCTTGGATCCTTTAGGACAGTGGTCCCCAACCTTTTTAACACCAGGGACCGGTTTAGTTGAAGACCATTCTCCCAAGGACCAGGTGTGTGTGGTGGGTGTCCATTCATGTGTGCAAGGAGACATGTGTGTGACTGTGCATGCATGTGGGGGGCATGTGTGCGTGCATCTGTGTGGGGGGGCAGGGGGCAGGTGTACATGCGGGCGTCTGTGCATGTGAGGGGGTGTGCATGTGTGCATGCATTCAGGGGGGCATCCGTGCATGTGTGTGCATGCACGTGGGAGTGCAGGTGTGCATGCGGGTGAGTGGATGTCCATGCATGTGCATATTCATGCATGTATGCATTCCTTTGGCCCTCGAAGATCTGTCTCGGCGGGCTGATCCTTCAAAGGCCACGGACCGGCACCGGTCCATGGCCCAGAGGTTGGGGACACCTACTTTAGGAGAAAGGTGGTATATAAATCTTTTAAGTAAAGCAATAAATGACTGGCAAAGACAAATCCAGATTGGATTTGTCTTCAGTGTGGAAGAGATTGTCACTCTCGAATTGGCTTTCTCAGCCACACCAGATGCTGTTCCAAGACCTCCGTACAGAGCATGATACCATAGTCTCTCGAGACTGAAGGATGCCTACTACTAAATGACTGGCTGACTTTACAAGATTGTTGTGAGCACAAGTAGGAAGGTGGAGAACAAAGGCCATGTGTGTATTTTGAGCTTATTAGAGAAAGGAAGGAAAAAATCATTGAAAAATCATTTAATCAATCAAAACTTTCAGAGAGATCCAGACATACTCGCTCAATGGCCTTGCACCATTCACACGCTTCCAACCGGATCTACCGAGCAGGGCTGTTTTAATTCTAAAGTGGGAAAGGGGAGAGCCGCACAGGATACCCGGAAATATTGGGGAAAAGACAGGATAGAACTGGAACTACAGTAACTTGTAAATAAGGAACTGCTCCCTCCTCAGGGAATGCATTGCAGCTACTCAGGCATAAAAACAATTGCTTCTGTGAATATTAACATACATTTATTAGATCCAAGTTATACTGGTTTAAATGTGAAGTAAGAGAGGCAGAGTGATGAGCAGTGGTTCTGCCGATTCTGCTCTTTGTATGCTGAAGGCATGGCTCTCTGCTTTCTCAGACCCCTGAAAGGCAAGGACTACCTGTTAAAAGTGTGCGAAATGGCAGGAAAGTAGGTGCACGTTTTCCCATATAACAGTGTGTCCAAGTAAACATGGGGGGATTTCTTTACGTCAGTTATTTGTTTGGGCATCTCTGTCTACGGGTGTGCGTGAGAAAATATTTGCAAAGGGTATTGAACTCAAAAACCACTTTCCTTATTTATTATTTTAATGTACTGGAAGCGGGGTCAATTAGCTTGCTGCTATTTCCTGTCAAGCTGTCCATGTCTTCTGCATCAACACACCCAGTTTTGCTTGGGGTTGTTCTTGAACCTCCCATGGTCAATTTGATGGCCTGCACAACTGGCTGTCAGCTGGAAGTGACTTAAGACATTGTTCTTGACCAATGGCGTTGTAGAGGCAGAGCCCGCAGGCTTTCAGCACTTGGGGTCTTTTTTGACTAGCAGAGACACAAGGACGTGGTCTGCTACTCCCTCCCATGTTCTGTTCTTCCTTCTGACCTTGGTGGCAGTCCTCCCAGTAGCTGAAAATGAATTTTCTCTGCAAACAGTAGGTTGGATGGTAATTAAGACCATCAGCTATAGCTGCTTTGTTGATACAGATTGACATATTGGCCTGCATTTTTGCACTCTCCCTGAGGGTAGGCCCTAGGCAGACTAAGGAGTGCCTGTTCTCTGAGATTTACTTTGGTAACACTGCTTTTGATGGTGAAAAAGAAAAAAGAGCACAGCGCATGGGATCTGCAGAATGCATACAGATGCCTTTTTAAAACGTTCTGCCCAGCTTCTGAGAGCAGTGAAGCTTGCTTAGCTTCTTGGTTCCAGACCGTTACAATTTAAAATGAAGTGTAGGCCTATGGGTGGATTTTAATTGTCCAATGGCCCCAGGAAACCTTCTGCTCTGCTTATGTGTCCTTGGAGTACCTGATGGTTTTAGACACCAGCTATGCATAGTTACAGTGAATTCTTTGTGCTTTCCTGTTCTTCTAACTTGATAATGTGATATATTATCTCTTCAATGTGCACCTGTAAGTCATTATTTTTAGTAGCCATTAAACAAGTTTTGATAGCAGGGATAAACCTCCCCCATGCTGGTAAAGTTAGGAAGACAATATATAGTGTGTTTGTAATCAATATTGTCAATTTTCTGGACGCTTGGGTATAAGACTCAGTAAAGCTGTTATGCCTGCCATGTAATGATCAGTAAATTGCAGCCTTTCCTAACGTAATTCCCAATAGCTGACGCACTCTGTTGTTCATTTGCAGGGTATTCTGGGACTCTACCGAGGTTATAAAAGCACGGTATTAAGAGAGGTAACAATTTTAGTTCTTTAACTTTTCTGGGTTTTTTATCTTCTGGAATGATGCATGTTCTTGATTGTTTGATTATTTCCCCTTAGCCATTTATGATGGTAATACAACCAAATAAACTATAATGGGATTACAAGGTATTCTTTATTATATACATTGCTTCCCCAGCCCGCATTGAGGGTGACCCCTTTAAAAGCTTGTATATTTGAACCCAGAAGCTATTTCAGGGCTCCCTGGAGGTGCAAGGGGTGGGGAAGGAGGAAACAGTGTTAAAATAGAACATGCTGTCCACTGACTACTTCTGAGAATGTGATGGTTCATTTTGGAACCATTCCCTCCCCCTTCCCCCAAGGAGGCTCTGAGCTCCCCTGGGTCTTCGGTCACACTGGAATTTGTGGTGGTCCTCCATGTGGGATGGACCGCTGGGAGGATAACACATAACTGATAAAGGCCTGGAGAGGCCTCTTATTCAAGAAGGCAAATGATCAACTCAGGCCCAAGCCTTTAAAAAAATGGAAGCGAGGAGCTCAGGAAGGTAAGCAAGGGCAGGATAGCCTCCTGAGGCCCTCTTGAAGGTGCCTTTCCCTGTGGTAAGCTATGTTTTAGTGTTGTTCCTACAAGTGACTGTCGTATGGCAACACTGTGTGTAGACTTTGCTACCAAAAGCTGGAGAATTAAAGGCAAATAAGGAACAATGCATGCCTCTTGGAGCAGGGGAAAGCCCTTGGGTTCTGAAAACTTGGTTTGGCATCTAGGATTCATTCTATTTTTTTTTTTAAAAAAAAAACACCAACAGGGGTATTGCCACCAAGAAGAGAAGATGCATGTAGCTCTAGGGTCATATCAAAAATTTATCTGCCCCCCTAACCTACCTTTCCATTTCTGGAGTAAAGAGATTGTGGAGGTGTGAGGCAGATACTTATGGCATGCTTGAAAAATTTATTTATTTATTTATTTATTTATTTATTTATTTATTTATTTATTTATTTATTTAACTTATATGCTGCCTACTCTACCGAAAGGTCTCTGGGCAGCTTACAACAATTAAAATTCAATTAAAATACAATAAAAGATAAAATGATTAAAATACAGTTAAAATTGCCATCGGGACCCACAGTTGATACTATTTTAATTAAAATGACATTCAGTAGAATATAAATAACAACAACAAAGCTTACAGTCCTTTGTCTGTCAGGCACAACATTTGTATAGTTTTAAGTATGAGTTACAAATAGTTTTTCAGAAGGTTACTTTATTGCTTTAAGGATTGTTCGTCTCTGCCTTTGGATCATGTGGAAACACCTTCCTCAGGTTGGGTTTTTGGTCCTGTGTACGATGCTCAGAAACAATTAAAAAAATCCCATGCTTAACGATTGCTCCAGGTAGAAAGTGGTAATGAGGTTCTCTTTGTTGCAGCACCTCAGAGTGTCTGAAAAATTAGTTATTTGTTTAATGAGATGACACCTGCTTTACTAAAATATACCCCCTCACCATTGCTTCATTCTGTGCTTATTTTCTGCCTCACTAAACAGATGTCACTTGTTGAGATTTTGTCTGGTTGGAGGGAGCAACTGAAAAGGGCACAAGACTTTTTGATTTCTCTAAGGGTTTCTGAATAAATGAATAAATGCAATGGCTAAAGAATACTGATTTCATTTTTTGCTGCTCTTGACTGCTAACGGATAGATAACGCACATGCGTGCAATTGGATGTTATTTTCTCTCCAAAATGTGTTTTGACATTTGTCAGGGTGATAATTAATTTCCAGACAGATCTCCTACCAAAATATCTGATCCAGCTGAGAGAACTTGGTTTACTCAAAATAGCAACACTTCATTGAAAATCTAAGTGGGCCCCTTCCCTTGCGTATTCATAAAAGTTCCTTCAGAACCAATTTCACCTGAAATATTGCTGTTTTGTCTTTTTATTCTTTTTCTTTTAGCGAGGGAACGAGTAACAAATTGTTGAAATGAAACATGGCTTTGCTTCAAAATGGGGGGGGGGGGCGGAATCAGAAATGATCACTTGTACATCCGTCTTGTTTTCTTTCTTAAGTCTCATAAATATTGCTCTGTGTGAAAAGACATGATTTTTGATGTGAAATGTCAGGAAATTTTGTGGGAAAGGATCTGCTAAATAGTTTAAGTGGCTGTTTTTGCACATGCAGGCAGCTGTGAAGCTGGGGGCGGTGTGAAACTCTGCATTTGTAGTAGACACGTATTAAATAGAACACACACATCTCTTTCTTCCTTTAAGCTGGAATAATTTGTGTATTGGGTGGGAGATCTTATCTTAATTATTGACTATTTCCCTGTATTCTTTTCATATGCTTGTTCTGGAATGAGATACAACAGAAACTGTATGTTTCCTTTTATTCTCCCTGATAATGTGTAGAAAAATAAAATCTGACTTGATGGCATTGTGGTCTAGTTTGTCTCACCTGGAGCCAATGACAGCCAACAAAGATGGCGATGGGATAGTATTGAAACATGGTGCCCTCAAGTCATATTATCTGTAGTTGTAGGTGTAACTAGAAGAAGAGGAGGCCATGCTGTTCCTGTTGCATCTAATTGTATTTAATATTTTTTGGTCTGGGATGCCAATGGTGTTACAGACAGCTATGACATCACCTGCCCGTCACTGCTGAAGCTGTGTGTCATCTACCAATGGCGTGACGGTGGGTGGGACATAAGGGGTGGAGCTGTTGTATATAAGGGGAGTGAATGGTGTGAGAGATTGAGATAGGGCTGTGAGATAGGGCCAGATAGGGCTTAGAGATAGGGCCAGTTTGGGCTTTGAGATAGGGTTGAGATAGGGAGATAGGGCTTGGAGATACTGTGAGATAAGAACTGTGCTATATAGTGAGGGTCTGTGAGTGTGTGTGTGTGATTGTTATATTATTATAGTGATTGCTTTATTATTTATATTCAAGTGATTTACCATTCCTTTTGTTTGTATACAATAAACCTAAGTTTTTATTTTGAATTCATACTTTGACCTGAAGCTTCATTTGAGGGAATGGTTGGTGGCAGTGGGAACAAGAGTGATTGAGTGTGACGTAACGGCCCCTTTGTGAGGTATAAGGTGGCTGTTACAAATGGTACTTGGTTTTTTAAAATGTCAATTAATCTGATAATTGTGTTTTATCAATATTAGTATGGTTAGAACTGGAAAGATTATCAGAGAAACAAACGACATTTAACCAATCTAAAAGCCACCCGAGGATCCTCACCATCACCTATCCCATGTAGATATAGTGGTACAAAACCAGATAAATTGGAGTGACAGGCAAGGAGGGAGAACACTGTGTGACTGTGTTGTGAGACTGTGGAATGCCTTCCTTGACTGGTGCTGACATTGCCATTTCTTTTGGCACCAAATGGAAACTTGGCCATTCACTGAGCATTCAGTGCCCAGGGGAGAAGAGAGCACATCTTGGCTTCGAAGCCTTCAGCTTGCAGGGCTTTTTTGTTTGTTTGTTTGTCTGAGTGGATAATTTCTTTAAAGAGTTTTTATTTGATTTTTGCTTGAGATTCCTTTAGATTGGTTTTTATAGATTGCCCGACATCTGTGGGGTAGGTACCCTGGGGAGACAGACCGATGGAGAGACAGAGACAAGCAAGTAAGCCAGCAGGCACACATTGGGAATCTCATGGCATGAAAGGGAGCCAGGGAGTTTTGACATTGTTTTGTGTTTTCAGAAGGGGAGGGTTAAACTGAAGAAGGGGAAATCTTCTCTGTGGCCTTTGTCACCATTTCCCCCCCAAATGTGATGGTATTGTTAAAATAAGTTGTATGGGGAATTGTGCATTCTTGGTCTCATAGTTTAGTGATGAGCTGGTGACATCTATAGTTCCTCTGCTGAAAGTTTATCCTGGTAAGTTGAGCCAGGCCTTTCAGTTTCTGTAGACTTTATTTTATTAACTATGACCAAGGAGAACATCTGTTAAAATTCCATTATATTTAGTTCATGGGAAAAAGGGGGTAGAAAGGAGGGAATCCCTCCCCTGATTCTCAATTCTCTTTAGGCTTCTTCAAAAATGCTCAAACTAGCAGTGTTTTAGCAGATGTCTAAAATGGACATTAAAATGAATGAGGATGCAGCGTTTTAAAAAATAATAATAAAGAAGTTAACCTTTTATTGAATGACATCTTTTTCCATCATCTAATGCCTTGTGGTTTAGTTTGTGTACATATAATATTATTAAGGCTGACAGACTCCTTTTCATTGTAAGTTGTTGCTGTAATGTTGTAAATCTGTAAGAGCTAGACACTATCATAAAATTCATATCACTCATAAGAGTTTTCTCTAGCCAGAGATATTACGGCAAGAAAGAAAAAGCCCACTTTTATGTCTGAGGAAGTGGACATGTCCACAAAAGTTCACATCAAAATATATCAGTTAGTCTTTAAGGTGCCACAACATTTTTGTCTTTTTAACTTTTTTAAATTTTTCTTTTGGTTTTGCCTGATATGCTAACAAGACTAATATGACTACCTCTTTAGAAAAGAAAGAAAAAAAAACTGTATGTAGGCATCCTTCAGTCTCGAGAGACTATGGTATCGTGCTCTGTATGGAGGTCTTGGAACAGTGTCTTGTGTGGCTGAGAAGGCCAATTCGAGAGTGACAATCCCTTCCACACTGGAGACAAATCCAATCTGTCCCCTGTCCAGCTCCCTGGTTTTGCTTGTTTCGGGACTGCCTCTTTGCCTCAGTCTGCTGTACAAGTGTCTCTTCAAATTGGGAGAGGCCATGATGCACCGCCTGCCTCCAGGCTGAACGCTCAGACATCAAGGTTTCCCATCCGTTGAGGTCCATTCCTAAGGCCTTCAGATCCCGCTTGCAGATGTCCTTGTAAAGCAGCTGTGCTCTCCCTTGGGGGCGGCTTCCCTGCACTAATTCTCCATACAGGAGATCTTTTGGAATCCGACCATCGGCCATTCTCACGACATGCCCAAGCCAATGTAGACGGCGCTGTTTCAATATTGTATACATGCTGAAAATTCCAGCTCATTCTAGGACTACTCTATTTGGAACTTTGTCCTGCCAGGTGATACCAAAAATGCGTCGGAGACAACGCATATGGAAGGTGTTCAGCTTCCTCTCCTGCCGTGCACAAAGGGTCCAGGACTCGCTGCAGTATAGGAGTGTGCTCAGGACACAGGCTCTATAGACCTGGATTTTGGTATATGCTGTCAGCTTCTTATTAAGCCATACTCTCTTTGTGAGTCTAGAGAACATGGTAGCTGCTTTCCCAATGCGTTTATCCAGTTCGACATCTAGGGAGAGAGTGTCAGAGATTGTTGAGCCAAGGTACACAAATTCATGAACAACCTCCAGTTCTTGCATGGAGATAGTAATAGAGGGAGGTGAGTCCACGCCCTGGCACATGACTTGTGTTTTCTTCAGGCTGATAGTTAGTCCAAAGTCTTGGCAGGCCTTGCTAAAATGATTTATGAGTTGTTGGAGGTCTTCAGCAGAGTGGGCAACAATGGCTGCATCATCAGCAAAGAGGAAGTCCCGCATGCATTTCAGTTGGACTTTGGTCTTCGCTCTCAATCTAGTGAGATTAAAGAGCTTTCCATCTGATCTAGTCCAGAGATAGACACCTTCTGTTGCAGTTCCAAAGGCCTGCTTCAGCATGACAGCAAAGAAGATCCCAAACAGGGTCGGCGCAAGGACACAGCCTTGTTTTACTCCGCTTCGGATGTCAAAGGGATCTGATGTTGAGCCATCAAAAACTACAGTGCCCTTCATTTCCTCATGAAAGGACCTGATGATATTAAGGAGTTGAGGTGGACATCCAATCTTGGAAAGTATTTTAAAAAGTCCGTCCCTGCTAACCAAGTCAAAGGCCTTTGTGAGATCTATGAAGGCCACAAAGAGTGGCTGTTGTTGTTCCCTGTATTTCTCCTGCAACTGTCTGAGGGAAAATATCATGTCGGTGGTGGATCTATTCTACCTCTTTAGAAAAGAAAGGAAAAAAAACTATATTTTGTTTAAACATCAACTATTGCCTTGTTTCAGTGGTGTTTATAGTTGTTGTTTTTATTGCTGTTGACTTGCCTCCGACTTATGGCAACTCTACGAATGAGCAATTTCCATAATATCCTGTCCAAAACAGCCCTGCTCAGCTCTTGTAGACTCAAGTTTGTGGCTTCCTTTAGGGAATCAATCCATTTCATATCTGATCCTCCTCTTCTCCTTCTGCCTTTATCCTTTCCCAGCATTATAGTTTTTTTCCAAAGAATCCTGTCTTCTCATGATGTATCCAAAATAAAACAGACTCAGTTTCATCAGTTTTGTTTCCAGAGATAGTTCAGGTTTGATTATTATCTAGGAACCATTTGTTCATCTTTCTGGCAGTCTAGGGTATTCTCAAAGCTCTCCTCCAGCAATACCATTTCAAACAAATCAGTATGTTTTGATCATGTTTTCTAATTCCTTCAACGTTGCCCTTGTCTTCTTCTGATTTCTTGGCTGCAGTCTGGGTTGATCACTGGACCAAGTTATGCAAAATATTCAACAATTTCAGTTTCTTCATTTGTCTTCTTAATCAACTGCAATCCTGCTTTGGCACTTTTTTTTAGTTTCACTAAAATTGTTTCAAGTCATTGGTGCTTTCTGCTAGTAAGACAGTGTCATTTGCATATCTTAAATTATTGATGTTTCTTCCACCAGTACAGCTGTGTTAATTTCAGTCAGCTATGCTGCATAATTGTGTATGTTGTTGCTGTTCTGCCTAATACAGAAGACTGAATCACTTGCAAACCTTCACAGCTCAAAGCTTAAATCTCTTATCACCAAAGCTAATAGTTGTAGCATTTTTCTTGGAGATATGATAACATAAATTCAGGTATGCATAGAGAAATTGTAAGCTACAGTGCATTATCTGTGTAATTTTTATTGGGAATGATTTATCATGGTCCTGCTTTTACAGTCTTTCTGTAATCTGCAATGTGGATAACCTTTCTAAAACATGAAGGAAATTGATGTGTCTACAAAAATAGAACAACAAATTATTTCTATGTATCACATCTGCATCAGGGTCCACAAAAATGAATGTTGACAGTGAATCTAATTTGCTTTCAGCAAAATATTGGTTTTCTAGAATGTGTGTATTCTTCTAAAAAAATTTTGTAACCTGATAACATTAATTGTATCTCAAGCATGGCAACAGACTGTTAGTATCAGCTATTTTCTTTAACTTTCTTCCCCTAACAAAATAAATTAGAAGTTTTAAAAACAAGGTTGAATACAAGACACGTGTTTTTCTGGGAAAGCACAGTGGATTTTGTCTGTGGAATTCACAGAAACATCTCTCACAGTATCTTTTTTGGGCCCTGCATCTTATTTTTGGCCAAGATAGCAAAGATAAGTGCTTTCAATTTTTTGAAAAATAATTCCCCATTTCTTAATAAACACTTTTAGAGATGGACATGAACCTCCTGTTCACCCTTCAGACGAACAGTGCTCGGTGATTCTCAGCCTGCCCCCTCCAGCAGGCACCCACTCAAAGGCAGTGCTCAGAGGAGGCGGGGCAGGGAAGCTGGGGGCACTGCCTTTCAGTGGGCGCCTGCTGGAGGAGGCGGGGCAGGGAAGCTGGGGGCACTGCCTTTCAGTGGGCGCCTGCTGGAGGAGGCGGGGCAGGGAAGCTGGGGGCACTGCCTTTGAGTGGGTGCCTGCTGGAGGAGGTGGGGCTGGGAAGCGCCAAGCACCTGTTTGCCCCAAGGACAAACTGTCAGAACTGCTGAACCGGCGGTTCGCGCCCATCTCTATGACATGTTTAGGGATTGTTTTTATATTCTGTGGTTCTGTTGTGCTGACAAAATGCAGAATCAAACACCAGAGTTCTGCTTCTAGAGCACTGTTTTCACTTCTTGTATTTAATTTTTTAGTCGTCCAGTAAAGATATCAACTGCTGTTGCCTTTATATTCCTCCTGCAGGAGAGTGAAAAGACAGCTACAGGGCTGGGAAAGAGAAAACACTTTGTATTTATTGCACAAAATCAGCACATTTTGCAAAATAAAACCTTATATTTTGCACAAGAGTGAAGATATATTCACCTCCAGTTGGGTTTATTAAACAGATTTTGGAAATTTGAGGTTCATGTGCATCTCTAAAAGTGGTATGGGGTGGGGAAAGTGTCATTGAAGGGACCTTTTTGTCTTCCCACAAATGAATGTTTTTTAAAAAGTGAAAAATATATATCCTGGCTCAGGGCAGCCATGAAGTGGCTCTCTGTGAGCTTTCCTTGTCAAAAGGATATATAGAATCATAGGATAATTGAGTTGTAAGGGTCCTACAAGGTAATCAAGTCCAACGCTTGCTCATTGCACAAATCCAAATCCAAGCATATCTGACAGAAGGTTGTCCAGATTTCCATTGAATGCCTCTAACGTGAAACCTACCGGCATGGACTTCTGACACATCTGATCTGAAAATATTCCCTTTCCCATTCAATTTAATTAATTTATTTAGAAAGCTGCTATCCCATCTTCACGTATAAAGATGCTCATGTTTGTATAGTAACCACGTCAGGTATGCCAGCCATGTATTGTGACCTGCTCAGCTACCAGTAGTAGGCTTGATAGCTCAGTAGTTTGGGTTTCTGGCTGCAGAGCCAGAGGTTGGGAGTTTGATTCCCCGCTGTGCCTCCTGTGAGTACAGTTAGTCTGTTTGGCCTTGGGCAAGCTGAACAGCCCCAGAGTGCTCCCAGAAGAAGGGTATCGTAAACCACTTCTGAATACTCCCTGCCTAGAAAACCCCAAAAAGGGTTGCCATAAATCGGAATTGACTTGATGGCATGCAACCATTATCATTTTTAAGCTACCACTAGATAAACCAGGTTTTATATGAGAGGCAGTTTAGTGTAGTGGATGGAGTGGCACTGAGAAACCAGTCCTTGAATATCTCACATATCAATTTTTTCCTGTATGAGATGCCCCCATGTATAAGACACCCCTCACTTTTCTAACCCAGAATTTATTTCTTTGCAAGAAAGTGGAGGGGGGAAGCGATTCCTGCTTTCCCCCTACATTTTCGTTGCAAAAAACGCCCCCCCACTTCCGAGTATAAATCAACCCTCAATTTTTCCTTTAACTATTTTAGGAAAAAGTGTTGTTTTATACACGGAAAAATATGGTACCTTGAAAACCCAATGAGAGCTGCCAGAAGTTGGAAATGACTTAATGACACATAACAGCAAGTATTAACTGCGAGGCTCTTGGTTTTTCTGGGAGGGGAGCAGAGGCACATGTATTATGCAGGCGTGCTATAGACTAATTGCATATGGAACACAGTTGACAGTTTCTGTATCACTTACAGACGTAGCATGCAGGTTTTGTTGCCATGACACATTGACTATTCTACTGTTATTCTCAACAGTGGGTTCATGGAGTCACAGTGTCAGAGGTCTGCTAATAAGTTCCTGAATCTTTACTTAAGATGGTCTGAAAAAATCATTCCGAGCCATTGGAGTTTTGTATGGAGATGATGCAGCTCCCTCCCAGATCTTAGCTGCCATCTATTTTTAGTTGCCATTCTTTGTGACCTGTATTTGTTAGCTAAATATTGTACCCATTCTCAAGGCAACACAGTGATATGGAAATGTTTTTAAGACAGTGTCACTAGCTATTAGAACGCTTTGCCACATTGCTGAAGTTTTGTGATTTAGACTTGGCAGACCAGTCTTAATTAAGATTTCATAGGGGTATGACAAATTGCTTTGGGTATAGGATAAGGAGCTGCTGAAATCTCTCCCCCCCCCCCCTTAAAGGAAACTTCTGCTTTTACACGTTTGGCTATACTGAAGCGAGCAAAGCCCCAAAATGAAATAGCTATGTCGGATTTATTATAATTATTGACTAGTTGACAAAATTATGAAAATCACAAATAAAAACAAAATGCATGAGGATGAATACAAAAGCAGCTTGAATCATCAAAACAATTGAAGGAATAGAATTAGTGAAATTTGCTTTAAGCAGCTGAAGTGTTATGCTAAGAAATAGAAGTCACTTTCAGAAGGAGGGATGTGACCTATGATTTTTTTTAAAATGGCTTTGATTATTGTTCATGTGCTGCTGAAAGGTTGAATCACGTAGAAAAGTCCTGGACAATGATTACAGTGCTGTATATTATGCTTCCTGTGCAATTTCTAGAAGTACCATTCTCATGTAATTAGGTCATTAAGTTAGATCTAGATCACACAGATAAAATACAGTCCTTGGTGCTGGCCGAGTACACTGAATTGGAATTTTCTCTTTGGTTAAGAAGTCTATAAGCTTTCTTTCTTTAAATAATAAAATTAGTAAATACTAAGCCATATTTACCTTTGCTTGATATATGAATGATGTGTGCTACCGAGTACATATGCACACTCAATAAAGCAACTAGACAAAACAGTGCAATGATTTCATAAAGTTACAAACAGACATTGTTGGAAATGAAAATCAAGTCCACTTCCATTTCAATTCGGCAGATTTTATGAAGTCCATTTCATCCATTTTTAAGGGGTGTGTTTGTGGTAACATGACCAAATCGAAAGCACACTGGAACCATATCCAAGTGGGTCTTCAGGTAGCAAGCATGTGCTAGCATAACCCATGAATTATGCTGTAATTTAAACAACTGTAAAATGTTAACCTTTACACAGAGGCAGGGAAGTCTTTGTTTTCTGTGAAGTTTAACTGGGTGACACCGTGTGCTTCATATTCACAAGAAGTTCAAAGAGAGAATTTCCAAAGGATTTTTTTCCCTTAAAGTAATATTTTTCCCTTGATTCAAGTCAGTGGCAAGTTTCCAGTTTTCTGCCTTCTGTGCAGATTTAAATGCATCTGACGGTGCATTTCTTTGCTCCATACACCTCTTTTCTTTAAAGAAAAGTTCTGCGGGGAAGAGGTTCCAAATCATTTAGACGAATGTAACATCATCGAGAAAGGAATTAGAGGGAGAGATGAACTGAAGAGGTAGCTTATGTGCTTGGATGGCAATTAATATACACCGGCAGGCTCTGTGAAAAACAATAATGAAAAAGATTGTCTTCCTTTTTAATAGACGCTATTTTCAGTGTGAGGGTATGTCACCCTTCTGCGCTTTAGTTACAATATTACATTTAGGCCTAGCTTCTTTACATATTCTGTCCGCCATTCTACACATAGAATGTTGTTAAAGCTTGTGAATATCTTGCAGGTCTGGTTTGAATGTTACATTGCTTGGTCACTCAACTGTGGTTTGGCAATGGCAGAAGTATGTGTTGGGTTCACAGAATGCTCCTCATTTTCCCCTGGGTAGATTCCTTCTCTTTCTTGGATAGCAATGACTATGATTTATGGTGATGTCTGAACAGCTGAGGCTATAATTAGCTTGTAAACTAGAGATTAGAACAAGATTCTTATCCTTCTAGGTTCTCCTCGACCTTTCAAATTTTCACTTAGTTTACACTATGCCTTCCTGAATGGTTTAAAATTTTTTACGGTTTAAACAGTTGACTCTGATAATAATTTACAACTTGATTGTTGCCTGTGAATTGTAGATCCTGTTAAAGAAAAAAACAGCATCAAAACTTCTATTAACGTAAAGGAAGAGAATATGGGTTAAATCCAGTACAGCCATTGAATCATGTGAATTAATCCCATTCATTCAGTGGGTCAACTTAACAAGTCCTGTGCCATCAGTGGGTGTACTCTGGTTGGGACTACTAGCTCAGTTTTGCTCTGCAGCTGGACTGGCATGTCATGGTAAACCAGGGAAAATAGCAAAACAAATCTCCTTTTTCCTTTTCCTTTTTTAAAAGGAGAATGCAATTTTGCCTTCTTAGCAGGGCTTCTTAAGAATCATTTTGAATCAAGGATTGATCAGGTTGGCTGCAGCTCCTTACCTGTGCACTAGAGGGCGCTTAATGCCTGTGTTTCCTGTCTTTTGGAGGTGCTTGAAACAAATCTTTAATTACATGAGATCTTAACTTTGCTTGGGATACATCCGTTCAAGTGAGGCTGATATGAACTTTGCTTTTCATAGAGGAGGGGGGGAAAATCATGTCAAACTATGGCTTGCTTGTAGGAGCATTTTTTTTGGGGGGGGGAAATCAAGTGAGATTTGTATTTTGATTATTATCCTTTTTTAGTTTTGTTTCCGAACACTTAATTCAGTTGCCTTGGCTTCTGCTTCACTTTGAAAAAGCCATTTAGAATGTAATCCAAACTCAAGCACTCGTGGAAACATTTGGGATGCTCGCCTTTGGAAGCTCAGCTTTAGCGAAGGTGCCTTGCATCCCAAGTATGCTAGCGTCACTTGGTTTTGTTTTACAGTATTCTGAGATGGTGGGGGTGAAGGCCTCCCAGATTTGCTAGACTGCAGGTCTCATCGTTCTGCACCCTTGGCTAAGGTGGCTAAGGCTGATCAGACCCGCATGTCCATAACCCTTGTTAGTTGTGTTCCTTCACTTCCAGAATTCTAAGCGAATTCTTGAAGTGGGAGTCCTTGAAATACGAAAGTTCCATCTCTAACCGGAGTAGCACCTTCCTGCTTCTGATTGCCAGTCACTGGGGAATACTGCTCATGATGCCGTATGTCGGGTATAGCCATCATGACTCTTAGCCACTCCCTAGCTTCACTGGCCATGAATTGGTCTCCTTTGTTTGTTCTTATTCCTATTTACAGCCTGCCTTCCCTTCAGTGAATGAGAGGTGGCATGCATAGCTCTTCTCCTCCCTGCTTTGTCTTCACAACAACCCTGTGAAGTAAGATTCAGCTTCATGGATCAGTGGTGACCTGACTGTGTACTATCCATTTTCCGGCACTTTTAACTCCTACAACTGCACTCACTCCCCTTTTCATGCCATTGTGTTGGTGGTCTACACAGTTTCACTCTGTTCTGTGGGAAGAAGCCCTTCTTTTATCAGACCTCTACCCCCCCTCCTCCCCAATTCAGTGGATGACCCTGAGTTGTTTTCAGAGCTTGGGAAAAGTTATTGTGTGGACTTACAGCTTCCAGAAACCCATCCAGCATTCAGGCTGACAGGTTCTTGGAGGTAAATTTTAAGTCTTTCGAGAGTGGAAGGAAAGCTAATTTGCTTGCCCAGTGTAATATCAGTCTAAACACAAGACCGAGGTTTAATTGGGGGAATTAAGAGCTCCCTCTTAGCTAGTGTGGCTGTTACTTGAAAAAATTTCTCTGAACATAAAATCCCGCAAGTAGTGATTTTTTTGGAAGGAATGATATAACCTTAACAGAGAGAGATATGTTAATGTTATGTCCTTTGTGCAACAATGAGTTCATTCTGGCATTCTCTCAGAATGATTATATGTATTTTTGCCTGTTTGTGTATGTGGTAATATCCTTGCACGTGTAGTTTTCCCTCACACACACATGTGCGTGCACACCCACACACCCACACACCCACACCCACACCACACCACACCACAGATGATTATGGTTCTTCTTCACCATCTTTTCTCCCTTTCTTTTCATTCCTTTTCTTACCCGGCAAGAAAGGATCACAGCCATCACAATTGGCAAGCGTTAAGCATGATAATTAGTTCAATACACTCACCAATTCTCTGAATTACAAGTTCAAAGAAACATGTGGACATGGATGAAATCAGATTTTGGCATTTCTCACTCTGATTGTTCCAGGACACTTGGAGCTTCTTTGATCTGTAAATAACTGATGGGTTTTAATGCTTGGCTCAGAGTACTTTAAACACGTTTTGCAAAGTTTTGTTTGGAGACTTAGAGCTAATTTTATGTTGCAGCTTTGAACCATATTAATGAAATTATTTGTTTTTGTGATTTCAAGGAGCACTTGTATTCCCTTTTGTTAATTAAGGAGCATTTCACGCTTGCGTATTAAACAAGAGACAATATATGCAAAGATACTGTGCTGCAATAGAGATATTTGATTTAGATAGTAAAAAAAACATGGCTAATTCAGCAGAACACTTAGGTATTTAGCTGCTTATGGTATTTTTATTCCACCCCTTCTCCACAAAGCTCAGGAATGAGCCCCCCCCCATCTCTACAACAATCCTACAAGAGAGAGACTGTGCCAGTGAGATTCATGGCTAAAAGGAGATTGGAGTCCATGTTTTCTTTATCATAATAAACTATGTTCTCACTTCTCCCCATTCTCAACTTTCCAACCGGATTCTGTGAATCCTGTGAAGCGAGGTTGTAGATGACTCTACACCAGTGGTTCCCAACTTCCCAACCTTGGGTCTCTAGATATTCTTGGACTAAACCTCCCGGAAGCCTTTACCACTAGGATTTATGAGAGTAGTAATCCAAGAACATCTGAAGACTTAAGGTTGGGAAACACTGCTCTACACACATACACAACTATGTGCGTACAGCAGTGCTTGTACTTTTTCCCCATTTGGGGGGCAGTACTGTCTCCTTGGCTGTCAGAAGATAAGTAGGGCTGGGTTTGGTTAGTACATCAGTTTAAGACCAGCAGAGAATACCAGTTAGATCTCCAGTTGGAGCTCAGGAGGAATGTTGCTTGAAACTGTGGAGAGCCACAATCAGTCATTCCGTGAGTGAGGACAATCCTGGGGTTGAGGGTGCAATGGTCTGGCTCAGTTTCAGTCCTCCATCCTTATGCTCCAGTGTGTCCGTTGATTGAGTAGATTAGGGATCCTTTAAGATCGTTGCCCCACCATCTCATTTCAAATGCAGTCAGTAATAAAAAGAGTAATGTGACGTTCCCCATCTGGGTGCACTACGGATGTTTTGGGCTATACTTCACATAATTCCTGGCCTTTAGCTAATCTTTTATTGCTTGAAGTAATAGACGTAGGAGCTGCTTTGGGTCCTTTTAAGGAGAAAGGTGGGATTAAAAATATTTTAATTAATTAATTAAAACTTCTGAGGGAGAGTCACCCTATTTGATCAAGGAGGATTAGTCAGATACTCTGCTCCTAGTGCCATATAGGATGTTACCTCTGCCTTGGTTTTTTAAAAAAAGATTTATTCTCAGTTCTTTTTCAGTGGCAGACTGTAAAAGAGGCTTTGTGGTGTCTAGAGCATGGGACTATGTTTAGAAAAACAGTTCAGCTGTTCCTGGGTGCTCTTGAGCAATGCACTCAGCCTACCCTGGAACTAAGATCATGGCCTCTGGTCCCATCACCTCCTGGCAAATAGAACGGGAAGATATGGAGGTAGTGACAGATTTTACTTTCTTGGGCTCCATGATCACTGCAGATGGTGACAGCAGCCACGAAATTAAAAGACAAATGCTTCTTGGGAGGAAAGCGATGACAAACCTAGACAGCATCTTAAAAAGCAGAGACATTACCTTGCCGACAAAGGTCCGCATAGTCAAAGCTATGGTTTTTCCAGTAACTATGTATGGAAGTGAGAGCCGGACCATAAAGAAGGCTGACCTCAGAAGAATTGATGCTTTCAATTGTGGTGCTGGAGGAGACTCTTGAGAATCCCCTGGACTGCAAGGAGATTGAATCTATCCATTCTGATGGAAATCACCCCTGAGTGCTCACTGGAAGGACAGATCCTGAAGCTGAGGCTCTAATACTTTGGCCGTCTCATGAGAAGAGAAGACTCCCTGGAAAAGACCCTGATGTTGAGGAAGTGTGATGGCAAGAGGAGAAGGGGACGAAGGGGACAACAGAGGATGAGATAGATGGACAGTGTCACTGGAGCTACCAACATGAATTTGACCCAACTCTGGTAGGCAGAGGAAGACAGGAGGGCCTGCCATGCTCTGGTCCATGGGGTCACAAAGAGTCAGACATGACTTAACAACTAAACAACAACAACCCTAGAACAACTTACAGGTGTAGCTTCCTTCCTATATCTTGTATTAATATATTGTCATTTTATATGCAATACGTAGACTTCATTTTTTTAAAGGTAGATCTGAAGTGTTTGATGCCTTTCTTCAGAGCAGAAATGCTGTGGGAGCCCTTGGAGGTTCTATCCATAATCCTTTTGCCTACCTGTAATTCTCTTTTGCCAAGCCCCAATTTCACACAACCCTTAACATGTGTTATTCATTCACAGAGCAGGAAGGGAGCAACTCATTCCCTGTGTTACAGTTGTCTAGAAATCCTGATAGCGTGCTCCACCTTACTCAATGACCGTATAATCTAGGGGTGAAGAAACTTTGGCAATCCAGATGTTGATGGCTGCAACCTCCACCATCCCTCACAACTGACTATGCTGACTGAGCTTGTGGGAGTTGGAATCTAGCATCATCAGGAGGGTCACAAGGTCCTTGCCCAGATGCAAGACTCACAGGTGGCTCTCTGTAACAGCCTTTCCTGTTAGAAGGAAGAATTCCTTAGTGCCCAGCCTAAATGTCTTCCATGGAACAGACTATGATGCTCCTTTCCAACAGGAATCAGCAGATTGCTCTGGTTCCAGTACATGTCAGTTTCATTTGTATTTCATCGTAAACCTGTTCATATGGTTTCTATGTTGGTCTGCAGTTTTTTTAAAAAATGAATTGAAGTCTGCAGTTACCTTATTTAAAGCACAATATTCTTGGCTTGTTTGGAAACCATTAACTACAGTGGGGTATTGACTTGAGAACTTAATCCGTATTGGAAGGCGGTTCGCAAGTCAAAAAGTTCTCAGGTCAGATCTGCATTTCCCATAGGAATGCATTGAAAACCATTTGATCCGTATCTGCTCTTTTCCGTCCATAGAAACTAATGAGAAGCTGCTATTCTGCCTTCGACCACTAGAGGTGGATATTTTGTTTCTTTTTTTCTTAGGTCAAGAAAGGTTCAGGGAAGGCAGGGAAAATACAGTCCAGGCAGTACAGTACCAGGCAGTCTGAAGACTGTCTCCCAATCCACTCTCTAAACGCTGGGAGGAGTGAGGAAGCAGACAGGCACCCTTTTCACTGGCCAACAGTTAACTGAAAGTTCAAATTTTGCACTTTCCTTGCCTCCCACGTGGTTTTTTTTCAGTTCTTAACTCAACTCTAAGTATGAAAGTCAAGTCAGTATTTTCCTATGAGAGTGGTTCTTAAGTCAAAATGTTCTTAACTCAAGCCATTCTTAAGTCAAGACCCCACTGTAGTCTTATTGGTACAGAATGAGAAGCTAAATTTAACTGTCTCTTCTCACTTTCTTCTTTCGCATGTGCACAAGGAGGACCAATGTGACCGCAAAGGAGACAGATGTAGGTACACTGTATTTGTCCATACTCTTATTAATCTAAGATCTAATTTTTCAAGATATGCCGGTGGCAATTTTTCTTTCATTTGTAAAAACAAACAAACAAACAAAAAAATCACCCCAAACCCTGTTTTACTTTATTACTTTGTGGGGGAGAATTTCTTAGTCAAAAATAAATTATTCTACTAATTCCTGCACAAAGACAAACCTCAGGATATATTTATACATCTTGCTCCAGAGCCTTATCAATATCCTTTCTAACACAGCAGGCAATTGTCTGCAAAGTCTTAAAGACTGCAAAGAAGGAAGAAAACAGTGCAAATAAGAGAGACCGTTTTGAAATGATGTCTTGTGAAAATTCTTCTCAGTTTCAGAGGAACATCATTGTGCACCTGTCCTTTTTCAGCAGTTAGGGTTGCTTTTGTCTCATGAGGAGAGCTGTGGGGTATGATGACGACAAGAAGGACTATTGGGAAGAGACCCTGAGCTACCTCTGTTTAGGAAAATAAATGACACGTGAATGTAGTCTGAACTGTCAGTAGAAAGAGTGGTGTTCATTCAGGAGCGTCCATTTATGTTTAACAGCAACTACACCCATATTGTTCTAATGGAAACTTGAAGGGGATTTTCATGGGAGTTTGGGGAGGAATGAAGACCAAATGGACGGAAACAGAGAAGGGGCTCCACTCAGAAGAAGAGAGAAAGGATGGAGGGGCTTACATTTTGTGTAGGAGCGCCTTAACTCTACTTTGGGATAGCTATTTTTAGTGTTTTATCAGGTAGTTAAGCGAGAGACTGTGTCAAATCATTCTGGGTTCAAATTCAGAACATTTGTCTTGAGATTTTTTTCTCTCATGGATTGCTTCAACTCTCCTCCAGGGCTAATGGCCAGCTACATCCCCACCTTAAATCTTTGCCTCGCTCTACGTTGCTGCTTCCCTTCAGCCATAATTTTAATCTTGCTTTGATGAAACCTTTCTCTGTCAGCAATCCTCAAAGCCTTCATTGAGGATTCTCCTGTAGCATTCTATCAGCTGGAAAAATCCACAAATCAAGTTACTCAAAATGAGTTATCCATATTTATGATAAAGGGGTAGTCTTTTTGAAAGCTTTCACTCTTTTCTAAGCCTTTTCGGTTGGGCCATTATCATCTCAGTATGGATTTCGGAATTTATCTCATGCCTGTGTTCTCCCCCCATCACTTTTGCTTGTGAAGTCAATAATGCAGTTATTTAAATATTAACAAAACCTAATCCTTTGGTAATTCTGATTGGAATCTGCCCTGCAATTTTGGGGTGTAGAAGCAGGTGTTGCTTTTTATTTTATTCTTTACAAGGTGCGGTGATAGGATGAAAAGTCTGAGTAAATAGTGGGAAATAATATCACCACAGTACCAACCTGCACGTATTCATCTTGTATAAGGGTCCTCACTGCCAAGCCTTTGGCTCCTGCATTTTAGGCATTGCATAGATGCGTGCATGTGGCGTGTTTATGCAATCTATGCAATTCCTAAACCCCGAGAGCCAAAGGCTTGGCATTCGCGGTTTAGGCATTGCTGCCAGCGAGGACCTGGGTGCTGCAGCGGAAGGGGGGCATCATCCCTTAGCCTGGCACGGCACGGCACCCGTCGCCTTGCTGCCGCCCGACCCCCTCCCCCACCGTCTCCCTCTTCTGGGTCCCTCAGTGCGGCTGAGGAGGGAAGTGAGACACCCCGCCACCGAGGGCCATTGCCAAGGAGCCGTGCGACCCATTCCCCATGCGGCGGCTCATCGAGAGCAGCGGAGGAGGCGAGGAGGAGACTCTGGCTGAGAAAGCAGAACACAATACTGCGAGCCCCCAAGGGAGACAAGGGGGGGGAGGTTGAGGAAGGTGGGATGGGAGCATGGAGGGGGAGCGAGAGAAGAGCAGACAGGGAGGGAGGAGCCACCGCTGCCAGCACCATCTGCAAAAGCAAGGCGTGAAGAAAGGCAGAGAGAGAGAGAGAGAGAGAGAGCGGATCAGCTTACCTTTTGGCAGGCTCCTGAGGAGCGCGTCCTGCAACGCCGCACCTTCCCAAGCTGGAGAGAGTGCCCGCCACCCTGTGAACAGGGCAGTGTGTCTGAAAGCTACATTTTATTATTAATAAAATGCCCCCCCTCTGCCCACCTCTCAGCTGGTTGCTACATCTCAGCTGTTCGGTGCTCTGCTCACACATACTCCTTAGGAGGAAACAGTGCCTGGATCTAATAGAACAGCCGGACTGGTAAGTGCCTTTTTTCACCCATAGGAACACATTAATTAAATTTCAAAGCATTCCTATGGGAAACCGCGCCTCGCGAGATGAAAATTTCGCAAGACGACAGGACTCATGGAATGAATTATTTTCATCTTGCGAGGCATCACTGTAATTATAAAGCAGCTTCTTATGTTCCTATGAGTTTTATGGAGTGGGCATGAAACATAATATTGAAGGAGGGTGAGATAAGCAAGCGAAACAGTCACTGAGTCCAATAGTGGAATGTATGTCATGTGAGGCTGATGATGTCATCATCCATGTCAGTGGTTCATAAATATTTCTGATCCCTGCCCAGGAATCCTGGGAGTCCTTAGGTATGTTTTAGAAAGCTATTTCGGTCCATGGGACTTTAATTTTGAAAAATTGTGGCTGCTGGTAAAATCAGCCCAGTGGTGGCAATTTCTGGAAATTAAAAGATTCTCCCCATTCATCTCTTCTTTTACACTATTTTGTAAACACTTCTATTTTACAATATATTGTAATTCTCATTTGTTTAATACAGGTTTCCACATCTATTTTATGGTATTTCTTGGTTAATTTGCATAATACATTAATATAATTCAAGTGGAAAAATAAAATGCATTTCCATTTTTTCCTGTTGTCTTTGTTCACATAACATAAGCATTCTATTGTTTACCTTTTTGTGCAAAAATGGGCATGAATGTGAATGAGCTACTAGTGCCATTGTCTTATCAGTTACCTGTTGTACCAGAACAAGCTGGCTGTTGTGTAAACAATTTTCTCCAGCTGTATATTTTCAATACTTTCCAATATAACAGCAACACTTTTCCACCTCGTAAATTTAACTTTTTGAACTCTCTAACAGATCAAAATTATTCAATTTATGAAAAACTCCCATGAATAGTGATATCAGTCTCACATGGTGTAGGTTCCACTACTGGATTTCAGCTAATCAGTACTGAACTCTGCATAGGTTTGCATGCTCAAATTTTAAGATTTTATAGATAATGATTTTAGTCCTTTTACTTTAACATGCTTATATTGTGGAAGCTGCCTTGAAGGCTATTTTTAGTGGAAAGTTGAGATTTAAATGTAAGATGCAGAATAACAGAAATTCTGACTTCCTATAATTTAAAGTTTATTGAGAACAGTTCCTGATGGTGAAAGAGTCCTGAAGTTTTGACCACGCCTAGAGTGGTCATGATGACCAGATAGGCGGGGTACAAATAAAATAAAATAAAATAAAATAAAATAAAATTAATTAATTAATTAATTAATTAATTAATTAATTAATTAATTAATTAATTAATTAAAACTGATGGTTTGCATTTCTCAGTATATGTCAAAGTAACCTTAATGATGGAAGAATTGGAGACTTGTCACTTCATGATCAGGCACTTGTAAAACCAAATGGCATGACAATTCAGTTTTTCCTCAATCCATATAGTTTCCTTGTACAAGTTTAAGTCTCAGTTTTACAATAGTGCTTCACAATGTATTTGTAAGTTGCATGAATTTATTCTCTTGAATACATTTTTCGAAAAGATCCTTTGAATTGTCTTTAGTCATGAATTTATCTTTCTGTACATATTAAGTCTATTTTGCTGTCATATTATTTTAGTGTTTCACAGTACAGTATATGCATTTTTGTTATAGTTTCTATCCAAAATTGCAAGCCAAAACCGGGTATAATTCTTCCTAGTAATTTTGTAAGTATTATTTTTCAAATAACTGACTCTTTGTAGAGAAAAAATGTATTATCACATGGAGTATTTTCATTGAATCATAACAGTATATTTTTGAGGGTTTTTTTAAAACACAAAAAATAATTTGAAGGGTGATTTTTACATAAGGCATTGTTACCAAATAAAATGTAATAAAATTGGTGAATGGCAGAGAACAGGTTCGCTACTTTTGTGATACAGAATTGCCTGTAATTATGTTTTAAGTTTTAAGATGAGTGTGAAGAGATAAATGGTATGCAACGGAAGAACAAAATAATTCCATCGAAACTTTAAACACTGGGGCCATTTGTAAAAGCTGATAGTAGAAAGTCATCATAAGAGGATTGTTCAAGTTCCTGGGAATTTTGCATGTTCTCAGATTCAGTACCAGCTTTTTTCAATCTGTTGCTCTAAGGATTTTCAAAAAATGTGCAGCCGGTTGCTTTAGTCATCAGGCCTTTTCTTTTCATTGCATACGCCACTGCGCCTTCAGCTAGGGCCAATTCTGCCTTTGCCTGGAGGAGAGACATTTGGCGTAGAAGTCTTTGATGCTCGCTGTATCAGCTGTTTTCCTGGTGTTTACAGTGCAGCTGTGCTGAGGCTCTTTTCATCCATTCATGCTGATAATTCATTTGAGCTGCAGCATTCAAGAATTTAACTGTTCATTTCCTGTAATTTGAAAGGAGTGGTGGGAGATTTTCTGTAGATGAGAGGTATCCCCCAAGGAACACTGGACATGTAATATAAAACCTAAACATACATAAATCATCTTGATAGAATATTTTGTTGGTTTCTTACTTCATAGGAAATCAATGATTTAACTAATCTGTACAGTTAAATTTTGTGGTGTAAGAAATTAGCTATGTTTTGAAGAAATGTGGGTTGAATATGCTTTTTTGTTGAAAGGGTGTCATAGTACACCCATAGTTAAAATATTGCCAACAATGGAAAAGAAAAGTATTATGATTTCTCTGTTATAAGCATAAAAATCCTATCGTGCTTATGTATCTATATATCTACATATCTATTATGTATGTTATTTATATATTGGCCTTTCTCCCTATTGAGGACCCAAAGAGGCTTACAAAGAGTTAAAACTGTACAGCGATAACAATTAAAAAAACCATGAGAACTATACTTGTTGAACTATACTGCCTAACGACCAGCTATTTTCAGTGGGATAATGAGTTCTATGAACAGACAGATGGCATGGCCATGGGGAGCCCCCTTAGCCTGGCTATAGCAAACTTCTACATGGAACATTTTGAAAAACAGGCCCTGGCTTCAGCACCCTTCGCACCCACAGTCTAGTTCCGATACGTGGATGACACCTTCGCAATTTGGAACCATGGTGAAGAAAAACTGGAAGAATTTCTAAACCATCTCAGCAGCGTCCACCCAGATATACAATTCACCATGGAAAAAGAAATAGAGGGCCAACTCCTGTTCTTAGAAGTCATGGTCCTACGCAAAACTGACCTCCGACTGGGACACAAGGTCTACAGAAAACCCACCCACACAGACTGATACCTACAAAAAAACTCCAACCGCCACCCATGACAAAAAAGAGGCATAATCAAAACACTGGTAGACCATGGAAATCGGAACTGTGAAATTCAATTTCTCAGCACCAAACTCAACCATTTGAATTGGGCCCTACAGGCAAATGGCTACTCCAAAAATGAAATCACAAGAGCCATCAAACCAAGAAAACAACACCGAACTGAAGAAGAAAAACAGCCACCCACCAATAAAGTATTTCTGCCATACATCAAAGGGGTCACGTACCACATGGGGAAACTTTTGAAATAACACAACCTACAAACAGTATTCAAGCCCACCACAAAAATGCAACAAATGTTACAGTCAGCAAGGGACACCAGCAATCATTATGTTAGACTGCACAGGGAAGTCATTGAAATCCACAAACACCAGCAGAGCTTCAACAAAAAAGAAGAAAGTTTAAAACCCAACAAAGCCTGGCTCCCAGCACTGGAAAATACAGCCTTCAAAAGGTCAACGAACTCTACTGAGCTACAAGGACTGGTGATCACTGCATACAAAAGACCAGGTAATGATACCCATCAATGACAGTGACAGATAATCTCTCCCACTTATCACAACAATATACCCACAACAAAAAACACGCTGATCACAACAATCACCCATCTCCTGAAAAGGACAAATGCTGATCTCACAGCTATAAATACTCAACTATCCAAACAAACTGCACCAGAGCACAGAGTTCTGACTCCTGTCCTCTGAAGATGTCAGCCACAGAGACTGGCGAAACGTTAGGGAAAAAACCCTGAAGAACATGGCCAAAGAACCTGAAAAACCCACAACAACCATCAGATCCTAGCCGTGGAAGCCCTCGAGAATATATGAGAATTATGCTAAAAATAATTGAACATTTATCGATGTTAAAACTACAATTAAAAACATTTAAAAATCTCTAAGTTCAATAAATATAGGATTGTAAAACCCCACACTTATTGCTTAAAAGCCCGCCTCAAAAGGAAGCTCTTTTGCCTGTTGATGATGGAAGGACAAGAGGTCAACCTAGCATTGTGGAGCAGCACATTCCAAAGCCTGGGGGGCAGCCACTGAGAAAGCCTTCTCTACTGCTCATACAAATGACATAAATCTTTAGCATCCATTATCTACTCAGTGAAGGTCTATAAACGGGCCACATTTCAAACTGAACCAATAAATATTGCTTGCAGGTTAAAAAATTGACATAGTTATTTCTTTCCACTTACTTTCTGAGATGTCAGTTTATGTAAAGTGTGGTGAAACTTTTATCATTTCTATGACAGCAAAGTCTAGGGGGTATAGAGGTTATTGATGTGGACAGGAGCTGCTAATTTGAATAATTAAAAGCTTGTTAGTTCCAGTTCTGTGTTAATAAACCACTGTCCCTTTGTCTGTTATATCTATATCCTTACTTGGACATAGAAATACGTATACATACAGATAACATGGATTTGCTTTCCTTGTGCCTGAAGAAGTGGGTTTTGATCCATGAAAACTCACCACACAGAAGGCTGTTTTCTGAAGACTCAGACTGTGCATGAGAAAAGCATTCACCCAGAAATAAATTTTAGTCTTTAAAGGGTTTTAACATTTTGCCTTTCCCACCCTGTTTCTCTTTTAATTTTGTAAAAATTCATGCACTCCTTTCAATCAACTTTGCTGTTTGGTAGATTGTGCAGATATTTTGCCCAGAGATGAGCCATTTTGAAACAGTCTCAATCTCTCGGCTTTCTGATATCATATACACTCTAAAAAATTATTGGCAGCAATATTTGTGTCAAGATTGTTTGCCCTTTTTTTTGCCAGTAATTCAGTCGAGGAGTAAGTAATCTTGGCAAAACAGTCTTATATCTGCGAAGTCTGCAGCCCATGGTGAATGAATTCCACTCCCCCATGAGCACATATAAATTGGGACAACCATACCTCTTTCCCCCCCACTGTTTTTATTTCCAGTCTTCAATATATACTATGTATGTTAGGGAAAATTCCCCTCTCTGTTTATTATGTCTTCTGTTCTCTGTGTATGTCTGCCTGTAGCTGCCTCTTCCTCTCTGTTGAGCTTATTAGAGTAGAACTGCCAACTCCTATCTTACAACGGCTCCAGTCATTTATATATCTTTGTGATAGGGAAAGTCATGGCAGGTGCAATATCATCTATTACTGTTATTGTGAGGTAAGAAAGTATGTCTCATGGGCAGCATTCAGAGATAGACCCTAGGCCTCATAATGACTATAATGTAAGCAAGTTTGCTTAATTGACTTAATTGACTCTGGTATCACCTGATAAATAATCTTGAATTTGGCATCCAGAAAGCCCATGTTTGCCAATTATGTCATTGGCAACATCTGCAAAATATGTACCTTATTTGTCTTATGGAAGATAGGAAGAATTTAGTTGTGTGTGTGTGTGTTTTAAACTTTTTTTAATATTCAGGTTTTTGGGGAAAAGGGTGAGGAAGCAAAGCATGCTGCCTATAGCAGTTAAAGCACTCTTCAGGTGGTTTACAATTTAATTATGCAGGGTACACATTGCCCCCCCTCCAGCAAGCTGCATACTCAGTTAACCAACCTCAGAATGATGGAAGACTGAGTGAACCTTGAGCTGGTTACCTGGGGTTGAACCCAGGTCATGAGCAGAGTTTGGGCTGTAACATTTCAGTTTAGCAATGGTACCACAAAGAAGACAGAGATTAATGTATTCGTGAAGGCATGGACAGAGTTCCTACTCCAGTCCTCTGAAGATGCCCATGGCCACAGAGACTGGTGAAACATCAGGAAGAACAACCTTCAGAACACGGTCAAAGAGCCCGAAAAACCCTGAACAACCATCAGACAGAGATTAGTTTGACCTCATGGGAAAGTACAGAAAAAAAATCATCCAGAGTTTGACTTCTGCTGGCAAAAGGACTCTTCTTATGGGAGGTCCCTCTTTCTGATTTTTTTTGACTTCCCCTTTTTTCTGCACCACAACTGCCCACCATCACCACTGTATTCAGTTTCTGCATTTCTGGAGAGGAGGAGAATTTGAAAATATCCTGCTTTTTCTCTCCATGGCTGGGAGGAGGGCACTATTTTGCATTAGATCACTGTGCCTATCTGCCTGTCAGATGATGGCACCAAGGAAGATGGTTGGGTTAGTGGTGGCAGTGCAATGGGGAACAAAAGTGGAACTGCTTTCTTAGGTTGTGTTTGTTGAGCAAATTGCAAGCTTTTTGCTGTGCTGCTGAAGAAACTACCTTCCATCCAACATAATGCTAGCAAAGTGAAACTCCAAAGTGCAATTGAGCAACCAGAGTTGAATTGAATAGTACCATTGCACAAATGCTAGCAATGCACAACCACTGTTACAGAGGATCTCAGATAGTGACATCATTGGGTACACATCAGTGGCTTCGTTTAAAAGCAAACAAGCTTGTTAATTGTGTGCATTGAGCTCAGCTGTAGAAGTTGTGGTTTTTAGCATCCTCCAAGCAACTCTAGCTTGTACAATTATAATGTTTAGACTTTAAAGTGGATCTCTTTGTGAAGATTATTTTGTGAAGGTATTACCAGTTTAAAAATCTTGTACAATTACATTCTGCAATTTCAGAATTTAAAATACCCTCTGGAATGCAATTGCTATCAACCAACTGTGTATCATATGTTGATTTTTGTCTCTGTTCACACGTAGGGCTAGTGGCTGTTGCCTAACGGTCAGTTGGATTCTATACATATCTCTTACAACTAGGCATGATGAACAAAATCAATGATTTCTTAAAATCTAATTGATTCAAATAGTTATTTAAATTAAACTGTTTAAATAATAATTATTAATTATTTAAATCATAGTTTAAATAAACTTTTCATTTAAATTATCAAAAATCCAATTTTTAAACATTTAACAATTTGATTTAAATCAAATCCACTCTGCAACGAAGGACTTCTTCATAGAGTTTCTTCAGATTCATTGAGTTTTTGGTGGTGCATTTATTTCTCTTTTCAGAGGGTTTGCTAGCTTCATTTTGCCCTCATGGTTATGTTTCCAGGAAAACAAAGTACAGTGGTGCCCTGCATAGCGAGCACCCCATTTAACGACGAATCCGCATAGTGATGCGGATTTTGTGATCGCAAAAGCGATCACATTGCGATGTTCTAAATGGGCGGAAATCGATTGTGATGATTGGTAAGCATTTCGCTTACTGATCTTCGCATTGCGATGTTTTAAAAACAGCTGATCGGCGGTTCCAAAATGGCCGCCAGGTAAACAAAATGGCTGCCCAGCAGCGTTTTCGTGTGATTTCCTCGCTTACTGGGTGGCGAAAATGGCGGCCGGATGGAGGATTTCCGCATAGCAGTGAGTTTTCCCCCATAGGAACGCATTAAACGTGTTTTAATGCGTTCCTACGGAATCCGGATAACGATGTGTTTTTTTGGAATGGATTAACGTCGCTATGCGGGGCACCACTGTATATATTAAAGGTCAAAGAGGAAAATACTGTATAATGAACACATACACATGCCCGTGTGTGTGTGTACTTCCAGTTGAGTTTGATACTTTTCCAGCCACTTTTCCAGCCACTTAACCACTCAGAATTGGAGGCAAGTACGAATTTTTACCACCAGGTTTGTCACTTGGCAGTTTTAAATCTCTACCAGAAAGGCGTTCACAATTTCTGAAAAGCTGGAAGGGTTTAAGCTTGTATGCTTTGTCTTTCTGTGTCTCAAATAATTGGTTTCAAAGTAGACAGAAAGGGAACATGTCTTCCTTCATTTGATGCCAACACTATAAAATGTGGTCAAAGAGATTTTGCAAAGGAAATAATTTTGTCTGATGAAGATTATTCAAAGGTGTGTGTCTGTGTATATGAATGAGAGAGGGCTAAAATCCCCAAAATTATTGAAGACCAAAAATGCGCTGTACTGAAAATATATTTGAAAAATCTAATTTGTTCTAAATTGTGCGAGATGAGCTATTATGAGTGCAAATCCTATGGGTTTTTAAAATATATTTACAAAGTCCTTCCCCCACCTCCCACCCCCTGGGAGTAGAAAGAAGATCAGTTGTTTTATAAACAAAGTTGTTGTGAATTTGGAGTGACTGCCCCACTCAACCAGAAGACCCATAAAAGCATATTTATGTTTCTTTCTTGTGCCCACAAGTTAGTTAAATTGTTCTTTTAACTAATAGTTTAAACTAAAGATAAAAGGTACAGTTGAGGGCGTAGGACTGATTGTTTGCAGGAGCTTTGTACATTTTTTAATTTAAACAATCAATTATATACAATATGCATGCCATAGAAAAGAAAAAGCACAACCAAATCGGAAACAAGTGCAACATGGTTAAGCAGCAGAGCCTGGACACTTAACAAAAGGCAAAAAGGCGATGCTGTATTTAAATACTGTAGTGGAAACCAGTTTATAAACAAAGTTTCCAGTCACAGGAAACAAATCTTTTGTGGATTTTTTGAGAACTACAGAATTATAGAAACATGTGCATTTCAAACCGGAGCTTAAAACATGTGGAAATGTAATGACTCTGACCTTCAATGATGCAGGCATTCTAACTCAACCCTTTTGACAGAAATGGATGTTGTATTAAAACACAGTGGGCAAAATCTTGTTGCATTAAGTTACACCAGTATTAACTCAATCTGCTGCTAAAAATGTTTCCTAAGGTTTCCTTTTGCCTGGAAAGCCTTTAAGAGCCTTCAGAATGGAGGGAAGAACAGGCTTTAATAATACAAAATAGCCACTGATGGTCCTGATTGTATTGATTTTTGTTTTTTTACTATTAAAGGCTTCCCTCTGTTGTCCCAAGACTTTCCTGAGGCAAAGGGGAGCCTCAGAACCCGAAAGGGGAGGGGGAATAGCAGGCTTTCAATTAGTTTAAATTAATTATTTTCTGTAACCAGATCCAATCAGACTTTTGCATTATGTTCATAACTGCTTGTGCTACATATTGCTTTATTTAGAGCCACTCCGTTTCTTCTGAGTTTGCACTTCTCGAGAACAAAAAATTGTAATTATCTGATTGCAAATATCTCATTTCAGTCTCCCTTAATTTGCTTATCCTAAGAATCACATTGTTTATATGTTCCATTTCTTCTTTTATGACTTTAAGCTTGCTTTGATTCATACTTTTCACATTTCATATCTTGGCTATGTGTGTCCTGCAGTATAAGACTTCTGTGCATGTCCGCAATGTCTGTTTGTTTTTAATCCAGTTCCTTCATTACTCATAGTTGAATGCATACTTTCTCTTTGCTCTACAGAAACGGGTGACTGAGTGTTTTCCAACCTGGGAATCTCATCTTCTAGCACTATCTAGAATTGTGGATTGTCTCATCATAGGGTTTTTAACCGGCTTATCTTGTGTGCCACTGCCATTTGTTTGTGAAATAGCCTCCACCCAGTGTCATGTTGCACTGCTGCTGCTACCTAGCAGTTGCCCTTCAAGAATCACCTTATACCCATTCTTCTTGGCTGGTACGACCATTAATTGCTAAAGAGGATGGGTACGAATTGGGTAGGTGTCTTATGCCATCTAGGGTGACGTAGCTAGTAAGTCTAGATTTGTAATGCAGTCTGACCTGCTAATGGTATTGCCTGACTGGTCTCCTCATCATTTTAAGGCAGTCTTTCCCAAAGTGTCTGCTGTGATGCTTGGGTGTGCCCCCGAGCCTCCCAAGGGGGGCTGAGAGAAAGGGAAGAGAACACAGAGCAAAGTCTCTGCCCCTCAGCCGCAGCTTCTCAGAAGTGCCTGGCAGTTCCAATCCTGACTGCCCCCTTGGGTTGTGTTGTTCTTGCCTTGCCTGACCAGCCTGGTTGGGGTTGCTGGGGCTGGCACTGCCCCTGGCTGCTCAATTATGGACAGTCTCCTGGCTGCCCATGGAACTGGCTCTCTCTGACCCCACCGAGCAGCTCCACCCAGCTGTGACTCTGTAGACCAGGGGTGTCCAACCTTTCACCTTCCCTGGGCCACATTAGAAGATGAAAATTTGGTTTGGGCCGCACATACATTTGGTTTGGGCCGCATGGGGGGGACAGCCCTAGCCATCCCCCACAGCCCTGCTCCAAGCGCGCTTACCGGCAGCTGCGATCTCAGACAGCAGAGGCTGCCAGCTTCGACTCCGGCGGCTTTATGGGGCCAGGAGGGGATCCACCTATTGATAGGGATGGCACAGTGCAGTCACGCAGCCCCCCTGTCCCCTCCCCTCCCACTCCTTCCTTCCTTCCCTCTCTCCCCCTCTACTGTTGTGACATGCCCTGGCCACATTCTGGACACAAGCGCTGGCAGTGTAACTTGAAACTTTGGAATTTCTTTAAAAATTAAAAAGTGCACTGGGCCGCATTACGAGCTGACCTGGGCCACATGCGGCCCTCGGGCCGCAGGTTAGAGAAGCCTGCTGTAGACTATCAGTCAGTGGGCCACAAAAAGTGGAACTAGTGACAGGAAGGCAAGCTCCACACCCCTCAACCTACTGCCCACAGAGGGAGAAGGTGCTGAGCTGCTGGGCTGGGGATGGGTAGGGCTAAGAGATGCCCTTTTTGTTTCTGCCTCCTTGCAAGGAGCTGCAGCCTGGAGGCTGTGGTGGAAGAGGAGGAATGCCACCCACCTGCCTGAGACTGAAGGCCTAGGTGAGCAGTCCAGGAGCTGAACCCATCGAGGAGGGTGACCTGCGCATGCCCAGGATTGGGGAAGAAAGGGAGCTGCAAGTTGAAGAAGTTTGGGAACCACTGTTTTAAGGAATTGCCTCCAAGGGCCATGTCTTAGATAAATGCAAGTTCATGGTGTCAACAGTTTTCCTTGCAGTATTTACCATTGTATTAGGTTGGTGTGGATAATTTCATTTCTAGACGTTGGAGAGTATTCACTGAATTATCTTTATACTTCTAACTTCCTGAGTGAAAAATATTTTATAAATAAACATCCTTAATAACAACATTAAGTACAACATTTTTCTGTGTATAAAATGACATTTTTCCTTAAATAATTTGAGAAAAAATGGAGGATCGTTATATACATGGAAGGCAACTGTTTACAGTTGCATTTTGCGAAGGCAGGGGGCTTAGCAAAAAGGAAGGGGACACGTTGCTAAGCTCCGTGCCTTCTCAAAAGGCAAGGAAAAGTGGCAGTCACTTTGGCAGTTGTTTTCCTTGCCTTTTGCCAAGGCATGGAGCTTAGCAAAAAGGAAGGGAGCAACTGTCAGACAATGAACCAACCTTAGCAGAGATAAAAGCAGCCTTGGATTCCCTCGCCTCCAGCAAGGCACCTGGGAAGGATAACATCCCTGCTGAAGTGCTGTAAAGAAATCATCACCACCGAGCAACGTCTATTGGTATGGGCATGTCGTGAGAATGGCTGATGGTCGGATTCCGAAAGATCTCCTGTATGGAGAATTAGTGCAGGGAAAGCGCCCGAGAGGGAGACCACAGCTGCAATACAACGATATCTGCAAGTGGGATCTGAAGGCCTTAGGAATGGACCTCAACAGATGGGAAACCTTGACATCTGAGCATTCAGCCTGGAGGCAGGTGGTACATCATGGCCTCTCCCATTTTGAAGAGACACTTGTTCAGGAGGCCGAGGCAAAGCAGCAGTTCCGAAACCAGCCAAGTCATGCAGCTGGAGAGTGGACAGATTGTATTTGTCCTCAGTGTGGAAGGTATTGTCACTCTTGAGTTGGCCTTCCCAGCCACACTAGATGCTGTTGCAAGTCCTCCATATACAGCACATTACCATAGTCTCTTGAGACTGAAGGATGCCTAATCTAATCTAATCATCTCAGAAGGATCCAAAAGGGTCCTAGAGGGGCTAATGCCAGTAAGAAACACGTTGTTGGTTAATATTGTTTTTTAGTGTGTTTCAGATTTAAAGTTAAAAATGAACTCCATAAAAAAATTAGATGGCATTAGATGGCATTGGAAGAGGAAGATAATATACACAGAGAGAAAAGAAGAAATTTCTCTTCCTCCCTGTCTTATGTTTTAGTGCAGACAGGTGAAATGGTTGCCACTGTAGGTCATAGTTGAAGGGAGTAGAGTGTGATGGGAAGTAATATATAGTCTTAGAAGTCCAAAACTGGAAGGAACCCAGTGAATCATCAAGTCCAGACCTTGTCAAGGAATAACAGCGGGGAATTGAACTCCCAACCTTTTGCTCCATAGCCAGATGCCTAAGCCACTGAGCTATCCAGCAGTTGATTCATAGACAGGATAGCCTTCTGGCTGCAGCAGAACCCAGGTTATGTGCCTGACTGTGCACACAGGAGTGGAAAGAGATCCTGATTAATGAGTGGCAATTTGTGTAAGGCTTATGAGATTTCCCTTATGCAAATATAAATTGGCAACAGGATTCTTACCATTGAGCTTTGTAAAAGTTCTGTGAATTTGTCAAGCAAAAAGCAAAGTGTGTTGCTTGAAGTAAAGCACTCTCTGGGCAGTTTACAAGTTAATTATGCAAGCTACACATTCCCCCACCCCCCCAGTGATCTGAGTACTCATTTTACCAACCTTGGAGTCAACTTTGAGCCGGCTACCTGGGATTGAACACCTGGGTGGTGAGCACAGTTTTGGCTGCAGTACAGCAGTTTAACCACTGTGCCACGAGGCTCCATAAACAGTGTGTGTATTCGTGTGTTATAGAAGGATAACAAGAGTCCAGTGCTGATTTGCCAAAGAAAATCCATTATGTCCAGCCTGAGTTAGTTTTTCACCAATTTTGGAACAACTGCTGTATGGGAATATACTCAGAGGTTCCATGTGGCATAATAAAGTTCTTGAAAGAGGTATGGTCATACTTCTTTGTAGTTTACTTTGGGCAACTAATTCCTTGAAGCAGGAAGTCTTGGATTAAACTGTTGCCCAGATATGTAATTTGAGAATGGCCTGGTTTTGTGCCTCTCTGAAAAAAAAAAGAAGTGACAAATATGGTTAAGAAAATCAACACTTTACAAATTTCAACTGAGATTTGGAAGGAGTTGAGGGGCAGAATGTGTCATTTTGTATGTCATTCTATTTGTATGTCATATTTTTAAGAAAATGAAATAAAATTCAACAGAATCTTATCTTGCACAATAGCTGCCTCTCCCTTAAAGTAGTTAATCAGGTTGAAGCAGCACGTGTGTATGAATTTTGTACAGGTTTAAAGACTGTGATAGAAGCAGAAATGTAGCTGAAGTTGCAAGATTCTAGATTAGTGATTTTCTGGTAACAATATTATGAGGTCTTTTCATATGTTTTAAATAGTGTGCAATAATTGCCTTTCTTCCTCTTAAAAGGTAGAACTCTAGGGTGACTTTTTTAAAAGACATTTCTTCCCTTCCAATATACACATACTTTCCACCTTTTCCCAGTACACACTTATTAGCACCTTTCCTATGGCTCCTCATGATTCAAGGAGCAGTTTCTCTTGAGTTTTCGGTGGCTGTGAGCCCCCTTTATATTCTTCATCATTTCATGGGGCTGCCTATTTGTTTCCCACAGTTTTCTGCATGTTTGTCTGCAATGAACCGTGAAATGATTCAGTGCCAGCATGTGTTTTCAATAATCAGGGAATGTGGGCATATGGAAGGATAAGGAATGTTCAGTCTTGCGTTCAAAGTGCATAACATGAGTTAAAAACCCTCTATGGATTTTTCAGTACCTCTCTTGTAGTCAATTATTTTAAGATTATGTAATGTCTTGCATGAGCCATCTGCAACTTTCAAGCAAGTATTAAAAGAGTTAAAAATCAGGCTTGTAAAGGGGAGTTTTTTAAAAATAGCTTTTCCTGCATCACCCAAACAGATTCATAGGTTTGCTTGCTAGCTTACTTGTTATTTTATGATTCCCTCCCTCCCTCCCTCTATATGGGTTCTTGTTATCCTTCTCCTATACTGCCACATAAGTAATGCCACATATCTTTTTACATCTCTTGATATGAGCCTACATGGAGAACAGAATCATGGAACAGTGTAGAGATGGTCTATTGGTTTGTGTTGCTTCATACTTTGGATAGAAGATAATACAAATGTAAGACCCCTGTAAGCACAACACTAGCTTTTCAGGAAGTATGAGTCATGTTGGTTGCCCTCAAGTGAAGTGGAAGCAATTATCTCTTTCCTCTCCTGAAGTCAGACTGAGCTACCAGTCTTGTCATCTTCTGTATGTGGAATGGGGAGGGGCACTTTTTGGTCCTCAAAATATTATCTCTCAAAATGGCTGCAGTTTCATATGGTAAGCCCAGGGTATCACAGGAACTCTAATGATTGGTTACAAGTAGCAGGAGCAGGTAACAAATACTGCATCATGGTTTGTTTATTGTGTCATCTTGATAATACTAACCAAACTTATTGTCTAATTTGCTTCTCTTTCTGCCAGCCACAGAAGGAATCCAGTTGTTTTAGATCAGGTTCTCTGCTTGTCGGGGAGAGAAGCAAACCAGAGAGGAAGTTGTGTCCATGTTTGATTGATATGTCATAAAAACCTCTGAGTGAAGCTAGATTTTCGCTTAGTTGTTCCTGGTGTAAGTGAGAACTGTGCTTATAACTGAGAAGCTAGGGTCACTGAAGCTCCCTGACTAACTGTGTTGCTCAGAGCTACTCTGTATCTTGGGCCAGCCTTGTTGAACTATATGTGCAGATCAGGGCAATGGCATTGTGTTACCAGTGACTTGTTAGGAGAAGAATCCCAGTCTGTTAGGGTCCATAGTATTCCACTTCTTCAAGAACTTCATGCAGTGTGTTAGAGAGGATGGGCATCTCTGTTTGGTCACAACTTGCTTTGCTTGTAGCACTGAAAATATTGCTCATCTGTATCTCTTCACTTGCATATACAGTTATGCTGCTGCAGCTTTCTGTGGAGAGAACAATGATTCTGTTTCTGTTCTCTATTTCAGTTTTCATAACTCTGGTCCTGGCATGCTGTGTAATTGCATGCAGTAATTCCTCTTTTCTAACTGTCTAGCAGTTTTGTGTTCATTTCCAAGTTCTATATAACATTTTTAGTCCATTTACATGTTTGCATTTTAGGATCAAAAGTCTCTCAATTTAAGACAGGAAAGAAAGAACCGACAAATTTATTCATGTACTGAAAAGCTTGGAAATATTCCCTCCGTATCCTGGCCATGAAAGCCTTTGCGAATACATGCCCTCCATAGCTTGCATATCATCATATAATTTATATATATTAATGCCAATTTCTGAAATCTTTAGGGATGCAATTTATACTTAAATAACAAGTGTAAATTCCTGCAGTACTTATTTTTTTTTAAAAAAATCCAATATACATGATGTATGACTCGCATTCCTCCAGTGCCAGTTGATGTTTCTTATGTTCTTCACTCAGATGGGTTGAGATGAGCTTCTCATCTTTCTCTACCACAAGCTGGCTCCTTAAATGGAGAAAACCGAAGCAGTTGTAATTTCACAACTGCTAAAGCAGCTGCTGCCCTACAAAGATAGTTGTTTTAAAATTTTGTGTAATGTTTATATTCACTTCAAGAGACCTATAATAGTTAAAATGTATAGCTGTATTTAACTCGTCTGTGTGTTTAAATTTTGTTTGGAAGACCTTATGCTTTATGTGGTTTTATTTCAGGCCTTGATACCGAGAGAAAATGAGATGCACTGAGCTGATATAAGGCAATAAGCCTGCTGGCTGCTGTGAAATATCTGGGGAAACAGTTGATTTACATATTGCACAGCTTGCTTTGTCAAAAGAGGTGGCTTAAGGTTCCAATCCCAGGCTTTCTGAAAAGGTGGCAAAGGAGGTTTGACACATTTTTCGTTTAAATATTTTGTTTCTGCTTCTCTTTCCAACCTTACATGGAATGCTTCTGCCACTTTTGTTAGAGGAAAGCATTGTAGTCCTTCCAAGAAGTGGTTCTGCTGCTGAGGGGACAGCAAAGTACATTTGGAGTTGACTGTCCAAATCCTCATTGTTTCAGTGGGACTATAGTATAATTTGCTACACGAAGCAAAAGGATATTGTCCATTGTATTTTCTCTTTGAAAGGAGCCTCGAATTTGTGGGCATGTTTGTGTTGTGTTGGTACCGATGCAGCAGCTAAAACGATATTTGAATGGCTAGCCAGAAGGGGGAAAAAATGGAAAAGGAGTGTTGATGCCCTAAACTGTTAGGTGTCTCGCAGCAGCTTTTTCTTTTCCATGATACTCCATAAAATCTGAGGCTGCAAGCTGAGAGGGAGAGTTCCTGTCCAAATAACACTGTTCGCAGGAAATGTATTTTATTTTCTGCACTCATTGCCTACCTTACCTCCAATAGCCTCAAACTGACACACGGGGCTATTTTCTTCCCATGATGATCTTAACAGTGACTCTGTGAGATAGGCCAGGCCGACACAAGAGGACTCCCCCAAAGCCAATCTGTGAATTTTTATGAGTCAGTTTGGACTCAACTCCTGGATCTCCTCTGTCACAATCCAATACTTTTAATTACTAGACCACATTGCCTCTTGGTTCAGGCTGTGTTTGTAGTTATGTGTTACCAGATATGTGCCATAGGTGGCAATAACCATAAGTGACTGAAGACTTGGTTTCTATGGCAGCTCCCATTATTGCTTTTTGCAGACAGTCACACTCCCTTTGAGGAAGCTCTCTGTCCGTCAGTGTTGCCTTTTGGGTGCTGAATACCCGAGAAAGCATGTCTTCTCACTACTATCCCCCTTGTGAGTTGCATACTCCTCAGGCAGTTGCAGGTTCTTCCCTGGTACCTTCACTCTATTCTGAGTCACCTTCTTGCTTAGTGCTACCCGGTTAGTTGTTCCCACCTTTGGGTAACCCAGGTGTTCTTGGACTGCAGTTCCCAAAAATTTTGGCTTGCACAGCTGGTGGCGAAGAATTCTGGGAATTACAGTCCAGGAATACCTGGGTTACTGAAGGCTGGGGACCACTGCATCATCCAAAGGAGAACCACCCTCAGACTTCTCCAAAGTATTGGGGATAACTGTGCCACCCAGCCAGTGCCGTCTAAACCCACTTGGCATTTTCTATTTTATTTGGTTGTTGAGTCATTGTCCTTCCTATCAGAAACAATCCAGAATGGAAGGGCCAAGCTGACAGTGAAGCTGCCATTGCTTAGCAAAGGCCTGTTTGGTGCAATTCAGTCTTTTTGTTTTTGTGCTGCATAGCCTCTGTGACATGGGTGTAATATTTACTATTTCTGGACTCCTGAATATCTTAGTTACACAAAGCAAAGCAAAGTATGCTGCTTATATACCGCCCCATAGCGCTTAGAGTACTCTCTGAGTGGTTTACAAGTTAAATATGCAGACCACGTCTTGCGCCCCCCCAAACTGCAGCGAGCTGGGTAAAAGTGGGGTCTCGACTTACGAACTTAATCCATATTGGAAGGTGGTTCTTAGGTCGAAAAGTTCTTAGATCGAATCTGCATTTCCCATAAGAATGCATTGAAAACCATTTAATCTGTATCTGCTCTTTTCTGTCCATAGAAACTAATGGGAAGCTGCTATTCCGCCTTCTGCCACTAGAGGGGAATTTTTTTTTCCCCTTAGGTTCAGGAAACGAGGAGGAAGGCAGGGAACAGTCTGCAAAGCACTTTAGAAATCTCTTTTTTTTCAACGAAGCCAATTTTAAATCATGTTTTAAAGCATGTGTGCTGATTTTTTCAGTACAAAGACACACAGGCAGGCTTTTTAGGTGCTGAGCAAGCCTCCCCAAGCCTCTTCAGAGCCAGCCCATCAGCTGATAGGCGGGGAGAGGAGGGTGCAGGAGCAGGGGAAAATCACAAAATGGCTGCCAGGCTCCCTTCTGGGTGTCGGCTTTTAGCTGTTTCCTGCTCTTTTTCCTGTTGTTTGGGGGCTACCAAGGCTTGCTAAGTGACTTTCTTTTATTTATTTTTAAGTTTCTGACCCTTTTTTCCCCTCCAGAAGCCTCTAAGGGGAGGGAGGGGGCACTTTTTTCCTGTACGTAACTCGAGGGAAGTTCATATGTCGAGTCCTTATTTCCCCTATAGGGCGGGTTCGTAAGTTGAATTGTTCGCAAGTAGGGTCGTTCATAAGTTGAGACCCCACTTATTTTACCAGCCTCAGAAGGACAGAAGCTTGAGTGAACCTTGAGCTGGCTACCTGAGATTGAACCCCATGTCCTGAGCACAGTTTGGGCTGCATTGCAGCAGTTTAACCACTGCGCCATGAGGCTCCTCTTAAAAACAAATGAAGAAGAGAAACAAAAGGAATTTATTTGGGAAGTACTGAAAAATGAAAGAAAGGGAAAAATAGTTTCTCTGATATTTAAGATGAAGGTTAAAATGATGATAGTATATATTTCTACAATTTTTACAAAGACATTTGACAGGTCTCAAAGTCAACCTAGGGAATTGTTCATTGCAATTCAGTGAATAAGTTGTAACAGGATCAGGATTTAGCAAGCAACATGTAACAAAGGAGCACAGCTGAGTTAATTGAGGCAGCTGTGGGACAACCAATTTGACTGGTTGAACCAAGGATAAAGCAAGCCAAGCTTACAGAGACAAACTGTTGGGTAGTTTGGGTAGTTGGGCTGTTGGATAGTTTGGGTGGTTGGTTGTTGTGTTGCTGGTGATCGTGTTGCTGAGAGCTGTATATTCTGCATCGTTGGATGAAGACTTGCCATATTGCAAGGAGAAGGTCCTGGAGGAAGACTATCTCCGTGGTGAGAGGAGAAGACTTCGTGGATGCTGGACTATTTACATTGGTAACAATATTTGGTTACTGAAAACTGTAAATTTACCATTGCATACTGAAGAACTACTGTGAATGACCAGGACTGTATAAAGACCAAGAGAAGCTGTATTTACCCTGTATATATGGACTTTAATGTAAATAATACTTTCAACACTACAACAGTGTCTGTTTGGTTTCATCTCTGAGCAGTTCACTTCACCATTACGCCCCCTGGCGTAGTCTGGTAACGCAGCACCTCTGTCAACATTCCCATAAACTACTCTCCTATATCCAAAACTCTAAATCAGCTGTTTCCACAGACTCCACACTACATTCTCTCTAGGGGAACTCCTTTCTCCTTTCTCTCTCTCTCTCTCTCTCTCTCTCAAACTGCCATTCCATATAACATTCCTTGACATTTCAAACACAACAACTGTTGTAGCACCTTCTCCTTCTGCACATTTGTGGCAGCAGTGCTGGGGCTATGGGGGTGGGGAAAGCAAAGTGTGCTGCATATATACTGCCCCTAGAGGTTAAAACATTCTCTGGGCAGTTTAATTATGGAGGTTACACATTCCACCCTCCAAGCTGGGTACTCAGTTTATGGACCTCAGAAGGATGGAAGGCTGAGTGAACCCTCAGCCAGTTGCCTGGAATTGAACCCTGGGTCGTTAGCAGAGTTTTGGCTGCAGTATTGCAGTTTAATCACTGCGCCACCAAGCACCGTTCTGGAGTGAGAGTGAGAGTGAGAGGGACCTCCAGGCTAATACAAGGGGCTAGTCCTGGTGCTTTTGGCACTGATGTTGGCTTCCAGGAAGCAGATCAGGTAAAGTCTAGGGGAAGGTGCCCATGTGATTTATTTTACTTTGCAACTAAGGAAAGAAAGAATCTGAGCCCTGCATTATATATGCAGATGTTTTAAAAACTTATTTATATATGTTAAGTAGCTGTATTGCAAATTGAAGTATATAGATATGTACTTATTAGAAACTAGCTGTTTGGTGGACTTGAAGACCTAATGTATTTTATGTCTTCAGTTCAGATGGCAAAATGAATACAAACAGACTTTTTTTTGTAAGTGTCTTCTTTGATTGTATAAATGCCATTGGAAACACTGGGGATTAAACCTTGTTTTCTGCATCCTCCTTACACCAACTGTTTGAATATACTGTGACCCCATGGGTTTTACAGCTTACCTTTTACTTTTTATTCCCGGGGGGGGGGGAATTGTTGTTCTATCAAGCCTGTTTTATAAAGAAATAAGGAATATAAGGAAGTAATTTCTTGTATACCATTAGGCAACCGTGGGGTGCAGGTGAGAATAACCAGGTACAGGTGTTGCAGTATCAGCACTGTAATACTCAGAACTGATCTTTTGCCTACAAAGAGCTGTCATAAGGCTTGAACTCTTGTGGAAGGCAGAGAATCGTCCAATAAAACATACATTCCAACAGTAGGATGGTATTTTGGAATTCATTTGCAACTCCTTTTCAATTGGGAGGTCCTAAAAGCTGTAATTATCTTGAAGGAAACCGTGAATCTCCTGGTGTTTAAATGATTTATACCCAATAAACTCTTCCTGAAGCAGCATTGTCTTTCCTTGCCACGTGCAGCTGCACAGATTTCATTGGGCTAACCCCTCAAACTCTCTGCAGAAAATTCAACTTTTAGTCCAATTCCTTTAAAAATGGGAAGCCTGTTGCACAGCAATCTTTGTCAGATTGGCTAAGGAAAGATGAGCCAGAAGAATTCATTCATTCATTCATTCATTCATTCATTCATTCATTCATTCATTCATTCATTTACAGTGGTGCCTCGCTTAACGATTACCTCGTTAAATGACAAATCTGCTTGACGATGAGGTTTTTGCAATCGCTATAGCGATCACAAAATGAGGTTTTAATAGGAGAAAATCGCTTTGTGATGATCGGTTCCCTGCTTCGGGAACCGATTTTTCGCTTAACGATGGTTTAAAAACAGCTGATCGGCAGCTCTCAAAATGGCCGCCCACTGTGCAGAATGGCTCCCCGATGTTTTTAGGATGGATTTCTCGCAAGACAGGCACCGGAAAATGGCCGCCCTATGGAGAATCTTTGCTGGACTATTAGGTATTTAGCCCATTGGAACGCTTTAAGCGGTTTTCAATGTGTTTCAATGTGTTTTCCCCCCACTTGACGACGATTTCGCTCTACAGCGATTTTGCTGGAACGGATTAACGCCATCAAGCGAGGCACCACTGTACTCACTTACTCACTCACTCATTCATTCAAGTTCATGGTTAAACTGTCCTACACTTGTTTCTTTACAACAGCTTAATTGATGTTGTGAAGGGAAAAGCTCATGGAATGATTCTGGTTCTCCCCCCCCCCCTTTGTGTAGATCAGTTTTGTTTTTCTCTGTGTTGCATGGCACATCCTACTAGTTCTCTGACTTAATAAAATAGGTTTATTTTATCTAGTACCTCTGTTTATTCAGGAACTGGTGACTGGGTCATTTGTGCTTCTTACTTTAAATGTTCAGAACAACTATGTGTGTGGTGGGCACACCAGCCTGAGGAAATGGTGTTGGAGGAGGGCAGGTTTTGAGGCTCCCTCCCTGCTGCATTGCCCTTCTGAAATGAATCCAGCTTTGCCAGACAAGACGCTCCATTTTCTAGGTTGACCAACTAGAGCAGCAGGATATAAAACACCCCTCCTCTTGTTTTCTTAGGCTATGAAGATGGCTTTATAGGCGATGACTGTGTCCCTGAATGAGATGGATGCCTAGACAGCAGCCATTGTAGCTCTGGAGTTCACATTCAACTTCTGCAAGGGAATATGATTTCTTCATTGGCCCTACATTGTCACTTGGAAAATAGAGGCTAAAACGGTGTGTCAGTTCTCCAGTTCCAGAACAAAGTGTATGGTGACTGGTACGGAAGAGCCCATCCCCCAGTGGGTCTGTAGTGAATAGAAAGCGCTTGCTTCAGTCAAGCATTTAAGGGAACATGTATGGTGGGAGGTAACGGAAGACAGCTCTCCCATGATATTGCTGCTGAAGATCAGCTGCACATGTGTGGCACAGTGGATGAGGATGATATGAGAATGGCTGTTTAAAAATATTTCATTTGATCCTGTCATTATAGAAACTCTGGACTTTAGTTTATGGGAGCTGACAAACCACAGACAATTTATGTTAGCGGAGATGTGTTTGCGACTCCTGCTTATCCTTAACAGGCTCAGGTTTGGATAGTGGTGTATAAAAATCCCTTCGGTATAAACGGAAAGTCTCTCTGCTGCTGTTAAACTGCACTAAAGCTTATTTTTCCTGGATTATAGAATTTTTAGAAGCATCCTGCCAACCCATTGCCCCAAACACAGGAGGCAACATTTAAACACCCTGGAATGCCTCAGGGAGTCTGAAGCTGCCCGCATACCCATCGCATGCCCTGTTTTTCCTGAGATGTGGTTACCCTTTTGTAGGCACTTGTTTCATCTCCAAACCATTTTTAATGATACACATTACAGAGATGACTAAACATTATGACATGCCCTGAAATAACTTCGGTTCAACTTGTATAAATTCTACATGTGCGGTGCTTTTAGAGCTTGACAGGTGGAATGTTATTGTGATATTATTTAGCTCTCTTGACATAGTAAAGACATTTGCCATTTATCTTATGGCAATATATATTCCCGAGCCAATGGTTTATATTCATTTAAAAAACAAAACAAAACGAACCTCTTAAATGAAATTGCACGAGGAGACTTAGATATATCTCCATAAGCAAATGGAGCACTGTTTTTATAGTCCAAAGTGGCCGGTTTCAAAGTGTGGAGCAGGCTTCTCTTAAGGAGGCATTGGTGGTTGGTTGTTCAGGGGATTATGGCCTTCTTGCTTTCTTCTCAGTTAACTAAGTCGGATCAGGCAGTAGTGAAGTCTGAGGCACCAGCATTAGTGTTAGGTAATGCAGAGAATTCATTGTTGGACTGACACACACCAGTGGATCTGGGTCGAGGCACTTGCCTGGCACCAAAGTTTGGTGACTGACCTTGTGACCGTCCCTATCTCTCATTCTTACCTACTTCACAGAGTTGTTGTGAGGAAAAGGAAGGATGTATGCAATCTTGAATGCCTTGGTGGAAGAGTGGCAAGCAAACAACAATTTGATCCTGTTTATTGGTTTTGAATGCTACAACATCCAATAGTTACTTGCTTTTGTGGAGTTTGGATTTCCCCTAGGGTCTCCTACAGCACTGGTTCCCCAGCATTCATATTCTGCATCATCTCCAATCACAGTAAAAAAACCAGAAATATGGTTTTTTAAAAATTTCTGTAACAGAAAAAAACTACTTTATGTGTTATATTTATCATTGAGACTAAGGTCAAAAATAAAGATTGCAGTAGTTTTGTTGGCAAATATTATTCAATGGTGAAACTCTGACAGGATGTGGCATATGAATAGCGTGCGTGGCAGTGACGGTGAACAATTTTGGGCCTGCGTGCCCAATCTGAAACAAACAAACAAAAATCCAGCAGGCGGAAGGGGGAATCCCAGGCACGGAGGTGCCCTGAGACTCGACTCTGGATCCACTGCTAGTGCCAGCTGCTCCAGATCCTGGCCCACCGCCTGTTGGGGCACAAACATCACTGCTGCAGCCGCCTTTTCAGGTTTGGCTGCAGGGAGGGGGAGAATGGAGTATAAGAATGGAGCCATAAGATCTGGCAACTTATGGCTCACGTGCCCACAGAGAGGGCCATAGGTTCGCCATCGCTGGTGTATGGGGTGAGGGGAGACTTTAGGAGAAACTGTGTGTCCAGCGATGCCACTAGCGTATTGAAATGTCACAGGTGGGTAGTCCATGGGCCATTATTCATCAGAAGATAGTACATCACATATGCTGGAAATCACCGAGATTGAGAGAAAGTCAGTTCTGTTATAAAAGCTCTGTCTTTGGCCTGGAAGTCTCCTCTGTCCCAAACAATAATTGATATACCACTAGTTACGGCTGAGCACCATTGTCCTTTAGGAACACTACAACAGGTTGTGTTTTCATATAGCATTTATCCTTTTTAATATTCATCTTACTATGTAATGTTTATCCCAGAACTTACCACAAAATTCTCTGCACAGTTGGACACATAAGGAGACATCTGGCACTGTGGATACAGGCCGTGTTTTTAAAGTTCAAGGATTCAATTCAGTGCTCAAAATACGCCTTTCGCCAGACTTATGTGGAAATAAGTGTCTTAGATTGAAGCCTGGCTCTTAGTGACTCTTTTTAAAATATCCTTTTCTGAATAGTTCTGTCTATTCCTTCATGTCTGCATTCATAGGTTTTAACATTTCAGATAAAATCCTGCCTCAGATATGATTTCTCAGTTTTACATAACTCATTTTAGGTTTAACTTTCATACAAATTATCTGGAAATTTTTTTATTACCCCATAGCATTGAGTAGTGGGACAGTCATTTATGGCCTATTCAGCAACAAGGCATCCAAACACTAGATGGTAAAATAATTACAATAATGTTTGTCAAATGTAATTTCGATCCTAGTGTGACAGGGTGAGCATGTCAGGACTTGGTCGTGGTGAGACATCTGGCCCCTTTAAGATGGCTGAGAGGGAAAAGGCTCAGGCACAGGGAAAGAGGGAGAGAAGGCAGCTGAGGCAGCCTGATGAGAAACACTTGCCCAAGGCAGCCAAGGGCCAGATAAAAAGGAGAGGAGACAGGGCTTTGGGGGCTGCTGGTAAGCAGCAACAGAAGAAGGAATCTTGGTTGATGCCCAAGAGGAGCTGTTGCTGCTGAGGGAGCCAGGAGGGCTGTGTGATGTTCCTCCACCCAAAGGACCACTTCTCATTGACAGCGGACTCTTCTCCAGTCCTCATCCTGGAAAGACAAGGACCGGGCGGAAGGGCAGGGCTGGGCAGCTGGCATCCATCTCAAGGGCAATACAAACCCTCTTTAAGCAGGGTTTAGTCTCATGTTGATACAGTGGTGCTTCGCATTACGACGTTAATTTGTTCCAGCGAAATCGCTGTAGAACAAAAACGTCGTAAAGCGAAAATAAAAAAGCCATTGAAACGCATTAAACCTGGTTAATGCGTTCCAATCGGCTAAGAACTCACTGTCCAGCGAAGATCCTCCATAGGGGCAGCCATTTTTGGGTGCCTGTGCAGCAAAAATGGCTCCTAAACACAGCGGGGAGCCATTTTGAGCACCCGGCGGCCATTTTGAAAACCCGACGATCAGCTGTTCTGATCATCGGGAAGCGAAAATCGCTTCCCAAAACAGGGAACCAATCATCGCGCAGCAAAATTTCCCCATTCAAAACATCGTTTTGCAATCGCTTTTGTGATCGCAAAAACCTCATCTTAATGTGGATTCGTCCTTAAACGGAGCGCCCGTCTTGCGAGGCATCACTGTATTATCTTTCAATATAAATGAGTACAGTGGGGGCTTGACTTGAGAACTTAATCCGTATTGGAAGGCGGTTCTCAAGTCAAAAAGTTCTCAGGTCAAATCTGCATTTCCCATAGGAATGCATTGAAAACCATTTGATCCGTATCTGCTCTTTTCCGTCCATAGAAACTAATGGGAAGCTGCTATTCTGCCTTCGACCACTAGAGGGGGATATTTTGTTTCTTTTTTTTCTTAGGTCAAGAAAGGTTCAGGGAAGGCAGGGAAAATACAGTCCAGGCAGTACCAGGCCGTCTGAAGACTGTCTCCCAATCCACTCTCTAAACGCTGGGAGGAGTGAGGAAGCAGACAGGCACCCTTTTCACTGGCCAACAATTAACGGAAAGTTCACATTTTGCACTTTCCCTGCCTCCCACGTGGTTTTTTTTCAGTTCTTAACTCAATTCTAAGTACTTAAGTCAAGTCAATATTTTCCTATGAGAGTGGTTCTTAAGTCAAAATGTTCTTAACTCAAGCCGTTCTTAAGTCAAGACCCCACTGTAGTGTATGCATATTTCTGAGTTCTGTCACATTCACACACAATTAGCCCTTAATGTCTCTTTTATTCTACTCTCTGGCTATGTATACAGCCTGTTTTTACCAATTGTACCCCATGACAGAAAGAGATGTGGTAGTTCAGAAGTAAGAACTGGAACAAACAAGATCCTGATGGATTCAGGTGGACAGCTGTGATTGGGTTCTTGTTCTAAGTTAAGCAGTTCCTCTTCTTGAACGTGATTAACCACAGGAGACGAAATATCCGTAACTGAATGTTTAATATCTTTAGGAGAGGAGGGGTGTATTACACCTTCAGTAGGCCCAATGGGACCATCAACCATAGGGGACCCAGTCCACATCATAGGCAGTCCCGTCCATGTTACATTCTCCTTCAGCGCGGCAACATCCCAAATCTCTCCCGATCGGCTGATTTCCTCAGAGATTGCTTCTTACCGCGCAAATCGTCCCGCAGCATGGGTGACATGCCCAATCTCATTCGCCTGGTGTCTCCCCATTAGTTATAGGGTCGGGTCATACCACCTTCTTCCAAGGACCTTCCCCTCTCAGGTAGACATATACTGGCCATTCCAATGGATTTAATTCTCCCAACTCCCCCTCTATGCCTGCTGTTCCTCATCCGTGTGTGTGTCTGCATCCTCTCCCTCTCTCTCTTTCCTCCCTTTTTGGAACCTAGAACACATAAGGTTCCTCTTGTCCTTCTTGCCCCCAGCTGCCCTTTTCCTTTTCCTCCTCTCCTGGGACGATCCACTCCTCTGAACCCCACCTTTTCAGTTTTCCCGCTTTTTCATCTAACTCTGGCGTCATCAAGAAATCTTCTACTACTGGCTGTTCTGTGCCCACCTTTTTCTCCTCCACCCCTCCTGTTGCTTGATCTCCCCCTAGAGTTAGGTCTTGAACCATCGAGGGCAAAGTACACAACATGACAATTGAGGGGACAGCTCACTTTCAGATTTAAGAGCAATGGCCACACCTAGTTTTTATTTTCTGCTTCCAATTGATTGGTAGTCTCCAAATATTCCCAAGAATTGTTTCCAGATTAATTTTACTGCTTGCATACATGCGTGCTCTAAAAAATACTGTATCTTTTACAAGGCACCTCAGATCTCTTTCTTTAATGTGGTGACTATTTTAATACCTGATTTTATAACTTGAGTGATCTGTTTGGATTCTGTTTTTATTTTGCTATATGCATTTTATTTTATTTTATTTCATAATTTGCTTTGAATACTTTCTGTGGTAAAGTAAGAGAACAGAAAAAAAAGACCTTAATAGACGTTGTGATTTTTATCACGGGCAGGCATCTGGACAAAAGGACAGAATTTGATGAAAGGAGAAACTTCTTTGTTTTTTGGTATTATTTACTGAAGGGTAAGAAATAGGCAAGGGGGAGGAGAAGCAAGGGGTTATGTCGAATCTTCTCATGTGCCACAGCATATAGTTACACCTATCCACATGCAGCACTTTATGGTCTTTGTGTACTTTCTTCTTCATCTGGCTGCCAATAAATGCCAGATTTAAAGTTAGAAAGATGGGATGAGGTCAGCAGCTGTTTTGGGGGCATTTGAAGCTGTAGCATTTCTTGAAGGAAAGCATGTGTGTGTCTGATCAAATGGCTCCGGGCTGTGGGTAAAAAAGGGAATATAAGTGTCATAAGCAGTAACAGGAGAATATGGCTTGTTCTATCAGAAAAACAGTGTTATTTTTGAAATGTAATTTCATTGTGCCTTTTTTACAACAATAATATTAGCAATGAGTTACAGGTAACTACCTTATATATTTCCAAATTCATAAGTACTGATGTTACTGAGTATTGTTTCTGGTGCCGGAAAAAACATATGCGATAAACTTCCCTGCCACTTGATGGAGATGATGGTGCAAGATAAAATCAACATGACTTCACTAGCTTAAAATGTCTTGGAGAAGGAATTAGTATTTATTCTTGCTCATCATTGTTCCGTTATCTTAGTCATTTTCTCTCTTTTTTTCTTCCGTTGATGAGCAATTGCGTTTATAGGGTCACAGGCAATAAAATTATGATAGAGCAATAAATATTCAGAATCAGAGCTCCGTCTTGTAAGACTGTGATCCTGTTTCCTTAATCATTCTAAAACTGAAAAACCATAGTAAGTGGGTTTAGAACTACTGTGTGTTAGTGATTCTTATCAAATGACTGTATATCAGATATTTTAATGGAAATAATTCTCAATAGGATATCCTAAAAAGGAAAGAGGATCAGTCTTCCAAAGCTATATCAGCATAGAAATGGTAGGCAAAACTGAGAATTGGAGATCAGATTGGCAAAAGTTGTGTGTGTGCATGTACATAATTGTGTGCCGTCAAGTCAATTCAGACTTAACTTTTCAGGGTTTTTTAGGTAGAGAGTAGTCAGAAATTACCTTTCCCTTCTTCTATGGGTGACCTGGAACTGTGCAACTTGCCCAAGTTCACATAAGCTAGCTGCTCTGTAGGATGCACAGTGGGGAATCAAACTCCCAACCTCTGGCTCTGCAGAAAGATACTTAACTTACTGAGCTATCCAGCCATCTTGTGTAGGTACTGTAAACATACATGCCATCTTTTCCATGTATAAAATGACACTTTTCCCTAAAATAGAGAAATAATTGAGAATTGTTTTATACACAGAAGGCAGCAGCAAGGAGGTGGAGACTGAGGGTCGGCCGCCTCTCGCATGTGGTCATGCTGCCGCCGCTGCCCGATCACCCCCTCCAGCAAACATCTCCTTGTGATTGGGTGGCGGTGGCAGCAGTCAATGGGCAGCCATGAGCATGCCACACCCTCAACTGGTCTGCGGTTGGGAAAAGGTTGGGGACCACTGCCTTAAATAATTCTTTTCCGATTCCAGAGCAGTTCAGCAAAGCTTAATCTGCTCTAGTCTTCAGCCAGCAGAGATGAACATTGTTTTAGTAACTAACCTTTCAGAGAAGACGGAGAGTTCAGTTCTGTATATAATCTCTGTCGCAGTGGTAATAGAGTAGCCCTAAAGGTTCTTACAGGAAGAAGGTGGGCAGATCTGGCTCTTCTCAATATTTAAAAACCAATAGGAGGTGTATGACTGCTAAATACTTTCCCTCCTTATTTGCAAATTGAAGTTACAGACTTCTGTAACTTCTGAAGTTACAGTAGTATTTTTTGTGGAGCATTTCATACCAGTAATAGGTTAGTTTAGATATTTATCAGAATATGCAGTTGGCAGTGGCTTTATCTCAGAACCACTGCATGTTTTTGGTGAAAAACACAATAGAGAAATGAGTTACAACTGGAAAATATGCAAGGAAATATGTGCACAGCTGTTGAATTCTGAGCTTAGTATTTCAGAACTTGTTTAGGACATGTCATCAAGCCTCTTTTAATGGGAATCCACCTTTCCTTTTTATGTTATGAGCCCTTGGAATGCCTGTTTTTCTCTGCCTTGGATTGGGAATTATTTGAAGGTATTGTCTGGAAATATCATAATTTGTTTATAGCTTGTCATGATTAATATCCATAAATAGCTCTATCTTACAATCTATGTATGACACCTTTTAAAATTAGAAAAACCTTGTTCTATAAATGATTGGTACAGAATTTTTCTCTGTGAATTCATTGCTTAATTGGGGAAGCATTTCCTTCATTCACAATACCGTTTCATGTCATTTTTAAAAATTTTGCCAGGCCAGTCCATTCTCTTTGTTAATTATCACATGACTCTTGATTTTATGATTTTTTTTCAAGTCACCATCAGGTCCCCTCCAAATTAAAAGTCCCTTAAATATGTAAGTCATGTGTGAAATTTAATATCTAGTTTTTTTAAGTCAGTTGCTCTTCTGCTGCAGTCAGTAGATTTTAGGTAAAGGTAAAGGTTCCCCTTGAGATTTAGTCCAGTCGTATCTGACTCTACGGTGCTGTGCCCATCCCCGTTTCCAAGCCATAGAGCCAGGGTTTGTCCGCAGACTGTTTCCATGGTCATGTGGCCAGCGCGACTAGATTTTAGTGCAATGTTATATAGGTTATGCATTATCTTAAAGTAATCTCCATTAAGATTCATCAACTTCCCAGTTAAGTGTAGGATTGCAGCCTCAAATGTGCTTCAGCTGGTCTCAACCTTGCTCCTTACTGTTCTTTCTAATATCATATATTATCAAGATACGTAGAGGGTTGTGCTAGTGAAAAATAAAGTACTAAGAAAGAAAAATAGCACAGGTGCATTTTGTCATTTTAGTCTGCTTACGTTAGAAGTGGGAATCCAGCAGCTTGTGGGTCATGTGTGTCTTCAGGTACATTGTGCCCACCCCACAGCCAAAGAAGAAGAGGAGGAGGAGGAGGAGGCCTCCAGGTGTGCTGGTTTTTGCCCTAAGTCTCGGCACAGACTCTGCTTATTGTACCTTGTTTTTCAAATGGTTTCTCATGCTACCAAACCTTTGAAGTGCTGGTGTTGTCGGTCAATGTTATCGCAATGTTATTAGTACACGAGTTTCTATTATTATTCTTTTTGTATTGTTTTCCTTTGTATTTGTTATGTGCTATCAAGTCGCTTCTTACCTATGGTCATCCTAATAGGATATTTGAGATATGTGAGATGTTCAAGGAGTGATTTCCCATCAATGGCCCCAGTGAATTTCCAGGGCCAAGTGGGTATTTGGACCCAGGTCTCCTTCATCCTGGTCCAACACTCTATCCACTAAACCTCAGTGGCTCTCTGGGTTACTGTTTCTAACAGGAGCATTTATAGTCGATGAGTAACATGAATCAAGGCAAAGTACCCATGCGTAAAGCTCCCTTGCTGAAATTAGGAGAGTTTGGTTGGAGTTTACCGAACATCTAATCAAATGTGAAACTTGTTTCAGTTTTAAGACATGAACAACTGTGACAATAGGTTGGTGCTCTCGAAATATTTATCTTGATTTTGTTGGTTAGTCATTAAGTCGTGTCTGACTCTTTGTGACCCCATGGACCAGAGCACGCCAGGCCCTCCCGTCTTCCACTGCCTCCCGGAGTTGGGTCAAATTCATGTTGGTTGCTTCGCAGACACTGTCCAGCCATCTCGTCTTCTGCCTTCCCCTTCTCCTCTTGCCTTCACACTTTCCCAACATCAGGGTCTTTTCCAGGGAGTCTTCTCTTCTCATTTATCTTGATAGGACTATTGTAAGTGCAAATATGGGTTCCAGATTGTAGTGTAAATATACTGTAGGTACAATTTCATAGTTATAACTGTTGGGGGATTGTGAACATCAGTGAGCAGCATCTTCAAATACCAGGCCCTTGCCCTCTTCTTTTACATCTGTGCTTCAGAAGTCAGCTCCCCCTTTCCCCCCACCCCTCACCAAAATGCTGTGTTCAATTCTAAGGGGCTGGCTGTTGCGAGTCCTTTTAAAAAAAATTCTGCTGTGAACAAAGTTTTGTCCTTCATGGTCCTAAACTCAATGCATGTGCATGACTTAAAGGCATTACCTACCAATAAATAGGAGATTAGCTGCGGCTTGTATATTTCCTGATCGTTTCACATTTTTTCAGATGGCTCATTGTTATCCTGTTTCCTTTAACGATGGGACACTCTAATGAGTTTGCCATCTGACATACATCTGCTTCCTGTTAAACAATACCTTCATTCTTCCAGAGCTGCTAAACTCATCTGTTATCCTATGAGATTTGTATCTTTGCCTTGAAAATGGCAAGTACAAGAGGATTGCTGTATATTCCATTTCCCTGTTGTGCCTTTTTATTTTCTTTTTTGCATAGTGTCAGACTATGGTAAGTGACCATGGGAATGTACTAGAGATCGGTAATAGTCTAGAAGACTGCACATCATAGGCGTCTTTCACTTATGTAAATATAATATTACACACTATTTCATGAATTGGTAGCTCTTAGTCCACAGTGGAGGGGCACGTTGCTCTGATGTAATAAAGCTTAATAAAAAATTTCAATATTTTTGGTCCAGTCCATGTAAAATTTACTTATGGGATGTGTTAACCTTTTGGACTGTGAAAGAAAGATTCTAAATGTTTTGATAAAACTGTATCATAAGTTTAGTGGCCTATGTTTATGTGTATTAAAAATATATTGAGGTGTTTCACAGCCAGATTTCCCTCTTTTCTCTGGCATGAGAGATTTAGGACAGAAGTAAAATTATGAGGCCTGTACCATAATCTTTCCACAAACCACCTAAAACTAGAAGGAAAACTTGAGTTAAAATAAATCTACAAATGAAGCTCACAGAGTTAAAAGCCCAGAATGTGCAGAATGGGTGGCAGTTCCAGATTAAGCCATACTGTAGTTGTAAATGATATCAAGTTTAGGAGGTATATAGTGCTACTGAATTTTGTTTTTACTATCCTTAAAAAAAATCTACAGGTTCTTCCTAATCTGAGATCTGAAATTGCAGTTTATTTAGCAGTCATGGGATTTTCATATTATTTTCATACAGTTTCAAGAATTCATCAGGAATTCCTTCAGAAAGAATTTTGTCAACTGTAAGAATAAAATCTAAAAAGCAATTTTCTTCTACACGCGAGGCTTTTACAGCTCCAGCCTCCCGATATTTCCCGCTAATCCAGGCGAGGGAAATCATTCCCTTCGCTCGGCATCTCCAGTGTCTATATACTCCACTGCTTTACCAAATCGTCAACAACCTCTGTTTCAACATCACCGAGACACAGGCTCTAACACTGATGATTCTCGATATCCATCCTGGTCTATGAACACTCATTCTGTCCCTCTATCAAGGCACGATTTCCATTGCCCAATAGAACCAAGCCATCGAACTCGACATCACTATGACCCTGAGTTTGACACAGACCTACAAAGATTATTCATTATATAGGCGTATGCATATATTGCACACAAGCTCATGCGTTTCTTCCTCCAGACGATAGAGAAAATCTCATCACATTACTTTCAAGTTTTCACCCCTCATGCTAGGGTACCTGTCATGACTATGCAATGTGTACTAGGCACCACGGCCTCTATGGCTTCAGTAGTGCAGCACATACGTCTCAAGATGATATCTCCTCAATCATGGTTTCTCGCCCTCTTCGACCCGCTCACAGGCCCTCCTCAAACTCTTTTAAGGGTCATCCCAGAACTCACCTCCCAACTTCAGTGGTGGTGTTTTCCTCCCAACCTATCTGTTGGATGGCCGTTTCGACAACCACAACCACAAATATAGGTCACCACCAATGGCAGCCTCACAGGCTGGGGAGCTCACTGCAAATCTTTCAAAATCCACGCCAAGTGGTCTTCCAGAGAGAAATTGCTTCACATCAATGAATCAGAGCTGTTGGCAGTTATAAAAGCTTGCAAAGCTTTCAGAAATCTCCTCACTGGCAAGATGGTACAAACTGCCACCGACAACGCCACGGCAATATACTATATTCTGAAACAAGGTGGCACCCACCCTCCAAGTCTCCTTATTCTAATGTGTTTTTGCTACTGCAGAAGCTCTAAAACTTTCCGATGAGGCTCCACGCAGGTGCAGATCACCCAGGGTGTGAATCACAGAGGTCCACTTGAAGAACTACAATTACAGGTGGGTAACCTGTTTTCCACTGATCAAGGAGTGTACAGTGGTGCCCCGCATAATGAGCGATTTGTTTAATGACAAATCCGCATAGCGATGTGTTTTTTGCGATCGCAAAAGTGATTGGATTGCAATGTTTTAGATGGTAAAACATCGCTTTGCAGTGATAGGTAAGCATTTCGCTTACTGATTATCACACAACTATGTTTTAAGAACAGCTGATCGGCGGTTCCAAAATGGCCACCAGGTGAAGAAAATGGCCACCCGCTGTGTTTTCATGCCCTTTCCTCACTTACGGGGCAGCGAAAATGGCGGCCGCATGGAGGATTTCCGCATAACTGTGAGTTTTTTGCCATAGGAACGTATTAAACGTGTTTTAATGCGTTCCTATGGGCTTTTTTGCCCTGCATAGCGACGAATCCACATAGCGATGATTTTTTCGGAATGGATTATCATCCCTATGCGGGGCACCACTGTATATCTTTCCACATGAGATGTATGCAACTTTGATTTTACTTAACCTTGTCTAAGATGGAAGGCCAAAAGTTTGTCACTTTGTAGCTCAGAGTGAGTCTATGAGCTATATGAAATTATAGTTTTATAATGTTAATACCTGATGAAACCTAACAGTTTGTCTGCATTACTTCTAATAACAACATGCAGATAACAAGGAGTTAATTTCTAGCCTTTTCCCCTTCTCCCATCCTACTTACTTTTTTATCCTGTATATATGTATACATGTGTGTGTGTGTGTGTGTGTGTGTGTGTGTGTGTGTGTGTGTGTGTGTGTGTGTGTGTGTGTGTGTGTGTGTGTGTGTGTGATTTCTCCTTGAGAGTTCCATTCTAAAGCAAACCAGGGCACTTTTTTCAGAAATATGGGGGAAACTTTATCAATACCCATCGAATCAATGAAACATACATATGTGTCGACTGACCAAATCCCCAGTGATTCAATGAATGTGTTCTTGTTGCAACTTACTACTGGATTACAGCTTCTCTTTTGTTAAAGTAACTGTTATGGAGGAAGATGTGTAGTAATGACAACTAGTTCCTTAAAGTGAGTACATTTTGCTTGTTAGAACTCTGTCTTTACTTAATTTTTACCTGAGTAAGGTAATTATTTTGTTTCCTCTGATGTTTTTTAGCTATGGAAAAGTGTGAAGGCAAGAGGAGAAGGCGACGACAGAGGATGAGATGGTTGGACAGTGTCATCGAAACTACCAACATGTATTTGGCCAAACTCCGGGAGGCAGTGGAAGACATGGGGTCACGAAGAGTTGGAAACAACTTAACGGCTAAACAACAACAACAAAATACAAATAAAATTTTAGTTGATGTTTTAAACTATGCAACTTTTTTTAAATTTTTCTGATGAACATATCAATAACTCCTTTCTATGGATCAGATGTGTTTTGCCTACTAGCAGATCTTGCTCCGTTTATGAGAAAATATATGTCTAATAGGCAGGCTCCTGTGCAGTGCTGTTCGGATTTATCTCTTTGATATGATATAGTATAGGAAAAAATCAAAATAAAAGGAAGGGAATAACTACAGTAATATATAAACATTTGGTTGAGAAAGCATTTCCCAGAGGTATGAGGTCTAAAATAATATGGGAAACTAATTTGAATATCAGTATATCAGAGAAAGAATGGATGGAAATATGGACTACATATCCATATAAATCAATATCAGTCAAAGTGAAAGAAATGGTTTGAATGTAGTCCACAGAGGGGGTCACAGACTGCATGGGGAAACTTTTGTAAAAACACAACCTACAAACAGTATTCAAGCCCACCACAAAAATGCAACGAATGTTACAGTCAGCAAAGGACAGAAGGGACCCCCCTCACCACAGCAGGAGTATACAGGATACCTTGTAGTTGTGGCCAAGTACATATTGGAACCACAAAACGAAGCATCCACACCAGAATCAAAGAACATGAGAGACACTGCAGACTAAAACAACCAAAAAAAATCTGCAGTAGCTGAACATGCCCTAAAACAAACTGGACATGAAATTCTATTTCAAAATACTGAAATACTGGACAACACCATCAATCATTACGTCAGACTGCACAGGGAAGCCATTTGAATCCACAAGCACCAGCAGAACTTCAACAAAAAGAGGAAAGTTTGAAACTCAACAAAACTTGGCTCCCAGCTCTCAAAAATACAGAGTGCAAAAGATCAACGAACTCCACCCAGCCACAAGGACAGGGGATCACTACACACAAAAGACCAGCTAATGAGACCCATCAACCACAGTGACAGATAATCTCTTCTCCTTAGCACAACAATACACCCACAACAAGACACACTAATCACCCACCTACAGAAAAAGACAAAAGCCTATCTCACAGCCATAAATACTGCACTCCCAAGCCAACTACACCAGAGCACAGAGTGCTGTCCTCTGAAGATGCCGCCCACTGAGACTGACGGAACGTTAGGAAGAACAACCTTCAGAACACGGCCAAAGAGCCCGAAAAACCCACAACAACCAAATGAAAAATTATTCAATAAAGACCCAATTGTACATCGTATTGCTGCAGCAAGAGTTGAAATTGCACAAAACTGGAGAAATGCTCAAGATCTTTCAGTAAAAAAAAATTAAGAACAAAATTTGGCAAATGGTCCTGATGGAAAAGCTGACCAATCAAATTAAAATATATAGAGGGGAAATAAAACAGGATACATTTATGAAAACCTGGCAGCCATTATTAATATATGAAATTAACTCAAGAAAAGAAGAATGTGATATGGGAAGTAATTTGGATTGCTGGTATGTAATATTTTAAAAATAATTAATTATGTTAAAATATGAACTAGTGGATGTATAAAGAAAGACAATCTAATGAAAGAATATGTAAGTAATGTTATAGCATTGTACTACAATTCTAACTTGCATTGTCATACTATGGATGTAAATAAAGTTTAAAATTATTTTTTTTAAATTATCTCTTTGATAGCAATAAAGAATTGCTTTAGCTTTTCTTGTTTCTTTTGTGCTAATATTTATTTTCTTTTTTTGGGGAAAGGAAAGCATCCATTGATTAGCGTTTAGAGGTGAACTCAGAAGACAGTGCCCATACTTTATCACATTTGCTGTGACTTATTGCAAGATAAATAAGAAAAACAGTTTGCGGCATAAAAGAAACAGATGAGCAGCAGTAAAGAAACCATCACTTTGGAGGTTTCAATATGAGACACAAATTGCAAGTGTCAGACAGACTAGCTACTTTGGTATCCTAGCGCATGCAGTAGAAGTGAAGCAAATGCTTTGAGTTCCCCCTTCCCCCAGCATTCACCGAGGCTGAATATTTCCAGATGGAGGGCATTTAAAGTGTCAGGTATGCTAATTGAGCATGTCTGAAACCCACAAGCCTAACAGTGGTTGCGCTGATCTCTATGAGTTGAAGGTCAGAAGATGTATGGATCAAATGGATTCGATGGGTCTCCTCCCTTTGGAAATGCCTATTGGATTGAAGTCAAAGCCTGTATTGGGCCTTCTGTGGCAGGCTCTGTACAGTACTTGTTTTGAAATGTGTAAAGCATTTCCCTCATCCTCCATCATTAGTGCCGAACTAGAAATAGATGAAAAGCCTGTAGATATTGATGGTTATCTTCTGAAAAGGAATCAGCCATGGTGAGATGGAAGATATGGTGAGCAGTCACGACCAAGCTCCTCAAGAAATTAGTGGAAGGAAAAGATGACAGACATAAAAACATTGCTTTCCTGATGGCTTGCAGAGTGTCTTTCTGAAGCTCCAGGCTTGCAGCTGGCTTAGATAGTGCCTTTTATTATTTTTTCAAAATTGCTTCCTGGGCTTTGGTATATGGTCATCTTCCATTTCTTTACATTCTTACCCTTTTATGTCCCCTTTTCTTTCTCTGTGTTGGGGTTGTTTCTTAACCATATGGGGGCAACTGGTCTCCACAGCTGTCCCTAAACCATTGCTTTAATTGAGACTATTCATTTGTTTAAGTTTAACCATGTGTTTTAACTGCTGGGTGATACATTCAGACCCTAAACAAAGCTACACCTGTTGGACCGAACAAGGGCCTTTACTACTAGGAGGTGAGCTAGTTCTCTCCTGAGGCTGTTTACACAGAGCTTCTTTTCCAGTATTTGTTTTAGAGTTTTGTAAAGGGAGATAATTTGGAGGAAAAAAATTGTCCTGCTTGAGAAACAGACAGAACCTGAATAAACAAATGCTTGCTACAGATTAGTAAGAACATCTGTAGTTTTTAGATTGTTTTGAGAGCGCATACCATATTTTTGGACTCTTTTTCTTATTTGTCCATTCCCCTCCCCCTTCCCTTTCAAAAAAGAAAGGGTAACAAAGAATGAGGAGGGGGAAGGCACAGCTGCATTAGATATGGCATGCCACTGTTTTAATTTTAAGTTTGAAAGCCTCAGCAGAAGAGTGGTTTTATTGTATCACAGAAGAGAATAAAGCCACATGCAAATTCCAGCCATGGACATCTGTTTCCTCTTGATGTGGAAGAATTCTAGCATTCTGAAGACTATTTCTTTTTAAAATGAACCTGCCTTTCTCATATTTTGCCCCTCTTCATCATGCTTTGCCTGTAGCCTTCCTTCCAAACCACGTTCTGCAGTCCTTCATGCTTGTCGTTACGCTTGAGGTTGTTTTTCCACTCACTTTGTAAGTTAGGCTTTCCAATTCCCTCCTGTTTTTTACCCCCCCCTCACTTGTAGAAACTCATTGTAGCCTCATCATCCCACATTTGGGCTTCTCTGGAGTTTATCTCCTGATTAAAAACCAGAAGAAAATTTTGGCATTTTATGGTGCAGTAGTAAGTAGTTGAGGCCACTAATGCACTGAGCAGGGAGTTGGACTTGATGGCCCTTCCAATTCCATTGTTCTAGGATTCCGTCGTGTTTTTTTATTTAAAAATCAGCATAGGTAAAGGTTCCCCTTGATAGTTTTTGTCCAGTCGTGTTCGACTCTAGGGGGCGGTGCTCATCCCCGTTTCCAAGCCATAGAGCCAGCGTTTTTGTCCAAAGACAATCTTCCGTGGTCACATGGCCAGTGCGACTTAGACACTGTTACCTTCCCACCAAGGTGGTCCCTGTTTATCTACTTGCATTTACATGTTTTCGAACCGCTAGGTTGGCGGGAGCTGGGACAAGCGACGGGCACTCACTCTGTCACATGGATTTGATCTTACGACTGCTTGGTCTTCTGACCCTGCAGCACAGGCTTCTGCGGTTTAGCCCACAGTGCCACCACATCCCTAAAAATTCAACATACAAAAAACAAAAACAGAGAAAAAAAGGATAAAAAAACCTAAACTAGACCCTCTACTAAACTAAGCCCTCCTCCCTTTGGAGTCAGAGACTCCAGCCTCGTTAACCCTCTGCTCTCCCCGGTTTGGTTTCCAGTGTGTACTGAATAGATATACATGTATAGTAAAATTTGCCCTATGCTCCTCTCTTCCTCTGGCCCCAAGAGTATATTAGTTCCCAGCTTTGTTTTACGTAGTCTCTTGATTGTTCCCGTAGTGCTTCTGATAGTGTGTCCAGTTCTGCTATGTCCCATAGCTTCTTTAACAACTCTTCTATCGTTGGAGTCTCTTCGCTTTTTCATTTTTGGGCCGAGAGTAATCTAGCTGCTGTGAGTGTATACATTAGACAACGCTTCATTTTTTAATCATTAATTCCTGGCATGACATTCGATAATGCCATTTCAGGTTTTATATCTAATTTCTGCTGGGTAATTTCTTTCATTATTTCCCACACCTGTGTCCAATAATTTTTGACTTTTCCACATGTCCACCATATATGATAATAAGTTCCTGCATTTTTTTTTACACTTCCAACATATATTGCTGTTACCCTCTGACATATTTGCTAGTCTTACAGGTGTATAATGGCATCTATAAAACATTTGAAGATATTTTCTTTAAGATTTGCTGGTTTGATCATCTTATAACTTTCTTTCCACATCTTAATCCAATCATCAAGATCTGTGTTATATCTAAGTTTTTTTGCCCATTTTACCATCGTCTCTTTCACCCTCTCATCCTCTAAATCATATTGTAATAAGTATGAATACGTTTTTATTTATTTTTTCATCAGTATATATCCACAGTCTATCCACCTGTACTTTGCCCTCAAAGAAACCCACAGTCCTATCTTTTTTGTATCTTGATTCTAATTTCACCATTGACCACCAATCAACAGCTACACCCAATTTTTCAAGCTCTTGTTTGGGATTCCATCGTTTTTGAGGGGTGGCTCCTAAGTCTTTTTCTAGTAAGGCAGGAATGTGAGACCCTCTATGCTATGGTGGCTTGCAGCTGCTCTTGTCTCTCACCTTTGGCTCTGTTGGCTAAGGCTGACCAGAGTTGCTGTCCAAACAACATCTAGAAGGTCACATTTCAGTCATTACTGTTATTCGTGGGAGAGGCAAGCTATGGATCTCGATTAGTGCAGGTTTTGTCCCCTTTTTGTTGGTCCCCGGCAAGCCTTTGCGTTGGTAATGGCATTCTCTGATTTGTAGGTTTCAGAGCTACCTACAGTGGATGATTACAGATTCATGGAGTTTTATGTATGTGATTATGTAGTACATGATGACAATCTTTCTCTCAGGCATAAGAGAGAGAGAGAGATAATGAGAGAGAGAGAGAGAGAGAGAGAGAGAGAGTTCTTCATTGGAGATGCCAGTACAGTGGTGCCCCGCATAGCGACGATAATCCATGCAGCCAAAATCATTGCTATACGGACTTGTCGCTATGCGAAATAAAAAAGCCCATAGGAATGCATTAAAACCCGTTTAATGCATTCCTATGGGCAAAAAACTCACCTTTATGCGAAAATCCTCCATACGGCCGCCATTTTCGCTGCCCGGCAAGCGAGGAATCTGGGCGAAAACACAGCGGCCGGCCATTTTTTTTTTACCTGGTGGCCATTTTGGAACCGCCGATCAGCTGTTGGGAAATCATTGTTATGCAAAAATCGGTAAGCAAAATGGCTTACTGATCATCGCAAAGCGATTTTTTCCCATTAGAAACATCACAATGCGATCGCAAAAACAATTGCAAAAAATCCGTCGCTATGCGGATTCGTCGTTAAACGGGGCGCCCATTAAGCGAGGCACCACTGTATTCCCAGTAAACCTTTAAGGGCCAACTTTTGTTGTAACAGTGATAGGATAGGAAAGGGTTTACATGCCTACCCCACACACTTAGAACTGATAAAATTGGTTGTTGCAAAGCCTTATTTTATATTTATAAAAAGCAGGATGGATTCTATTTAAATCTAATGGGCTTAAATCATGATTTAAATTCTAAACATTGAATTTAAATGAAAAATGATTTTAAAATTTTAAACCATAGTTTAAATTGTGACTTTAATCAATTTGATTTTCAAAAATCATGGATTTTTATCTACCCACACTTCGAATGATAGATTTAGCATTGTTTCTAGTTTGGCCTGAAATTGCTAGGTACCTGAACATTGGGTACAAACTGGTTACAGCAGCTTTGTTTATAAAGTGGGAACAGAAAGCTAAGCAATGCAAAAAGCCAGAAGTGTGCCAGTACAGAACAGAAATAATTGCAGTGTCCCAGAAAAAGAGAACAAGATCCACGCAGATAGGGTGAGTACAATGCCTTTCGAGACAGTAAAGGGGACAAATTATAATAAATTCCAGTAGCAAATTGGAAAGTGCAAACACCTATATTGCTTCTGTCTTGACAGACTAGCAGAGCTATTCCTCTGGAATTTGACATAAAAAGGAGACAACATATTGTATCTTTTGTTAAATACTGTGTTTCCCCAAAGGGTCTTATATTACCTTTTGCTCCAAAAAACGCACTAGACTAGGGCTTATTTTCAAGGGATGTTTTATTTTTTTCATATACAACAATCTACATTTATTCAAATACAGTCATGTCATCTTCTTCTGGTTGCTGCACAATGGTGGAGGGCGGGCTTTCACTTATCTAGGGCTTATTTTTGGAGTAGGGCTTATATTATGAGCCTCCTGAAAAATCATACTAGGTCTTATTTTCAGGTTAGGTCTTATTTTTGGGGAAACAAGGTAGTAATAGTGCTGTAGGTCTCCATCCCAGAGGCAGCTGATATTGGCTCTAGCTGCAGCCAGATTGCTGTAGCTAGGCATCTATTATGCACTAATTTGGCAATGCATTCAGCCAGCGGTATGTATCAGAAATAGGTAATGTGTTTCTTACAAGAGGTTTGGTTGGAATTTATTGTGGATGTAATCATGAACAGCCTAAACCACATAGAACAAGACTGAGCTAATTTTTTTTACCAACAAGCAGTAAAATCTGCACATTTGTTGCAAATATTGGATGGTATTATTTATTATCATTGATATGGTGGAGTAAAGTATATGTGGCAGAGAGAAAAGCAGCCATGTTAATCTGTAAAATATTTGAAAAGGATCGCTGTCTGTCTGGAAGTAATTCTGCAGTTAGTCAACTCTGCTGAATAATCAGTACAGCATAGAGTATCCAGCCAGACAAGCAAAGAGAGCGAGAGCTGGTACTCTTGGTGTCTGTTTTTTTGTGAACGTTGTAGGAGAGTTGATGGAGCCAGCCAGCATTTCGCTGGCGGAAAGTTATCCACATGTGCGGAACACATTTTCACTGTTGTTTTAACATATTTCAGGTGTAAGTATCAATGCTTGGCAGGGCGTGATGATCTTCTGTTTCGGTGATTTCGTTAGGAAAATAATCACCAAATGCAATCGGTTTGCCAACTGCCAAAAAGAGAAGAAGCCCCTTTTCTGCAGTGAGACATTTTAATCGCTCTAATTGTGGTGTAGCTGTAAAAAGGCTTGTGGTGAAGCTAATCAATTTTTGTCACTCTTGGAATGACCTCATAAAGAAAGGGGTCTTTGTATCTGTGGCTCTGTGTTAGGACCTTTCCTTCTCTTCAAAGGGTATTCTGCTCAGATGGTCTCAGAATTCAAATTTTTAAAAGAAGATTTTGAGAAGGCACTTTTTCTTAAATTTCATAACAAGTGTGAAATTGCAGACTGTTGTAGCAAAATGCATTTGCCATCTAGATTATTAGTTTCTTCTTACTCTGGTTTGAAGCTTTCAAACATTTAGAAAGACTGCAACAGTAATACAACTGTTTATTGTGATCTGTTTCCACTCTGACTGCTTTTAAGAAGGGAGTGAAAACACAGTGTTTTACCATCTTTAAATATTTTTTTATTTTATTTTAACTAAAATATAAGCATAAAATACACAAACCAAAATACAATTTAACTGTGTTCCCCACCACCGTAGATGGGACCTCTTGCAATAATCTTCTTCTTCCTCCATCTATATTCTTCCTCTTCTTTTATTGTTCTCCAGAACTACATTGATTCTTGATTTGAAGCTTTCCCTTTTCCTCTTGTTAGTACCTATTCCAAGAATCTGTCCCATATTTCATAAAAAATATTCTTTCTCAACTCTCCTTTCTTAACCTTTAGATTACAAGTTAGTTTATCATTTATAGCTATATTCCATATTTCATTATACCATTCATCCATTTGAAATTACGTTTTTGATTTCCATTGCCTAGCTATTATTAATCTCGCTGCTGTTAATAAATTAGTTATCAATTCTTTAATCATCTTATCATATTCCACATTTTCAAATATTGATAACAAAGCAATCTCAGGATTCAATTCTATGTCTTTTCCACATATGTCATTTAATTCTTTAAAAATTTGTTTCCAAAATCTTTGTACTTTTTCACATTCCCACCACATATGAAAGTATGTACCAATTTCCTTCTCACACTTCCAGCAGACATTCAGATAACTAGCATTAATTTTATTTAATTTTGTTGGCGTTAAATACCATCTTAGACACAGTTTAAAAATGTTTTCCCTTATTCTCACTGTTTTACCATTTGATGTTTAAATTGCCCTACTGTATTGTTTTTAATGTGTTTTTTTAAATGTACTTTGATTTTTGTGATTTTATGGTGGTATGGGTTTGTATGATTTTAAAAGGATTTAGGAAACTGTTGGTTTTAATTTTTAAAAAATGTGTGTAAGCTGCCTTGAGTGCTATCTTTCAAGAGAAAGGTGGGATAGAAATGAAATGAAATGAATGAATGAATGAATGAATAGTCTCTAAAATAATATCCCCAGAAATTGTAAGAATGGCTCAGTGAGATTTTCTGTGCTTGCCCTCTTTTTCCTGAACAGCTTTGCTACCACCACCAGCACAGACGCTATGAGAACACTGAGGATAGAAAAATAATTGACTGTAATCCAGACCTTTCACACACACACACACACACACACACACACACAGAGAGAGAGAGAGAGAGACCACATTTTCCCAAATACATTTTAATTTGTGCTGTCAAGTTGTGTCCAGCTTATTGTGATTCTGTGCATGAGCACAATCTCCACAATGTCCGGTCCTCAACAGCCCTACTCAGCTCTTGTAAACTCACGCCTTTTGCTTCCTTTACGGAGTCAGCCCATCTTGTATTTTGTCTTCCTTGTTTCTTGCTTTCGAGCATTCCCAGCACTATTGTTTTTTCCACTGAATCTTGCCTTCTCATGATGTGCCCAAAGTAGGGGAGCCTCAGCTTCAACATTTTTGCTTCAACAGATTGTTCAGGCTTGACTTGATCTAGGACCCACTTGTTCATCTTTCTGGCAGTCCAGGGTATCCACCTAGCTCTCCTCCAGCACCGTATGTCCAACATAGTGATCCAGAATACAATAATATGCATGAACTTGGTCTTCGTCTCCATTGATGACCTTTTCTCATTCCTTCATTGCTGCTCTTCTGAGTCTCAGTCTTCTTATGATTTCTTGGCTGCAGTCTCCATTTGGATTGATTATTGAACCAATGCATCATCCCAGAGCGCAGGACACGCAACAATGGGTTCAAGTTAACGGAAGCCAGATTTTGGGTGTATATCAGGAAAAACTTCCTAACTGTTAGGGCAGTACAGCAATGGAACCAGTTACCTCAGGAGGTGGTGAGTGCTCCAGCACTAGAGGCATTCAAGAGAAACTTAGATAATCACCTGGCAGATATGCTTTGATTTGTAGTCCTGCACTGAGCAGGGGGTTGGACTTGATGGCCTTGTAGGCCCCTTCCAACTTCACTTTTCTATGATTCTATGAAAAGCTTGTCTCTCTGGCCCTCCCTTCTCCAGCAGACTTGTATTGGTCCATTTCACAGTTGCCTCCTCTGGCTCTTTCTGCCACAAGAGCTTCTCAGAAAAAAGCAAAATCACCTAGTTACCTAGTGTAAATGGTTTTCTTCTCTGTTTTCCTTTTTGTTCTTATCTTTAAAGAAAAAGACAGCCCCCCGTGGATTTTGTTTGTTCTCTCCTCCCTCCCTCTAGCTTTTTACAGGCCCAGAAAGCCTCTTTAAAAAATGTACTGCCCGCGGCAAGTAGCTCTCCCATGCTGACAACCATAATGTGTCTCCACTGTTTGGGAGAAGGCCCTCAGTGCCATTTGCTGAAGATTCACCAAAACAGGCCTTTACAATAGAGCTTCTAAATTAGAACTTTTCTTCTGGGAGCAAGAGTACTGTACTTCACTTCTCAAATAAACTCTGTACATGCTCAGTGTACATAGGGCACTTGCCTTCGGTGTCTCCCAAACTCACCCCCATTCATACTACACCCAGGCTGTCCGTCTGCTTCCAAAGGCAGAGGAAAGGCCAACCTGTCTCATTGCAGTGACTTGCCAAATGGGTGGTGTCTGCCATTAGACTGGCTTACGGACTCCAGAATAAGCCTCTATTTCAGACTCTGCATAAACCACTCGAAGTGGTGCATAAGCCACTGTAGAAGTCTGTAGAGCATACCCCTTACAGAAATTTGTGCAGCTGCTGCTACCTGGTCTCAACCAGTGACCTACAGTGCTCACTACAGAATACTTTTTCTTTTTAACTACAAGAATTGTCTTTTTTTGCTTTCTTCTTTAATAATCTCTGGTTTCAATCTATAGTTCTTCTGGTTCATGGGCATTTGAGTTTAGTAATGCCAATCTGTTCCTTATGTGGACTAAATTAATTAGGGATGCTGTTTAAATTATATTTTGGCACTACAATTCTTTTAGTGTTCTTTTTAAGCTTCACTTTATATTGGTTGTTAATAATTCATGATCAGTATCATAATCTGCTCCTGGTCTTGTTTTGACAGAGATAATACAGCTTCTCCATCTCTCTCCTCCAATTACATGGTATGTATATTTGATTTCTATATTAGCCATCTTGTGATGTCCTCATTACAGCCATCTGTTTGGTTGCTTGAAACATGTATTTGTGATAAACAGATTGTAAGCTTCACAGAACTGTACAGGTTGTTCTCCTGCTTTGTTTCTGATCAGTAGACCAAATTTTCCAAGAACATTTGGTTCTGTTTTGTTTCCTACTTTTGTGTTCCAGTCACTTATGGTTATAAGCATATCTTGTTTCGGTGTGTGATCAATTCAAATTTCAACTTCAGCATTGGTAGTATAGACTTGAGCATAGATTTGAAGGATGATTATGTTGATTAGTTTTCCCAGGAGCCTGATGGATATTATTTGGTCAAACCTCAGTTTAGAAACTCTAACTGCCTATGCTCCATCTTGCCTTAGTATTAGAGCCACTCCATTTCTTCTGAGTTTGCCTTTTCCAGAGCTGAACACTTTGTTAGCTGGTTGTTGTGATTTCATTCTTGGAATAGTCATTTGCCTGTAGGGCCCAATTCAGGTGGTTGAGTTTGGTGCTGAGAAATTGAGCTTCACAATTCTGATTTGCACAGTGTACCAGTGTTTTGATTATGCCTTTTTTTTGTCGTAGATGCTGGTTGGAGTTTATGTGTAGGCACCAGTCTGTGTGGGTGGTTTTTCTGTAGACCTTGTGTCCCAATAGGAGGTCAGTTTTGTGTATGACCATGACATCTAAGAAAGGGAGTTGGCCCTCTGTTTCTTTGTCCATGGTGAATGCTGTTGAGATGGTTTAGAAAACCTCCCAGTTTTTCTTCACCATGGTCCCAAATTGCAAAGGTGTCATGCACGTATCAGAACCAGATTGTGGGTGCAAAGGGTGCCGAAGCTAGGGCCTGTTTTTGAAATGTTCCATGTAGAAATTTGCTATAACCGGGCTGACGGGGCTCCCCATGGTCAATCCATCTGTCTGTTCATAGAACTCGTTATCCCACTGAAAATAGTTGGTCATTAGGCAGTGTTGGAAAAGAGCCTTGCTTATTAAATGTCCTGAGTCTTTGATGTAGGATGAGGTTTGTCCAATGTGGGTCTGTAGGAGGTGGCTAGGTATTTGGCTAATTCATATGTCAGGGAGCTGATGGAATTTACAATGGCCCTGAGTGGGATTAAGTCTTTGTGGATTTTGGGGAGTGCATATAGTCTTGGTGGGAGAGCTTCTGTCATGCGGATTTGTTGAAGGGCGTTGGGGTGCAGAAAGGAACTCCTGATCAGCATGTTTGTTTTGTGATTTTGTTGGTTGGTTCCCGTTTCAGTTTTCTGTAGGTGATGGGGTTTAGAAGTTCCCTGATTTTTTTTCCTTGTATTCTTCTGTTTGCATGATTACTGTGGCGTTGCTTTTGTCTGCTGGCAGAATGATGATGTCCTTCTACAGACCCACATTAGACAAACTCATCCTACATAAAAAAACCAGCTAACAACACCCATCAATCACAGTGACCGATCATCTCTCCCCCTTATCACTACAATACACCCACAACAAAAACACACTGATCACCATAATCACCCAATCTCCTGAAAAGGACAAAAGCTGGTCCCATAGTTATAAATGCACAACTTTCCAACAGACTGCAACAGACCACAGACAGAGTTCTGGTTCCTGTCCTCTGAAGATGCTGGCCACAGAGACTGGTGAAACATTAGGAAGAAAAATCTTAAGAACATGGCCAAGCAGCCATGGCCAAGCAAACCCCCAACAACCATCAGATCCTGGCCATGAAAGTCTTTGAGAATACTTTGTTAGCTGTCTGACTGAAAACATCCCATTTCAGTTCACTTTTGTTCATGTGCACCAAACATTGCAGTGTTTATACATTCTGTCGCTTGCCTTATGATTTCCAGTTTACCTTGGTCCATACTTTTCATATTCAGTGTTCCAATTGTATCTGTTGTGGAGCATCAGAGTTTCCTTCCACTTCTGTTGACATCAGCCACTAAGCATCCTTTCAGCATTAAACTAGTTGTGTCATTAGCAACAGCACTCTTCATGCTTATCCTTTGCTCTTCCCCAGAGTGTTTTCCAACCTGGGAATTTTATCTTCCAGCACTATCTCTTGCTTGTCGCATCATAGGGATTTCATGGTAAGGAAAGTTCAGTAGTGGTTTACCATTTCCACCTTCAGCAGAGTATTAACAAAAGTTAGCTAGAGTATTCCCACCACAACACACATTACATCCTTTGCTAGTGTCATCTTCAGCTACCTCTGCTGCCCAGTAGCTGCCCCCTCCCATCACATTGGAACTATTCATTTTCTTCTGCTCATGTGGACATTACCCTTGAAGAGGGTGGATGTATCTTAGTCTGGTATGTGTGTCAGATGTGAAGGTTGTATCTTGAATAACCCTGCTAGGAGTTCAGGCTCATGACGGAAGTCCAGCCTCCTGATGGCATTGCTCTCAGGCTCACTGACACACTGAAACTAAGGTGTGCATCCAAGATGGAGACATTTCAGTATGTATTTAAATATATATATATTGAGCTGAGGACTTCACACAGAGTTCAGGTATATGCAAAGTCTGACTCTATTTTAGGAGTCTGAGAAAAATGGGTTAGGTGAATTTGCTTTGAACTGTGGTGTAAATGAAACACTCGAGCATCCTTGCCTTTTGTTTGCGAGACAGTTCTCTCACCCAAAAGATCTCCTGTGTGGAGAATTAGTGCAGGGAAAGTGCCCCAAAGGGAGACCACAGCTGCGATACAAGGACATCTGCAAGCGGGATCTGGAGGCCTTAGGAATGGACCTCAACAGATGGAAAACCTTGACATCTGAACGTTCAGCCTGGAGGCAAGCGGTGCATCATGGCCTCTCCCATTTTGAAGAGACCCTTGTTCAGCAGGCCGAGGCTAAGAGGCAGTCCCAAAACCAGCAAAATCAGGGAGCAGGACAGATTGTATTGTCTTCAGTGTTAAAGGCATTGTCACTCTCTTGAATTGGCCTTCTCAGCCACACTAGACGTTGTTCAGCGCACGTTACCATAGTCTCTCGAGACTGAAGGATGCCTACAGCTGTCGTTCATCCTAGGAATGAGTAAGGAAAGAGGGATGGCGGAGTTCCAGGCTGTTTTGCCTGAAAAAGCTAATGTTCTCCCATGCTTCATGTTCATAGTGGCAAGATAATATGCTTTGCTGCAGAATTCAGTCATGACCACTGTTTGGCAGACACATACTGATAGTAACATTAAGGTTTGACTACCATGGCAACCAACTTCAGCATTATATGACAGCTTGCATTTCCTTATTGTTTGAGATGCACAAAGGAAGATGAATGGTTAATTTAATGAACTGTAGTTAATCAGTAATGTTTACTGGGAATTCCTTTTTATGAGCTTCTTTTGAACTGTGATGGCTTTTGTCTGGTGACACTAAATGACTGCTTCAGGAGGGGTTGGCTTCAAGAGATGTATGTTTCTGGCCCATTTAAATTGAACGTCATAGGTAAGGCTATTTTCATGCAAACTGATTTCCTTTTATACACTCTACTGATGTGTTTCATAGGCGAAGATGGGTAACGATCATCAGTATTTAGACAGTGTGAATACAGAACTGTAAAGTTCAATATTGCAGCATTGAATTCCCATACTTCCCTTCTGAAACAGAAATAAAAAGCTGGAATTATTCGGCTTTGGAGTTCAGAATTACTAGTGCATATTAACCAATGTGTACCAGCACAAGATACTGTATTTTAATTTCCCATCTTGATGCAGAATTCACACAGAAGTAGGTTCTATGATGTATGCATTCTGCTACATTGTTAACAGTGTCTCGGCCACAGGGAGGGAGGGAGGGATGGATGGATGGATAGTAAAGTGACTAAAATCAGAAAAAATATTATAGCAAGAAAGACATTTAAGGTTCTGCTTCTGCAGTGACTCTGAATAAAAGTGTGTTTTTTTGAAAATAGAGGGTTCCATTGGTAATTGAGGATGTTGTGCACTACATTTAGCTCACATGGTGCTAGATTTATGACCTGAATACTCATGGACAAATTACACATGGATAAGTGAAATTGTTTAAGTTGTGGTGATGAATGGCTGCTAATTGTTGAAATGCCATTCCTGGAATGTTGTGTTCCCAGTGCACAATGAGCATACAACCAGCATCTCATTAATTAGTGACAATTCTCCATGACTTAAGCAATTTCATTTGTGTAAAAAATGGGCAAAAGGATTCCCACCTATAAATCTAAATATTCTCTTTCTTTTCTTCTGTATTTGGATTTAATGGTATTTAGAGCCCAATTAGCGTGTCAGGTAGATGCGATTTGAATAAGTAGTCAGAGATATATGATTTGATTATATAGGCAAAGTTATTTTCTGGTTAATTCTTGCCCACGATCAAAGCCACCTTTTGCCAGTCTGAATCTCCTTATTAATGTATTATACTTTGGGCTGTAAAAATAGCAGGGCCTTGGCACCTGAAATTGGGAATAGGAAAGACATTTAATCATGGTGCTTAAGTTCCATGGCCCTGATAAATAAATACTATGTTTGACCTTTGCTGTGGGGCTTTGAAATGCCATGAGGGAAATTCTTCCTTGTTTGTGACGACAATCTTCCTATGAGATTTCAGTTTGTCAGCTCAATGTACAGCAGTGGCATTGATTTCTTCTCAGTGCCACTTCCTGCCTGGCTAGATAACAAATTTCCCATGGCAGGTGTCTGTCAAGCTTAGTTTTGCCTGGCCGAAGAATGGTGTAGACTCATTTATTAATCATTAGCTGCAACATGAGAAACCAGACAATAATCTTTAACTCCTGTGGTGTTGAAAAATACAGGGGAGGAGGTTGTAGAGCGATAGAGACCTTTCTGTCTACATGCTAGGATTTTATTATGAGAAACAATCAGTTAAAAAAAAAGACTACAAATCATTAGAGGGTGGGATTATTATTATTTTTTTGCACTGGGCTTTCATTTCCCTGTGTAAAGCTATTTTTGCCCGACCTTTGTAGACATGCCTTTCAGTGCCTACCTACTTTCACTCAACACAGGATAAAAAATAACCATGAAAAACAAATAATGCCACCTGCTTTTTCCCTCTGATTCAGAAGAATTTGAAATGGAACGTTGTTCTGAAAAATTATTTACTGATTTGCACTTGGGTTCGTCATGAAATATATGCAGTCCAGAAAAGTTAGTAGTTAGTGATGGACTCCGTTTTAAGCAAGAAGAATAGAGAGATGTTAAGTTCTGTTCTTTACTACTTGGTACTTGGCAGATTTCTGCTTGATTTCACTTGTCTTCCATTTCCTTTCTCATCTCCTTTTGCTATATATCTTTATAAATCTGCATACAGGAACTGTAAGAACTGTTCCTATCTGCAGATTTATAAACATAAGCTGCCTTTCACTAATGTGTACTATTTGATATCGAACTGTGGTTTATATTGGTTTACTTCTTTCAGATATGGTCAGTTATGTGGTTTTATTTATCATTCATTGTTTGTCAATGTTTACAATTAGTATTTTATTACCTATAGTTTATACATGTTAGTTGTTCACCACCCAGAGAGTGCATATCACAGAACTGGGCAGTTTATAAGTTAGATACAAACTCATGCAGGCCTCTTTATTTTTTAGGCTGAAAAGTGGGGGTAAAACTACTGTACTTTTTTTAAAAAAAGAAACTAAGAAATTCTATCATGAGTGTTCTTTCACCATTTCTAAAGCAGAAATTGAACTGTGTGAAACAAAATCTACCAAAAAAGATGACATTGTTTGATATGAAGTGTGTGGCAGTAGAGGAAGGAAGAGCAGGGATGAAGCCTCTGATGTTGTTCTTGCGCCAAGCAAGGTGAGAGGAGGAAGAAAGCCTTTTCTCCTCAGAGGCTTGGATTCAAGGTATTGAGCTGTACAAGGGAGTGCTAGAGATGTATCAGAGAGGGAGAATATTAGTCACCATATGTCCTGTGGTAAGCTATGAGAGACTGATGGAAGAAGGCAAAAATACCAGATAAGGTGGCTGTTTCAGCTAGATGTCCTCTCTCACCCCTGTAGAGCAGTGGTTCCCAATCTTGGGTCCTCACATGTTCTTGGACTAAAACTCCCAAAGCCTTCACCACTAACTGCTGGCTAAGATTTCTGTGAGCTGTAGTCCAAGAACATCCCGGGACCCAAGGTTGGCTAGCATTGCTGTATAGAGGAACAGACTGTGATGATTTAGGGAAATAATTTGGTAGCTTACACTGTAATGTTTCTGTTGCAGTTTCATTAATATCAATTAATTAATTAATTAATTAATTAATTAATTTTACGAGTAAAGCACATTAGAAAGATTTGTATCTTGAAAACTATGATGGTTGCAATTTTAATAAATAAATAAAAATTAGGAATCAATAGGGAAGGCAATATCATGCTCATCCTTTGAACAGCACCTGAGAAAACTCCGCATAACTACAGAATATCACCACACTGCTAGCGTTATGTCCATTGTTCATTGCAGAAGGATCATTTTCCTCACCTGTGGCAGTCAAGGGAGAAAGTCGTAACTATGGAAAAGAAGGTTGTGTTAATATTATATAACAGACCTGCATTGTATTATGCATGGTTTCCATTCTAGGACATTGAACTTCAGAGTAGACAGCTGGTAGAATGGACATATAGCCAGATGCAAGTGGGGATTTTAGAATGAATATATTAGATTAAGGTTAAGGAGTTAACATCTGTTTCTGTGTTGTTTTGTTAAAAATGTATGTATTAAATTAGTCATCTTCACAATAAAAAAAGGTAAGTAATTTGTGCCAGGATTTTTCAGTGTATTTCAGTGTCGCAATAAATTAAATGTCACAATGAATGGCTGGCTCTCAGCTTCACTCTTCCTTATTATATGCCTGTATAGATTTAATAAGATAGCTACAGCCTATGATGTAAACTTGAACGAGTTGAAGCCTGTCGTGTTGACAGTCACGGTATAATAATGTTTTACATTTAACATTTATAGCGCCTTTATAGAACACAGTTTTTGGAAAACCACTTTATGGACACGATAAAATAACAAGATAAAATAATGGATATGTTAAAATAACAATGGCTACAATCCAGCATACAGTTAGGCATGCTGATCTTACTGATTGCAGAGAGACATAAGCACAAATACACATTTGTTTGTACATTTTAGTCTAAAGAAATAGCTGGAATGACCAACTTTCATATATTCAGATTTTTAAAAATGGATTGAGTGAGTTCTGGGGTATTTTCTGACCCAGTGAGAATTCCAGTATGCTGAAGTGTAAGGTGAATTGAAACACTTCTATTCTGCTTCCTGATCCTATAGAAAAAAAATAGTTTCTCTAAATTAGGCCAGTCTGCTGACAACTGGAAAACATTTCTTTTCTTCTTTACATTTTTACTGTTCTTCCACAAGCAGGCGAAGACCAGGCAAGCTTTCCCTAAGTACATCGCTGCTAAGTGGGGTATTTTGTATTTTTAAAGGGATGGTTACACCTTATTGCTTTGAATGTGTTTTGGAGTTGCTTATGTTTCTTGCTATTGTGTTCATTGCTCCTTTTAGTATTGTATACTCATTGTTACTAACTTAGATACTGTCTTTTAATTGTTGCAAACCACCCTGGGTCCTTTTAAAGGAGAAAGGCAGGTTCATAGAATCATAGAATCGTTGCAGGGTTGGAAGGGACCTTAGAGGTCTTCTAATCCAACCCCCTGCCCAAGGCAGGAGACTTCATACCGTCCCGGACAGATGGTTGTCCAATCTTTTCTTGAAAACCTCCAGCAATGGGGCACCCATAACATTGGGAAGCAAGCTGTTCCACTGCTTAATGGTTCTCACCGTCAGGAAATTCCTCCTTATTTCCGGGTTGGATCTCCCTCTGACAAGTTTCCATCCATTGGTTCTTGTCCTGCTCTCAGAAGCAATGGAGAATAAATCAATGTCCTCTTCCCTGTGGCAACCCTTCAGATATCGGAAGACCACTATCCTGTCTCCCCTCAGTCTTCTCTTTGTTCAGCTCAACATACCTAGTTCTTTTAGTCATTCTTCATGGGATGTAGCCTCCAGTCCCCTTATCATCCTTATTGCTCTTCTCTGCACCTCTTCCAGGGCCTCAGCATCTGTTTTGTATTGTGGTGACCAGAACTGGACACAGCATTCCAAGTGTGGCCTCATTAGCACAGTATAGAGTGGTGCTGTCACTTCCTGTGATCTTGATGCTATCCCCCTGTTGATGCAGCCTAGGACTCTGTTGGCTTTCTTGGCAACTGCAGCACACTGCTGACTCCTCCTTAGGCGGTGATCCACCAGGACACCTAAATCCCCCTCACAGGTACTACTGTCAAGCCAGGTACCACCTACCCGCCACCAATGCACCTGGTTTCTCTTGCCTAAGTGCAGGACCTTACTTTTCCTGCCACTGAACTGCATCTTATTGGACAGGGCCCAATGTTCAAGTCTGTCTAGATCCTTCTGAATGTTGAGTGTATTTTCCAAAGTATTAGCAATTCTCCCCAGCTTTGTGTCATCAGCAAATTTGATGAGTGCTGCAAATTTAAAATAAATACATCATGGTTTGCTCAAAAATGGCATGGGATGTTGCTGTGCAGAAAGCAGTAGATATATTGTTATATTTTTTTTTGGTCTCTCTCTTTTTCTTGTTAAAAACAACCTTTATATGATGAATGGTTGAAACTTGGGGATTATAACTTACATTTGGTTGCAGGTTAGAAACCACCCCCCCTCCCCAAATCAGTTACTACATAAGGGTTGATGTAAACCAAGTTCTCATCAATTCAGCGGGTCTAATTTATTTGGAACTAACAAGTTGGATTTAACCCAATACTGAGGTGACAGTGCCACAGAGATCTTGCAACAAAACATGATGCTGGTGGACTAAAATTCTCTGTCCTGATGATTGAGTCGTTAACAATGAAATAAACTTTAGGAAGTCGTTTCATGGGCTTCCCACCTTCCAAAATGGTGGCGTCTTTTGATCTACATTTTGGCTTCTTGAGAAGAGAGATTCTGGAAGATAGCCAGCAGTCCCCAGGCATCTTTAGTCAGCAAATTTGTACTTTCTGGCAGAATCATAGGGACTGGAACTCCACAATGGAGTAAACTATCATATGACTAAGTTCATTTAAACAATTGTGAAGATGACAGGGATCACAAGCAGCAGACCATGTGCCGTGTCCACTCTCAAAGCCTACCATCGTGAAGCTGCAGAAAAATCATCAGATGGTGGACTGAGTGATCATTGGGACAAGGTATCTGGTGCCAGCACTGGTGGTACCCCTGAATCATTGAGAGTATGGATGGAAAGCCTTAATCTTATGCCTTTAAAGATAAAGAATGACAAAGGGCAGGGTATCTGATAGGAAGCATGGTGGATGGCTGCTCGTCAGAAATACATTTTCTAGCATTGACAGCTTGGGTTCTCAAGAAGTTAATGACTCTACATTTAGTGGTCAGTACTGACCTAAGAACCAGATATTGTATAACTTTTCTTATAAAGGGCCTAAATCTAAATTAAATGCAAACCTTTCTGACAGCTGAGCTGTAAACCTGAGCTGGCAGTTTTTTGGCAGGCTGGGTTTCTGTGCATAGCTTCTAAACCATCCTCTCTATTACTTTTCCAGACTTTCAGGCAAACATTAAAGCTCACTAAACTTGCTGGTGCCAGTTTGTACTCTTTGCGCCCACCCTGGTTACAACACATTAAACTCTCAGCAGGGTATGTGCTAAACAACATAAAATGTTCTGCAGCAAAAACAGCCACCTAGCAGCTGTGTGCATAATTTAATCCTTCAAGGTTTATACTTTTCATAGGTAGAATCCACTGAATGAACAATAACTTTTCCTAATTTAGTTAGCCAAGGAACATGCCATCATAATTCTACTGATGTGACAAGTGTTCCCCCCCCCACTCTCTCTCTTTCCAGATTCCTTTCTCACTTGTACAGTTTCCTCTGTGGGAATACTTAAAGGTAAGTCCCTCTGAAATTTAAAATTATTCTATGTGTAGATGGTTTCAAATTAAAAAAGGTCCATGTTAAAAAAACTGCCACTTAAACCCAGCAGGGGAGTAAGGGCAGAAATGTTTACTAACCTATTCCCAAAAAGCTAATCCTGGAAAATTAGGATGAAACCAAGTGTTTTTATATATACGTAGTGGTTAATCAGTGTTATAGTAATTATCAGAAAATAACTAGTTGAGTAGCTGGAGGCTGGAGGAACACCATTGTAATACAGTGGTGCCTCGCTAGACAATGATAATCCGTTCCACTGAAATCGCTGTTTAGCGAAATCATTGTCTAACGAAAAGCATTTTCCCATTGGAATGCATTGAAACCTGTTTAATACATTCCAGTGGGGAAGAATCGTCGTTGTCTAGCGAAGATCGGCCATAGGAAAGCCGCTTTGCGAACCGCCGATCAGCTGTTTAAATCGCTGTCTTGCGAAGCTTAGGTCCCGAAAACACCTATTTTGTGAGCGCGGAGGAAACTGTCAAAATCGTCGTCTAGCGAAAATCAGTTTGCAAAGCAGGGACCAAACATTGTCCAGCAAAATTCCCCCATAGAAATCACTGTTTTGCTAATTGCTATAGCAATTGCAAAAAGTCAGTGTCTAGCGAAAAAACTCTCATGCGGGTTAACTGTCTAGCGAGGCACCACTGTAAATGAGAAAGTGTGTTTCCTGCGGGTTAGCTGCGAACAGGTGCAACCCCACTTGTAACACATAGTGCTTTTTTCCATGTTTTAATTCAGCATACTGTGGTATAGGTGGGTGTGCACATTGTTGCTGTTGACATGTTGGGGACTGGACAAGACATCAGACATGGAAACGCCATTCCTTGTTCCCAATCCCCCCCCCCATTTTATTTTATTTTTATTTTGAAAAGTATTTATGTGTATCTTTGTGCAATTTTAAACATGGGTTAAAAAGAAATCAGTCCTCCACATGTGCACACAGAGGCACAATGGGGGAAAAAATCAAAGCCTTGACAGTAGTTGAGGGAAGAGCAAGAGGGAATGGCCAACAGAGGAAGTGGGGAACAGGTGGACAGACAGTTGGCAAGAAAAAGGGACAGTCCTGTACCACTTGAAAACTATTGTGTATCTCTAAGAAATGGAGCAAAAAAGAATGAGATTGAGTGTCATTATGAACTGCCAAAGGGCTTGGTATCATATGCTATGACAGAAGTTGGGGATGCAACCCATGGTTTTGTTGTTTTTTTGAGAGTGTCATTTAGGCCTGACTGTATGGTTTGGTAGAGTGACACGGTTTAATTGTTTTGCACTTGTTCTCCCCCTCAGCTTCTCTCTCTAAAAGAATCGATCTGTTGACAAACTTGCCACTACAGTGTACTGTTCTGCTATAGAGCTTCTGCTGGCAAAAAAAAGAGAGAAAATACAGTAACCTGAAAGATCAGGATCATAGATCTCAGGCCACTTTGGAGTAGATGGTCAAGGGTGTCTGTTTTTCCTGGTTGAATCACAATGGGAACAACAAAACGACCTTGCCCTCCCAAAGGAGGCTGTTCAGATGAGCCTTTTTCGGAGAAAAAGGGCTGGGTTGTATTCCCAATTCACTTCCGTTACTGAACACAAAGCCCTGGATTTAGAATATGTTCAGAGGCACCCTGGCCTTTTAATTATTAAGATATGTTTTATAGCTAGGTTTAGCTGGTAAATGTTGGGATTGTAGTGGGGACGGGCACACCAAGAAAACCGATCCAACAAACTTGAAATGTGCCATCCCTTTTCTATCAGGTGTTTACAAATAAACAACTTTAAAAATATTTATAGACATCACTTAAGTATTCTTTAGTATACAAAAACTCATATTTTTATATTCTTATTATTTTTCTGTTGCACCCATTCTCCAGTCTTCTGTTTATATAAAATACATTGTCAATATTGTTTCCACTGATAGCAAAAAATGTGGGCCACTTTATTATAGCAGAATGTGTAGAATTTGGGACAGTTACATTTTCTGGACTAGAGTTCTTCCAGGCCATTATCCCTGCCAGGGTGGCCTGTTCAAACAGTAGTTTACCACATTCATTATCTGTTACGGCCTTGCAGAAATCCATTGTTTAGGGTGGCTTTGTAAACTGGATCCTCTTTCAAGTTATTCGTAGAGCTATTTCTTGAAGAACAGTCAACTGAAATTGTACAAGTGGTTTTGGACTTCAAGCCATTTGCCCGCTTGGAACTTAACTGAAACCACAATATAATTTTATATAAACCACCAAACTGCTGTCAGATGCTAGCTGATTTCAGTCACTGACTGGCTTGGTTTCAGTGACATGAAAAAAAACCTGAGAGAGATTTTCCATTTAAGCAGAAACAAAAATTATGAACAGAAACAAAAAATATTAGGGCATTATAGAGATGAGAGGAGGAAGACACCAGTACCAAGGGCTTGGTGGGTGGGCTTGTATCCCTTTTCCCCCTGATCCAGGGGAATTTGTGACCACCAGCTCCCCAGTGAACTGGGGCAATGCACTCTAAAGAATGAATGACTTAGAAACCGAGGGATAGAGGACGTGAGGCCTGGGAGTCTACAGCCCTTGCAGAATCTCCCCCTGGAGGGGGGGCAATGCCAGCAAAGAACCCAGATGAAGAGGAACACTTCCCAGCTCAGGAAGGAGCAACTGGCCCCTATGAAGTAGGGCAGGGGTGCACAATTAATTTCTATAGGGGGGGCGCATGAAAAATCTGAACTGTGTTCGGGGGCCGAACCAACTTTACTTAAAAATAAAATGAAACAGTGATGTTATGATTGCTTTTATTTTAAACTTGTTAATCTTCACAAATACTAAAGAGGTTTTTTGTGGTATGTTAAAGATAAGCAACTGATCAACTTTAGACAAAAAGCTATAAATGGTTTTGAGGTTCAAAACTGTCCGCGGGCTGGACAGGAGCGGCTCGCGGGCTGTATGTGGCCCTCGGGCCGCACTTTGCCCAGGTCTAAAGTAGGGTATGTATAGAAGTTTCTGCAGAGGTGACAGGCAAATCCTAGGAATGAGGGAGACCGAGAGCAAGTGAAGCAGACAAGAGAGCTCTCTGTGGATGTAAGAGTGGAGGAGATTGGAGAGGAGGAGGATGATTGGGGAGACACTCCAGAAGACTTTCTGGAAAGCTATCAGTTAGAAGTAGACATCCCGACCTCAAAAAGCTAGAACCACCAGGTGGCTGGCTGTATGTGTACAAGGAAGACCTCTGGGCCAGAGTTATTGTCCAGTTAAGAGTGCCTGCCCTGGGAACACTTAAACCATCAAGCCTCTTCTGAAGCCCAGTTACTGGAGGAAAAGGAAATGCCAGGAGTGGACACATTGGGCAGTGAGAAGCCCAGACCAATGAATCGACTGCAGCTCAGCCACAATGCTAGAGAAAGCAGACAAGGAAAGGGAGACAAAGCCCTGCTGAGGGAGAGTCCACCAGCCATTGTTGCCTTTGGTGTGGGCATACAAGCTCTTCATGTTGCAGGTGACAAGAGGGTGGGTCCCACAGCCCAGGCTGTTGAAAAGAGAAGTGACAGAAACCAAACTGGTGATACAAGTGGGCGACTCTTGGACTCTGTAAGATACCTATGGGAAATGAAGGAAAATATTCTGAAGGACACTATTTGTACCATATTTGTTTACCTCTCCCCATTACAATGAAGTGTTGTTGTAACCTCTTCAGTGTCTATGGAGTCAGGGATGGAGGAAGGAGCCACCACAGCATCTGTCAGGGCTGGCAGGGCTGACAGCAGGTTCACAGATTTATTTCAATGTGAACTTTCATAGATTACAGTTATTTTTGCTGGGACCTTTATCTTTGAGCATTTTCTTCCATTTAAACATTACCTGATGGTAGCAACTCTAAAACTCTAGTTTCATGTATATAAATTTGATTTTCTGTTTGGTGTAAAGTGGCCTAAGCACATAGAAATATGGCATAATGTATTTAAAAAATAACTGAGATATATGTCTTTTTAAAATGCTCCTTGAGATGTCTGATTTGACTACAGTGACACATGCCTTAGTTACATAACTGAGTCCCTGAGTGCTATTTTTAGTTGAATTTTTAAAGATTTCAATGTTTTTAATCATTCAATGTATTAATATTACGATTTAATTTTTTAAAATGTATCATTTATTGTATTTTTATTTCTGCTTTTTTTTTTAAACACTGTGAACCACCTTGAGTCTCTGTATCTGGAGAAAGGTGGCCTATCAATGAGAAAAATGAATGAATGAATACCTAGCCCAGATAAAAGAGATTTTAAAGCAGGAACAGTTTAAAAGTGGTGCAGAAATAAAAAGGTTTTGTCTTTGAGAGCCTTAGTGAAAGAAAAGCTGTAATAAAATTATATGTTGTTCACAGATTGAAAACTCCTTACTCCAAAACCAATGACCTCACTTGGAGACTTCATGCAGAGGTTGAGAAACATAAGTAATAAAATAGAACACTGTGATAGGCCAAAGTACAAATGCCAAAAAGCTGTGTAGAATTTCCCTAGCATCATTATCTGGAACTACCCATCCTTGCAGAAGTGATACCACCATGACCCTAATTTCTTGGCCATACAGCCGATCTAGAATGAATCACTGACTATCAAATTGAAAGCTACTGAGATGTCTGGAAATGTCAGCAGGTCCATGTTTCCCCTGTGTCTTTGTACAGGGGTTATCCCATTGGCAACCAAAATTGAAATGCAAAAATGGATCAAAATGCAGTCAGAAAATGGATGGCCTGAGGAGCAGGCTTCTAAGCAGTGGAATGACTACAGCTGCAGTGGTTGATGTTTGAAGTATTTTGCTTCAACAGTTTGACAAGAAGCTTGTATTTATACAAAGGCACAGAGCTATGTCCGGACAACACCTGTTTTTGCATATTTGCATATTTTGCATATTTGTGCTGTTGTGAGAGATTCTATTCAGGGGGTTGAATAACTCTGAGACCGGAGAATCCATTAAAAGTTGCATTTTCAGTTCAAGCCACTTCAAGCATTTGTTGTGTTGAGCTATTTCAATTGCTTTTTTAGAATTTGTTCATTGCAAAGAGCTGAAAGTCTGTACATTTTTACAATAAATCTGCTTTGCCATGGGGTTTATATAATTTTGATTACAAATGTAGGTTTTGTGGTGGAGTCTTAACCACACGTAAATGATTGACTTTCAAAAATTGAGCCCTCGGATATTACTGGTTTGTAACTCCCAGTATCATCGATAGATTATTTATTTAAAATATTTTTAGCCTGCCTTTCTCCTCAAAAAGGACCCAAAGTGATTTACATCATTACAAGACAATATTTGAAGCTAAAAACAGTAAGTATTCAAATATTAAAAAGGATCAAACAAATACCATTTTAAGAAACGTTAAGCAGAAGCAATGCCAAAATTACATTCAAAGCAGTAAGGCATAAGCCCGTCACTCAGGGAAAGCTTTCCTAAAGAGAAGGGTCTTTGCCTGCTTGTGGAAGGACAGCAAAGATGGGCCCAGGCTGACCATCTTTGGGAGGGAGTTCTAAAGTTTGGGAGAAGCAACGGAGAAGGCCTTTTCCAGTGTCCCCATCGGACGTCCCTCTGAAGGTGGTGGGACTGAGAGAAAGGCCTCTCCTGATGATATTAACACTCAGGCAGGAGATGAGGTCCTTGAGAAAGCTTGGGCCCAGGCCATTTAGAACTTGATAGGTTAGAACCAGCGCTTTGAATTCAGTCCAGAAATGGATTGGCAGCCAGTGGAGCTGCGGTAACGGGGATTATGTAATCCCTGTAACCAGCCCCAGTTAGCAATTGGGCTGTTGCGTTTTGGACCCACTGAAATTTCCAGACACTATCCAGAGGCAAACCCACATACTGTGTTACAGTAATCCAGCTGCGATGTAACTAAGGCATGTGTCACGGTGGCCAGATCAGAAGTCTCCAAGACTGAAGATTGAGTTTCAGACATCCAAGGTATACACCCACAGAGAGGGTTCCCTTAGAAAAGTGCGCTTAGCAGCTGGCTTGGGGAAACAAGCCCTTGCAGGGTACAGCTAGTGGCGAAGGATTCTGGGAGTTGTAGTCCAAGAATGTCTGGGGAAGATCTGGGCGTGGTATCAGGAATGGACGAGGATGAATAAACTGAAACTTAATCCAGGCTCCTGGTCAGACAAAAGGCAGATCAAGAAATAGGGTTGCAGCCTGTGATGAATGGGGGTTGCACTCTGTCTGAAAACACCGGCGCGCAGCTTCGGGGTGCTCCTGGATTCATTTCTGAGCCTGGATGCCCTGGCTTCGGTGGTGGCCAGGAGTGGTTTTGCACAGTTAAAACTAATACACCAGTTGCGCCCATTGCTTGAGAGGGCTGATCTAGCCATGGCGACACATGCCCTAGCTACATCTCGACTGGATTACTGTAACACTTTTTTATGTGGGGCTGCCTTTGGAAAGTGTTTGTATCCTCTGGAAACTCCAGAGGGTTCAAAATGCAGCAGCCAGACTACTAAATGGGGCTGGTTACAGAGATCATGTGACACCGCCCCCCCCCCCCCCAAATCACAGCAGCTCCACTGGCTGCCGATCCATTTCTGGGCACGATTCAGAGTGCTGGTTTTAACCTATAAGGCCCAAACGGCTTGGTTCCAAGCTGTCTAAAAGACCGCATCTCCCTCTATGAGTCTGCCTGGGCTTTAAGATCACCTCCAGGGGAGGCTATTCTCTCCGTCCCTCCGCCTTCGCAGATGCGTTTGGTGGGGACAAGGGAAAAGGCCTTCTCTGCTGCTGCTCCCAGACTCTGGAACTCCCTCCCACGGGAAGCCAGTCTGGCCCCATCATTGCTGCCCTTCTGCAGGCAGGCTAAGACCTTTCTGTTCAGGCAGGCTTTCCCTTAATTGTAACAGGTGGTCTGAGAGGGGTTTTTAAATGAATGGTTGTGCTCTGTTGTTTTTAATGTGTTTCAGTATTGATGTTATTACTCTTTTTAATGTATACTTGTTTAATTCTCTTTTAATATTTGTAGACCTACTGTTTTTAGCTTATACATAATTGTCTTTTTAATGAAATAAGCTGCCTTGGGTTCTTTTTTAAGGAGAAAGGAGGGATGAAAACTATTTTAAATAAATAAATGAATGAATTGCAAGCTGCTACACCATAAGCGTTCTGCTCCTTCCTTCTTCATCTTGGTGTAACAAGACTCTTCCTTTGCAGGATTAGCCACTAATCGCTAGGTTACGCGCTCGTGTCTGCCATTTGCTTAGGTGCTCCTTCCCGGAAACCAGACTTCTGCCCTGTTTCAAAGCAGATGAGGTCACTTCCAGCCAACTGGGAATGTGAATTCCACTTGCCTCATGGCTGCCTCACTGCCCCTCTCCTCCCAAAGAACAATATAGCCACAGCTGTTCAGCAAACAAAGCCTCACTTTATTAGCGTCACAGTAACTGTTATTCACAGTGGCTTTAAAACACTCTCAAAGACATTCTTGTGCACCATCTGTAAGTTGCCGTATGCTTGGAAGAGGGAAGGGAAAGGAAATGCATCACTGGATGTCTGTGCCAGAATATCCTTTGAAAAGCTGAAGAGTTTGGAAAGAGGGAGCACATTGAAAACTGGCTCCCAGAAGGCAAAAGGCGCATGGAGTTTCTTCCTTGCTCTCTTGTCCCGCTTTTAGAAAGGGAAGTGATCCTATTTCTAGAAAGTTCATACATGCCTCATTCTAAAAACATACTGGAAGCATTCTGAGCTCCAGAGCTTTTTGCTGTCACCGGAGTGCTTCTCTTCTCAAAACCTCAGTGTGAATAATATGTTGAGATGGACTGATCTAGTGCACACGCTGTTCTACATAAGCTTAGAGAGAAAAATCGGCAGAATTTGAAGGGCTTTTCAGGAGGAATTTAATCCTGTCCGTTGCATTAGCAAGATTAACCCTTTCTAAATGGTTCTTGGTAGATCATCAGTATTTGCTGAAACTGAAAGCTTGGCGCAATCTTGAAATGTACAATAAGCTTGTATGGTTCTCAGAGCGGTAGTCCGGAAGCCATGATACCTTGTTATGTGTTGTCAAGTCGCCTCCGACTTAAGGCCACCCTATGATTGAGCAATGTCCAAAATGTCCTGTTGTCAACAGCTCTGCTCAGCTCTTGCAAACTCAAGGCTGTGCCTTCCTTTAGGGAGTCAATCAATCTCGTATTTGGTCTTCCTTTTTTTCCTGCTGCCTTCAATCGTTCCCAGCATTATTGTCCTTTTGAGTGAATCTTGCCTTCTCATGATGTGCAAAGTATGGCAACCTCAATTTCACCTTTTTTGTCTCTGGAGATAGTCCAGGCTTGATTTGCTCTAGGACCAATTGTTTTTTTCTGGCCATACCAGGTAGCAACAAAGTTTTCCACCAATATCCCTTTTTTTCCTGTCACTCTTTCTTTAGACACTTGAAATTTGGCATGTCTGCTTTTAAGCCTTTAGAGGTATATTTCTGGAGGTTGTTTGGTTTTTAATTTTTTTTAACTAATTGTAGTTAATTTAGATGAGTCTGAATGAAATCTGAAATAACATTCTTCATCGTGGTCTTCTGTGAATGCACACAAAGGGTTAATACCAGCGCCAGCGTTGGGCCTCTCGGAACGTTTTCTAGCTGCAAGAGAAAAGTAACAATGTTTAGGACTACCCCTACTGCGCACGCCCAGCCTAACCGTCCCTCAGTTCCATTTTTCCGCCTAGCGGTTTGGAGCCTCTCGTCTTAGCTGCGTTTATTGCTGCGTTATTGCGATCTATCTGATTTTTGGCTTTGACCTTTGCTTCGCTCACGGACTACCCTAGCGCTTTTTCCCTTCAACTTGACGACCCGGTGTACTTTCTGGCTTACTCGGACTGTGTTTGGACTGCTCTGCCTTATCCTTGGACTTGTCGTTTCGGTTTCCTTACTACCCTATGTCCCCTTCAGGGCCGTTCAGCAGGTGTGTGGTGTGCGACCGCAAAATCCCCCATCAAGACGGCCACGATACTTGCCTGTATTGTTTGGGCGAGTCGCACAATCCCAAAGCTTGCCCACACTGCAAAGCCTTCACTAAGGCCGCTCTCAAGGCTCGCCAACAGCGCCTTAAACTTCATCTGTGGGAGTCAACGTTGTCTTCCACGGCGCCCTCGGAGGGGGAAATGGCTTCCACTTCTCGAGCAGCTCCTGTTCACTCAGTCGTCTCCAAAGTTTCCAAAATGTCGAAGAAATCCGCGTCGTCGAAATCGGCCGCTCCTGCTTCACCCGAGCCTCCGGCTCCGAAAGCTAAGCCGTCGAAATCGTCCAAAGCTAAGGCGGCCGCCCAGCTTAAAATGACATCTATTCCACTTTCTCCGAGCTCGGGTTCCATCCCATCGCCGATTCTTGAGGAGTTGTCGAGGCGCTTCGGGGCCTCGGCCGAGGCACCCGCGCCTCCTCCTGCTCGACGTACTGAAGCGATACCGCCTTCGGGAAGGTCTTCCCCGACGCCGAGCCAGTTAGTCGCCGTCACTACTGGCCTCGCTTCTGCCCCACATAGCCCTTTTCCTGCGGGCCAGGGGTCGCCTCCCGTGTCGATCTCGTCCGTACACTCGGACTCGAGATCTCCTCGAGAGAAGATACCTCGATCACCTGTGCGCTCGAGGTCTAAATCTCCTCGAGGCAAACGTTCTCGCACGGAGAAGCATGACTCCCCGAGTCGGTCCCCGTCCTCCGGCCGCTCGAGGTCGAAGTCTCCTCGACAGAAACGATCGAAGAAGAGGCATCGAGCTTCCACTCAGTCCGACTCTAGCGATCGCTCGGACTCGAAATCCTCTAAGCGTAAACGCTCTAAGAAGAAGCACCATTCTCATCGACGTCGTACCAAGCACCGACGTCGGTCCTCTTCTTCCCGTTCGGCGGATTCCGACCGCCCTAAGCGTCGTAAGCACCATCGACGTCGACGCGGCCGTTCGCGGTCTCCTCCTTCGTCGTCGACATCCGCCTCTCGAGACCGGTACCGCAAAAAGATCCGGTACATATATGTCTCTTCTTCTTCGGAGTCGACCCGACCTCGACGCCGACGCCGGGCCATTCGAGCCAAAGACCACCCTCTTCCGGTACCGGTTGCCCCTCCACCGCAACCGGCCCCTCCCACCTCGGCACCGACCGTGGTCCCCGTTCGACCCCCGACAACGCAGGTCGACGTCGAGAAGCCCCCTCCAAGGAAGAAGAGGGACGTCTTCTCCTCTGATCCAGATGAGGTGTCCACGGAGCGGTCTTCTGACTCCGATCAGGAGCAACCCCCACCCTTGCCACCGCATGATTTACCTCCGGGTGATCTGGTGCTTTCCGATACTGGCGATACTCACGCTCCTTCTCCATCTGAGGATTTTTCTTCTTACTCTCAGATGATGTCCAGGCTTGCCAAGACGCTTAAATTGGACTTGAATCTCCCTTCCCCTCCGGGAGAGGACTTGTTCTTTGGAGACATAAAACGGGACAGTACCGCTCCCCCCAGTATAGCCTTTGTGCCTGTAGTTATGGAGGCCATCAAGGAATTCTGGGCTCAGCCTGCGGCTACACCTAATGTCCCTCGTCGCACAGAACACTTCTACAAGATTCATGGGGCCGATACTCATTTTCTGCTCAAGCATCCCATTCCAAACTCACTCATTGTGGAAACAAGCTGTTCAAGGCCTTCGGCCAAAGCTCATGTTACTCCAGTCGACAAGGAGGGTAAAAAGCTGGAACTCATCGGCAGGAAAATCTACTCCCTTGTCACCTTGCTACTTCGAGTCATAAATTATCAAACTGTTTTGGGAGCTTATCACAAACAATTGTGGCTCAAACTTTTGCCTGGGTTGAAAATGATACCTGAAGACACCAGGCAAGCTTTTCTTAACTCATATGAGGAAGCTCAGACGGTATCCAAGTATGAACGTCTTTCCATCAGACATGCAGCAGAAATCTCTGCCAGAGTCCTCATGTCTGCCATCTCTATCCGGCGCCATGCTTGGCTCCGTTCTGCGGACATAATGGAGGACGTCAAGTCAAAAGTTGAAAGCCTCGCCTTCGACGCTACCGGGCTGTTCAACGAAAAGACCGACTCCCATTTGGAGGACCTTCATAAGGCTAAGAGAACTGCTAAGTCCTATTCTGTTCAGACTCAATCTAGACAGCGACGCCCTCAATGGCGTAAATCTTATGGACAGTATCAATCTTCCCAACAATACCGTCCTTACAAACACCTTCCTCAGCAGCGCTCTGGCCAGTCCTCTTCTTCTGTCCAGGGCTATCAGGGATACCGCCCTCGTCCGCCCCATCGCCGCCAACCTTTTAAGCCACCTGGCAGAAAACAAAAACAGTATCTTTGACTTTCGGCCCCCCGTTTTCACCCATTCACCACCTACCACCCGCCTTCAACCGTTTCTTCACAACTGGTCTGTCATCACAAACGACACTTGGGCTCTAAAAATTATTCAGCACGGTTACCAGCTGGAGTTTATAAGATCTCCTCCGCTGGGTTTCATTACTCATTCTCCCTTCGACTCCTCGCTAGAGGAAGAAATATCATCTCTCTTAGAAAAAGAGGCCATCTCTACAGTACCACCTCACGACGTACAATGCGGGTTTTACTCCCGCTACTTCGCCGTCTCAAAAAGCGGAGGAGGCATAAGACCCATCCTCGATCTAAGACTCCTCAATACTTACCTGCGACCCAGACGGTTTCGGATGCTTACCTTAGAGTCCATCATGCACTTGCTGAAAAAGAGCAACTGGTTCGTCCTTATAGATCTAAAGGACGCATACTTTCACGTCACTATTCACCCCGACCACCGCAGGTTCCTTCGGTTCATCTTTCAGGACACGGTCTACGAATTCCAGGCCCTGCCATTCGGTCTGTCCACAGCTCCCCGGACCTTCACCAAGGTTATGGCTCCGGTGGCGGCTTACCTTCGTCTCAGGGGCATTCACGTTTACCCTTACCTGGACGATTGGCTCGTAGTCTCCACCTCGAGAAGGCAATCCCTGAAAGACACAAGATTCATTCTGTATCTTCTTTCCAATCTCGGTCTCACTGTCAACAATCAGAAATCCCGGCTCATTCCCTCCAAGACAGTTCAATACATAGGGGTCTGCTTGGACGCTGTGAAGGGTCGAGTCTTTCTTCCCCCGGAAAGAATACACAAGATTCGACGAGCCATCAGGAAATTTTTCCCCGGTGCTCGGGTGACAGCCCACCATGCCCAGCACCTCCTCGGCCTGATGTCTTCTACGACGCCGGCGCTAGCGCACGCTCGCCTCAAACTCCGGTCGCTCCAATCTTGGTTTCTCACCCTTTTCGACCCCATGATCGACAGTCAAAGGAAACGCCTTCGTGTCACCCCGGAGCTCACCAGACAACTCCAGTGGTGGATGTACACACCCCATCTCACGGTTGGCCGGCCCTTTCGTCCACTCCGTCTCACCGTTCAAGTTACAACGGACGCCAGTCCGTCCGGCTGGGGGGCGCACTGCGGGCGCCGCACCATTCACGCCCTCTGGACGCCTCAAGAAGCCATGTTCCACATCAATTACCTGGAACTGCTGGCGGTTATCAAGGCCTTCAAGTCCTTCCTCCCTCTCCTCCGCGGCCGCGGAGTTCAGCTAGTGACGGACAACACTACCACAATGCACTATGTCAACAAGCAGGGAGGAACCCGCTCTCATTCACTCCTGTATCTCTCCATCCTCCTTTGGGAATGGTGTTACCGTCATCATATCTACCCGGTGGCCATCCATGTAGCCACGGAGGACAACACACTTGCGGACACTCTGAGCAGGCTTCACTATCAGACTCACGAATGGGAGTTGAACCCTCTGGTCTTCCAGGACCTTTGCAACCAGTGGGGGACCCCAGTGCTGGACGTGTTCGCATCCCCTCACAACGCAAAATGCTCCCGCTATGCCTCCCGGGCAGGTCTCGGTCACCACTCGCTCGGCGACGCATTCATGATTCCATGGAACCAGGGTCTCTTGTACATATTTCCACCGATCCCGTTAATACAGAGATCCTTGATCAAACTCCGACGCTCGATGACTCCGGCCATCTTCATCGCACCCTTTTGGCCTCGCCAAGTGTGGTTTCCCACTCTAGTCAGCATGGCTGTGGACTCAGTAACCCTTCCAATGTGGCCAGACCTACTGACCCAGGAAGCAGGCGAAGTCCTTCACCCCGACCTCGACACGCTCCATCTGACGGCGTGGAGGATCGTCCAGAAATTCAGGAGGTCTTGACCAATGCCATCAAACCCTCCACGTCTCGCTTGTATGCCTACAAATGGAACAGCTTTCTGAAATTTACCCAGCAGAGGGATCTCACCTCCTCACCTGTGTCTCTTTCCACACTTCTGCAGTATCTCCGTTACCTGTTTGATTTCCACCTGTCTATCTCTACTATCAAGGTGTACCTGGCTGCGGTTGTCTTCTTTCAGCCCAGAGCTTCTCCCTCATCCCGCTTTTTCTCCCATCCTACCGTCAGGATGTTTTTGAGGGGTCTCTCTAACCTCCGACCTCCCGTTCGTCCTCCACTCCCTCAGTGGTCCCTCCATTTGGTTCTGCATGCCCTATCCAGACCCCCATTTGAACCTATGGCTACCTGTGACCTCAAAATGCTCTCTTTAAAAACGCTATTCCTAGTGGCTATCACCTCTGCTCGTCGAGCTAGCGAGTTGGCAGCTCTCCGCCATGACCAACCTTTTCTTCAGTTCTTTAAGGACAAGGTTATGCTTTACCTGGACGTCTCTTTTCTTCCTAAGGTGGTCTCCGACTTCCACGTCAACCAGCCACTTATTCTGCCAACTTTGTTTCCGTCTCCGACGACTGATGTTGAACGCATGCTCCACATGCTCGATGTTCGACGGTCCTTAGCTTTTTACGTATCCAGGACCAAAGACTTTCGCCTGGCCAACAGACTCTTCCTTTGCCACTTTGGCCCTAAGAGGGGTTGCCCGGCCTCGCCGTCCACGCTCTCTCGGTGGCTCGTGTCTACCATCGCCCTTGCCTACGAGCTCAACCACAGAGATCCTCCACAGGGACTTAAAGCCCATTCCACCCGGGCTGTTGCCTCCTCCACTGCCTTACTTCGTGGCGTCGACCTGCCCGACATCTGCCGGTCCGCTACGTGGTCTAATGCCTCTACCTTCATAACCCACTACAGATTGGACGTGAGGGCAAAAGAGGAGACCAAATTCGGGAGGGCAGTGCTAGCATCGGCTCTTCAGTGACAGCCCACCATCCGGTTAGTAAGCGTGCTAATCACCCTTTGTGTGCATTCACAGAAGACCACGATGAAGAAAGAAAGGTTACTTACCTGTAACGATGGTTCTTCAAGTGGTCATTCTGTGAATTCACACAATCCCGCCCGGCCTCCCCTCTGTCTGTCTGTCACTGGCGTCTCTCTGACTCGAGGGCCTATGGCGGACAAATGGAACTGAGGGACGGTTAGGCTGGGCGTGCGCAGTAGGGGTAGTCCTAAACATTGTTACTTTTCTCTTGCAGCTAGAAAACGTTCCGAGAGGCCCAACGCTGGCGCTGGTATTAACCCTTTGTGTGAATTCACAGAATGACCACTTGAAGAACCATCGTTACAGGTAAGTAACCTTTCTTTTTCAGCCAGAGATGACACGCTTCTCAGTGTACGATTGATACAGTTCAAAGACAGTCTGAAGTCTGAATGATGTTGTCTGACTTCCAGCTTAAGGACGTAATCAGTACAAACTGATTTTATCACCTTGATGAAAAATGGCATTCTGACACATCAAAACACCCCATCAAAAATGGACAATTGGTAGGACGTTTTGCCTTTATGTGAGAAGATGAAGACCAGTATTACCCCCCCATTAGCCATCTGTTTTTTTGTATTTAAAATCTTGTATTTTGTGCAAAATACACATTTTCCGTCTAATACATTGGGTTTTTTTCCTCCAAAAAAGTTGCGAACTTGCAAAAAATATGTACAAATGAAATTTGGTCCAATAAGCAGAAAATTTGTGAAATTCTTTATTCTTGCCTGCAAAAATTGAAATAAAGCAAAAGAGAGAGGTATATTCTGGTTTCAGCACTTCATGTGGTGCCATCCATTGCCTCCTGGAGAAACTTAACTCCTATTTGGTTGGAATCTTGTTGGATCTAACTTGTCTCAAATCATGATGTACTAAGTAAGCAGATGTATGGTGGACAACGTGTATCTTAATGCTGAGCAGCACTACTAACTAGTTGTCAAGGCAGGGTAAATCAGAACATATCGCTGAGTGAGGTGTTTCTCATGAGAGATTCCGGTTGGCCAAAACAGTCCGCACAGCTGCTGAATGTGTTGTGGCAAGTGGCCGTGCAGTACAAGCCATGTTTTATATTCTTTCAGTGTGTGTCAATAGTCTGAGCCAGGTATGCTGTAAGTCAGCCAACTGGCCCATCCAGCACAGCGTTATGAATTGGCTCTCCACAGTGAGATCTGTTCAAGGGAAGATGCTAAGGTCTGAGAACTTCTGTACACAAAATGCAGTACACAACAAATTGCTAAAGCCTATCTCTACATTCCTGCCCTTGGATAATTATGGCTACCTCTGATTGGATGATAGAGAGTTTCCAGATTAGTCAGAGTTCTACTTGTCTTTTTTTTTTAATTAAGGACTAAGCTCCACTCTTTGTGAATTGGGTGTAGTGCTTGAATGCATTGGGAATAAGAAGTTATAGAGGCCTGATTAGAAGGAGGCACTCCAGAATCAGTCACAGAGGCAGGAAAGGTTACTCATGGTTGCTGTGAGATTCTGGAAGTTGTAATCCAGAAAAGCAATGTTCCCAAGCTTTTGGTTTCTGGCAGCAGCTTGGAAAGAGAGTGAAGATAATCCATATACCAACAGGTGGTCTATAAGGCACTTATATATCTTATTGTGGGCTTCCCAAAGACCTCTAATTAGCTGCTTCAAGAAACAAGGCACTGGGCCAGAGAGGCATTTGGGTTGCTTTATAATACCCATCATAACTTTTAAGGTAGTTGATGTTTGACAAGACATCTTGGAGCAGGGGTCTTCAAAGTACAGCCCGTGGGCCACATCTGGCCCGCCTGGCTTTATTATCCAGCCCATTCATGCACGTGTGCGTGTGAGTAGGTGAGAGTGCATGTGTGCAGGTGGGTGGGAGTATGGTGGGCAGGGGTGCAGGTGGGCAGGTGGGAGTGTGTGCAGGCATGTAGGAGTATGTGTGCATTCCTTCGGCCTTCGAAAATATTGCAAATATATTATGTGGCTCTCCATGTGAAAAGTTTGGAGACCCCTGCCTTGTAGGCATGTGGAGGAATAGCTGTTTGTATGCTGTAGCACAATTCTACCACTACTCCTTTCTCCTATAAAGTATCCAAGGTGACTTACAGTATTAAAATAAATGTGACAGATATTTATGTTTTTTAGTCATTTTATTTATTTATTTATTTATTTATTTATTTATTTATTTATTTATTTATTTATTTATTTATTTATTTATTTATTTATTTATTTATTTATTTATTTATTCAATTTTTACCCCGCCCCTCTAGACAACGTCTACTTATACTTACAGTTGTATTTACAAATTTATTTACAAATGGGTTTTTTGTTCAACAGCCACAATAGAATTGTAAGATAATAATTGTTAAAATCAAGGCCACTTAAGACGGCCAATGAGTTGGACTTCCTGAGCATTTTTAATGGAGCAGAATTTTATTTTTTATTTTTAGGACTCAATACAATTATTATTATTTTTCTTCCTAGAAATAGATAAACCATCTCTTTGTACTCAAGCGTATCTTTCTCTTTCCAAAGTAATGTAAGGTAGCAACAGCTTTGAAATACGGGAAGGGGCAAATAGAGGTTGAATGAGTAGCTTTTACAATAGGGGTAATTATCGCAGATGGATGAAAAAGAACTTAAGGCAGATATTAGCAGGAAGCAAAATCGGATGCAATTACATAGATTGCATAAGGGCAACCATTGTCTCAGGGTCAGGGGAGAGTAAGCTGAATTTTGAGTTTTAATTGTAGGTTTCCTAAATATGTATTGAATATATGCACTAAAAATGTATAGAATGCAGGAGTGTGCTGATACAATGACATCGGTTCCACTTTGGATTTTTCACGAGGAACAGTCTTTTTGAGAAACAAATACAACCTCACATATAAGTGACCTAAGAAGACAAGGAGGGACCAGATTACATGGATTTCCATATGTTTCAGCCAGAAGATTTATTTCCAATTTGTTATTCATAAGGGAAGAGTGTGAGATTGGGATGGGTCCTTTGAAGTGGAAAACAAAGTCTTCCATTCAGTCTTGGGTCTAATAGAATACACATGACATAGGCTTGGCATCACAGCTTGTTTTAAAAGCACAGCGCTTGTCATCTTTTGCTTTCCAGTACTGCGAATGCTGGTGGGAATGGGTATTGCCCTGAAAGAAAAACAAGGCTAATGATTTCCTGCTGTCTTTAATAGTACATGCCTGGAGCAATCAGACAGGGAATCATTAGAAAGAAAGAGGGTGACCAACTCCTTGTGTACTCATGTTGTCAGTCTATTTACAATTTCAGAGTTAAATAGAATTTTAAAAAGGAAAATTTACATAATGATATGCATTAACAGTTGCCTTATCCTCTAAATCAGGGGTGTGGATATTGAATTGTAACTGCAGATGTTGGATTATAACTCCCATCACCCCTCATCATAGGCTGCGCTGGTTGGGGCTGATGGGACTTTTAAATCCAAGAACATCATCTGGAGGTCCAGCAGTTCCTCCATCTTCGACTAAATGCATGCATCAAACATGATTCTTGGAATAGAAGACACATGTCCCGATAAACAGCTCTTTAGTCCCAGAGTAAGCCGTTTTTGTTTTATGGGGGATGAAGTGATATTTTTACACATGAAGGATTTTATAATCTTTTCTTGCTTGACTTCACAGAGACCTTGTGGCTATTGTTCATGTTTTATTGATGTGTGAAACCAAGATAGAGAAGACTGGACTGCTCAGTGGCAGGTAGCGACTGATTCAGGTCTTGGTCTCAGGTTTCCTAGGGCCGTGGCACATATTTTATAACACCAGGTCACTGCAGCAAAGGTTAGCCATTTTTCACTGAGGACGTGGTTCTAGTTTTGTTAATCACTGCCACTATTGTATTAAGACAAATTAGGATAGTGGTAAACTGTAGAGCTATGTGAGTTTGGTGTTTGGTGTAGCATAAGGCAAAGTATCTTTTTATGCATCAGAGTTGGGGATACCATAAAGGTACAGCATATCATGTATTATTTGTCTGTTTGTTTATTTAATTTATATCCCACTTTCCCTCCAGAGACCTCAAGGCAAAGCATGCAGGGAAGTGAAGCGATGGATGCTTGATTACTTACAAATCTCTATTAGTTAGTGGTGGCAGGAGATATGGATATGGCACTTGTATTTGCACTTTTGTTTCCAGGTGCAATTTTTTTTGGCCTTCCCCAGGCCAAAAATAAATAAATAATAATAGTAATCATGTGATCAGACAAGGAACAAGTTCCTAAAGTTCAGTGGATTAAAGCTCAGCCACATTCTGCTGCTAGCATGCCGCATCTGTAGTTTTACTTCCAAAAGGAGCACCCCCATTCATCAGTTTATATTCCTGTTGCTTTCTGCAGAAATAATGGGGGTCTTCAGAGTTGAATGCCCATCTCAGCAAAGCCTCTTCTCCCTCCCAGACAGCTTGTCTCCAGTTTCCTAACCCCTGTCAGCTAGCCGAACTGGGATGAGAATTGCTCTGTTGGGCATTTGAATAGACTGCATCTAAATGTATTTCTGCCGAAGTGACCCAAGGCTCATTTTACAGCAGTCCATTAGACATAAGAGAACATAAAGGTGATGTTCGTTTTCATATGCAGCAGGAATTATTTCAAAGATATCTTCAGCTGTCAGAAGTCTTAGCATATTTACTCCTTTAAAATGTATCTTCAAAATAGAACTTTGTGAAAATAAAGCTGGAATAAATTCTTACGGATGGTTTTCTTTGGCTACTATAAGTGTCCACAAGGGAGGAGAGGAAAAGCAATTGTGCGTACTCCACTCCTGCTATCCTGGATTTATTTCCTTCTTTTAATGTTTTACTGAAGACTGACACACATCCAGCTAGTCAGCAAGAGGCTTTGAGTAATTTTTGAGATTACTTACATTGCAAGCCTTCCTGGTAGTTTCAGGTTCTGTCCTGTCCTACGCTGGAGGAGAGCTTTCCTGGGCCACCAGGCAGCCGAATGAATGCTTCTTCTGATTTAGTGACACTGCCTAAATTTTGAAAAACACCTGGGAACTCAAAATTTTAATGTTGGTACAACTGCGGCAGGGATACCCAATGTGGTGTAGTGGATAAAGTAACTGGCTTAGACACAGGAGGCCTGGGTTCAAATCTCTACTCAGCCATGGAAACTCACTGGAGGTGTGGAACTGATAAAATGACTTCTAAAATATCTCACTTACCTTGAAAGGCCTGTTAGGGTCACTATAAATCACTTCCAACTTGAAGGCATGCAACATGAAATAAATGTGGCAGGTATAATTTTCCACAAACAAGGTCTTACTTTTTGTATGCCTTTTGTATTAATCAGACCCAGTTTCACGCTGGTGTTTTTTCAGAGCTTGAGGGGATGGGGGATAATGGTGAAACAACAAATCCAAAAATTATTTTGCCCAACCATTGTGTTGCCAGCGTCTGTGTTAAAGTATCATCCCAAGATGGAGATTCTAAATCGGTCGCCCCAGGTTGAGGTATAAGCTTTCATGAAATTGAGGACAAATTGTCTTTCCCCATAGCTGTAGCCAAATAATTGCTTGTCTCCTAGTACATTGTCATTGACTTACGGTGAAGTAGGTAGCTTGGCTTGGGACTTGGTTGGAGCAAGAGCCAGTAGGTGCCAGGTCTGTAGCTGCACTCACAGTGAGCTCACAAGCAAGAACTTATGAAAAGAGTGAGTAAACAAGGGTGTTTTGCACGAGACTGATGAAAGAGGGAAAACAGAACGAGACTGTGTTTATCATTAGAGGCTAATTATCTGAGCTCCTTGGAGATTTGTGTTTTTATGGCTGTTTGGTACTAAGAGGATCAGCTACAGTTGACAAGATGTGAATGCTAAGAGGAAGCGAGTCACAGATTTGGTTAAGGGAGGAACTAGTAAATGCCAGGTCTTCATGAACAGAGTAAGGAAACAGGGTATTTTTCATGGGCATTTAGTGGGGCAGTGTGAGGAGGGTGGCCATGAGTATTATTTCACTACCTGCTTAGGACAGAAGAGACAGACTTTGAAGAATTTTTTTTGCAGAGACCTGCAACCCTCGTGGCATGTTTGCCTTTCCACTGGAGGATGCAGAAATCCACATCTGCAGCATGGGCAAACTAATTATTCTGCTAAAACAGAAGATACAACAGCTTACATCTGCCTATCCTTATTCTGGCTCATTAGGAAAAAATGAAGTGAGTCAGGATACAGCTGAGTAGATTCTTTTAGAAGAGGAATGGGGGGAGATGTCTCTAGAGAAGGAGAAGACTACTAAATGCAGAAGGCAAGCATTTTGGAAACACAGAAGCAGGTGTGTCAGGAGGTATGTTGTAGTCATACCCTTCAATATATTGCATGTGACTGGGAAATCCTCGCTATGAAGGTGAGGAATTTATAGTACAGTTGTGCCTCACTTAACAACGATAATCTGTTCCAGGAAAATTGCCGTTAAGCGGAAACATTGTAAAGCGAAAATAAAAAGCCCATTGAAATGCATTGAAAACCTTTCAATGCATTCCAATGGGCTGGAAACTCACTGTCCAGCGAAGATCCTCCATAAGGCGGCCATTTTCACTGCCTGTACAGCGAGGAATCCGTCCCGAAACATAGCAGGGAGCCATTTTATTTACCTGGCAGCCGTTTTGAAACCGCCAATCAGCTGTTGAAAAATCATCGTTTTGCGAAGAATCGGTTCCTGAAGCAGGGAACCGATCATCACAAAGTGAAATTTCCCCATTCAGACCATCGTTTTGCGATTGCAGTTGCGATTGCAAAAAGAACATCGTGAAGCGGATTCGTCGTAATGCGGGACAATCATAAAGTGAGGCACCACTGTATAAGTAGTTTGTTTTCCATTATTCCTTCCTACCAAAGGTCATTGCCCAATGAAGAGGAACAATAATACTGGAGTCAATATATATTTGCACAGATGGTGTTTGCTTCTTGGATCACAGACTGCACTTCCATGAAGAAGGGCTACTGGCAAATGACAGGTTGCACCTTACAGGATTTGTAATGATTTGAAAGGAGTCTTGCAAACCTAATCAGAAAGGTTTTAAACTGAATCCTCTCAGGGAAGAAGATAGTTTTCCAGTGAGCAGGGAGACTGGGGAGAAATAGTGTTGGTAATGCACAAGAGACTGGAGGGTAGAACTGGAGCCATCAATGGATGGGAAAAGATAGTAGGCAAGCAATTGGAAGGAATGACCAACAATGTCACATGCATATACACCAATGCATGAAAAACAAAATGAACTTGAACTCTTAACAGAGGTAGGCAAATATAATATAATATATAATAGATATAATATTGTAGATATGAAGGAAATCTGTTGGGATGAGACACATCATTAGAATGTGATGGTTGAAGGTTACTGCATACTCAAAAGGAAGAGAATAAATAAGAAGCGAAGGAATAGTAGTAGATCTGTGAACTGGGGTAGGATATGCTTATGGCGAACATTGAGGTGAAAATGAAGAAAGAGAGAAACAGCAGTAACATCATTTTGAAGGTCTTTTGGAGACTTCATAGCCAAACTGAAGATTTGATTGGTATCTGTTAAGTGATTGTTTGATATCTCTAACAAAGTGTAATCTGGTCCTCCCCAAAGGAAGAGAAGAAGTGAGGGGGAGAGGAGATGCCAGAGAAAGTATGGGTGATTAAAATAAGCAGGAGAATAAAACTGAAAGAAGAGAGTGGGCCTTTTGGCTATGCCCATGTGACCTCTCAGTTATCCCCAAGAGAATGTGTGCCTTGCAGGATAGGCCCCATCCTGAGTTTCCACCTTACTGATTATTCAGTGATCTCCTTCTAGTCAGTTCATGTGTTCATTCCCTCCCTGTTGCACATTTTATTCTGGGCCTCTTTACAAAACAGAAAGATGGAAAGGAACATATTAGGTCATCCTTGTTCAGTCTTTTTGCCAGTGCAGGATTATTCCCTGTGGTCTATTCTCAAGTGCTACCTTCTACAGACTATTTTTAAACAACCCAGCTAGCAGGGCTTTCCCTGCTTCCCTGGGGAAAGCTACACCGTGATTAAGTTGGCTTCTTTGTAAGGGGATTTTATTATTTCCTGTTGGCCAGCTTGAATGCAAATTTGGCCTTGGTGATTTTTGTTCTGCTGTACAGGAAAGTTGTACATTATTCTTGGTTCTTGAATCTCTCCATTTAAACTTGCAAGGAGTTAGCATGCAACTTTGTCAGGGGCAAGAGTTCAGAAACCAAATGAGTGGGTACAGCTGTGCATAGCCTTTCCCAGTAAAGTCCTGCTCCAGATGTCTTGAACTATCATTTCTAACAGTCTTAGTCTCTAGTTGTGCTGGATAGGGTTTATGGGAATGGTATTCTCAAAGGCCCCGAGGACACCATATTGTGGGAGGCTGGTCTTGGAGACTTCAGTATGGATTTCCACTTTCATGCACTTGACTTCGCAGAAACATCATTTCCAGTTCTCTGGCACTACTAATCTGTACTCATCATCTTTATTTTCTTTTTTAAAACCCTCCCTTCAAAACACTGATTTTTGTGATCATCACAAATGGTGGCCAATCTGTGTGAAAATATTAGAAGCAGAAGAGAGAGGTGTCTTTGGGAATGTCCCATGGGAAAACCAGTAATCAATAATTTAAAACTTTGTATTTCTGTCCAGAATGTGAATGCAAGGGAGATTGTGATTTCCGATAAATAGTGGAGTCATCTTTCAAGACAGCTGTGTATATCTTAATGCCTCCTAACCCAAGTTCAAATCACATCTCAACCCCAAGCTTGTGTTGCTATCTTGGAGGGGTTGTTGTTCATCCTGATAGATTAGAATTGTTCATCAATCCTATTTTTCAATATAAAGAAGGGATGAACAACAAGAAACTCTTTAGCAAACTATTGTTCAACTAGCCAGTCTCAAACTATGCTGGCAGACCACACAGGTCCCCAAGATAGATTATATAAATAAAAAATAATAATTCCAAACTATGCTTCCACAACTGCAAAATAGATGTATCAACGACCTACATCTTAGTTGTTGAGGCCACTTTCAGTAATAGTGACTGTGCTGTTGTTGTTGCTCATCCCTGCTTTATATTGAAGTATCTAGACATGAATATATAATTGGCATGTATTTATGGATTGGAAACCAGGGCTGATATTCTTCCAGTGTTCTGCTCAGTTTTTTTTCAATGTTTCATCTTCCCAGGAGGAGAAAGATCCAGGCAGTATCTGCAAAATTGCATTGTTTCTGGCTGAAATGACTGTGTAATTTAACTCTGTGCAAACACGCTTACTCTTTTTCAGTTCCTTTTATCTTTGCCAGACCATCTCGTTTAGTCCTTTGGGCTAGTGGGGGAGGGGTGAAGTTGAATTACTTTTTACATAAATTGAAAATACCAGGCAGAGAGCTGAAACTCCGCTTCCCATCCGTCCTGTAGCTAATGAACCTGTTGGAAATGGGGCTGATGACTAACTTTCCTTCCCCTCCTATCTCTTTAAATACAGGATCTCTGGTCATGGAAGCAAGGACACGTGGTGGATTCTTGGCAGTCTGCAGTCTGCGGAGCTTTTGCAGGTGCAAAGGATTATGTGTTATCCTGGGAAATACTAAAGAAGAAAAGGAGGGGAGGAAGGAGGAAATGGGCCGATCTATGGAGGCGAGCAACGGGACAGCATTCTTGTGTAATTCCAGTTTGTTCAGAGCAAAGAAAATGGATCTTGCTGCGTGGAGGATTGAGGGTGGTGCAGGATTGGGGGGTAGGTGGGTGGGTGGGAAGCCGGAGAGAAAAAAAGCTGAAAAGGAAGAGGGTAGGGGAACCCGGGCAAGGGTGTTGGTTTGAAAGACAGCCAATTTGTTTTTGACAAATTTCTGTTATTGAACAAACAGGCCCTATCAGTCAAGCGGTGGGATTATCCAAAGGTTGAGTTGTAAAACCTTCTCTGAGAAGAGACCCCATTTGGGTGCAGGTTTGTGCAGCTGCCTGCCCTGAGCGCCTCTTGAGGGCTTTCAGTGGGGGTGGGGGTGTGCCATGATTCACTGCTCATGTGACAGTTCTGACAGCCCTCTAGATTAAGTAGAGTCAAGAGAACAGAATGTCTAAATGCGGCAGCCTCCAGGCGGAAACTTTCCATGGAGGAGAACCGGAGGCTGAAACATCTGGGCAGTCTCCGGACACTCTCCCTGGAATGAAGAGTGGCAGGACGTGCTCTTGGACGATTTATTGCAAAACAGGCTGGACGTTAATTGAATTCTTAAAGAGCCACCTTGCCTGATTATAACAGCCTGCTTTAAAATAATTTCCTTTAAGATGTCACAAGTGGCTCATCCCACACGTCTGACAAGGAGCAGGGAGGGAAAGCTTAATGGCCTGATAGGAATCTCAGGTTAGTGGCTGCTGTTGCTGAGGATGGAGTGGCAGAATCTTTTTTCCAGAAGGAAAGAAAATGTACAGGGTCAGGTTCTGAAGCCATCACACCAGAAAGCAAATTTCTCCTAGGAGAAGCAATAGTATTTTTAGATCACCCCCCCACCCCCATAAACTGGATCCTGTTTTAACATTAACATTCTCCTTATAATGAGGATGGAACTGTATGTTCCATGGTATGTAGTGCAAAATAGAAGGGGATGGATGATTAATGGCCCATTTAATAGAACCGGTAGAGTATTCATATCATTTATATATAATAACACATTCTAAATACATCAACTTTACCTGCATGTGTCCTTTGCTCTATGATATTGCATCATCCCAAATCTTTATTGTTGCTGCCCAAGGTCTGTGCTTCCTTTACTTTAGTTCAGCTTTAGTTCAGGAGTGGGCAGCGTGTGACTTGTCCAGATGTGGTTGGATTTCAGCTCCCACCAGCCTTCACAGTTGCCTAAGTTAGTTGATAAAGAATTCCAATCCAGAAAGACCTGGAGGGCCTCAAATCTGCATCCCCCAACACACTTAAGCTGGAAGTCTGTCTTACTAGAATTAGCATTTTTTTAATATTTACTTGCCCTATAATTGAATTTAACATGATGGTTAAATTCTGTGCTCTGATTACACTTATATCCAAATCTCCACTTCGCCCTCTGTTCCACATTTTGTAATCTCTATACCTGCAGCTGTCAGTCTACTGAACCTATGAATCTTTTGGTTTCATTATCTACTTACATTGTTGTCATCCATTTCCTTATTGTCAGTTAAGTCATTACAATTTAAATCACTGTTGAAAAAGGCTTGAATTAGTTATATGGATCCTCCCCATCCTCCCCCCACCCGTTGCATCCTTGCTCTCTGTAGCTTTAATGTAATGTTTTTTAAACCATTCATTCAGTGATACATTTATCTAAAATAGTGGCCAGAATCCTACTGGTCATTTATACCAGTGTAAGTGCAGTGGCATAAATCACAGCAATGAACTGCCACTAGTTAATGAATCACTGTTTGTATTCTTTTTCATGTACAAATTCATATGAGTGCTATGTGGCAAGGTATAAAAGAAGTGACTTGTTAAGTGCTGACAATTTGCCACTGCAATTCATATAAGTACCGTATTTTTCGCTCCATAAGATGCACCTCTCCATAAGACGCACCAAATTTTTAGGAGAAGAAAACAGGGAAAAATTAATCTGTTTTCTTCTCCTAAAATTTGGTGAGCCTTATGGAGAGGTCCATCTTATGGAACACACCCTAGGACCCTCTGGCCCTGTGGGGGAGTGGGGGAGCCTCCAAAGGTTCCAGGGTATGTTCCAGGACCCTTTGGAGGCTCACCCTGCCCCCCATGGGGCCAGAGGGGGCAAAATCACCACCTCCAGGGACTCTTCTGAAGCTTCCCAAGCCTCAAAAGAGTCCCAGAAGGTGGCGATTTTGCCCCCTCCGGGCCCATGGAGTGGCGCTGGCCCCGTGGGTGGGTGGGTGGGAGCGTCGCAAGGGTCCTGGAAGGCTCACTCGGACCCTTGGGAGGCTCAACCCCACGGCGCCAGTACAGGCGAAATCGCCAGCTTCCAGGACCTTTTGTGAGGCTTGAAAGGCTCAGAAAAGGTCCTGGAAGCTGGCAATTTCGCCCCCGCTGGCCCCGCGGGGGGTGGGGGGAGCCCCACAAGGGTCCTGGAAGGCTCACTCGGACCCTTGGGAGGCTCCCCCCACGGCGCCAGTGGGGGCGAAATCGCCACCTTCGCCCCATAAGATGCACAGACTTTCCCCACACTTTTTCTTTTGGGGGGGAAGTGTGTCTTATGGAGCAAAAAATATGGTAATAAGATTCTGGCCATTGGTTTTTGTTCTTACAAACTTTCAGGTTTGTTTTCCAATTATATCAGAAAATGAATGATTATTTTACTGACAAATGTTCATTGTGAAGGCATTGGAAGGTGAACAATTTCTGGTTGAACAGTTCATTCAGGAATATTCAGAGGATTTTCTGTTAGGACAATCACCCTCACCAGATAGGCACTTATTTTATTTAACTAAAAAAGTATTTTATTTAACTGAAAAAATAACTTGCTGTGGTTTTTGTTTCTTAAGTAGCATTGTATATGTGGGCTTTTATTTAGTTTTTCAATTCAGTGAAAAAGTCAAGATTTACAAGGCAATTTTATTTTTAATGGTACCACCCTAAAAGCCAGTATCCCTTTAATTTGGAAAGATATAAGGAAACAAATGTGTAGGCATTATTCTCTCTACTTAAATCACTAAGGCTCAAACTGGCTCCATCTCTCAGTATTGTTGTCTTATCAAGGTTTCTGATATCATGAAATTCTGTTGCATATTGAGCAAAATGTGATTACAGTTCCTTGTCAGGCCTTTCCTGACAACGTGGGTGGGAAGGCATTGGGTTGCATGCCCGTTTTTCCCCTCAGTATGCTCAGGAAAAAAGAATCTCACTTCAGTTTCTGAAATAGTTGCAAAGTATATTGTTGGTTGCTTAGCAACAACCAGAGTTTCCACCTGCCTCTACTTTTCATCCCCTTCCCAGACTCAGCCCTTTAATGTACAGTGGTGTCTCGCTTAACGGCGATAATCTGTTCCAGGAAAATCGCTGTTAAGCGAAAACGTCGTAAAGCAAAAATAAAAAGCCCATTGAAACGCATTGAAAACCGTCCAGCGAAGTTCCTCCATAAGGCTGCCATTTTCGGAATCCATCCCTAAACACAGCGGGGAGCCATTTTAATTACCCAGCAGCCATTTTAAAACTACCGATCAGCTGTTAAAAAAACATCATTTTGCGAAGAATCGGTTCCCGAAGCAGGGAACTGATCATCGCAAAGCGAAAAAACCCTATTTAGACCATCGTTTTGCGATTGCAAAAGCGATCTCAAAAATGTCATCGTGAAGTGGATTCGTTGTAATGTGGGGTAATCGTAAAGCGGGGCACGGCTGTATTTTGGAATAGAGGAACAATCTATAGTGAGGGCTGGGAAGATCTGCATGTAGTGAAATTCTTGGTTATCTGATTGTTCCTTATTTCCTAATTGGTTGCTGCATGAGACGAAATTGACAGAACTGCATTCAGAAACAAAATCCCACATAAATATAAATAAGTTGAAGGAGAGACACATACATTCATCACCATGTTGCAGGTCTTTTGGAAGGAAAATGAAAGTTTATAGGCCCAAGCCACTAGCTAGCCAACCCTTAATCACAGCAACGTTGCCAATACCACAAAGAGTGTATTCAAACATTATAATCATCCAAGACTCCCTTGTTGCTCATGTTCTTTGCTTTACCACAAAATTTACTTAAAGCCTTTTAGAGGTCAGAAGAGAGAGAGAAAAAAAAATTAAAAAGATAAACGCGCCCTTCTGTTTTGATTTTCATGTTAACCAAGAAAAATTACTGGATGCTTTCTTTCTTAATCATAATGTTGTGTACTTGGCAGAGGAAAAACAAACATTATTTGTAATTGAAACGGTCATCACAGCTTTTTTCTATGCCTGTAAAATTACAGTCATTGAAGTAAAGTTTCTGTGATGCTGTAGCAGTTCTCAGAGTATTTCTTGGTTCCAGTCTGTTCCCTTTATCCATCTGCCCACGAAGAACAAAACATCTGTTCAATGAAGATAAAAGAGATGCAAACTTTAAAATGACACCCAGAAGCCAAAACCAAAGAATTGTGTGTTTGGATGAAATCAATATATGGCATTCTGAATCCATTCATGTTTGTGACTACAGGTGTTTTTCTTTCACCTGTAGTTACCTCAGGTTAAATCCACTGTATGCTTTGTATCCTTTAGCTACTCTGCCCTTCTTAGCTGCTTTGCTTCCTGAGATTTCTTTCCTGGTTCTGCCTGTTCCAGAACACTGTCGAAGACGAATCATGTAGAGCTTGGTTTCTAGCCAAATTACCGTTTTTTTCTTCTTCTCTTAAAGAAGCTGGGATGCTTTGTTCCCCCTAGCACAGTGGTCCCCAACCTTGCGCCTCCAGATGTTCTTGGACTTCAGCTCCCAGAAATCCTGGCCAGCAGAGTTGGTGGTGAAAGCTTCTGGGAGTTGTAGTCCAAGAATATCTGGAGGCCCAAGGTTGGGGACCACTGCACTAGCAGATAGGATTTTAATGAATATTCATTAATATTCACTTTCTTGCTCAAGTGAATTAGATTCCTAGGTGATTCTATATCATCCCCTTTTTGGCATCTTTTATGAAGCTTGCCATCCTGACCTGTCAGTGGTAGAGCATCTGTGGCAGGGATCCACTTTAGTATCTGTGCTTTTGAAAGAGGCGTCCAAAAAAAGGCAAGTTCCCACCGTTCCTGAACACCATTGATATAGGCTCCAGAAAGCTGGGAAGGTTCAGGTGCTGCAGAGATCATGGGGAGGAAGTTAAGGGGAACATTTTTTTTTCTTCTTGTCTTGAAATTGGTTCTTGCTGGATCTGCTGATTTTCTCAATGCAACTAAACTGATTGGAACCTGGCCTGTGGCTCTGAAAACTGTGTTGCTAACAAATAATTGAAATTGTAATCAATGGGACAAGCTGCAGCCATTCCATCCTTGGCTGTCAGGCGGCTCTTAAAGGCAGGGAGGAGGAGCTGGCACCTGTAACCACTTTCCCCCTCTAAGATGCTGCTGCAGTGAATGATGCAATGGTGGGCTGTATATCTGGTGATAATTCTTCAGCTGGTGGGATATCTGTTTGGAGGTGGTAATCCCTTTAAGACCTGGAGTGAAACATAGGTGAAATCTGGAGCCAAGAGAATTTGGTGGTAAGAGGTTGTTTGGAGCCATCGTTGGAAAAGCCATGTTGTGTAGGAGCCATCGGCTGTAGAACCGCTTGTGGCTGATAATGCTGTTGCAAATGATGATGAATTTGGATTGCCAGAAGCCTGAGCTCTGGATTATACCCTAAGTACAGTACATGTTCATACAATCAAGAAGCTCTTTTGGTGACCATGCTGGGAGCTTGAAATTAAGAAATCTTTGTGAAGATTTCTTAGAAAAGCAATTGTGATCCTTCTCCTGCCTCAGATTTTGGTCCGTGGGACCTCTTCTGCCATATGGAAAGCCAATTGTCTCCTGCTCCTTTTACTCCTTTCACTTGAGGAGAAGTTCAGCACTTCTCCTCAAGTGCTGAACCCATAGCTATGTGGTATCATATTTCATCAGTAATTGTGTAGAGGTAAGAATAAATATGGACTTCTTGAGGCTCTGCTTTTAACTACCTTCTACATATATTTCTCTCAACCTTGACTCCTTAGAAATGCAGCCCTCAAGTTCAAAGATTAAATAAACACATGTAAGACCTATTACTAATGTGACACGCTAATTAAGTAGAGTAGATTGTATTTGTGTTGTGGCAGCTTGGAGACTTAACAAATTTATTTCAGTGAAAGCTCTCAAGGATTTAAGTCCTCTTCTTCAAACACAGGTGTCCAAAGGTGTGTCTGAAGAAGCAGATTGCAATGCACAAAAGCTCATACAGTACTGGGGGAAAAAGTCTTAAGACTGCCGCAGTACAATTATTTCTATTTTGTTTTATTTGTTGCTAAAACAGTCTAGCATGGCCTGAAGATTGAAGCTTCTATTTGTGCCCATTAAAAAACACTCCCTTTATGTGATCCTCCCACTTCCTGATTTTTTTTTAACCTGTAGGTTTTCCTGGCTCCCCACCCACTCCCAGCTACTGCATATATGCAAGAGCTAGGTTTGCCAGAGTTCACGTCAGGTGGTAAGAATACCTGTGGGAAATGTTGTTTTAATCTTTTCTTGCCATGTTGCTGCACATATTCTTTATGCAATAATTAAAAGCTGTGGGGCAGTTCTCTCTTATGTGGAATGTGATGTAAGAAAGACAGCTTTCCAGAAAGGAAAGTAAAAGTACATATGTGCTGAAAAACCAACAAAATATTGGAAATACAATCTATTCTCAATTTACTTCCAGTAGTCAGAAATTCAGTAATTAGACTTATAAATGTGGGGTTTCCAGGTCAGCAGCAGTATCCCATTCCTTGCCTTAGATAGGAAGGCTGGGGGTTAGGTCACAGAGGTGAGGCAGGCAAAGGTCGAGAGATGTAGTGGGCAGAGTGATTATGAAAACAAGCTTAAGGGGAATCTGGGTAAATGTGCCCAGAATACAGGTAAAACCTAGCTAACTATGGATAGTACCGTTTTTACTATCCTAGTGGAGAGCTGAGAAAATGCATGTAATATTTTTGGTGTTCCGGCAGCTAGCAAATTGGACCTAGAAGCTGCGATACATGTTGCCATTCCTATTAAGGTGCATGGCCTTATCTACAGCCTTATGAGAAGATTTCCTAACTCCCTTGGCTTGTGAATGCTCCTTGCTAGCCCATTTTTTTATTCTATTTATACCCCGCCTATCTGGTCGTTTCGACCACTCTAGGTGGCTTACAACATAAAAATAACAAATATAAGAAAGAGATTATAAAGAGATTATAATACAATTAAATAATTCTGCAAGATGGGAAGCATTCAAAATAAATCAAATAAAGAGGAGGGAAGAGGGTCAAGGATTAACTGGAAGGGAAGGCCTGCCTACACATACACGTTTTTAATTGATTTTTAAAGGTACCCAACGAGGGTGCTGCTCGAATCTCCGGAGGCAGATTGTTCCAGAGGCGAGGAGCCACCGCCGAGAAGGCCCGGTTCCTTGTTTTTTCCTTCCGGGCCTCCCTTGGCATCAGGCTCCTCAGCCTCACCTCCTGGCTCGTGCGGTTGACACGGGTAGAGCTAGGTGGGAGTAAGCGTTCTGCCAAGTATTGAGGCCCTAAACTGTTCAGGGCTTTATACGTAAGCATCAAAACTGGAGTAGAATTACAAAATCACAGAATAATTGAGTTGGACGTGGCCTATAAGGCCACCGAGTCCAACCCCCTGCTTAATAAGGAATACAAATGAAACCAGATCTGACAGATGGGTGTCTAAATTTCTCTTGAATGCCTCCAATGTTGAAGTAGTCAACACCTCTCATTGTAATTGGTTCCCCCATTGCCGTACTGCTCTAACAGTTAGGAGGTTTTTCAGAATATTCTGGCTTCTTGTAACTTATTATTATGTCTCCTGCATTCTGGGTTGATTGAGAACAGATCCTGCCCCTCCTCTGAAAGACAGCCTTTCAAGTATTTGAGAAATGCTATCATATATCCCATCAGTCTTCTTTTCTCAAGGCTAAGCATGCCCGGTTCTTTCAGTTTTTCCTCCTAGGTCTTGGTTTCTTCCACTTGGATGGATGCAGTATGAAGGTTTGTGAGGTACAAAGCCAGCCTCTTTTCCCTCTCTTGTTCAAACTGGCACAGTGGGCCCTAATACACGTAACCACCAGCAGTCTCGTTTGTCCTTTCTCTTGCTCTAGATTTTTCTATGCACTGGTATTGCACAAGCACAACACCTTGAAGCTGAGCCAGTGAGCCCCAGTGCCAGCTAGGAATGATTGGAGATGGGTGCCCTGTCCTGAGATGGTCAGTTCTTTGACAGCTGGCAACCCTATCCATAAAGTTTTACTCTGGTCTTAAGCCCTTGCCTGAGATTAGCCAGTGATGCAAAGTTGACATTCATATTTATTTATTTTATTTGTTATAAATAAAGTTTAGTTGTTTTTGCTCCCCAAACAATGTATATTTTAAAAAGGCATATATACAGTATACTCTCTCTATATATAGAGAGAGTATGGTAGAAAGAATATGTACAGTATAGAAAAAGAAATGTGTGCAGTACAGTGGTGCCTCGCTTAATGATTTTAATTGGTTCAAAAAAAATCATCGCTATGGGAAAACATCGCTAAGCAAAACGCGGTTTCCCATTGAAATGCATTGAAAACCGGATAATCCATTCCAATGGGAACGGATTGCCGTCCTTAAGCGAAAATCGCCATAGGAAACATCGCTAAGCGAAACACGGTTCCCCAATTGAAATGCATTGAAACCTATTCAATGCATCTCAATGGGGAAAAAAACAATTACAACAAATGTAAAAAGAGTCGGAACAAAGTCAAATTAGTTTAACAAACGGTTTATTAAGTGCACTTATGATTTCAAGCATTCTAAACATTTTTTAAACATTTTTAAACATATAGAAAACAGCCAAGATGAGGCTGTCAAAACCATCGTTAAGCGAAACAGGGGGACCCAAACTGTCATCGCTATGCGAAGCATGGTCCCAAACATCGCTATGTGAAAATCGCCCATAGGGAACATCGTTAAACTGAGTGCAAGATCGCTCCGAAAAAGTCATCGCTAAGCGAATTTGTCGTTAAATGAAGCGCTTGTTAAGCGAGGCACCACTGTACTTCAACACTTGTTTCAGTTAAATGTGGTGCTAAGCAGGACAGTCTTTAGAGCCCACCTATCTAGAAACACTGATAAAAGCAGGGATAACTGGGGCCATCACTGCGGAGGCCCTGTCTTCAGACTGCTTCAATAAAAGTTATTCCAGTTCTAAATCTCTTGTGGATTGTTGCTTAATCAGTCTTAATGGCAGATACTCTAGGAAACTCTAAGCAGATGGACAGGATTATATGGGTGGAGGCAGACTTTCAACTAACTTGGTGAAACATGCTTAAGGCTTTGAAAACTATTTAGTTGTTTATTTATATAATTTTGCCCCACTCAGTCTCCCAGCTAACATTCAGAGATTAAGAATGAATCTATCCCCGCCCCTGAGGTTTATAAACTAAAAGGCATGATGCAAGTTGAGAAGGAAGGGAGGGAAGTATGGAATGATACAACCTGAAACATCACTTCTTAGAACATTTATAAAGACTTAGGAATTTTGTGGCAGATATTTATTGTTGATGGCAGTAGGAGCAGCTTCCCAGTCATCCTGGAGGTCCTCACCGATAGGTATGAGTAGCAATGTGTCACTCTTCTGCTGTGCGATCTCAGGCCAAGACCAGCACTTTGAGTTGGGCCCAGAAATCCACAAATAGCCAGTGTGTTGCAGCAGAGGACTACAGTGCACTGTCTTGGGCTGGCATAGCCAACTGGAGCTTCTAGATACAGAGGCAGTAAGCTGCTACATTCTAGATTGTATTTTGTTATTTATTTAAGGAAGTGAAGAAACTTTGAAGACTCATCGATGTTTGTTTCGTTATTTCTCTCTCTCTCACACACAAGATGCTTGAACAAATTAAATGCTTGCTCTAGCCCATGCACTTGAAGACATTGCCTTGTTGAAACCTGTTGTTCTTTCTCTGCTTTTCTACCTATGAAACACATGGCTGGCTTGTTAATCATGAGCCTTTTGTCAGGGCAAGATGTATTGGTAGTGAGGATTGCAAACAATGAAATGTGAGCAAAGGCTTTCTGTGCAGAAATCTTGGACCGGTGCCTTGGTTTCCCTTTGGCTCTAAGTAGCTCTGACAAGTTTACAGGGCTGCTTTTGGAAACTCTCCTTGCCCATACAAGGTACTGAGGCAATGATGAAATCTCCTCTTCAGACTGACTCTTTACAGATGCTCAGGACAGCACTTCCAGGCCTAACTTGGTTAAACAATTACAGATGAAATACCCAGTCTCCATGTTTCTGCTACCCCATTGTGACTGGAATCTTCCTTTTATAGACTGGACAATCCTGCTGAATAATCGGTGGGAATCTTAAGGATGCTAGCGATAGGGGCTACATGAGCTTTATCCCTGTGCTGCAACAGGTGAGGATATTCTTAAACCCAACATTATGGTTCCTGAGTCCTCAAAGTGTATGTCCTTTCAGTCATACAGGCCAAATGGTGGGGAGCTTTCAGTTCTGCTTAGTGGAAGATGAGCAAAAAGAGATAGGTTGTGCACTGGAGCATGGAGATTCAGATTCCTTAGTAGGTAAGCAATGATTTATTGCAGGAGGTAAGACTATGTCAACTCTGGGAAATAGGCAGCATTCCAACTGCTGCTGAATCAGAACACCCGCCATCCTTTATCATCAGCAATCTTAGCTAGAGCTGATGGGAGCATCACTATGATAACATCTAGAGGCCTACTTGTTCTCCAGTCATGGGCCCTGTTCTTGATGTATTTGTTGTCTTTATATCCCATCCTTTCTAAATTGCTCAGTTTTATTTGAGTGGCTCTCCTGATTTTTCCCTCAACAACTCTTCATGGTGAGTCAGGCAGAGCAGGACTGACCTGAGGTCTCACCCAGTGAGTTTTTTTTTTCACCAAGTCAGAACTGAAACCAGGTCTTCTGAATCCTAGAGCCAATAATGATTGTGTCACTCAAATGAGATTAGTTTTTCTCAATGTAGAACTGCTGGGCGAGTAGTAAAAATCAGAAACTGTGAAGTGCCAAAGTTTGTGGAGGAAGTATAAATTGGGATTAATCTGTTACCCCTGTGACAGAGGCTTTGGATGGCCAATGATGCAAATGTGTAATTTGAATTCCTCATGTCCCTTCCTTGGGAATTGTAAAGCACACCATGCTCCCACTGGTTTCCATGCAGCTGCCCATCTCAGGCTTTGAATGAAGGATGAGTGCGCAACTACCATGTTGGCTGATGAGAATGAGAGTTGTATTTTGACACAACTGGAGGGTACCACATTGGAAAAGTCTTCATTAATCAATTCCTCTTTAATGGCAGAATTTAGATCGTTCTTGTTTGTTCTGTTTCCTGAATTGGTACCTCCCTTGAATTAGATATCATGGCTGAGAATCCAGAATTCATGACTACATGTTGGACTCTGCTGTTTGAATACAGCTGAGGTAGCCTAGCTTGTTCTTCTGCAGTGTTTGGCATGGAGAAGAAGCAGATCCACCAATGCATGTTTATGGTATTTCTTGGCCAGTTCTCCTATTGCCCCTTTCCTGGACCAAAACCAAACACTACCATTTTGTCATGTTATTTCCTTTGCAGTATTTCCTTAAATGGAATTGGCTGACAGTACTGGTGAATCCTGAAAAAAAAGCTAGTTAGACTTAGTGTATGCATTACAGATGTGCATATTCATGTTTTTGGACCACAGCTCCTGGAGTCCCCCAGTCTGGGGAGTTTTGGGAAATGTAGTCTGAAAACACAAATGTGCATTGTTGTAGGTTGCATTCTGTAATTGTCGACGAAACAGCATTTTGCTTCCATTTTTGCTTATCCTCGTTACTTACTCATCTACCCTTTTCCTAGTCCTTAGATACTTGTCAGTTGGAGAATCTGTAGCAGAGGCGTAGAAACTTGTGTTTTGGAAGTCCCTAGTTAGCATGGTCACCATGAATTTGGAGAACTGTATTCCAAAACTGCAAATCTGCACACCCCTAATGTATCACAAACTCTGAGCTCAGTTATTCTGTTTTAATGTGCACTGGCTGTATTTCTCCAACTCATGACTCTCTGTAGTTTGTTCTGTCTGCCTGCATGTGAATAATGAGTGTAGGAGGTTCAGCTTGTAAAATCAAGATAATGAAGGGTCCACTGCAGGTTCACTCAAAGCTATTTGTTTTTTAAAAAGGCAGTTCTCAATCACTTCCAGATTTTAATATGTCTCTCGGCTACACTTTGGACTACAACGAGCATTCTGGATTCCAGAAAACTGGGAGGAAAATTCAACTATTTATAGATACTTCCCAAGACAATGCTTTGGGCTGAACCTCTTGGAACATGTAGTCTGACCTTGGCTCTGATTTTGCTACATGCTCCTTTGACGGGCGCTTGCTTTTTTAACCTCTCATTGCTTTCCTCGTCTTCTGTTCAGCCCTGTGATTCTTTTAGTTATCTTTTGGTACTGCTGCAGCTCTGTCATAATTGTATGTTCCAGTTGATCTACTCTAACTGGAAGAACTCAGTCCCTAATACCTTGATATGTTAAGCAATATTTTATTTGGGGAAATTGGTCTTATTGCCATAGAAGAAACAGCAAAGCACCCCATCTCTCTCAGAGCCATGCAGTTCTCACAACCAGGACGGCCAGGGTATATTTATACACTTTTCTAAGCTAAGACTTTATCTAATAGCCCAATTGGAGCACTATTTTCACCAGCGAATCCAGGTTTAATAATCCACAGTGTGAATAAACAACATGCTGAAATGTACAGCCTGCTCACTCCCCCTCAGAACAGCTTAAAAGTTTGATCTGTTCTGTTCAGTGAATTGCTTAAACAGGAAATCCTGGTTTGTCTCTCCCCTTGCAATTCAGGATCACAAATTAGAATTTGTTTCTGGTTTGTAAATCCTGGCTTATTTGTGAGTTGACGAGCTAGGATCCACAGATCCGTTCATTGTTTATTTAGATTTAAATGTTTCTGAGCCATCTTCTTGGACAAAGCCCACCTCAGGCAGCAAACAAAATGCAACTGTGAAAATAAGAACACATTAATGTAACATTAACATTGTACAAATAGTGATGTCTAAGAATACTTCTGAAATATAACTAACACCTCCAGCATCAGTAGAGCAACAACACTGGACAGATGAATTAAAACACACTTGTGAGTTTTTTTTAAAGCTTGCAGTTGGAGGAGGCATCCTTTGAGAGGACATTCCATTCTTCAGCTGGTGGGTCAGGAACCACAGATGGATCACAGTGGTGGCACTGCTATTCTTTTTCTTTGTGGATCTTTTTAAGCGGGGAAAAAGGGATGTCACGTGCAAAGGACACAGAGTTTCTTTAAGTTCGGCAAAAAAACTAACTGGTGTCAGAAATGCAAGTGGTGTTAGACCCATAGTTCCCAACCTTGGGTCCCCAGATGTCCTGGGACTAAAACTTCAAGAAGCCTTCATTAATAGCTATGCAGGTCAGAATATTTGTGAGTTGTAGTTCAAGAACATCTGAGCAAGCAAGGTCAGGAAGTACTGTGCTAGAAGCTTCTTGGTTGTCGTGGCCAGACTTCGAAGTGCTTGAATATCCAAGTCCTCATAAAAGCACTGCTGTCTTGTTGAGATGAAGCAGACAGGTTTCATGATTAGCACTGTCATAAAGTGATTCAACCGACTAAGATATAAATGAGAGTATTTTTTTGTGATGGTTTGAACTCTCCAAAGAAGCTAGCTTGAGTGAAACCAAACTGATGGAAAGTGTTAATCAAGCTTTGAGTGAGCTGGATTGATAGATTTGTACGTAGAGATTGGTGCCATTTTATTTGGATATATTCTTATTATTATTATGGCCTAAAAACTTCAAAGTTTGTATTATTTCAAGATAATAAATATCAGTTTTTCTCCTGAATACATTCCACATGATCGTTCATTGCAGCTTATGATAGCAGTAAGTGAAAAATCATGAACAATATGTGAAGCATAATTTATAAGGACGCTAACAGTACTCATAGCAGTTAACTTAGATGCAGCACAGAGTTTTACCCTAAAGCTCATTTGGAAGCAGGTGAGTTTTGCCTTCATCCTGAAAATCAGGGTTTTTTTTTGTTGGGTCTATGTAAGCCTCTCTTTCAAGGCAGACTCGAGTGGCAGACTCTTTGAGAGTCAGAGTAACTTGCTAGGCCTTCCTCGGTATAATAATCACCATCTTGCATTAATGGTCTTGCCTCAATGTGCACACATTCTCTTTCTCTGTATATGTGCACAATTAAGCACTCACATACACCAGTGAAAGTATCAAAATCATAGTCCTTTAATGAATTGAAAAGTGGCTAGAATTAATAGATTGATAGGTCATGATTAGAGATTGATATGAACCAAACTGCTGGTTTGGCAGTTCGATGTGGTTTGGTTTTCAGCTGAACAGCTGATCCGCAGTTTGGTGCCCGCCCCCTCCAGCAGGCGCCCACTCTGCCGCATCACCCCACCCTGCTTCCTTCCTACAGGCACTGCCGCCGAGGGGGTGGGATGCCAAAGCATGGATCAGCTATTCAACTGTGCTGAACCACTGAACCAGCAATTCGTATCTATCTCTAGTCATTATAAATATAAGTCGTCGTATTGGAAGAATCTTCCACAGCATCACTTGTTTTCCACCTCTCGCCATGGATGCCAGTAGGGGCATTCCGGAAGTAAGAGTAAACTGTACCTGTCATTTCATTCATTATATCTCACTGTCCTGTTGCCCCTCCCAAAGAGTTAGATTCGCCACTTCTTGTCTTCCTCCTCTTAGCAATTTCTGAGCCTTCAGCTACTAACATCTCTTTCTTGACCCCTCCTGACCCCACCGAGAGGTGACTTTAAGAGTGCCATTGCTGTTCATTCTGCTAACTAAGTGCTCTCTGAACAGACCCTCTAGATTGAGCAGTCTGAATAAAAATTGCAAGGACTCTCAGGAAACACAATAAAAGGGGTGAACGACAACTGGATAGAGGGCGTGGATATATATGGTGGTTCTAAACACATTTATATAGGAAAATTTCTTGCAGATAGCAGCGAGAGCCAGTATCCATGATACATGCACCACTATGGGGACATTGAAGATGTAGTTGAAACACAGAGATATCATAGTAGTTACTGAGAATTTGTATTCTCTCCGTCACCATGTCCAGTTACAAATACAGTGGTGCCTCGCTTAATGGGCGCCCCATTTAACGATGAAATCACATACTGATGAACATTTTGCAATCGCTTTTGCGATCGCATTGCGATGTTTTAAATGGGGAAAAATAGCTTTGCGATGATCGGTACCCTGTTTTGCTTACCAATTGTTGCAAAGCGATGATTTTCTAACAGCTGATCCAAAATGGCTGCCAGGTTAAAAAAAATGGCCACCCGCTGTGTTTAGAGACGGATTCCTCGCTTACCGGGCAGCGAAAATGGCCGCCGTATGGAGGATCTTTGCTTAAAGGTCAGTTTTAAGCCCATAGGAACACATTGAAGGGGTTTCAATACATCCCTATGGGCTTTTTAAAATCACATAGTGATGAAATCGCTTTGCAGTGATTTTTGCTGCACTGATTAACGTCGCTATGTGAGGCACCACTGTATGTACTTGCCATGGATTATCGGTCTGTAAACATCTGACATACTATGAATAATGATAAGCATTTAGTGCCTTTCCTTAATGCCTTGTTCCTCCCTGCATTAATTCACCAAAATGATTATAACATTTGACAGGCAAATGATAATTATAGTAACAGAAGGCTGTTACTTTTAAATGTCCTTGGAAAAATGTAGCTTATTCTGCTCTGGTAGGACTTAGATTCTTTCTATACAGTGGTGCCTCGCTTTACGATTTCCCCACATTATGACGAATCCGCATAACAAAAATCTTTTTGCGATCGCAAAACGATGGTCTAAATGGGGGAATTTCGCTTTGCGATGATCGATTCCCTGCTTCAGGAACTGATTCTTTGCAAAACAACGTTTTTCAAACAGCTGATTTTCAAACGGCGGTTTCAGAATGGCCACCGGGTAATTAAAATGGCTCCCCGCTCTGTTTAGGGACGGATTCCTCACTATACAGGCAGCGAAAATGGCCGCTGTATGGAGGATCTTTGCTGGATGGTGAGTTTTTACCCCATTGGAATGCATTGAACGGGTTTCAATGCTTTTCAATGGGTTTTTTCCCTCGCTTTATGATGTTTTTGCTTAACGGTGATTTTCCTGGAACGGATTATCATCATTAAGCGAGGCACTACTGTACAAGATACGAAAGCTTCAGAATGTGTGGTCCTCGCAGCACTGGTGAACAGCCAGTCCTACCAGGCCTGGCTGCCGCAACAGTTGAACAACATCTGTAGAGCCACATATTCTCAGCCCCTGCTTTAGACGGTACTGAACTGCCTGTTAGCTCCTCTAACATAGCTGAATGCTTAAGGATCCATAGACTGGGTAACATGAACCCGATACTAGCATTAGAAGGTACCAGAACAGAGAATCTGAGCTCCCGTTTCCCAGCAGACGCAGCAGCTAGGGAAGAATGCCAGAGTATTTTGGATGGAACCTCCATGTTCCCGACCTCTGTGCAGCTTCTGCCGTGGTTGCGTGATTGGCTCCAGTGTTGGATGACTGTGGCAGAAAGGATAGTGCCTCTGAATGCTGCAGGTGCTTCTCTATTCTTGGAAGTTCACACCTCCCTTCCAGCTGCATGGGTCCTACCCTGAAGGATCAGCTCCATTGTTGGTCTTGTCTAAACACATTCGGTTGTTGACAGCTTTGTTTCAGCCAAGCCTTACTCAGTGTTGTCAGAGCAGCTTTCCGAGGCCTGTGGCCAGGAAATACCATGTGTCAGACTTTAGGGAGTTTAGTTTACCTGGCTCCCGGCTCATTTCTCAAATGTTGAGAAATGTCACTCCTTTTCTGTTTGCGCTGATTATAGCTGATACTCTTTTGTGTCTTTGTAAGCAGAGGCTGGACTCAGATTGGGGGGGGGGGAGCTCTGCATTAGCTAAACTGAGTAGCGAGAGGTGGAGTGAGGGTTGTCTCCTGCCAGGGGTGAACATAATGCAGCCATGGGACTATAAATCAGACATAGAGTACATGCTCTGTACACAGATGGTCCCGATTTCATTTTCCAGTGTTTCCAGTTAAAATGGGGGAGGAGGCATGTGACCTTCCAGATTATGCTGCAACTCCCATCAGCTCCAGCCAGTGGGGAATTACAATCCATCATCTGGAGGGACCCATGTCCCCATCTCCAAGTGAAAATCATCAGTAACGTGTGATGGGAAAGAGTCCATTTTCTCCAGAATCTCAGGGAGCTGCTGCAAACCAGACCCATCTAACAGTGGGGTTTATTGGTCACTGGTAGTCTGGCCTGGTAAGAGGGGGTTCAAGAAAGTCGTGCCTTTAGGACACCGGACAAAACTCACGTGTATTGGGGAATTCTAAATAAAGAGAAGCCTACTTGGGCAAAAATTGATGCCAGGCTTGAAAGACAGGTGATTCTTATAAAGGGCATGTTACTTTTCCAAAACATTTCTCTTTTTTGGAAAAAAAAATGCCCTGGCGTTTATTTATTTTTTTGTGCTCCTTACCAAAGCCCGACATGATTCTGGCTTCACACAAAGCAACCTAGATTCTGAAGTGAGAAACAAGCTGTAAGAATTAATAATGAAGTGGTTTTGGCAGAAGCTGTGGGAACTCTGGGGCTATGCAGCATGCATATTGAACAAACAAAGTGTTACTTGTATTCGGCATTTTTATACGCTCAGGTGGATTTGCAGCTGCAGTCACCACCCCTCTGGATGTAGCCAAGACAAGAATTATGCTGGCTAAGGTAAGCACTCCAAGAATGGTGTGGGGCTGATTGACAGGTTTGCAGGTTAATAGCTGTCGGGTTTTGTCTGGTAGCCACAAAATTGAATCCAGCACCTTCTAATGGTTTCTTTACTTACATTTTATATTTGGGGTGTCTGTGTCTATAATTCTGGTGCCGATATTCCTGGCTTTCGCCTATCACCTCTCAGTTCATTTCTCCACTCAGCTGCTGCTCCCCCCCCCCCCCCCGAGCTACTGAGTTTGATGCTTCCTTTCATCTGGTAATGTAGATTTATAATTCGGTTCATTCTTTTAACTTGGGGCTAGTAATCTCTTTCCCTAATCTTTCACATCAGTGCACTCATTTTATTGTTAGTATTTATATTGGATGGGAAATAAGAGATTTGAGAAATGATGGTTTATCCAAAGCTACATTAAATTGGAATTCAAACCCAAGTCTTTCAGTCTACACCACAGTATCTAATGAAGCAATCTTTTTTAAAAGGCTGATTAGAGCAATAATCATAGTGTTGCACTTCCCAGAATATACACAAACCATAATGTGAACAAGGATCTTGCACTCCACCACCCCACCCTAGAAATAAAGAGGTGAGACCATAGTGATGGGGTAAAGTAGCAGGACCACAACTGGGCCTGGAGCAGAGGATCTGTTTTGGGCTCATCAGTGAAATGACACCAAATGATGGAAACATTCCATAAATTCCAGCTCCTTGTGAGAATTTTTCTTATGACCTCGCGAACAGCGTTCCTACCTATAGGGTGGCAAAGAAGTCTAGGAGCATGAGTGCATAAAGAAGACCTTCCTTATAGCCATCCACACAGGCCTTCCCAGTAGGCCTATAAATCCTACATTACACCAAGGGGTAGGGTTACCTTGGTCTAACCTTCCACAACCTTGTAAAGTATACATTCCATCAGTGTCAGCCAAGCCCATAGCCAGTGCTGGCAGCTAACCTTGGATGGATTTGGGATCAAGGCCTTTGGAAATTAGGGGCGGGGGGCTCACAAAACTGCAGAAGCTGGGCAACAGCGATTGGTCACTGACCTCCAAACCCAGCAACGTCATGGCCATGCCTATGAACAAAAGCTGATCTGAAAGGGACTATTATGCAGGGGGCGGGGCGGTATTTTGCCAAGGAAGACTAGGGAGAGGGAGAAAAACAGATTAGACAGGTTTCATCCACGAATTCCAGAGGGTGCTTAAAGAATTAAAGACTGAGGATTCTTTGTTTTCTTGTGTGCTAATACTACTGGTTTTCTGTGCATAAAGTTACTGATTCTGGTCACAGAATCATAAGTTGATTCAGAAAAAAATACAAACTGCTTCCTCATCCAGGAACAACCTATGCTAGATAGCTAGCTAACCACTCTAGCTGTGCCAGGATGTCTGTTTAATGTACACTCTCAAAGTTCAGGATTGGTGTTGATAACCTGATGTCACTTTGAAGTTTCACTTTCTATCTAGCATCACTGAGTCCCCACATCACATAATGTATACTTTTGTGTAAAACTGGGGCTAAATATTTCAGACCATGGTGCCAGAGGAAGTAGTTTGTAATCTACAAAAGGTCATACTGAAATAAGTTTCTAAGGTAATGCCATGTTTTCGGTTTTGTCCTATGTACTGAAACAGACTAACATGGTTACTCTTTTAAAGTTTGACACAGCCTTGTGTGTTTATATATATGTGTGTGCATATGTCTTCTTTACAGACTGGTTCCAGAAATGCAAGTGGGAATGTATTGTCAGCTCTGCATGGAGTTTGGAGAACCCAAGGGGTGTCTGGGTAAGGACAATGGGCCACTTTTTTCCTATATCTTTTTTTTTGTACACACTGGTCAATTTCCTGTCCCATATTTATGTGTGAGAAACTCTTAACTGGTATCTGCCCAGTTCTGTGTGACTAGCTCCTTGTCAGATCAATGGGACCTTCCTTAGTTGGAGTGTTGCCTTACAGTACTCTAGTGCTGTCTAGGTTATAAGCTGTCCATGCCAGGAGAGGAAACAGGAGGGTGTAGACAATGTCTGCTATGTCTTTCATTATTGTTGTTCTGTACATGTGAAGTGCAGCTGTGTACAAGGGAGAGCCTCCTCTTCCCTATGAGACTTTGCTTGATAGCTCAGTGATTTTTGGTCACTGGGTCCGGGAGTTAGATTCTCACTTTCTCTCCTTGACAGGGGCTGGATTCGATGGTCCTTGGAATCTCTTCCAGCTCTGCAATTCTGAGATGGTGACAATGACTATGATTTTGGTGATCTGTGGAAATGGGCTTCTCAAATCATAGCAACAGATTTTTAGAGGATTATAGGAGGCTTCACTCTTAAAAAAAAATACAAGAGAACCTTAAACAAATAAAAAGTCTTGTGGCACCTTTGAAACTAACTCATTTTATATGACATAAACATTTGTGGGTTTCAGTCCTGCTTCTTCAGACACAAAGCTGCAGTCCACAGAAGTTGATCTTAAATAAACTTTGGAAGCCTTAAATGTGCCACTGGATTCCTTATTGATCTTTTTACCACAGACTAATGTAGCTACCTCCTTGATTTCCTGTCCTCCCCCCCCCCCCCCGGTAACAAATTGTGGAGATGTAAAAGAAAAAAATGCAAAAAAACTATTCTGAAGAAAAGCTGATTGTGGGGACCTCTATGAAATTGGAAAGTCATAGTGTTGGAAGAACCTCTGAGAACCAAGTGCAATTCTCTGCATTGAGACATGTTGCACATGTTGTTGTTGTTTAGTCATTTAGTCACGTGCAACTCTTCGTGACCCCGTGGACCAGAGCACGCCAGGCCCTCCTGTCTTCCACTGCCTCCCAGAGTTGGGTCAAATTCATGTTGGTAGCTTCAATGACATTGTCCAGCCATCTCATCCTCTGTCGTCCCCTTCTCCTCCTGCCTTCACACTTTCCTAACATCAGGGTCTTTTCCCGGGAGTCTTCTCTTCTCATGAGATGGCCAAAGTATTGGAGCCTCAGCTTCAGGATCTGTCCTTCCAGTGAGCACTCAGGGTTGATTTCCTTCAGAATGGATAGATTTGTTCTCCTTGCAGTCCAGGGGACTCTCAAGAGCCTCCTCCAGCACCACAATTCAAAAGCATCAATTTTTCGACGGTCAGCTTACTTAATGGTCCAGTTCTCACTTCCGTACATCACTACAGGAAAAACCATAGCTTTGACTATTCGGACTTTTGCTGACAAGGTGATGTGTCTGCTTTTTAAGATGCTGTTGAGGTTTGTCATCACTTTCCTCCCAAGAAACAGGCGTCTTTTAATTTCGGGGCTGCTGTCACCATCTGCAGTGATCATGGAGCCCAAGAAAGTAAAATCTGTCACTACCTCCATATCCTCTCCTTCTGTTTGCCAGGAGGTGATGGGACCAGTGGTCATGATCTTAGTTTTTTTGATGTTGAGCTTCAGATCATTTTTTTGCACTCTCCTCTTTCACCCTCATTGCAAGGTTCCTTAATTCCTTCTCACTTTCTGCCATCAGAGTGGTATCATTTGCATATCTGAGGTTGTTGATATTTCTTCCAGCAATCTTAATTCTGGATTGGGATTCCTCCAGTCCGGCCTTTTGCATGATGTATTCTGCATATAAGTTAAATAAGCAGGGAGACAATATACAGCCTTGTCGTACTCCTTTCCCAATTTTGAACCAATTAGTGTTTCCATATCCAGTTCTAATGTTGCACATACACTCTGCTTAAAAGTAGTGTACCCTAGGGCCAAACGAGATGTGATGTTAATTGAATCAATTAATATGCAATATGCAGACTTTCATAATATAATAGCAGGCAGGGGGAAGCCTAAGCAGCCTTGGGCCATGCAAGGTAGGGGAGAGAAGTTTCACTTCCTGATCTGGTCCCAATAAGAACCAGCTTTCTGGAGCTCCTATCTGTTTGTTAGGGAACATTCCTACCGGGAACAAAGGCTTCCCTTGAGATCCAAACAATAGCTTCAGAGAAGGTATTTTTTGAAGGATATGCCAGGAAAGAAAAAAAAGATATAAGTTCTTCTGTTCATTTCCACGGCTCCAAGATTACTCAAGCTTCCCTACAGTATTTACCTAGCACCAAGCCCTGTATCCATAACAATTAATTATTGCATCTAGTTTGGTCCCTAGAATGATCAGGATAAATTGCGAACAAGTCCATGTCATGGTTCACTTTTGTTCTATATAATAATTCCTGTGTCACTGTTGTGTAGTGAGTAAGAATGTGGGAATGATTATTCTATGTTACTGTATTATAAATTTGCTATTTCCTCAGCTTCTGATAGTCACAGCATGGGTTAGGGTACAGTTAATGATTTGGTACAAATGTGGCAGGTGCTGATACTGTAAGGAACAGAATTTGTATGTGAAACATACAAATAGTGTAAGCTAGGCACGTTCCTCAGATTCAGAATTTATTCAGAAAAAGAAGCAAAACATGGATATTGGTCTAACCTGGACTAGCCTGATGTGAAGCAAAGAAGCCTGGACCTGCGATCAAATTGAATTGGGACTCTCCAAAGCACTGCATTTTGCTTTGGCCCTTTGGAGAGTAAAAATCTAGAGTACCAGCCTTCATTTCAAATGGTCCAGGTTGGCTGATGACTGGGAAACAATGTCCATCTAATTTTGCATGCATTAATGGAAGGGCAGGAGCTGGGCAGGTAGATGAAGGAGGAAAAGCAACTAGTGAGAACTTCCGTTTCACACTGATGGTTGAGCCGTAGCTGAGGGCACTCCTTCAGTTCCTGGCCAGAATTCTTTATTTTCTTCTTTTGAGAGGACAAGGGAATTCAGACAAATACAAATACTTCAAACTATTTGGATACAAATCAAATTGGACGGGCTACAAATTGATTTGAAGCAAATTGGTTACGATTTGTAATACAAATAATTCAGACCAAACTGAAGCAAATGGTAGGCAGTGAAACCTCCCAATTTCTGTGTGGCTGTCCTTCCATGGCAGAATTGCGAGAATTTTCAGGGATATGTACTCTATTATGCTTTCGGGTTATTCCAAAAGCATCACTCATATGCTTTATTCCTCAGATGTTAGCGTATTATTTAGGACTCCAGAAGGTTTGGCTGAGTGGTTAAGCTTTCATGCTTCCCCCCCTCCTTCTTAGAATTCCTTTCTTGTGCAGTCTCAACATAATACTCTTTTACATGATTGCACAATAAGGTTTTGGACTGAACATTCACTGAGCTTGTTGTTTTAATGCTGCCCCCTTTATGCTTGCTTTATGTTCTACTATTGTAAGCTGGATAGCCTGAGTTGGAAGTCTTGAGTTTTGTAAGCTGCATTTAGTTGACCTGATGGGAGGGAAAAAAGGGCAAAGGATATTTTTAAAGCAATTAAAAAGATAAATTACTTAAGGGTAGAAATTTGTTTTGTGGCTTGGTTTTAGAGCAAAGCCTCAATTTGTGGCACTCATCCCCAAGAGAGCTTTATTTACTATCCAAACTTTCTGCTGTTGGAATGGAGAAGAGCCATTTCAAGAATCCTAGACCACAAAAAGTAACGGCATTTTGATGGACTATCGTGGAGTCTGGCTTTGGGCAAAATGTACTTTCAACAAGTAATTCATTAGTGGTATATAATTTCAGAGTCTCAATTGTAGTTGTTTATAATTATAGTTACAATTTAAAAAACACTTTTCTGGCTCTCAAAGGTAACTAAAATTGGTACTTCTTTTAAAAAATCTGAGTGCTACAAGCCAATGGCCTATGGTGCAAAATAATGCACTCTTCTCCCAGCTACCTCATATTGCCTCACCAACCATAACAGAGCTCAATACACAGCCTGGGCGAGTAGGTGGGCCGTGGGGCTATACCCCATAACTGTGAAAGCAGCTAAACTGAGTTATTGTTGCAGTACAAAGGGGGTAAAAGTTATAATTGTGATTATAATTATGCATTACTTGGTGGAAAAGGGAGTTAATCATAACTCATTTCATCCATTCACAGAAGGGTGAGAATCAACACATGAGGAGGAAAACGTGCTAACTTCCCTAGCTCTTCCTTGCTTTCCAAGTGCGGAAAAATGACAGTCTAAAAAGGGGTGCCTCTGTTCTGTGTAGATGCTCTCAATGCAGTTAGAAACCCTGAAAAATCCACTTAAATCTCATGGACATGCTGCACACATCAAGAACGCTGACCTCTTCAGACTGCAGTCCTTCACACATAGAGAGCAATAAGAGCAGTGGACAGGTGGGGAGGAATTAGTGGTAACCCTTTGCGTGACTGTTGACTATGACCTATAAGTAAGAATTTATTCGTAAGCAATTGCTTCCAAGTTCTGGCTCTGGTCTGATTATATAGATTCCAGGATTTCAGTTTGAAAAGCTGGCTATAGAACTCACTGGACTGATTTCAGTGAAATAAACCAGGAAGGTTGTGAAATAATGGGAAGTAGGTGCAGTTGCAGCTGAACACAAATTCTGTTGAACTGACCTGAACTTAATGTCAGTTTGAGATCTCAGAACTACACACCTTTCTCATTTTGGGTATTTATTCTAGGTGACTGATATGTATCAGTCTTAATATGCAAAACCATCCGCCCAGCTACCTAAATACCTTCAGGGTTCCAAAAAAATCTTGATTGACATGCTGTTCAGTTCTTACTATCTGTTTAGTATAACTATGTAACTGTAAGCTCCATGCAATCTCTCCGAAAGGAGAACTGGCTAGCTAGGCAAACTCATGGAAAGTCTTGGAGAAGTGTGGAAATCCTTGGGACCAGGCCTGCTGCCAATTATAAATCTATTCATCAGGACAATAAAAGTGTTAGATGCTGTGCCTGCCTGAAACTTCAAGTGATGAATGCACTGTCTAATCAGTTGTTGGTTCTTAGCTAAAATATTGAGGTGTAGGCTGCAGATTGCTCTTTATTAAAACCAGAGGGCAAATTTTGCTTCCCTTTTGACACCTATGCTTTGGGCTAACACCCTGTCTCTGGGATAGAGAAGGAACTTATAGCAGCACCAGCAGCAGGCACCTTGGCACTGAACTGAGGATTATAAAAAGAAATTAAAGGGTCGTAAAACAGACATACACTTGCATTAGTTTTACACTTTTAGAAGGGTGCCTGGATAAGCTGTTTCTGACTATCAAGCACTTGGTGCTTTCCAGAACTAGTTGAGGCACTACACAGGGGCATCTCAAGCTACAAACCTGAATACCCCAAAATTTCAGGAGGGTGCCCCCCCTTGTCGTAGATACAGGCCTCCTGTGGGTTGTTTTCAGTGTCTTGTTGCTGCCATGTGAGTACTACACCTAGGAAAAAAGAGTACAGTACATCCATCCATTAAAACACCCCACTCAGGCAGTCAGTTTTCCTGAAAAGAAAAGACAGTAGAGATGAGGCCAGCCTGGCCTCCTCTGGGAGAGAGTCCCCAAATTTGGGAGCAGCCACAGAGAACATCCTGTCCTGTGTCCCCACCATCTGTGAGGGTGGTGGAACAAGAGAAAGGCCACTCCTGGTTATCTTAACCCCCATGCAGGTTAATAATGGGAGGCACAGTCGTTGAGATAGCTTGGCCCCAAGCCTTTTAGAGCTTTACAGGTTAGACCCAGCACTTTGAATTGTGCACTTTGAAGAAGCAATCGTCTAGCGAGGCACCACTGTATTTGCATATTGTAGATTTTGTAGTCAAATCTGAAATAGATATGTGTCAGCAGAAAGTCAAGGAAGGTAGTGACTAGGTGGGCTGTGTCCTCATTTTGAATTGTATTCCTAATGACCTGTAGTCTGTCTCTGTGTGGGATAGAGAGCATCTACACCCATCGTGGCTAAGATGGAGTTGTCAAGGTGGTCATAAATAGATTGCACTTTCTTTCAAAGGTCTGTAGTGTCTCCTACGTAGCTACTTGCATTGGTAGGATATGGTTTGAGGATGAAGCTCAAGTATCAAGACAGGCAACAGTGTTGATGTTGATGCTTAATACAATGGGTCTACCTAGATTGCCAGTTGGTGTATTTTTGGTAGCAGGTGGCTGGATCAGGTTCTTGTGGTGTGTCAGCCAGAATTTGGCCACATATATTCCCAGGGAAGTCTTTCATAAGGTTTTATAATCTCTTTTGATATTTGGCAGTTGGGTCTGTGGTTAGGAGTAATTTGCAGCTAAAGTAAGTCCTTGACTCAATGAAATTTATGGAGGATTTGACTCACCAAATCCCCACTGATTTTTTTGGGCTACTATAGTGCAAGTTACTAAGCTAAGTGAAAGGATTTCAGCCGTTAATAAGTTACTACTTGCGTACCCAAAGTCATTACTAGCTGCAACTAAAAGGCCACAGATGAACAATTTGTGGCAAATAAAGAAGTTAAGAGGTGGCATGTCATCTTTGCAAGAGGATATGGTGATTGAACAAGGTCAGTATCTTGATAACTGCCAGGAAAACCTTGGATTTCCACCTACGTAGACCTTTTCTGTGCCCCATGGTAGCTATAGCACAGATTGGGAAACAGTGACATATAGGAGCCAACAGTGGTTATGGGCTTGAAATGTCCCTTGCTTTTTAGCAGAGCAGTAACCTGAGCCTAAGAGGGATGTGGTGGCGCTGTGGGTTAAACCACAGAAGCCTCTGTGCTGCAAGGTCAGAAGACCAGCAGTCGTAAAATCAAATCCATGACGGGAGTGAGTTCCTATCACTTGTCCCAGTTCCTGCCAACCTAGCTGTTTGAAAGCATGCAAATGTGAGTAGATAAATAGGTACCACTATGGTGGGAAGGTAATGGCATTCCATGTCTAGTCACACTGGCCAAAGTAATTTGCAGCTAGAGTGAACCCATTGGAATGAATGAAACCTATTGAGCAGTTGAGTCATCAAATCCCCACAGATTCAGTACCCCTACTCTAGTGCAATTTGCTACAGTAAACATCAGGATTTCAGCCTCTGTCCCAACCAGGCTACTTATGCTCTCCACCAGTGGTGTGGGTACAACAGTATCTTAGACTGTAATGTTGTATACACTTCTTTGGCTAATTAAATCCTATTAATTTCCTTGGAACTTATTTCCGAGGAGCTGCTGCCTTAATAAGCTTTCATGATTTGCTGAGATGCTAGACAAGGAGGTGGGCTTTGGGATGCCGACATTTATGAACCATGCATGTGCCACCCTATTGCTTTTAATAGCTTCAGTGGAACTTACCAATACAGTAAGCAAGGTCTGCTGCAGCCCACAGAAAAGATTACAGTGAGATGCCAAGTGGGAGGAACATGAAATACTCAAGAGGGAAGCCGTTTCCTGCATTGATGGCTTTAGAGGAATTCTGAGCATGGTCTGATATGCGCCATTATCTGTGCCTCTCTTATATGGGCTTCAGTTGTGGTTTTATTGGCATGACTTTGAGATGCAGCCAGACATTAAGAGGTTGAGCATGTGAATGATACAGTCCTATGTGGCTTACTTGACGGGGGCAACTCTGATAGCAGCTAGACCACCAGTTCAGTGTGCTGGTCTCTCCAAGGAGACCTGCCTCAGCCTCTGTGGAAGGCAACGAGATTTCTTTCAAGAGCTATGATGTTTCTGCCACAAGATCTGTTCATGGAAGGTTCTGTTGGTACTTGCCATGTTACAAATTACTTGGCTTTAAAGCTATAATTATGGTAATAGAGGGAATTGCTGTCTAGTGAAACCATAAAACATTTCCATCTGCCTGCCGCAGCCCTGAAGCACAGCTCATTACCACAGAAAAGTGTAAGTGTAGCAAAGAGGTTAACGGAACACTGATTCTGACTTAGCAGTGGGTTGAGGAAGAAAGAGACAGACCAGAGGTATCTGTTGCAACATTGGTACCAGGCTGCTAAAGAGGCCTGATCCAGGGGTTTCAGTCTTAGCAAGAAGTGTGATTGATAGTACGCTTAGTGCAGGGAAACATCCATATGGATTTTTGATGGGGTGAAGTGCATGTGTGTGTGTTTAAACACACGTAGAGATGTGGATAAATTGAAGGACTATTCGCATGATGAGTAGAACAGTCCTGAATAAGGTTGTCAGTTCAGGGCCCTACTATGTGTCTTTCTAGAAATAAAGAAGCGGATTGCATCTAAGACACTTACGCTGTGGTAAAATTTTCTTAATGATCTTACAATGCCTTCAATGTGGTTTGGTTTTTTGTTATAATCTGGAAAACACATCTTCTGAGCTTGTACACGGCTCTCATTCAGAAAAAAATCCCCATCTTTTGGTTCATCTCTTCACCTGCAAGGATGCAATCATGACTGATTACTTACTGAAGTGATGGGTTTACAGTCTTCAAAGCCCCACAGTTCCTTATGGGTACGGGACATATAAAGGAAATAATCCACATATAAATGAAGAATGTGCAGAGTGTGATGTTGCCCCCATGCAGCAGCACCAGCTATTATTTGCATAGAAGGACAAAATGGCATTGATTGTTAAACGAGAGACAAAAGTGACTCCTGACAATTCTCATTTAGCAATTAAACCATCTCATATCGTGAGTTTTTCATATTCATGAATTTTTTTTGTCTGTGTGTTCTGTGCTGTCAAATCAGAACCAACTTGTAGTGACCCTGATAGGGCTTTCAAGATATTTAATATATTTAAATATTTCAAGATATTTAAGGAGTGGTTTTACCAGTTTCACTCCCCCAGTGAGTTTCCACGGCCCAAGTGGGGATTTGAACCCTGTTCTCCAGAGTCCTAGTCCGTCACTCTGTCAGCTACACCACACTGGGAATCCCATACATTTTTTAAAGGGGAAACACATGTATATCAAAGAGAGGAGACAGGGAAAATATAATTAAATTAATCTAGTTAGAATATAATGCACTCAATTAAAGACAACAGCTAGTTCTTAGTTCTGTTCTCAAGACCCATCTTCCCCACAGGTTCAAAGTGTGAACCCACTAAAAGTTGCAGGAATGGGGGGGGGGAGAGAAAAATGTGGACATCCAGCTCCAAGCATGATACAAACATCAGGGCTTTTAAATGTCAGGCAGAAACTATGGCAGGTTGCATCCAGTCTCTCAGTATTTAAATTGAGGGCAAAAGGCAAATTATTCCAGACATACAGACAAGGATGTAATTGGAGCCAGGATCCACCAGAGCTTAGCATTACAATCTGTTTCCTCTGGCACCGTTAATTGGAGATGTTTTTGCTGATCACAGGGAGAATTACCTTGTCACTCAGAGATCACAACCGTGCTCCCTAGGTCTGGAGTTGGGGGGGAGGGGGGACCTTCCCCCTTTTGACAAGGACGGGGTGGGTTCCTCTAATGTCCAGAGGGGTTTGAGGCCTCTATATGCCTTTCTTTGGGGATCTCGTTTTGATTCATGGTTCTCGGACTTGCAGAGAAAGGGTCAGGGAAAGCTGAAAGCAAAGAGCCCCTCTAAGAGGGAAAGGACAAAACAAAAATGAAAGCAAAACAAAAAGAGTCGAGCAACCCAAGACCTGGTGAGGCTTGCTGGGCATCAGGAGTGGACAAAAGGCGGCCCTCCTCTGGGTGTGGTCCAGCTTCCAGACCCATCAGGCCCTGGCCTGTGTCATTCGTGGTGAGGAACTTGGGGAGTGGCAGTCTAACAAGAACTGGAGGCCCCCTTTTGTCCACCCCATTTTCAATGGGTTTCCCTCCCTTCGGCGTGACCGCCGGTTTGAATCTGAGCAGAAGATGGGCCTGGAGAACAGAACTAAAGTGGTGTAATTCTCTTTAAGTATATGTACTGTATTTTTAATTGCATTTCCCCTGCCTCCTCTCTTGAAGGGTCAGCGAATACTGCAGCTTTCAGCCGGTAAGGCTAGAGCGCTCCTTCCGGAAGGCCGTTCCTACAGGACTTGAGGCCAGAAGGGAGGTATATCTGCGGGTCTGAGCACTGGATCCCAAATTCCACCGTGCAGCTTCCCAACAGACTTCAATAACTTTTCCCTTTCTTTCTGTCCTTCAGATTGTTTGCCGGTGTTGTCCCTCGAATATCTGCCATCAGTCTCGGAGGCTTCATCTTCCTTGGAGCGTATGACAAGATACGCAGTTTGCTGGTATGAGCTGGCTCTGGGACGCTTGAAACAAACAGCTGAGGAGCTGAATCCTGCCCCCCTCCCTTAAAGGGAGAAAGCACATTTGTGAAAGTTGTTTACTTGCTTTCCACAAATTCCACCCTTCTCTCCTTCGCCTGTCTCTGTGGCTCAGCAGCTGTTCAACAGCCTGGACTCTATTCCAACTCTTTAAACAAGAACACACACACACACATATAATTCCATTTCCCTAATATAAAATTTCTGTGTATGGAAACCCCTGTTCTCATGGTGAGCTCATTGGAAGGGAGCCTGCCAAGACAGGCAACTTTGGGGGGCCAACGACTGGCTCATTTTTATGGGCTCCAGCCTTGTGCCTGAAAGGATCATTATTAGAACTCATTTGAGAAGAATGATGTGCAAACGAGAAGAACATGGCCTGCGCAGCATGGCAGGCATTTTTTTAAAAAAGCTTTCCTTTATTTTTGTGGCACCAAAACCACTTACGACACTGAAGAGGACGCCACCGCTTGCCTCTAAAGAGAGATCAGGCCTGCTGTGCTCCAGAGGACAGGCGGAAGAAGCTCTAGGCAGGTTGCTTTTTCAAGAATGTATATATATTTTTGGGGGGTGGGGGGGGGAGCCATTTGTTTCTTGTTTGAACCCCATTTGGAAAGTTTAGACCACTGTTCATACCTGCAGGTGCATAGCAAGCATTCTTGCTTGGATAAGCAAGGCTGCCTTTTTTAATTAGACTCAGATTTCGCCAGTAAAAAGTACAATGTTGTATTATTTTACTGTCTAACAATGTTGCTTATGAAAAAGAAACAAAGCCCTGGTTTTTCTCTTCTTTTCTACCCCCTTGCTTTTACAGCCGCCACCGTCTTGCACAACATGAAAAAAGGGGAGAGGTGCAGGGTGGGGGTGGGGAACGAGCAAAGCATGAAACGGAGGAAGGGGAGTTGGTCACTGGATGAGAAAAGGCTGCAATTCCACAACCCTTTTCCTTTAAGATGGTCACTGAAAAAAATGAATGGGGATGTGAGCCTGCGATGAGCAGGGATGTTGGCAGGTCTCTGGGTCCGACTCCCAAGTCCATGTCCGAGTCTTTCGTACCAAGTCCTGAGTCTGAAGCCCCAAGTCTGAATCTCCTTTAAAAACAAGCTCTCCCCCCCCTTGAAAAAAAGGATGGGTGGGTGAGTTTCGAGTCACAAGTCGAGACTGAGTCATTGAAATAATTTGTTGTTGTTGTTTAGTCCGTAAGTTGTGTCTGACTGTTTGTGACCCCATGGACCAGAGCACGCCAGGCCCTCCTGTCTTCCACTGCCTCCCAAATTCATGTTGGTTGCTTCGCAGACACTGTCCAGTCATCTCGTCCTCTGTTGTCCCCTTCTCCTCTTGCCCTCACACTTTCCCAACATCAGGGTCTTTTCCAGGGAGTCTTCTCTTCTCATGAGATGGACAAAGTATTGGAGCCTCAGCTTCAGGATCTGTCCTAATGATAATCGTTAAAAAAAACTGGTGTGACTGAAGTCTGACAATGAACCCCATGACATGAGTGCCCATCCCTGGTGATGGTTGCTTCTTGCTAAGCTGACCTTAGAGCTGGTAAAGGTTTTAAAAGCAGCTTGTAGTGTTGTATGCAAAGCTATGTTGAGGAAAGAAAGAGAAGTGTCATTCTATATGCATGCCTTGATTTCCCCTCAAACAAGATTCTTGGGGGAACGGAGAGGGCTTAGAGTGGATCCAAACATCAGTGGGGTTTGAGTTAGTCATATAAAAACAATAAATAGGTGTCTTGTGGGCATGCATGGGCCTGCGTATGAGCAGAACTTATTTATTTAAAAATATCTAAAAATTCAGAAAGCTGTGTTGATCCATATCTGTATGTGTGTGTCCATGCATACATGCATGCATGCATATGTGAATGTACACATACTGTGCACCCCTTCAGCACAGCAATATCTAGCAAAATACCGAATCTATACTGATCACCTGGCAATCCTATACTTGGGAAGTGGCAGCCTGATATAGTGCTGGACATGCTGGATTCAGGGTAGAAAGGCCAAAAGTTTCCATGAGAAAGGAAAAGAGAGGGGTACAACACAGTCCCAAAGAGCAGGGAAAAAACCCCTCCAGTACAATGTATGCAGAGGTTTCTCCCCATGATTGCCGTCTGAAGGGAACAAGGGAGAGTCTGAAGGGTGTGGAGATTGTCAGTAAGAGACATAATCCTCCTGGCTAATCCAAAATGTCAGTGCTTTTTGCCCCATGAGTTCCATTTCTTTTCAGATGAAAGGCACAGGGAACCTTCTACTGGGAAAGGCAGATATTCTAGGGCTTCAAAAGGACAATTCTCTCGTCACCTTCACAGACGGCCTTGTCACGCTTGGAGAGGAATGCCTTCTCCTTCACTGCGTTTTCCGTGTGTCCGCTTCGCCGCACTGAGACAGAAACATTTGTTGATTTTGCTTTGAGAAGACTGTAAAGCTGTGATCTTTACTAAACTCTTGTTACAGATTTGTTCAGTTTCAAAGAAAGGGAATGTAGACCTTTTTAACACATTATTTTCATGTGTTGATAGAGCGCTTCATGAGAAGGATGCCATAGTCCCTTCACCGCCACAGATATCTGTGTTGCCCTCCGTGCATATACAATATGGGCGGCTCCTCACCAGAACCCCAGCACTCCAAAATTAAACAAACAAACCGCCAAAGTCCGAAGAGGACTCTGAAGGCACATTCAGCTGAATGCATGTACTGACCTCCTGTGATCGGAAAGCCCGACTTATTGTGGGTTCTGATCACAGGGGCTGGGAAAGTCAAATGCACTTCTAGAATCCCTTTCAGACCTTGGAATGCCACGTGCCCAGGTCTGAAAAGCCATGGAAACTGTGTTTTCTGAAACATATTCTCCCATGAGGATTGGGCTCAGGTTTACTTTTGATTGCCAGCAAATGTTTTAAATGAGTAAAATTTGAAGTACATTGTCTTCCCATGTACTTCTGCATGTGTGTTGGGGGTGGGTGGGTGCATGCCAGAATGTCGAAGACTACTTCCTCCCTGCCAGTTTTGAACCAATCCTTAGGCAACCTTGGCTTTAATATGAGGAAGAGGGTAAGTAACTCTGTTCTCCTCATAATGTTGGTGTCTTTGTTTCTACAGCAGCCTTTTCCTCTTTTCATAGGAATTCTTCAGCTGTTCCTAGAAATGAAGGTATTTCCACTTCTATATTTTGGGAAGTAAAGTGCTGGGCAAGAAGTCCCCATTACCTGCTCAAAACAGGATAGCTGCATATGCATAGGATAAGGAGGACTGGAAAAAACAGTCCTGGAGAAAAAGGGAGGACAAGTGTTGGATAAAGGGCCTCAGGGATTGACTCTGGATAAAGTGGCTTCCTCAGTTCTTTGTCATAGTCTACATGCTAGCGCAGGGAGGCTTTCTCAGAGAGCAGCCTTCAGCCACAGGTAGAGTGAGGGCAATCATAAGGCACATCACAGTTAAGTAGGAAAGGCTTTGAACCAGTAATGAGCCTTCCTGAGAAGTGAAGTAGGGATGGTGTCTGGTCTGAAAGCAAACTGAAGAGAAAGGTGCCACTCAATTGCTGGGTGATCCAGGGCATATTCCTGTCAACTGTGGAGGAATAGGACACAGCCGGGTCTTCAGCTGTTGCTGGCACTTGTGTCAGCCCAAGCAGACTAAGGAATGGGTGGTGAAGACTTCTTTATTTAATGGGACTGGCACAATGTAGTGCTGTATCCCTAACATCAGCATTGTGTGCCATCAAGTAGACTCCAATTTATTACAAGGGTTTCAGGATTTCCCAAGCATACTCAGAACTGTTAAGCATTCCTTTCTTCTTTCTTCTTGGGGGTGGGGTGGGTAGGCTTCCCTCAGACTGTCTAGCTTGCTCAAGGCTATACAGTGGTGCCCCGCTTACCCCGTTTAATGAAATCGCTTCACGATGTGTTCTTTTGCGATCGCAATTGCGATTGCAAAACGATGATTGAATGGGGTTTTTTTTTGTTTCACGATGATCGGTTCCCTGCTTCGGGAACCAATTTTTCGCTTTACAACAATCAGAAAACAGCTGATCGTCGGGTTTCATAATGGCCACCTGCTGTTCAAAATGGCTTTAGCTGTGCTTAGGACGGATTCCTCGCTGACAGGCACCAGAAAATGGCTGCCCTATGGAGGATCTTTGTTGGACACTGAGGTATTTCACCCATTGAAATACATTGAGCGGTTTTCAATGCGTTTCAATGGGCTTTTTACTTTTGCCTGACGACGATTTCGTTCTACAGTGATTTCGCTGGAATGGATTAACGTCGCCAAGCGAGGCACCACTGTACAGGGTGGCTCTTCTCTTGGGAAGCACAGTGGGGAATCAAACTCTCAATCCCTGGCTCCACAGCCAAAGTACCTAATTCAGAAAACTATCCATACTTTGTATAACAGTTTTCTTTGTGCGTTATGATATATATTTGTAGCTGGAGGATGTGTATGGATAATACTGACAGATCAGGAATACGTGGAAGAGTATGTTAACATATACGTGAAGATTACTTAGGGGAGTGGGAATAGCTGTTAGAAGGAAGTGATGTGAGTAAAAGTGTGTTTGTGGTAGGCAGTCTAAACTTCATCATTCTTCACATCTATGTAGAGTGGCCAGTGGTATAGGTTTTGACTGGACCAGACAGACAAGTTCTTAGGGGAAGTCCTTGAAGCCAATGCATGATGAGAAATGTAGGCTCTCAGGTCAGCTGTGTTCTGAAACACAAACTCAAGAGCCTGCCCTGTTTATCATGCCTTGATTCTGGGGACATCTCATTGAAACCAGATGGTTGAGTCATAAAGTGCCACTCCCTCCGCTCATTTCATGTGTAATAGCGCACACTGCAGGGAAAGGAGGTTTGGGCTTTTTAAAAACTGTCTAGGTTATGGGCCTTGCAATGGGGCAAGGCCTTGTGGGGGAAGGCAGCACCCTGTATCGGACTGCTGTGTTTTGGAATCAGTACTTTGGGCTGCCGTTTTTAATTACAGTGGTGCCTCGCTTAACGAGCGCCCCGTTTAACGAAAAAATCGCATAGCGATGGCTTTTTTGCTATCGCTTTTGCGATCGCACAACGATCTTGCCTATGGGGAAAAATCGCTTTGCGATTTTTCCCCATAGGCACCATTTTCCCCCAGCTGAGCGGCGGGAGCTTTGAAGCCCCGCCACTCAGCTGGGGGAAAATGTCGGCAGTGGGCTGCGGCCTCGGAAGGACCCCGAAGCCACCGTCCCCTGTCGACAATTCCCTTCCGAGCTCTCAAAGGGCCCCCTCCGATATTGGAGAAAGCCCTTTGAGAGCTCGGAAGGCTCTCAGCGGCGGCGGGGGAAGGGTACGGGGGTGTCGAAGGCTTCCAGGCCTTTGCCTGGAAGCCTTGCGGACACCCCCCCCTGTCCCCGCCGTCGGCAGCCTCCCCACGCCGCCTACCCTGGCCGTTCTCGGACTTCTGGAAGTCCGAGAACAGCCGGGGTAGGCAGCGCGGAGAGGCTTCAAGCTTCCCGATCCACCCCCCAGCCTGTCTCCGCCGCTTAAAGGCATCCCAATCCCACAACCCTCCCCCCGCAGCTTGGATCCGAGCCGCAGCGGCTACCCCAGCCATGGCCGGACTCTAGGGAGTCCAGCCATGGCTGAGGTAGCCGCCATGGGTCAGATCCAAGCCGCGGGGGGGGGGGGAGGGAAAAAACCGGATAATCCGTTCCAATTGGAATGGATTAACCGGTTTTCAATGCATTCCTATGGGAAATGGTGCTTCACATAACGATGTTTTCACATAACGTTTTTTTTTCTGGAACCAATTAACATCGTTATGCGAGGCACCACTGTATGAGTAACTTTTTTTTAATACTGAGGGATTCAGTGGTTGATTTGAATGAATGAATAACATTTGTCTAAATCATTTCATTTGTTTTATAATGCATTTAATTTAATGGATAAATACAATTTATTGAATTTAAAATATTCTTTGTAAATAACAATTCTGAGTGGCTAGGGGTGCATATTTCTGACTTTGCTCTCAATTACTTTATTTTAAGGACGTTGAATGATTACAGATAAAATTATTTCCGAAGTACGTTCATATTTCATTAACTGTAGAAAAGTATTCTATGAGTATTGGGAGGTTGTTAAGCTGTGTTTATTGATTTCATTATATCCCACTGTCCTCTTATACTGGCACCTGATATGTCTTCTACTATACTAGCTTTATATTTAACTCTACACGAAGGACAACAGATATATCTAATTATGACATAGCTATGCACACTAACATATAATAACATATAATATTCAGTTTTAAAGCAAAAGATCTCCTTTTTGGTAATTTCTCCTGTCCACATACTCCTTTTTGACAATGCAGCAATGGTCACATGTACCTTGGCATAAACCTTGGTTTGGAGGTTTGTGCCTGTGTGCATCACAAGTACCCTTTCCCCACCTGCCTGGTTGGCTCCCCCACTCACCACCAGGCTCACACTGCTCTTCTCCTTACACAATTATCCAGTTGCAGGAGCAGCTCATGCTTCCCTTCTCTGCCTCCCCCAGCAGCTGCCCACTCACATAAGGAGGTGGGGCAGGGATTCCTGCAGCGGTCTTTGAGTGAGCAGCTGCTGGAGAAGGCGGAGAAGGGAAGCACACACAATCCACCAACAGGACCAATACCAGGATCTGGGAAGAGTTCCTGGTTCCTCTGGAGAAAGTGGCTCAAGTTTGGCAGGAGAAGGCCAGACGGTGAGAGAAACACTAGGAGAAGCAGCGCCAAGTCTGTCCCTACAAGAAGTGTCAATCAAATAAGTACTTCAAAGAAGCTTCAAAGAAGCTTCTCCATGTTGCTCACCTAGGTTTTCTCCTATACACACTACTACTGTTCCTCAATATACTCCAGAGCCCAGGAGGTTTATTGTCAACCTGGTTTCACACACTGGGCGATGATTACCTGGGGGTAACTTGGGAAGGGTCCCAGAGCAGCCTGTTAAAGAGACAACTGCAGGCTTGTATCCAATACCCCTGCTGTGGCACCTCCCCCCCCAACCTGGCCAACTTGAGGGGTGTGCTAGAGACTGTGGAAGAAGTGGAGCTCTGTCCTTACCCACAGCAGTGACTCTAAAATATCTTACTTTGAGTAATCAACTGTTTGGGAGAATGGTAAACTCCCTGGTCCTACGGAAAGAAATTTGCGTTATTTAGTTGGCTGAGGTGGCTATAGTTTTCATTGTGCCAATAAAAAGAATCAGTTAAATCAAGCATTTTCAAGTGTTTCCATGGAAGGGGCTGTGTGGCATCCTTGGACACCCCACTGGCGCAGCAATTACATTATTTTGACAGTCTTCTTAAAAATCATGTGAAAACTCCATAGAATTTTAATTAGACAAAAAGTATTGATATTATAAATGGACCTTTATTAAAGACACTTCAATGCCATTTGTTAGACACTTCCAATAATTTTACAATGTACTTCTCAATGTACAACATTGTACCAAAATCTTCTAATAAATAAATAACTTTGTACACAAAAGTAACACTTCCTCTTTCACATTGCCTCTCAGAAGCAGCAGATTCACATATTTAGTGGAAGTAACATTATTTAAACAGCTAACCATATTCAAAAATACAATATCTTTTTAAAACTGTTATATTATGGCAAATGTGCTTAGTATCATAAAGGGCAATACCTTCGCCCCCCCCCCCAAATGCTTCTCTGTCCCCATGTCTCCTCAATGTAACCTTTACTAGTTCACCTCTTCTAAGAAAACTTACCACTTACCTCCTTCTCCCCACAACCACCCTTTTTTTTTTAACAATCAAGGAAATAATGCACCCTAACTCATGGTAGTTCTCCTTATTGGCCACTTTTTAATTTTTTTGTACTTACACGTTGGCACCTCACAAAATCAGCCAGCTACCACAAAGTGCAAGTGTGTCTACGGTCAGGAAGCGACACATACCAGGAGCCGGCTTGGCATTGCTTCATGCAAGCTAGCTTCCGTTAAAAAGATTAGAGGCTCTTGCTTCGGAACCGCACACCTCCCCTCCTAGGAGCCGAGTGCCAAGTGGGAAATTGTTTTAATGGTGCTGCAGGACTGCCAGATGTTCAGAGGTTCTGCCAGGTTTGTGTGGATTTTGTCAGCTTTCTGATGAAAGGAAATCCCATTGTCCTTTTTGCTTTTTCCACATGAAACGACCCTAAAGTACCCGCAGCTGATAGGCCACAGGCATTTGGTTGCTTCCTTTGCAGGTTCCGGAGAAGAAGATTGATAACCACATCCCAAGTTGAGGAGCACCATCTTCCCTAAGCAGGCCTCCTGAGGCCCCGTTCAGTGTTGGGGAAATGGTTGAAAGACTGGTGCAAGGAAACGGTCAATTGCCTCATTTAGAAAGGAATGACCTACTCAAGATGATGACGGAGCCACCCAAAAGGCTTCAACTGGCACGAGGGCAACGCTAGACGCCCTCTTGTGCCTCGTGCCATGGAGACAGGGCTTCATGAGCGGGGGCCCTCAAGTCCTTATAGAAATTCCTCCCATAAGACCCTAAACTATATCTTCTTAGTCTTTCTCTTCTGCAACTGGCCTTTAAGTCATGGCTAAATATTTTTAAAAAGAGAGAAAGACACAGAGAGAAACCAACTCCAAAAAAATCCCCCAAAATGCCATTTTTGCCCTTTCAGGCCAAGTCGTAATCTATGCTGAACAACTTTCTATTCAGAAGAATCTGAACTATAAACACACTGCTATGAAAAAGTAAAATTTCAGTACACATATAAAAACATAAAGAGAAGCAGCAGCCCTTATAAATAAAATGCTCTGTATTTAAAATGTTAAGTAAAACAGCTTTTCCTGTGTGTTGTTCACATTGCATTTTGTTTATTAGTTTGCATTTTAATAGTGCTTAGGTGACTGATAATTCTCAAAGCAGTAATTAAATAAAAACAGTAGCCTCATGTGGTTACAGCCCTTGAACAGTTTTTCTTATGAGAACTTTAAAAAGACCCTGCAAAATTCACAAAGGTTTCTTCAAAACCAAACAGTGGGATTATGAATCCAAACTGGAATCTAACTGAGGAGAAAATTAGATGGGAATTTGCAATACGGATTATTTAGGGTGTCATTAATTTAGGTGGTAGCAACATGGCTTGGAATCCCCATTTGGGAAATCCTAATCTGTCACATTTGGATGTTTAAACAGTACTACTTCTCTTTACTTTTCTTTTCAAATGCAGCTCAAACCTTCTGCCCAGCCTTATATAAGTCCAACTACAGCAAATGGAAACTGTGCCAAAGCACATAGTTTGAACCATGCATGCTGGAATAAAATGTGGTGTACAAATGCTGTAAAATGAAAATTTTGCCAGCAAGGTCTTCTCCATTAGAAATGTATCAATTTATTCTTCAAATTTCTACCTAAGGCACCAAAAGATTTAGGGTTGTTGTTTTTTTTTGGGGGGGGGGAATGGACATTTTTTAAAAAACCTAACAATCACCTTATAGCAAGAAAACCATGAGTATTGTCAACATTGTATTGTTTCACTCAGTTCAATCATGCACCAAGGAATAAAATAACCTCTGTTAGAAGATATATATATAGATAGATAGATTTATATTTATATATATATATTTATATATATATGAAAACTCTTATGTACAGCTTTTTGTTATCAAATACTTTTCTTTACACAATAACTGTTTGCATTTCTGTGCTTTATATGCAAGCCAACGTGTGAGCCACAGATACATCTCAAGGAAATTTAAAACTATGTACAAGTGGGCACCGTTTAGACAGGACACTGTTCTCCCACGCAAGCTTGCTTCGTATACCTCAATTTATGTTGTTGTCTTTCCTTTCCTTTGAGAAGCTGTCTGTTTAGAAGTAACAGACTGTCTGAGGTAGAAGTAGCTTAAGATAATTCCGTGCAAAGAAATTCTGGAGACAGAGTAAGATCTGTTCAATTTGCACACAGTGTTTTCCGCAGTCCAATGTGATCCTTTCAGCGGCTTGACTCATGAAAGGAGTCACCTGACCTTGGTAAGTGTCCGTTGGAGAGAAGTGTCTGTTTAGCTTCCGCCTCTGCTGCTAAAGTCTGGGTTAGGTCAGCAGTTCCTTTTAAGGCCCCCAGTGAGACTTCAGGAGGCAGCAGGAAGCCGTAAGGCTCAGAAGAGTTTGTTAAAGGTTGCAAAGAACCTGTAAGGAAACATAAAGGAGTCTTGAGATGGTGTTCTTCAATGCTCAGCTATTAGCCATCTTTTCCTGTGTACAGTATACACAGACATCCGATAATCTGCACTTCTGTTTTATATGCAAGACAGGGGTGAGCTATGGATATGTCTCTAGCATTTTAAACCTCTGTGCAAGCGTCATTTCACCTAATTGTGTATCATTTTAAAAACTAGTTTCTATTTATTTCCTTTACTTTCTAATTTTGCCTTCCATCCATGAGCAGTTTATTTTATTTGCTTATTTAAATTATTTTACCCTGCTTTTCTCCTTTCAAAGGACCTAAGGCAGCTCACATCAGTAGATGACAATGTTTAAAAACGAAAAACAGTTTGTTGTTGTTTAGTCGTTTAGTCGTGTCCGACTCTTCGTGACCCCGTGGACGAAAAACAGTAAATAATCTTAAAACTGCAGAGCTGGAAGGGGCCTATGGGTCAAGTCCAGCCTCTGGCAAGGAGGCCCAGTGGATGAATGGAACCCTCAGTCTCTGGCTCTGTAGCCCGATACCGAAACCACTGAGCTATCCAACAGAGAGAAGTTGAATCGGGGGGGCCAGAATCCTGTTTGCTGATAAAACTCCACAAAGATGGTTTCATCAAGTTCTTCCTCTGTCCAGCCTGCTTTCTCTCACACAAGACACGTTGCAGTGACTACAGAAGTGGGTGTTCAACTGGCTGCGTGTCCAAATGGACAAAGGGTTGAAGCTGACAGGAAGGGAAAAACTATGGCACATTCGCCTTACATGTGCAGTTTTTCGCTAAATAAATTTTGCCTAAGATGTAGGGTCAGCTTAAAACTGGATGGGCACAGCGGGCTCTACTTTACCATTCTGGGACATTCTGACATTCTTTACTTACCTACTAATGCATTTGCATCACCAAAAGCCACCGTTCCCTGGGCGGTGTATGGTATATTATATATATAAAACATTAACAATGGAATAGTGACTGGAGAGACCACATAATTTCAAGCTGAATAAATTCAAGCACCAAAAAGCAAAAGCAGTGCGTCAAAGAAAACCCAAGTAAAATTAGGAGCAAAGTAGAAAGTGCTGTGAACTAAAAGCACATACACACAAAGAGTTCTTAAGATGTCCAGAGAACAAGAAAGTCTTTATATTTTGACCTGAAAAGACCGTAAGGCAGGCACCTAGCCTCGCGAGGATATTCCACACACAGGGTGTCATTGCAGAAGGGGCTCCCCTCTTATAGGCATCCTGGAACAGCCTCCGGGGTTACTGACCTTAAGGTTGGGGTAGGGCAATATGTGGTGATTACTCCCTGATACTGTATAACCTCATCCCAAGGCATAGACAGGGCTTAGAAAGGGAGCAGCAGCTCCAGGTGGGTGCAAAGGACCAGCATAACATGCTCATTGGCAGCTGGCTGCAGCAAGGAGTCTAGCCACCCTATCTGTGACTATCTAAAGTTTCTGCATGGATGTAAAAGGTAGCTGCACATTTGTAGTCATCAAAATGAAAGGTAACCAGAATGTTGGGTAACTATTGCTAGCAAACCTCCATCCAGGAAGAGTCACATTCAATCCATCAACCTAAGGTGCTCCAAGCCACTAAGGCTACCTTTGCTGTAGTAAGAGGGGCACAGGTAAGGACACCTCACTCTACAAATCTGATCTGTTAGAGGATGTGCATCGCCCTCCACTACCAACAGCCATGCTCCTCCCCTCCCTGCTGTGCCCCCAGAATACACATTGCATGGTACAAGAGAAGAGCTGCAAGGGGATAACTTACAGGAGAGATGCAGGCCAGTGAGATTTAGACTGTAAGGACTAACAGACATCCATCCCCTTTCCATGGTACAGTCCCATGAAAGGGAAGGCCGGGGGGGGGGGGGGAGGGGGACGGACGGACAGACACAAAAGTGCTGTCTAACTGATAAGTCCTAAATGTACCTTTTCGGTCCACGTGAGGTGCCTCGCTGGGGCTGGCAGCTGTCATCCTGTCGTGATTGCTGGGATAGATGGTACCACTGATGTAGGAATCCCTGGGGCTTGCGCTCTCGTTGCACTTCGGAAGACTCTGACCGACAGTTGCAAGCATGTTCTCGTGCCTGCTGGGCTCTTTGCTGTTGGAAGCACTGGGAGGCACCGTTTCTGCAGGGAGCGGGCAGTAATCGGGATCTTTGGGGTAAATGGTGACACTCATGCTGTCAGTGCTTCCGCTGCAATCGGCGCAAACAACTGGCATGGTGTAGCCTGGGAGAGAAAAAGGCAAGAAGTGGGGAGAGAGCAGCTTAATACTTGAGAGGAGGCTGGAAGGGCTCTGTTTTTTGTACAAGCAGCAATGGCTTCACACACTGGCTTGTTTTTCTCCACTAGGATGCTCCTTCTGTTCTTACACAGGGAGTACATATCATGCTGCAATTCTACAGCAGCATTTTCTATTAATCATCATCTCAGAACTGCAGAGTTGGGAGGGACCCTACTGTCAAGGAGGCAGAGTGGATGAACCTCTGGTTCTGCAGCCAGAGACCTCAATCACTGAGCTATCTAGCAGTTCTTAGAATCTATAAAAGTCCACATATCACCATCATACAGTTTTGTTTCCTGAGGCTGTCTATTGTGGCAGCCAGTTTGACTGTAAATTTTACGAAATGGGTGCTGAATGCCTGGGAAAATAGCAGAAACCAAAAGAGATTCAGGCAGGACTTCCACTGAATGGGGAGATGCGCTTTGTTCTTCCAAAACGTTGCTTGCCCCTCTTCTATACCTAGCAAAAGCAGAATATACTAGACAAAATAAACCATGCAATGTACTTAATTTGCATAATTAAACAGTCCACAGGTTCCAGTTTCTTGTGGAGCAGAATTTGGTTACATGGCACATAACGAGAATTGTAACTAACAACTAACAAAGAGCCCTGGAAATAGATGCCAGGCAAAGATGTGGGTTTAGGAACTCTGGATCTCTGCTTGGATGGATGAAAATATGGCAGAGGAAAGGTGGCGTGGTTGGAAACAGAACACAGCAACGGGGATTATCCCTCTACCTGCCTGTTCCTTTTCTCCAAGAGGAAACCTGGAACTGCATTTACAAAAGGGAGAGTGGAGGGGTGTGTGTATGATAAATAAGAGAAGGCTTGAGAGTAAAGGAAGTTTTTCCACCTCCCGTTTTTCTGCGGTAAATAGCAGCCTGCCTTTCTCAGTTGTCATAGCACAAAGCTGACCATGGGGTTTCCACCGAACACTGAAGTTACACGTTTTGTGCAATACGTATTTACCACTTTCCCTGGATAAAACAAAACTTCAAAGTTACTAAAAGTGTCATTTCCCATGGCAGTTTGGGATGATGGAAGTCTAACACAGTGATGGCGAACCTATGGCACGCGTGCCACAGCTGGCACACAGAGCCCTCTCTGTAGGCACGCGAGCCATAAGTTGCTGTATTGCTACCCCCGGCAGCCAAACCTGAGGAGGCGGCTACAGACGCAGTGCTGGCGCCCCGACAGGCGGCAGGCCAGGATCTGGAGCAACTGGCACTGGAGGTGGTGGGCTGGCCGAGCTATAGGGAGTGGGTGGGGTTGGTCACAACTGGAGGCGGATCCGGAGTGGGGTCTGGAGGCACCTCTGTGCCCGGGATTCCTGCTTCCGCTGGCGCTTCTGCCACCACCAGTTCTGCTTCCACCACTGCTGCCACTGCCACCCACTGGGTGGTTGTTTTTTGTTTTTTTGCAGTTTGGGTACTCAGGCTCAAAACGTTTTGCCATCACTGTTGTAGCACATCTAGAGGTTGGCAATACTGGATGAGTTCTATGCACCCCAAACACTGACTATTATCACTGAATCCCTTCTAGACCATAGTTTCAGAGATAGTCCCATTCTAGACCATAGTTTCAGAGATAGTCCCATGTAACTCCCACACTCAAAGGTTGGGATCCATACATGAGCATGAGAAATACTTCATGGAGGGCAGAGGAATGACTGAACAGGGGAACTTCCCACGTGATGTGTGCTTCTTATAATCTACTCATATTTCTTCCGAATTAATGAAGGAGGTTTCTCCTCAGATGTCAGTTGTACGCTCTGACAAATAATGAAAGTAAGAAAATACATCTCTTGAAATCCAAAAAAGAGCTGCCTTGTTTTGTCAGCAGATTTTAGTAATCAGTAAGGGTGCAACATCCCTGTTCCAGGTCAGTGAGCTCTCTGTACCTGTCTCGTCCGCAAGTAGCATCCTGTCAGCTATATCTTCTCCTTTCCAAGCCTCCTTGTTGTATCCTAAGCACAGCTTGGGCTGTCGATAGACAACAGGATGAGCTTCGACATCTGGATCTTTCCCTCTGTCCGTCTGGCAAACTCCTAGGGGGGGAAAAAAAGCAGATGCTTCAAGCTTTCCACTAGAGATGCTGTTTCATCTGTCAGCCAAACAGTTGTCCAGCATTTCAAAGCCCCTCCTCCTTTGGCAGGCACTCAACTCAAGAGACAGCGAGCGCCCTGGCTTCCCTCCGGGCACTGCCTCTGAGTGGGAGCCCACCAGGTGAGGAGGGGCTTTGAAGTGCTGAACATCTGTCTGGCCAATGAACGAACAGGCAGGAACTGTCGAACCAGCGCTTTGTGCCCATCTCTACTTTGCACACAGGGCAGGCACTCCACGAGTCACCCAAACCAGAGCAAACTGTCTTGGCTAATTAGCCAATACTCTCCATCCTCCAGCGCCCTTTACGTGTAATCCTGACATGTAAAAAGTGTCTGAGGAAGAAGCCAGGATTCTCTCCCTTTTTCCTAGGGCATGGAGAAGGTAGCAAACACCAGGATTACGGATATGGTGGGATTATAGAGCTAACCAGGTCTGTTCAAGATGTTCTCCAGAAAAGTATCAGAGACGCAGATATGCAGAAATCAGGATGTTCTTTATGCATGTACAATGCCTGACTGCACTTTTATCCTCTTCTCCCTGAAGAACAAATGTTTCTACAATACTGAGGAGATCTACCATGTAAAATTAATTGATTGATTGATTATATTTTTCTGCTGCCCCATAGTCAACAGGCCCTTCTCTGGGAAGTGTACAAACAGCCACAATATCACATATATATAGGTAAGCAAGATCCTGCTTTTCTTTTGCTGGAGGTGGAAAACGTAGATAATCTTCTAGTCCCTGAACAGAAGCAACAGTCGTGTTACGCAAGCCGTACCATTGCTCTGTAAGTGTCCATTGGGCTGCTGGCCATTCTCCACTCTGACCACCGCTTCCTGCCGCTCCGAAAGAGTTCCCTGGGAGGAGAGATAGCTGGGCACATCAGGTGGCACAATGGTCTCGTCTGGGAAGACAGAAAAAGGGGGAAAGATGACAGGGCAGTGCCTTGGCGCAGAGGTGGAAGCAAAAGGACACACATTGGCTGACACAATTAAATACCATCTAAGTTAGAACGGACTTGGTTGACGTTTGCCCATGTTACCCCACAAGATATGGGAGACAACATAAAATGGGTTTGTTCTTTTTGCTCTTTGACTTTTGAATAAAAAATCTTGTTCGTGGCTGCATTTCCCTCTCTTGCACAGAAATCATTACTCTGGGATCGTTTTGTCCCATTCACAACAACGCCTGATAGTCAGGTTTTTCTCACACCACCTTTACATTGTTTTTGTTGTTACCGTTCCTGTCAGCTATGGAAGCATTCTAGTGCCATTCCCTTACTCCGAATCTGCAACACGCTGACTACAGACCCCATGGAGGATCCCTGAACTATTGCCCCACAACCCCTAGCCAAAATAAATCTGCCCCCACATTGTGCATGGCAGATTCTTATTTTCTTTTCTTTTTTTATTATTCATTTAAAATATTTCTATGCCACCTTTCTCCCCAAAAAGGCCCAAGGTGGCTTACATCACTAACCAGTATTTAAAAGCCCTTCTTTTAAAAGGGCTTATTTATTTATTTAGCCAACCACAGATTATTTATTTGGAAAATCACGCCTCTCAGAGAATTCTGGGATATACACTTTGCAATTTGGGGGCAAGGGCTAGGATGTTGGAGGGATATAGCACTCCCAAGGTCTGGAACAGGGCAAAAAGTCCCTCTCCAAAGCTCCCGAGCCCTGCTCTAATTGAACTGGGGAACACAGAGGGGACCCCGATGGCCTCTTCCTTGAGCAATGTCTCAAAAGCCACAGCAAATCAAAGCTGGAAATTGCTGGAAGTCATAAACCAAAAGAGGCATTATGGGTTCCAGAAAAGTGCAATTAAGTGGTAACAGCAAGAGGAATTACAAACCTTGCTTAGTTAATAATGCTGCCTGAAATATCTGGTGTCTGACAGCATCCAAGGTTAGTGAGTGCACTGCCAGAAAAATAAGCTAACCTTCTTCCCCCACATCCCAAGTAAGGGGACTTCAGAAATGAGACCCTCTTCTTCAGATTTCCATCAGAGAGAGAGAGAGAGAGAGAGACTGGACTTACCTGTATTTGTGACACTGTATTCTTCGCTCTTCTTCCTGGTCTGATATATGATGCACACCCAAACCAAAGAAGTCAACACAATGCTGCACACAACAGCGATGGTGATGATTCCAATAGTGGTCCCATCCTTTCGGCAGCCCAGCGACGGCAGCACGCTCACCTGGCTGTGTGCTCGTTCTGTTCCAACCGTGTTTGAGATTTCACAAGTGTACTTCCCGGCATCTTCCATCATGACATTCCGGACGATAAGCAACTGGTTGCCAGGAGTAAAGTGATGCCTCTCAGTGACTATAAGAGCCTGGTCCCCCTTCAGCCAATTAATGCGTGGTGGTGGGCTGCCGGTGGCTTTGCACTGCAGCACCATGGTTTCACCGACAGATACGACGCGATCTTCCAATGGGTGAACCAAACTTGGAGTTTCTGTAAACATCAATCCAGAAGATGTTATCATACACACTGTGATCCTACTGAAAGAACTCATGACATTTTGATAGCATAGAGTGCTGAAATTCTGACTCTGGACCACATGAGGTTTTCACTGCAACTGGCACTCAGAATTTCCTTGCCTGAAACTTTAATTTTTAAACCCTACTGGTACAAGGTCATAAAGTTTCCGGTTCTCTCAAAGTAGCAACCAACTGCAGGTGTGTACATTGTCTTTCAGTGTCAGTCAACATAGAAGTGGCGACTAACATTAAATGGGATTCAATAGGGTCACAATAATAATACCACTGCACTCTCTGCACTAAAGTAACTCAAAACTAGAGTAGGGCCAACTGAATCAGTGGAACTTACAGAGGTGTTGACTCACCAAATCCCCAGTGACTCAATGGGTCGCCTTTAGTGCAATTTGCTATGCTAAGCAACAGGACTTTCGCCACTATCTTGTTCCCAGCTCCACTTTGCTCTTCTAGGAAGCCAGTTTCCCTTACCTAGCACTGTCAGCGTAGCATTTGCTGAGACAGAGCCGGCAGAGTTCTGAGCGGTGCAGCTGTACATGCCCATGTCCTCGATCTTCACATCTGTGATGAAGAAGACATCGTCATCGGGCATGACATGCATCCGACGCTCACGAGCTGCAGGGAAGTCGGTGCCTCCGTCTTTCTGCCAAGCAATCTGAGGGGTGGGGTGCCCACCAGCAGCACATTCCAGCCGGGCAGTGGTCCCTGTCCGGGCAGCAATGTCATGGGGAGTTTTGAGGAAGGATGGCAAGACTGCAAAGAAACAGGCAAAGAAACGGAGGCTAAGAGACGTGCACACTTGAATTGTTCTGCTTCCCTACTCAATGGACTAGTTTGCCCTAAATGGGGGACTGCGTACAAAGCTCATCTGAAATGACAGGACAGTAAAAATTATGAAACAACGGTGGAATTTAAAGAAATATATTGATGAGAAATATGTTTTGCTGAAAATGCCATAAGCCAGTAATTATAAAAATAGCCTTACAGCTCTTTTTAAAAGCAGTTTTTGCAGACATAAAATCATAGAAAAGTGAAGTTGGCAGGGGCCTACAAGGCCATCAAGTCCAATCCCCTGCTGAAGGCAGGAATACAATCAAAGCATATCTGCCAGGTGATTATCCAAGTTTTTCTCGAATGCCTCCAGTGTTGGAGCACTCACCTACTCTCGAGGTAACTGGTCCCACTGTCCTACTGCTCTAACAGTTAGGACGTTTTTCCTGAGATTCAACTGAAATCTGGCTTCCTTTAACTTGAGCCCATTGATGCGTATCCTGCACTCTGGGATGATCGAGAACAGATCTTCCCCCTGCTCTGTATGACAGCCTTTCAAATATTTGAAAAGTGCTATCATATCACCCCTCTGTCTTCTGTTCTCAAGGCTAAACATGCCCAATTCTTTCAGCCTTTCCTCCTAATGCTTGGTTTCCAGTCTTATGAGACACTCTGAAAAATGCCAACATTTTGGAGTCTTCCTCCCTGTTTTATCATTTTGCTTTAAAACCTAACATTCAGAGATCACAGAACTCTAGAACTTAAAGGGTTTTCCAAGGGTCTTAGAGTCCAACCCCCCTGCCAGTACAGGAAATCCATTGCTAAGGGATTCCTGACAGATGGTCATCCAACTTTTTTTTAAGCCTACAAGAGAGGAGAATTTGACACCTTCAGTGGTGGTCCATTCCACTGCTGAACAGCTCCTACCATCAGGAAATTCTTCCTAATGTTTAGTCAGAATCTTGTTATTTGAACCCACTGGCTTGGTCTTCCTCTCTAGAGCAGGTAGAAAATAAGACTGAACCATCTTCAGTGTGACAAACTTTTAGATATTTGAGGATGGCTATCGTATGACCTCCCAGTTTGCTCTTCTCCAGACCAAATATACCCAGCTCTCTCAAAGTTTTCTCACAGGCCTTGGATTCCAGATCTTTTATATCTTGCTCACCCTCCTCTGGACACATTTCAACTTGTCAATATTCTCCTTAAACGGCACTGCACAGAACCAGACATAGCATTCCAGACAGGATCGGACCAAAGCAGAAGAAAGGGATACCATTAATTCACTTGGTCTAAACATTGTACTGTACTTCTTTTCATGCAGCCCATAATAGCATGTGCTTTTTTGCTGCTGCATTAGATCCTTGACTCCTGTTTAGCTTGTTGTTAGCTAATCTCCATACTTACTACTGTCAAGCCGGGTGTCACCCATTATATATTTTAATGCCCAAATACAGAACTTTACATATTTCCCTTTTAAAATTTGTTTTGGCCATTTCTGGGAGTTGTAGTCTATTTACTGTATTTTACCAGCTTGGTAAGAAGTGTTTCATGTGGGATCTTGCTGAAATCAAAATAGATTCCATCACCTGGCATGTGATTGCTCAAAGTGTGTGATTACTAAGAGTCAATTTAGATTCAATTACCGACAAGGAGCATGGATCTTAGCAATCACAGTGTTCTCTTCTATGGACTGTGGGAAATCATTGTCAACTGTTCTTTGCCTAACGTTTGTACGATTAGCAACGTTAAAGATCTGGTCTGCATAATGCAGGTTAGTTTCAAGGCCCGAGAATGCAGCCCTTTTCTCTCACTCACCATTCACTGTAAGTTGAGCTTTGTGAGAATAGGTAGAACCGAAATGATTGGTAATGATGCACTGATAACGGCCCTCATGAGAGAAAGTGACATGGCGCAGGTGCAGAATGGTCGTATATTCTATCACCACACCATCTCTGGCCCGGACATGAGCAAAATTCTCCATCTCAGCGTGATGTAGGATTTCGTTGTCCTTCTTCCACGCAAAGGTCATGGGCGAACTACTGCTACTGGCAGCGGAGCAGGTAAAGCGAATGTTCTTGCCAAGGACGGCCATTGTCGTTTCTGGCTCAACAATGATCTTGGGTTTGGGAAAATCCTCTAAAAAACAGCCAACACATTCTCAGTTTAGAAAGATGCCATTGTCACAAGCACTCAAATTTTACAACATTCAAGGGGTGTAAAGATCTGTTCTCTTCAGAGGTAAGAGAGGGTGTCTTTCATCTAACCCCCACCCCTTCAAACTCAAATACAGATTTCCCATCAAAGAATCTGAATCTTGACTATTTAAATCTTGAATATTTCCCCCATGTTTACTGGAACTGGAACTCTAAACTGAAAACACTTCGGTTGTACAAACATGCAGTTGCTGTCCCAAAATTGCCAAACAGAGCCATAGGGCAAAAAAATGAGAGTCATGAAAATCCTTTGAGCGGAAGGTGAAATCAATATTTCTAGTGACTCACTGCATCTGGCCAATCTATTTTAGTGAAGACAAGCATTCAGAGCTGGACACAAATAGTCATATCTATGCATCACCTTATTTCCATCTTGAATTGGCCAGACACTGTAAGATGCCCTCCAACTGCTGCTACCACACACTGAGATTGCTAATTTGTTAAGAGTTACAGCAACTGTTGCAATTAACGTCACCCATGACAAGTGCTGACAGGCGGGACAGGATCCTGGCACAAAGATACCGAAGGAAACAGCAGATGGATCTGCTTGTCACTATTCCAAAGGAAAGGCTTGTGCTCTTGGGGCCTGACAGTGAAGTCTATTTGGTTTAGCCGAGTTCCAAGCAGCCTAATTTATTAGTCACACAAAAAGCATCTCTGGTTTCCATGTTAAACATTCCAAGGGCACCCCTTCCAAGCAGAGCCATACCAATGGAAAGGAGAAACTCAAAGGGCTGGGTTGTCACTGAATCACGAAGGAGGCATAAAGTAAATTATTGGGGGGCCCTCCCCAAATTGTAGTTCAGACTGGAGGTAGCTCCAACAGGCTGGGGTTGGGACTAACACATGCACGGACGTCTCAGGTTTCATGATAAGTCCTTCGTTCCCCTCTATGGGCAGGGAGATAAGCAACTATATAAATATGAACCATGTTGCCTGTGGTCTGATCCCACACAATCACTGGAAGCCTTCTATCACATCTTGTCCCATGTCTTTGAGTCAGCTTTAAGAAAGCAGCAAATGCATATACGGTTGTAATTCAAAATTATTCAACCCCCATTGTAAATCAGGCTTACTGACAAAATTTACAAACTTTCAGCTGTTTGCAATGAACACATCAAACAAAAGCAATTGATTTAGCTCAACACAACGAATGCTTCAAGTGGTTTCCCCAAATTCAATACATTCTACTGTCTCCAACATATTCAATCCCTTCACAGCAAGCATCTTTAGTACTTAGTAGAGCACCTTTTTGCTGTTATGACCTGCTGCAAACAGGATTCATAGCCAGACACCAGCTTCTGGCAGCATTCCTGAGGAATCTTAGCCTATTCCTCATGATCCATGACACCCAGTTCAGTAATATTCTTGGGTTTGGGCGGTGCCACTGCCTTCTTCAAATCCCACCAGAGATTTTCTATGGGGTTCAAATCAGGTGACTGTGAGGGCCACTGCAGAATCTTCCATAAATTCTTTTGCAACCAAGCCTTGGTGGAATTTGAGGTACGCTTGGGATCACTGTCCTGCTGGAAGGTCTGATGATGCCCAAGCTTCAGCTTCCTCACAGAGGGCGTGATGTTTTTCCCTAAGTCCTGGCTTCTCAACCCACTCAACAGCTGTTGTTTCTTTCAAAAGATACTTCATGCAGCAAACCAGATGTGGCCACAGATACAGATTATGTTGCTAGAACAGTAGCCTTATCTGTATTGTTCCCTATGGATTTCCTAATCTCACCTTACATGAATTCAGCTGGAAAATGAGATGAAATCTTGGCATGTTCCTATATTATGAACAGGTGTCTGTATGTTTAAACATACCTGACTGCAGCCTGTAGTGGGGATATATACACTCCAGTAAGACTAAGAGATTATGCTTTCAAATGAGCAGAGATGCGTTCCTGAGACTGGTATTTGCCATGCAAAACTGACAATGCCCAATGCTTAAAGATAGCTTCAACTGTACATTAAAAAAAACAACGAACAACCAGCTATGAAGTGGGGGATACCTAGAAACCAGGACCCATTTAGTTTAAAATGAGAAACGCATGAGCAGCTGCAACCTTGACTATGGCTCTAAACTTCTAAATAAATTTATTTCAAAAGATTAAAAAGAGGTGGTTGCACATGTCCATTTAGCCGCTCTGTATCAGCAACACTGGTTCATAACCATTCTCTCCGTTACCACACTCAACTGTCATGTGCACTAAGGTAATGTTGCCTTCCAAGTGGGTCTTGTATGCCTTATAGCAAAACCATGGAGGCTGTGCCCTCCATCCAAGTTGACATCAAATTCTTGCTTGAATGAGCTCCAACCAGCATGACTCACAGGATTTGCAGTACAACCCTATACAGTAGGTGCTGAGTTGGTAGCTTCTAGGTACAGATTTTAGGTAACTAAACCTGGGGAATGGAAGGCATACTGATCAAGACTACTAGGAAGGTAACTTCCACCTCAGGCATTTGCACTGATTTGGCCATCCACAGATTATTTATTTATGGAAATAATTTATTAGCTACCCTTCTGGCACTCAAGGCAATAACAACTAGTACAGCTTTACCATCAACAAAAACAGCAATAACACCAATAAAGGAGAACACATCTAATGAGCTGAATTAAAGGTCAAAGCAGATAAACTGCCAGGGCAATGAAGCCAGTATCAATCTGCTTGGAAATTAGACAAATATATGTTTCAGTGGGATGTATCATCTGTAAACATTTGATGTTGCTTTAGCACTAATAACATCACAACATGCACTACAATGCTTCCATGATCTATTAATGGGTCATTAAGACCCCACTTACAAACATCATAATGGAAATCACTGTACCAAGATTTCATGGCAGGTTCAATAGCTTTAGGGGTAGAAACATATTCAGGTTTATTGTGTTTTTAAAAAATTGAAAATAAGTACACCAAGTGCTTTCTTATGTTGCATCATCCTATAACCCAAAACAGTAATCTTATTAAGTAATCATTAGTTAATTAGAGTGACACTGCAGGGCCACATCAGTGATATGTGGATGATGCCACTGGGTTTGCACCCTCACGTCTCCCTGCACCAAAGTATGACTCCATCAGGGCCAAAGACTGGGGGTTTTAATGCCCTCCAGTGGTGCCACTGCATCAAGTGAGGTGAGGGCAACATCCATTCATATCAATTCAATTCCTTTTATTATGATCAACAGATCAGATAAAATCCACTCATACCCATTCCAGCTCACAATGTTTTTCCAATTTCTATTTACTGAAAGAAGCCAATTTGAAGAGGACGTGGGCTTTTTACGTTTCTCAAAAGGGGACGAGGGTTGCCAGTGCTTCAGAAATAACTGATGTATAGGTTTGAGGAAAAGGGAGAAATGTCACTCTGGAGAGGCGGGAGGCTCCAGTCGAGAGAAACAAGTTGGCTGCAAAGTACACTCACATTCCTGGTTAAGGGCTTTCCCTCTAAAGAGACCTCAAAGTACCAGCCTTAGAGCCAAGACTTACCACAAACAAAGCTTTCTGGCACCACACTGAAAATGCTTCTGCCCTTTAAGGATTCTGGGTGGGCACAGGTAGCTTGCACAAATGCCTGCAGAGTCTTCTTGGTTAACCACTGCGGCAACCACTCCAGCTGACAATCACACAGGAAGCTGTCACTATTTATGTGGCTAGAAGGGAGCAAACAAAACACACAAAGAAAATGTCTCAGTGAAAACAGAGGCTACCTACCTGTAACCATAGTTCTTCTAGTGATCCTCTGTGAATGCACACAATTGGGTTGTTCTGCACCTGCGCTGAACCTCTCGGACGTTTCTAGACACATTGATTAGTGGGATGTTCCCTCGTGGAGCGTATGCTCCACCCATCACTGATCCCCTCAGTTCCTGTAAAAATCCGCCGCTGTCAAAGAGCTATTTCAAAATACAACGTGACAGACAGAGGGGAGGATGGGTCTGGAGATCGTGCAGACTCCATAGCGACCAGAGGTGGATTCAGAGATTTTTCCCAGAGGTAAAACCTCAATCTTTGTAAATGCAGTTTTAGCGTTGGTTTAGTTAGCCTTTTACACTCGGAGCACGAGTGTGTAGGATGTTGTTCACCAAGACAGAAAAGGCAACAGTTGTGGCCGTCGGTGAGCGGGATTTTATTTGCGCATAAAACACACTTTTTGAAAGGCCCGGAGAGGACCCATAAAAGAGTGGGGAAAATAGGAGGGAAAAACGGTCCGGGGGGGGGGGGGGGATCAGCAAAACACAGGCAGAAAAAAAACTGGAAGAAACTCACAGGGAAAACATCCAATAAAGAAAGATGATTGAAAGGATTTGGAGTTTAAAAAAACACGATGATTCGATGAGAAGAATTAATTCAATAGAGTGCTCTAGTCTCCAAAACAGGTCTAGCCAACACGTCGGAAAAAAAGAACTTGAGGGATCAGTGATGGGTGGAGCATGCGCTCCATGGGGGGACATCCCACTAATCAGATGTTTTTTAAGTTCTAGAAACTTCTGAGAGGTTCAGCGCAGGCATGGAACAACCAAATTGTGTGCATTTACAGAGGTCACAAAGAAGAACTTGCTGAAGCATTTTACAACAGCTGACTATTGTTCTTTCACCAACCTGATTAGCAGTCCTGAAACTGGCAGAGGAAACAAAGGGGAGCTTACAGGGTATCTTGGCTTATTATACGCAGACCCAAAGTAAACCCAGGCAGTACAAAGCCCATGATTTCCAGTAAACAAGTAGACCGTGGAGAAGAAACTGGATTTCTGCTTTCAAAATATCAGACATAATATTGCTTGCACAAGAGCATCACGTTGAAGATACATGGATATCTAAAACATGGATCTGACCCTGCATATCAGGTTTACCTATTTGTCTAATTTCTCAAGACAGGTGAACCAGGAATGAATCTATTTTAAACTGGAAAAAGGTAAATATTGGTTACTCTCTATGGAAGGGCCCAAGAGGGCCAATTCCCATGCCTTCCACACCAACCACCCTCAGAGTGATTGCTCCAGGACCACCTTATCCATGGAAGATGGTCATGCCATGGACAGTAACACTAACCCCCCCCCCCCCATGGAGTCACCTATGGAGATGTAAGACTGGCATTAGCAGGAGTTTGCCCTGAGAGTCCAAACAACAAGGAAATCTCTGGAAGCAGTCCTTCCCAGTACTTGGAAAATTCACTATCTTGGAATACAATTCCCTGAACTGCCTAGTCAACAACTATGGGAGTTTTGTTGTTGTTGTTGTTGTTGTTGTTGTTGTTGTTGTTGTTGTTGTTGTTGTTGTTGTTGTTGTTGTTGTTGTTGTTGTTGTTGTTGTTGTTGTTGTTTAGTCATTAAGTCGTGTCCGACTCTTCGTGACCCCATGGACCAGAGCACGCCAGGCCCTCCTGTCTTCCACTGCCTCCTGGAGTTGGGTCAAATGGGAGTTTTAGTTCATGAAATAACTTTTCTGAGCTCTGTCCTTCCACTAAATGCCTCATGGAGCAGGAGTACAGGGCAGGTTTTGTATATCAAAAAGACAAGATTATATAAAACAAATTGGAGGTCAGGGGATAAACCCAACAGACAGCCGAAACCAGAGCAGAGGCACTGAATCAAGGGGAATTGTCCTAACATCCCATTTGTTCAGTAAGTCAGTTGTGGTTGGACTCACTGTTTGGGATTTACCACTTGCCTCTAAAAAAGGCCCTACTGGATCAATCTGTCCTTCTAGACCAGCACCCTCTTCCACCCAGTGGCCCAAAAAAAGAGAGCTATTTTTCCCAATAGCTCTTTCCCATTATTGTCACTGATTTTCGGTGGTAGGCTGCCTCTGTATAAAGTCACCATTGTCACAATAATTCACACACCATCTAGTGCAAATCTGTCTAATTCCTGTTTAAAACATTCTTAGTTACTAACTGTAGCAACAAATTCCAGACATTCCATTAATGGTTTCATAACCAAGAATTGTGGCTAACACAATACTTTGAATGGAAATGGACATCTGTGATGTCTATTACTCTTTATAGGTATACTACCTGGAAAGCAAGGCATCCCCTTAACTTACATTTAAAGCAAGTGAGATCTGATCGAAACAACTGACCCCTGGCAAATGCAGACTTGTAGTACTAAATAGGTGTACAAAAAGATTGTAAGCCTGAGGGGTAAGTGAATAAATTTAGTTCCTGGGCATCAAATGTCACTTGAACCTCAGATGGTGCATAAAAGCAGCACACTTAGATTTGCAAGACAGGATGTTAGTTATTCAGTGTGCTAAACGGGACTCTGCTCCCCGAAGCGTCAAGCTGCTAACACGACGGTCATTTCTCCTTCCTGAAACTCAGTGGGTAAAAGGATCACATCTGAAGCCTGCTGATCCTTCAAATGTCAGTGCCCTCCAAAAGCAGGTATAAAAAGGACAGGCAGATTTGTCACCAGAAATTGAGTCAGTCACGGAATGCTCTGTAAAACTAGAGAAGGGGAGTCTAGATTTCCTAAACAGAGCTGGATGAGGCACAGATGCAGCCCAGTGAAAGCAGCTACCGAGAAGATCCAATTTCACTTGTTACTGAATGTGAGACGTGTTTCGGACATCTGCTCTACTGTAAAAATAGCTTGCAAAGGTGGCGGGTGGAGAGCAGAGAGAGTGAGAGTGTGGTGTGTGAGGGTGGGTGGGGAACAGATCTGGAGGAGGAAATATTTTCATAATAATGGCGAAAAAATATAGAATAGACTTAAAATCCCTCTTACTTACAGCTCCTTTAGATTCTTCAGCTTGGCAAAGGCATCTTCCTGAACAGACCTGATGGCATTACCTCCAAGGTTCCTATAGATCATAAGCATTTATTTATTTCAACACACATTTTGATTGATTCTGCCATAAGATTTTGTGCCAGCTTAGTTTCTTTGAAACAACTTATGGCTCTATATGCATTCTTAGCATTTTGATCCCCTACAAATCCCAGTGGCTGCTGCGTTCACACATAATGCTCATGTTAAGATGACATGGGCCTTCATGGTCTCTCGTTCCATTCTTCCAGCCCAACTACCAGGAAAGCCTTTTGTTTTTATTTTAAGCCAACTGTAGCTTGCTGTGATGTTTGCATCTATCTTTTATTAAGGTTTGGTTTGCTAAACTGTGGTTTGTTTAAAATTGAAGCTGAAGTCTTGAAACTCACTGCTCCTCACCCTGAGTGTTTAAAGTAAGCAGGCGTCAAGCTTGTGGAATCTATCTATCTATCTATCTATTATTATTATTATTATTATTATTATTATTATTATTATTATTATTATTATTATTATTATTATTATTATTATTATTATTATTATTATTATTATTATTATTATCATCATCATCATCATCATCATCATCATCATCATCATCATCATCATCATCATCATCATCATCATCCATACAGGAGATCTTCTGGAATCTGGCCATCAGCCATTCTCATGACATGCCCAAGCCAACGTAGACGTCCCTGTTTCTGTAATGTATACATGCTAAAAAATTCCAGCTCGTTCTAGCACTACTCTATTTGGAACTTTGTCCTGCCAGGTGATACCAAAAATGCATCGGAGACAACGCATATGGAACGTGTTCAGTTTCCTCTCCTGCCGTGCACAATGGGTCCAGAACTCACTGCACTACAGGAGTGTGCTCAGGACAAAGGCTCTATAGACCTGGATCTTGGTATACATACACATATGTGTATACATACACATATGCAGTACTCTTATGCTGCAGGACCCCAAGCCAACACCCTATGGTCTACCTCTAGTAACACTAATGCAACTGACCAATAGATCTGGCCTACCTTCTAGCCAACTGTAAATCAAACCATGGTTTACGCTGGATGTGAGAAAACACATGGCCTTTCACATGTTGTTGGACTTATACTTCCATTAAATATAGGTAGCCAGAAGAGCCATCAATTATGAATAATGGGAAATAAAGTCTAGTAATATCTGGAAGGCTGTGGGTTTCCCATTTCTGGCTGAGCCCTATTTGTGAAGTAGGCCAATATTTCCCTACAGAACTAGTCATATTTTCTTAGCCTGCGAGAGGAAATATTTTAAAATCTGTAAAATCATACATCCTCCCAGTCCATATTGTTTTATAAAACTGGTAGGATCTGAAATAATAGGATCTTTAACACTTCAAGAAAAAACAAAAACCAATTAAGTTTACTTAATTGAAGTATGTTGGTCCCCACCCAGATTAAATTTACTCTTGCTCTGGTGAACAGATTTGAAGAACATAAGAGGAATTGGTGGGGAGGGGAGAATGTTTTAGTTTCCCTGAAATATATTCCCTCTTAAAAACAACAACTCCAAAGACTGCTTAAGGAAATACACATGCTTGCCATTTTCAATAAGAATGCCAGCTGAGTTGTTACCTAGTTAAAAAAACCTCTTAAATGAAATTTGCGTGCATTTCTTACGAGTAAAAAATAATAGTTCTGCCAAAGAAAAGGCTGATTTCCTTTGGATATCGTCCAGCCCACTGCAGGTGCAGTGCCTTTGTAAACAATGCCATTGCCTGCAATGGTACAGCCAGCCGAACAATTAAGAAGAGCAAAGCAACCACCTTGCCAGTAGAAGGCTGTGGTGGCCTCGTGGTTGTTCTCAGAGGCCCTCCAGCTGCTTTTTCCTCTGTCAAAAGACAGGATTGTCTAGGCACATAACCTGTCTTGGCCTCCCCTAACTGTGTGCCCAAACCCATGTGAGGTGGAAGGCACCATCCAATTTCATTACTCATCAGTTAACTTCTCTACACAGACTGGAAGGGATACCATCTTGTTCATTCCTCAGTCAGCAAAAACTTGGGGCCAGGCCCACTCAGAGCCTCTACAAGCTTCTTCTCTTTGCTGCTTCTCCTTGCATGGACAATGAAAAGGGCTGTCAGTAAGCACAGAAGCTACACACACAGCACCTATACCCTCACGGAGCCCTCTCATGCTATTCAAACACGTTATTCATGCTTGTGGTGAATGAGTAACTGGCTTCATGAGACACCTGACACTTTTGGACTTTCCATTCATACTAATGGTCACTTGCAGTATCCGAACTAGCACTATCAGAGGAATCCAGGGAAAGCAGGTTCTGTTGAGCCTACGGAAATCCTCGGACTACAGGCACTGACCCCCCCCCCCGCCAAATGCTAGATGTGACGATGTCCTTGGATGTTAAGAGGACATTCCTGTGTGTCACAGATGTCGTAAGGGCAGAAGAAAAGGCAGAAGAGAAGCAATGCCTCTTCTAAAACAGCTCATCGGGAGATTTTTAACACATTCCTATTTTTAAAAAGAAGGGGACGTGGTGGCGCTGCGGGCTAAACTGCAGAAGCCTGTGCTGCAGGGTCAGAAGACCCAGCAGTCGTAAGATCGAATCCACGCGACGGAGTGAGCTCCTGTTGCTTTGTCCCAGCTCCCGCCAATCTAGCGGTTCAAAAGCATGAAAATGCAAGTAGATAAATAGGGACCACCTTGGTGGGAAGGTAACAGTGTCTAAGTCGCACTGGCCATGTGACCACAGAAGATTGTCTTCGGACAAAACGCTGGCTCTATGGCTTGGAAACGGGGATGAGCACTGTCCCCTAGAGTCGAACACGACTGGACAAAAATTGTCAAGGGGAACCTTTACCTGTACCTATTTTAAAAAAATCAATAATTGAAATATGCTATCCAACTAACTGGGCATTTGAGGCTGTTCATTCAGTTGGCTTATGGTTTAATTGATAATGCCTGCAGAGGAGGAGAAAGAGGGAACATGATGATGGGACAGATGCTGATTTTTATTATGCAAAATGTCAGCAAGGAAATCCACTTTGTGATTTGCCAGTCATGCAGAAGAACATGCCACCCATACGTCGTCAGTCTGGTTTGTCCTACTGTGAATTCATTTCAAGCAATATGAAAGATGAGGGACCTGGTAAAATAATAGCTGAAGCAGCGGCTGCATTACTGTTTATTTCCCTTTGCTTGGCTTCCACCCACCATAAAAAAAAAGCAACAGTGAGATGCACCTGTGGTAATGCACTTATTCTTCCCTTGGTTTGCATGTATGACACTTGCCCAGGTGAAGAGGAGCAACATAGCAGAAGACATGTTCCCAGGATATTGGGAAAGGAAGAACAAAGTGTGAGGGTGACAGAATAGGTTATGTTTCCCACTAAGTTATAATTTTTGTTATGCCTTCATGTAGGAATAAATAAGGCATACTCCACTGTGCGTTTAAAAAAAAAATCTAAGAGCATGGAAATTGGCCATGTGTTCTATAACTCTCTTCCTGGCAAGGGAAAAAAAAGAGAGGCAAATTTGGAGCTGACTTGTAATGAGAAGGAAGCAGCTGGCTCTCACAAATGGACTGGCTTCTCAGCTTACAAAGATGCTATTAAATTGCTTGCAGGCCCTTCCAGCAGCCACTTCTGGCAATCTTCCCCCCCCCTTCTCTTCAAGACTGCAAAGCATTGTGGGTTACTCACAGGTGTTCCAGGGCCTCCAAGCCTGAGAATGCCTCCTTGGCCACAGACTTGATCTTGTTTCCAAACAGAGTCCTGCCGTTTCCAAACACCCAGTGTCAGATAAGCAGTGGATGGGAAATAAAAGAAGAAGAAAAAAAGAAAAAGATCCCAATTAGCGTGGCTGTATCTGATGAAACATCGCCATGTAAGGCGCTGGAAATACGACCTGGGCAGATAAAGGGAAGCTGAAGTATGCACACTCTCTTCCCATCCCTGAAATTAAATACTTTTATCTTTATTAGAACTTAATAGTGATGATAGCTTTACACAGGACACTCTGTACTGTATTAAGACATACAGATTTGCTTTCGTTACTGGAGAACGGGAGTCAGGTTTGAATTGACCTTCACTTATCAGAAAGAAAACAGTTTAAACAAGATACTGGACTTACCTCAGCACATTTCACTCCCGATCTTTTCACAGCTGGTAATAAACAACTCACAAGACATACGGATAGAAATTTTGTGAGGTTTCTTCCACTAGGTGGAGGGCAAGGGGGTGGGAGGAGATGAGAAGCCTCTGGAAAAATATCTACGTTCATCCCCATGGATTCAGAGCAGCTTGCTGGGCTCAGTTTTGCTCTGCATTTTACCTCTTCCAACCTCCAGATATTATACCTATATTATAAGGCTCCTAAAGGGAACGAGGCACTTTTCAGCACTCAAAGGTATTTTCCAGAAACACCTGCTTATGAACCTATTGCTTCGTGTTCCACCATGTTTCCAATATGTTCTAAAATTACTTGGAATGGCATGTAGCCATTAAACCGGGCTTGTCCAACCTGCGGCCCGAGGGCCACATGCGGCCCAGGTCGGCTCATAATGCGGCCCAGTGCAATTTTTTATTTTTAAAGACATTCCGAAGTTTCAAGTTACACTGCCGGCACTTGCGGCCGGAATGCGGCCGGGGCACGTCACAGCAGTAGAGGGGGAGAGAGGGAAGGAAGGGGTGGGAGGGGAGGGGACAGGGGGGCTGCGTGACCGCATTGCGCCATCCCCGTCAATAGGTGGACCCCCTCCCGGCCTCATAAAGCCACCGGAGTTGAAGCTGGCAGTCTCTGCTGTCTGAGATCGCAGCTGCCGGTAAGTGCGCTTGGAGCGGGGCTGCAGAGGATGGCTAGGGCTGCCCCCCCATGCGGCCCAAACCAAATTTTCATCTTCTAATGTGTCCCAGGGAAGGTGAAAGGTTGGACACCCCTGCATTAAACCCTTAAGATTTTTAGCTGGTGAAATAGATTTCTATGGCCACAATACACAAAATGGGGAAATGTTTTTAGGAAGAGAATGTTGGCAATGCTGGCACACGACAGGCATTAACTCATTTATTATTAGAGGATGTCCGGTCACTTCCCAACAGAACCCACAACAGGGCCAGCATACGAATCTGCAGGCTTTTTTGGAAAGTCAGTTCTGGCTCAACAATATGCATGACGATGCTTTCCTGGCCCACTGAATCAGCCAGCCACAGAGCTATAGTGACTAAAAGCCTTGGTACTAGTTGAGTCTATAGTTCAAAAACTTGAGCCACACCTTCTCTAACTCGTTGGATTTGGCAAGCTGAGTGTATGGATTTTGTCTTCCAATTCTTCACAACTAAATCCTGTCCTCAATATTCTTTATAATATTAAGGCTACAAAGCCTGATTTCAGATGTAAATCAAGTCACTCATGGCATATTATATTAAAACATGGACAACCTGCTGCTCCATTCCACATTTCTCATACAGAAATGCAGCACAGATTTGCTGGTCATGAAAAGCAAATCTGGGAAATGCTTAACTCTTACAATCTGACAAACACCTGAAGACTCTGTACCACTCCTGGCATCTCATAGTGGGAGCCAGATTGGCACTGATGTGTTTTGATTTGGAATGTCCTTATCCTGCTACTTAGTTCTGATTTCTAGAGTGCTCCTAGTTGTCCATTTCTAATGCAGTACAGCAACATCCTGAGCCCTGATGACAGATGAGATTAAAATCCTACAATAAATTAATTCAGGAAGGTATTATACGATGAGCCCGGGACCGCTTCTTGTGTTTCAGTTTTCATTAACAAGGGCAGCTCTGTAATTCTCTACTCTGAATAAAGACAAGAATTAAGATTCTGGCATGCTGAGAAACTGGGAGCCTTTGTGGGTCAAGAAGAATCTCAGCCTTGGGAATCTAAACTACAACTGGTTCAGTGGGATTGTAAAGTAGATGCTGAGACTGAAGTGGACTGAGGGGTTGAAGGATAAGAAGCTATCTTCTATCAACATGGTGCTCTATTTAGCAAGACTGCTCATACACTAAGCCCATTGCTTAGTTTAGTGAATTGCAGTAGAACAGTTCCACTAGATCAATGGGGAACTGGCGAGTCAACTCCTCCATAAATCTACTGATTCAAATGGGCCTACTCTAACTGCAACTTATTATGCTAAAGAAAGACAGGTAGGAGTAGGCCTATTAAAATCAATGGAATTTACAGAGAAGCTGACACATCATATTCCCCTCCATTGATTCAGTGGGTCTACTGTAGTGCTATTTACTACACTAAGCAACAGGATTTTGGCCTAAATTACTCAATCCTCAGAATCCCCACAGCTTTTGAAGCATTTTATGAATGCCAGTATCTAAATGTAGTATGCAAACATGTATTAAAGCTTATGTAGAGGCCTATTTCAGAGTAAAATTGCACTATTTGTGTTGTTCAGAAAAAAGCAAACCACAGATTTAACTACACAATACATAAGGATGATTAGTCTAACTTGTCATCTTTCAAAATTGTGAAATCTAGAACCCACCAAAGGTAACCAAGTGTACCCTATAGCCTAGGTCTTAGACACAAGAACAATAACAAAAGAGTCACAGGCACAAAACAAATTGGGGTGTTAATTTGCTAATGACCCTCATAATACGATAGCTCTGGTATTCTGGGGACTGACACAGTTTTGTGAGGTGGAAGGAACTGCAGCAACAGCTTCTAAGAAAACAAAACAACACAAAAAATACCTCAGCAGTTTACACAAGCATCCTGGACATGTAACCAGTAAGGCTGTGTACAAGCATGAACACACCCAAAAATACATCTTTAATTGTTTACTGGTACGTGCTCACTGGTACGTGGCCACACCCCATAAGAGCTAGTGGGAACAGATGAAGAGCTGGAAGGATTCCAATGAAGGAATTTTGATTAAGGAGCCTCGTGGCACAGTAGTTAAACTGCAGTCCTGCAACTAAAAATCTGCTTAAGATGCATGATGTTCAGTCCTAGGTAGCTGGTTTTGAGGATTACTCAGCTTTCCATCCTTTCAAGGCTGGTAAATTTAGTACCCAGCTTGTTGGGGGGAGTAGTGTGTAGTCTGCATAATTCAATTATAACCACTTGGAGAGTGCTATAGGCGTACATAAGCAGAACACTTTGCTTTTTGCTTTTTACAACAACCCAACTATTCCAGGTAACCAATACAAGTTTTAATTACGTTTAAGCTATGATAATGTACCGTATTTTTCCGTGTATAAAACAGCACTTTTTCTTTAAATAATTTGAGAAAAAATTGAGGGTTGTTTTATACATGGAAGGTAGCTGTTTATGGCTGCCAATTGCGAAGGCACGAGGCTTAGCAAAAAGGAAGGGGAGACGTTTCTCTCTTCCTTTTTGCTAAGCTCGATGCCTTCTCAAAAGGCAAGGAAAAGCGGAGGTCACTTTGCAACTGCTTTTTCTTGCCTTCTATGAAGGCACAGGGCTTAGCAAAAAGGGAGCCCTTTAATCCCTGCTTTTTCTAATTTGGGGTTAGAAAAGGGGGAGGGGGTCGTCTTATACATTGGGTATTCTTATAAATGGAAAAACACGTTATATCACTTCACTCCCAAGAAGAACAATAAAGAACATAAAAACGTGCAAAGGTTGACGTAATTATCCTCCAAGTTTAATGTGTACAATATTATATGCTCAAAGATAGAGATGGGGGTATTTGTATATGAATATGAATATTCCCACACAGCTGGAGTTAACGAGGGCCCAGCCCCTGGGGCCCGACCGTCCACTCACACATTCGCCTGCGGCCTCACTCATCTTTTCAATCACTCCTGCAGCCCTGCTCTCTTCCTGCTCGGCCGGCCACTTAGCAGATGGGCAGGGAGACTCGTCCTCCGTCCCCTTGCTCGAAGTGGCTAGCCAAGCAGGAAGAGAGTGGGGCTGCAGGAGTGATTGGAAGAATGGGCAAGGCTGCCACCTCGGTTGGAAGCATGAGTCAATGGACCTTCATTAACTCCAGCTGCATGTGGATTTCCATATTTGTATATGAATACAAATATTCCCATCTCTTCTCACAGAATTTAAATATACTGTCTGAAGACAGTTTTAAAAAATAAGAAAGGCTGTCACTAGAGAACAGGAGTTCATGAGGGCCTGAATTTCTGAGGTAGCAGGGAAAGTCATTGGGCAAAGACCTTTGGGACTCTCTACTCTAAATCAATAAAACAGGTGAAGGTTGTGTTGTCCATGTTTCAGTGTTAAGCTGTAACAAAGTTAGGTCATGTCTGCACTTCAAATTATTTTAACAAAGAACAGTTTTCCTCAAAGTAGCACTGGGAACTACAGATTGTTACATACAGCACTGATGTTACCTGTCTGTCATGGGTTTGGAGGGAAAGTTCCATCCTATGGGGAGTGGAAGGCGGGACATCAGGAGGAGGGGCTGTACTGTATATATATGTGAAGCCTGTGTGGTGAAGTTCAGACGCTGGGATGTGAAGAAGCAGCAGCTGGGAAGAAGAAGCTGGTGTGGGAGTCTGTGTGTCAGACAGGGTACTACTGTGTGTCAGAGTACCAACCTGATAGGTTCAGGTGTCTGAATGGTTAGCCAGAAGTGATAGGTTCAGGGTCTGTGCTTCAAGTTAAGGGTTCTGTGTGAACCAAACTGTGTGTATGTATGAGTGAAACTAAGCCACGTTACTATATCTTATTCACCTGATCATTTTATTTTGCCTGTGTGTTGTTTTAAATAAACCTTATTCTTTTATTTGTTGAAAATCCATCCCTGGTCTGTGTGACTTCTTATAGGGAATGGTTGGTGGCAGCTTAGTTAACGTGTGGCATATCCCAGTAAGTCTGGGTTTGTCACATTGATTGGTGTCCAGCGTGTGGGATACGACTGGTCCAGTTGTCCAGCGGTCCAGCAAAGCCTTGGCAAGTGTGCCCAGAGCAAGGGGGGTCTAGTCAGGGACAATCTGAGAGCGCGTAGGTAATCTTCTAGGTGTGCCTCACGGGGGGGTGCACTAGTAGAAGAACGTGTAACCTCAGATTGGGGGCTAGATTAGGGAGCTCTGAGGCAGCCTGTTTTGGCGGGAAAAAGCTGAGGCAAAACTGTATAGTAACAGTGATTTAGCCTGCCTGCTGAGAGGCCCAGCAGAGGGGGGTAGACTCTAGCTCGCAACTGTTGCAAGTAGTGCTGAAGGACAGCAGCAATCTATAGAGAAAGCTGGTTCTGAGGCAAAAAAAAAAAAAAAAGTGGTCGTTTTATTTTGAGGCTTGACTTTTTAAAGCAGCCTGTTCTGAGGGGGGATTATGCCCTTGACTCGAAGCCAGATGGCAGAAATGGGTGAAGTGAAAGACCCCCAGGTAGACCAAGGTTCTGAGGATGAATTTGGCTCAGTGCAGGGTGACAGCACGGGAGAACAAAACCCAGAACTCAGAAAAATACTCATAGCCCAACAGCATGAACTGAGGGTGAGGGAAATGGAGGAAAGGGAAAGAGAGAAACAACGGCAATTTGAATTAGAGAGAGAGAGAGAGAGAATGGAGAGAGAAGAAAGATTGGAGAGAGAGAAAATTGCTCTGGAAAAAGAAAGGATGGCGTTTGAATTAAGGAAATTGGAAATGATGAACCAGAATAATAATAACAATAGGGATTCTGAGGGAGGCCAATTGTCTAAGGCTGACCTGAAGAAATTCCCTGTGTACCACAAGGGAGATTGTCCTGAGGTGTTCTTTTCCTTAGTGGAAAGAGCGTTTGTGGACTTCTCAGTGAGGGAAACTGAGAAGATGACCATCATGCGATCTTTAATCAGTGGTAGCCTGGCTGAGGTCTATGCCGAGATGCCTGAGGAACTGATGAAAGATTTTGCAGAGTTTAAAAAACTGGTGTTTGCAAGACATGGGATAAATGTGGAACAGCTGACGCAAAGATTTAGGTCAATCACCAAGAAGCCAGAGCAGACTTTTACCCAAGTGGGGGCCCAATTGGTGAGGCTGCTTGAGAAATGGCTATCTCAGGAGGGGACAGAGACCTTTCAGCAGCTTAAAGATTTGATAGCACTGGAACAGTTCTATTCAGTCCTGCATGGGGAATTGAAATTCCAGGTGAGGGAAAGGAAACCAAAATCTGTGGCAGAAGCCGCCGAGATTGCAGATTTTATTTCGCAAATAAGAAAGCCCTTGGGTGAGGGGAAATCTGTAGGTAAACCCAAAGAAACCTACAGCAAGTACTCTCAGGGACCAGGGAAAAGCCAGCAAGGGGGAGGGGCCCATGGTGAAGGGAAGCCCTCAGACATGAAACCAAGACCTCAGATTTTGGAGGGAAAACCAAAGCAGGATGAGAAAGACTCAAAATACACCAGAAAATGTTATTTCTGTCAGGGAAAGGGCCATCTAATCTCAGAGTGTGAAAAATTAAAGCAGCTAAAAGGAATGGTGCCTCAGGATTCGAGTGGGACCAAGCCAAAAGCTGTGTTCTGTGTCCAGAAAGAGCAAGGCTCATTGTCACTGAGGGAGCCTGTTGCCATGGCGACTCAATCTGGAACAGCTACATCTGCTGATCAGGCTGAGGAAAATGGTCCTCTTGTAGAAGTCAGGCGCTGCCTGCTGGTGAGAACAGATTCTCAGTTGTTTGAGACAGCAGGGGTGGACGTAGGAATACTTGACCGTCAGTATCGGGGGCTGCGGGACACTTGTTCTCAGGTGACCCTGTGCCATCCAGATATTATTCCTAGGGAATATGTAATCCCAAATGAAAGCATGAAGGTGGCAGGGATTGAGGGGCAGATAATCTCACTGCCAGTCGCGGAGGTACCTGTCAACTTTCAAGGCTGGAGGGGAGTTTGGCGGCTAGCGATTTCATCGACTCTGCCAGCAGCCGTGCTCGTGGGAAATGACCTGGCTGAACATGTGAAACGGGTGCTAGTGATTACACGCTCACAAGCCACCACGGGGACAGTTCAGGGGGGTAATGATGAGCCAGAGACGGAAGCAGGTGGGGGGAGTTCAGAAGCTGTGGTGGAAACCTTGACCACAGACAGCAGATTTGGACAAGAGCAAAAGGCAGACGCCACTCTCCAAAAGTGTTTTGAACAGGTGACTGACGCCCAGCTAACACCTGAAACCCCAGTGAGATTTCTAGAGAAAAAGGGGATTTTATATAGAGAGACCCTGAGGAATATCTCAAAAGAGGGAAAGGGAATCAGAAGTCAGCTGGTGGTACCTGAAAAGTATCGCCCCATGATCTTACAAAGGGGGCACTCTGACATGTTTGCTGCACACTTAGGGGTGAACAAAACACAGCAGAGAATCACACAGAATTTCTACTGGCCTGACATAGGAAAACAGATCAGGGAGTTCTGTAAACAATGTGATGTGTGTCAAAGGCAGGGGAATAGCCGCGACAGGACCAAAGCAAAGTTGTGCCCTTTGCCTGTGATTGACACTCCGTTCAAATGCATAGGGGTGGATATTGTGGGACCTTTGCCCAAGGCCACAAAGAGGGGGAACAGGTTCATTCTCACCATTGTGGACCATGCCACAAGGTACCCTGAAGCCATACCCTTGACTAACATTGAAACTAACACAGTGGCAGATGCCTTGGTGGGGTATATGTCCAGGATGGGATTTGCCTCAGAAATAATCACAGATTTGGGCGCATCGTTCACATCAAAGCTCATGAAACGCTTATGGCAAATCTGTGGAATTAAGCACAAGGAAACCACTGCCTATCATCCTGAAAGTAATGGGTTAACTGAGAAGTTCAATGGGACTCTAATGCGCATGATTAGGGCTTACTTGGCAGAGAATCCAAACAATTGGGACCAGAAGCTGCAATCCCTTTTGTTTGCTTATCGATCAGTGCCACAAGCCAGCACCGGGTTCAGTCCATTTGAACTTTTATTTGGGAGAAGGGTGAAAGGGCCCCTTGATTTGATCAAACAAAATTGGGAGCAGATCACCCAGGATGACCCACAAGACGTTGTGACAGATAGAGACTCCTTGAGGAAGGACCTAAAGAGAAACCTAGAGCTAGCAGCAGAGACCCTGCAAGCTCAAAAGGTCAGAAAGAAAGCTTGGGATGACCAGAGAGCCAGTGAGAGGCACTTTGACCCAGGGGAGGGAGTGCTTTGGCCCAGGCCCTGCAAAGAGAACAAACTGCAGCTGGGTAGCCCAGAAATAAAATACTTGGGTCACATGGTAGGGGGAGGAGTGATAAAACCCCTGGAGGCCAAAATAGAAGCTGTTCGTGATTGGCCCAGACCCAACACCAAGAAAAAAGTCAAATCATTTCTTGGGTTGGTGGGCTACTACAGAAAGTTCATCCCGAGGTTTAGCGAGATTGCGGCTCCGCTGACCGATCTGACGAGGAAGAAGGCTGATGACCACATCCCGTGGACCAGCGACTGTGAGGCGGCGTTCCAGAGGTTGAAGGAGGCGCTCGTCCAGTATCCAGTGCTGCGGGCTCCAGACTTCGACCGGGAGTTCATCATCTACACCGATGCGTCTAACAGCGGGGTAGGAGCAGTTCTGTGCCAGGAGGATGAGAATGGTGACCAGCATCCAGTGTCCTACCTGAGTAGGAAACTTCAAAAAGGTGAGAGACATTTGGCAACCGTGGAGAAGGAGTGTTTGGCCATAGTCTACGCGATCCAGAAGGCCAAGCCTTACATCTGGGGAAGACATTTTGTTCTGTGCACTGACCATTCACCACTGCAATGGTTAAAGACAATGAAAACCCACAATAGCAAACTTATGAGGTGGGCTTTAAACCTACAGGACCATGACTTTGAAGTGAAGGTGGTCAGAGGGTCAGTGAACTGTGTTGCTGACGCCTTGTCAAGAAGACCTGAAGAATGAAGACGGCGAAAGAAACATGGACTATGTATATATATTGATGACAAAAAGTTAAATGTACCTGTTTTTTGAACTTGGTTTGTATGAATAAAGGTAACTTGATGTAATGTATATGGTAAATGTTTAAATGCCTAATTGCTATGGTTAACTTAGAATGTAAGTATAAGTAAGTATGATATGGTATGTATAACTGTTGTTGTGTGTTTTATCCAGGTTGTTTTTTGGGAAAAAGCACCTTAGCTTTCCCCCTACAAAACAACTTATAAAGAGGGGAGGTGTTACATACAGCACTGATGTTACCTGTCTGTCATGGGTTTGGAGGGAAAGTTCCATCCTATGGGGAGTGGAAGGCGGGACATCAGGAGGAGGGGCTGTACTGTATATATATGTGAAGCCTGTGTGGTGAAGTTCAGACGCTGGGATGTGAAGAAGCAGCAGCTGGGAAGAAGAAGCTGGTGTGGGAGTCTGTGTGTCAGACAGGGTACTACTGTGTGTCAGAGTACCAACCTGATAGGTTCAGGTGTCTGAATGGTTAGCCAGAAGTGATAGGTTCAGGGTCTGTGCTTCAAGTTAAGGGTTCTGTGTGAACCAAACTGTGTGTATGTATGAGTGAAACTAAGCCACGTTACTATATCTTATTCACCTGATCATTTTATTTTGCCTGTGTGTTGTTTTAAATAAACCTTATTCTTTTATTTGTTGAAAATCCATCCCTGGTCTGTGTGACTTCTTATAGGGAATGGTTGGTGGCAGCTTAGTTAACGTGTGGCATATCCCAGTAGGTCTGGGTTTGTCACACAGATCTACAAGGAAGCCAAATTTCTGACAAAAGAATACTCAGCATATTTACTGATTATTTCCAGAAGATGAGAGAAATGTGGAAAAGTGGACGAGCATCCCCTCACACACGCAATTTAAAGGCAAAAGGGAGAAATACAATTAAAGACAACTGCTGGTCAAGGTTAAACTCAAGAGTCAAGTGGTGAGGAAATGTGGAGCTGTAAGCATGTCTTCTGCCATTTTTTGAAATTTAGTTAGATACAGTAAATCCTTCCCATACAGTCCGTTTATGTTCTCTACCGCAAGCTTTGCAATTAGAACCTAATTGCCTATTGGCTACATGTTAGATGCTTCAACCCTGTCAAGCTCCAAAAGCAGAAACAGGACCTCATTTGAGGGAACCAGCAAAGTCAGTATACAACACCTCTGTATTCTCCCTGAATATTGCTCCAGAAGTCAGGGTCAAACTGTACAACAATAAGGTCAAACTACACAATAAGCCAAATGCACAGTGTGCTGCTTCTCCCCCACCCCCAACTTTGAGTGATTAGAGGTACAGCTTAGTGGAATATTTAATGGAAATATTTCCAAACTCTTGATCAGATCATCCCCAAACAATGACTAGAACTCTTAAACCCAATGTTTTCCACAGATGCCAATTAATTTCCCTGAGCATTCTATCCGTACTGGCCTAACTCTCCCCTCTTTGTAAGTTGCATTCCTGACATCCCCAGTCCTGTCGTACTTGTAATGAAATAAAGCAACAAACATATAGCTACATACTAGGCATAATGTGTATTTTGGCTCTCACTCAGACACTTCTCTCTCTTGCCCGAGTCTGAACTTAATATTGGGCCTTTTGGCCTAAAATCCTTGCTGTTACACCCTATGTTTGTACCACAGCAGCCAGACCCCATTCCCCCAGTTTTTAGATACATGAAACAAGATTACAGTTACTCAGTGGTAGTCTTCTCCCATCCAATGTTAAGTCCAGTAGTTATGCAGAGGCATGGCCTTTTCACAGGTGACAACCGAACTACAGGATAGCCTCCCCAGAGACATTCATTTGCTTCCCACCTTGCTCATTGTGGTGCCAAATTAATACTCTTACTTAGGAAAGCATTTAAAGACGGACAATGGAAGGCCCTTATGCCATAACTTCAATTTTTTGCTACTGCTGCTGCTACTTTTGGGTAGTTTCAGTTATTTCAATGTGTTTTTTTTAGTATGTAGTGCCCTAGTCTTTACCTGAGGGAGGGTTTTTTCCTTTCTATACCCAAGCCAAGCAAGTCTTGGTTTCAGTGTAGAGAAGGGGCTCTGTCTGTTGGGTATCTCCTAACTGGAATCCCTTACAATGAAATTAGGTAAGTCCTCAATGCTGGCTGCTTCTTTCAACACAAGCAACCTAGTTTTTAATAAATTGTTTTGTTTTAAAATTATTGTTTTGCTCTTTTTTCCACCAACTGGTTTTATTTCCCCTGTTGTTGTTTTTGTTTTTCACTGTAAAACACCTTTCCAATATGATTAATGATTTTAAAAAGCATAGAAATGCTATAAAATAAATAAAAATAACACTTTGTTTTAATTAGATTTGTATTTCATATACCTGCAATCACTGCATCCTTCCCTCTGTTCTCTAAAGAAGAGATGCGAATGCTTTACATAAATAAATAAAACGACTGAACAATTAGGAGGTTGGGCAGGCAAGCGACTTCTGGCTCCCCAGTGACTCTATCCAGGCAGCTTCTGCCAGCTTAGTTTTCTGATCATTCTTCTGAAGCAGTATTTAAATTCAGGCCTGCACCCTCCACAGTGGAGAACCTCATCCATAATTCAGAAAAAGGCTACTGACTTGGCCTGCCCCCTTTCCCCCATTTGACACCTTCAATGTGCTGAACAAGGTACTGCAGTGCTCACGGCGAAACCCTTTCAGTAGCTTATCCACAACAGATCAAAAGGGGAGCAGCTTTTAAAGCAATCTCCAAAGCACTGGGGTGATTATTAATTCATCCGAAGGTTTCCTTGCTAAGTGTCTATCTATCCCCTCACCCACCCCTTTCCCTCCTTATGCTACATTTAAATGCCTACTGGTTGACAGTTTAAACACAGGATCCTCTTCCTGATGAAAAGCAATGTTTACTGTATTAAAATTAATTCTTGATGAGCTTTTAATGAAAGGCTGTATACATGGAACAAACCCACCAACAATCAAACTATTATGGTCTGAAGTAAGTAATGAGAAGGCACTTGGTGTGTTTAATTTTACAAGGCATTATTTTTAAATGAAATGGAAAAGATTCTTCTAGCACATTCTATCATGAACTTATGTCTAATTACTCTGGTGCTTTAAATGAAATACTGAACTATCCCCTTTTGTACCGAAAACAAGGTAGAGGAAAGGTAAAGACATTAATGTTCTTCCGGCACTGCTTTAAATCACTCTATGGTTATCTGTTTTCTCAGAAAAGGAGACTTTCAGCTGAAATCCTGTTCCACCATTATGCAAATGGTATATAACTTTTAGATGTGAATTGCTTTGTCAAGAAATCTCTGCAGATATTTATCTGTTGCACACAGAGATGTGCCACTCACTTTCTTAAAATGGCATTTTGCTTCCAAAAGTTATGCAGTTTGCATAACAGGAGCTCGGGGAGTGAGTAACACTGACTATACAGGGAAATCCAAAGCCTTTTTTTTTTTGGTTGACAGCAACTTCCACCTGGAAATGATGGAAGAAAAACCAGCACGTTGAAGGTCTGGCAAACACAGCAAAGCCCATAAAGGAAATACTGAGATGGGATCCCCGCTTCAGTTAATGCTTGTTTCTTCTAGCCAGTGCTCAAGCTGACCATTCTAATGGTCTCATCATTCCCTTCAAAACAGCCCCCATCAAAAATTGTCACGAAAAAGAAATTAGGAAGGGTTCACTGGGACCCAGTTTATCAATGTTCTGTTAACCTCCTCAAAGACTGTACATGCCAACCTTCCTGTCTCATTTCTCAAAACCAACAGATCCAACATAGATCTGGTTCTGCATCCAGTTTAATCCCTTCATTTTCTAGCCCTCTTGCCTCGGAACTGATCCTGCAAACGTTCAGAAACAAGCTCCTGCCATCTCCTTCTTCCCTGGGCATGTGGAACTGGCTGCAGGAGTCAATCTAAGCAAGAGCACCTTTGAACATTTAGACCTGTTCATCCAAAGGACAAACTGGCACAAATTGCTGAGCAACAGGGAGGCATTTTGCTACCCAATTCTTATTTGTCCGCCTAAACTAGCAGTTATCATTATGTATATATATTATTTCTCATTATTCATGAAAGGATACATAGAAAAGATGTTATTATTTGTATTTCGTAATGATTTGTAATTCAAATAAATAAATTAATTAATACTGCTTTTGGATTTCAGATTTTTTTTACTGTAATATACTGTTCTATATTGCTTCGGTTATCATGCACACTCCTTTGAGAAGGTTCCACTCTCAAAGGCAGTCTGAAATTAATGTTAAATGAACTTATCTTTAAGTTTATCTTTGATTCTCCATCTTGTATGTCTGTTTATTGTTAAACTGTTGTGAAATTGTATCTTTACGTCAATTGTTTTTATTTTATCTGTTGTGAGCCGCCCAGAGTAGACAATGTCTAGATGGGCTGCATATATGTCTAATAAATAATAACAATTAATAAATTCTGCCTGTTGACCTGGTAGGTGGCAATGAAGTTCCTCTTGCCTTCTGGTATATAAATGGTTTTAAAATTGGTTTTTGGAATAACTTTAAATCTGTTTGTAAGGAATGCAGGCTTTAAAAATGAAAAAGAAAAACTACTTACAATCTCTATTATTGGCCTGCTTTATTGCATCTTGCTTTAGGAGTAGAGGTGGGTTCAAACCGCAGGCTCAGCAGTTTGTGCCGGCTTGTCGTTTGGCGCTTCCTAGCCTTGCCTCCTCCAGTGAAGGCCCACTCAGAGGCAGCGCCCAGAGGAGGCAGGGCAGGGAAGCAGGGCCAGATGGGTGGTTTGTTTGCTTTTCATCTCTATTTGAGAGCCCTAGTGGGTAGAAAAACAATATTTACTAATTAATTGATTAAGGCCAATAGCAGAGACTGCCTTGTTATTTCTTTTAAAAGAGACACACCCTTTCGATGCTCCAGGAATCACCTGTAATCATTTTATTAATGCCAAATTCTGAGGAGGGGCACAAATCAAGCCTTGACCAACAATCTCAACTGCTATGTTGTATGCAATTATAACTATGACAGGTGAGGGAATCCTGCTCCCATTATCCCTTGCTTGTATTGTTTCCCGCTGTCCATGTGGTGGAGAAGGCAGTCTGAAGAGGTGAGCCCCCCATAAAATGTTTAATCTCTTCTTACAGGTTAAAAACATGTCTGCACAGGACGCTACATCATTTGGGGGGGGGGGAACTGTCTACACCTGTAAAGGAGTTTCCCCTCTTCTGACCCACCACATCAAGTGGAAGTGGCAGGTCAGGTCCTGCAGAGGATATAAGACATAAAACCTGGTCAGGGGTAAGATTTTGGCCTATAATACAGTAATGCATCTTTGTGTATTGTCTCCTCCAATGTGTACATCAAAGGAAAAAAGTCTACACTTTTTTCAGTAAAATCGACAAATAATCTAGAAGACTTAATTTTAAAATACAATGATTTTATATTCTGCGTTATTTTTAATCTTAGAAAGCGTACTTTTTTAAAAAAAAGAACGGCAACAAGTTAAAAGAAACTGGATGCTGTTGCTTTGATAACTTGGCTTTGTAGCCTCAGCGCTGATCCAGGTGTCTCTTGATGTTTTTAATACTCTGATAACAATGCATCATGCCCTGCCCCATAATAAATGCCCTCTTTAGAGAAAAGACTCAAATAAGCAATGTCTTCTTGCTGTAGAGACAGAACAAAATATGTTCCAAATTGTACTTCAGGTGAACTAAGGTTTTTGCTTCAGATATTTACCAACTTACTAGTTTCTGTAAATGCATTTTAATTTCCCCAGTCCTCACTGAGGAACCCTGTCCAATAACTATCATGCCTCAAGCATCTGATGTAGTGGAACTGGGCTCATGAAAATGTACACCATAATAAATTTTCATCCTCAAGATGCAAGGAATCTTCACAAGTTATTTTCAGTTTGAGATCGACAAAAAGAAAATACTCCTTTTTTATACTCTGTAAGAACGGCAAAATTCTTCACAACTAGAGATTCAATGTGGGAAATAAGTTGACATGTGGTGTTAACCAAAATATTTGCACTCCATCAAAGTGGATGAAGGTATGCCTAGTTTGACTGAAACAGGTTGCTCACCTTACAAAAAACAACGACAAAACCTTCTTTAGGAGAAAACAAAAAATAAAACAAAACATCTTGGATACTCACAGCGTGCTTAGGTTTTCTAGGCCTGTAAAGGCCCCACTGGTGTCTTCTATTGTGCCTGAAATCTCATTATGGTCCAGATTCCTAGAGAGAAGAAGATAAAAGAAAGCTGGCAATCAATTTCCCAGTTTGTGAGTTCAATGCTAGAAGAGACAAAGGGTAACCTTTAGGAAGAGTTTACCAAAGGCCTCTACTTTTTTTCTTTATAACATAAAGCTTTTCTCAGAACTGCCCAGTACTTGTAGAAAAAGCAGGGGCAATCAACTCTCACAGACTACATAGACCTGGCCTCTTCAACACTGTTTTCATTCAAAGAAAGCTACTAAAATTGATGCTTCTTTTGCCTAACTCCTTTTTTAAACCAGAAGCGGATTTTGGGTCTCTTGTGGTTTGGGGGTGGTTTTTTTTTAAAAGCCTAGTTGTTTTTGGTATTTCAGAGGAAGAAGAGAAACAAAACATTCTTCCAAGTTAGATTTAAAAAAAAAATTGGCTAGAGAATAATTAGCACCACAATCACCAGGACGGTATAGTTGGCACCGAGCATGAGAACTGCACCCTGGTGTCCGTGTATTTTCTTGAGCACAGTGACACAGAAGTGGCAGCTGGAAAGATCTCTGAACAGAGAGAAGCCAGAGGATAGGTATAATTCACAAAGCAGGGAACGTAAAGTGGTACAAAGAAAAATCAGTAGAAACAAGAAAGCCTTCCTATGTCTACTATGGCCAGAGTTGTATCAGCGGCTGCGTTCGCAGCAAAACTTGGCTTCTTTGAATCACATGTGTTTGGCTTTATGAGTATTAGATGAATAATTTTCACCTCTCTCAAGCATTTGCCCACATTCCCTCCCCTTCTGTTTTTGTCAGTCTATACTTGGAGGAGTGTGAAGTGGCACACACTTAGAATACCACAGCTAAGACTGGCTATGAACATCCTAGGAACAGAGTGTATGAGTGATGTTTCATCAGCATACTCTTTTTCCTTTCATCTTTTAATTTTATTTCCTTATTTAATTCATTTATATACCACTCTATTAGTGCAACACACTAGTCTGGGAGATGTACAACAAGGGGAAATGAAACATAAACAAACGACAATCACATTGTTAATTGACCTTCAGATTATGTTTTCTATAAAAGGACAGAGGTGAGAAAGCATGGGTTGTTGCTAAGATGATTCTTCCAAAAGATTCTGAAATGCTTTTCAATATCATGGGAGGGAAAGCAGTTGGGGAGAAAGGAGAATGCTTTCACACGCACAGAGGCACACACACACACACAAACACCTATAAGGATTCAGTATTCCAGTCCAGTTTTCTTTGCATTCACTCTGCTTTTCTCCCAGCCTCTGTTGCCAATTTCCTATTCTTTCTGGCTGGCTGGCCCTGAAAGCATCCTGCCTTGTTAATCATTCTGCTGTGAGGTCCCCAGGCCTGACCCCTATTTGAATAGCTTCGCATTTCAGCACTTTCGCACCCACCAAAGGGTCGTCAACAATAGGCCATAATTAAAGCATGCCCAGCTCTTTTTCACCAGGTGCAGGACCCAATGGGCCTGTCCTCTTGATTCAATTAGAATATGCTCTCCCCACCCTCCCTTTTTCTTGGGCACTGGAGACAACAAAAGAAGACCCAGAATTAGCTGCAATCCAAACACTTTTGGGTTGTTTTTTTTGTTTTGGAAAGTCTTTTAGTTCCTTTCTGTGCCAGCTGCCTGAGAGAAGGGCTTTTCTAAATGCAGGCATGGGGTTGAAGACAGGTTCTGGGAAAGACTAAGAAACATAAAGCGCTTCCTCCCTCTGTTCAGTAAAAAGGAATAAATCACTACAGAGTGTGGTAACTAAGGAGGGAATTAAACCCAAAACCTTACCAGGGCTTAGCAGAGAATATTCTTTTATTTAGGGAACACTGTTCATTTGCTTTAAACAGATTTTGTTTTGTTTAATTGCTGTTAAAGAAAGAAAGAAAGAAAGAAAGAAAGAAAGAAAGAAAGAAAGAAAGAAAGAAAGAAAGAAAGAAAGAAAGAAAGAAAGAAAGAAAGAAAGAAAGAAAGAAAGAAAGAAAGAAAGAAAGAAAGAAAGAAAGAAAGAAAGAAAGAAAGAAAGAAAGAAAGAAAGAAAGAAAGAAATCCCACACTCTTTGGAATGCAACATCAGGTCCTTAACTAGCACTCAAGATTTCACAGCGCTGGAGAATTAATAATTAGGCATGCATAATCTGAAGGCATTAAAAACCAAGATAAATTGTGGGAAAGAAGATGCCACACTCTTGCTAACTTCTATACATCCCAACTGAAGACAAACAGTTCCATGTAGTACACTGGTAAAATTGGGGGAGGGGGAAGTTGATTTTGTTTTGTTTTGAGTCACTTCAAGCATGGGAAAACGGAAGCAGGATCCTTCCTAGGCTGGGAAGCTGCACTGGAAGTTATGGATGGAAAAAGGCCATCTCCCACCCACGTTGTACCAGCCACACCAGGTCAATGGCAAATCTTATTTTTATGTTTAGATTTGTGTCTTCTTAAGCAAATCTCTCCCCAAATATATCGCACAGAATTCCTTTCCCTACAGAGGCCAATCTGGCCAGGCAGAAAAAGGAAAAATCAGAAACACATACAGAACGTGCAAGCTCTTGAGTCCCTTGAATGCTCCTTCTGCAATGTGACTGATGGCGTTGTGGCTCAGCTGTAATATCTGAAGTCCTCCCAGGTCTGCCAAGCTGCCTTCATCCAGCCTGGTGAGGTTGTTGAATGACAATGACCTGAGATGAAGAGGAAAGAACAAGGCATCACTCTTGGTGTTTTCCTGAAATTCTCTTTTCTTTCTCTCCACAACAAGCTCAACAGTGTTTCCCAGCATCTATGTCCTGATGAGAACAATTATGTAACTAACATGTTAACACTAGCATCTTCACTGTCTGGAAATGATTTAGATTCCTGCACAGACCGTGAGGTTAGACTTCATGGCCTTACAGGCACGTTCCAACTCAGTTGCTATATGATTAGTCTATGGCCATTTTACATAGCCACTACATTTATACCACACAAATCAGTTCCTCAAGGCATCTAAAAAGCAAAAATGTAAGATTTACATTTCCCCCCCCAGTGGTGAAGCCAAATCCTGCTCAGTTTTAGAAGCCGAACTACTTTCAAAGTAGCCTCATGGGGATCTAAGGTGGCACCACAGTATCATGGAGAGAAGTACCAAGCTTTTTGTCCTCTTCTAAACCTTGATAGTTCTCTTACTAATCCAGGTTTTACCAACATTGTCATGGGGACAGGAAAAAGAAGCAGCTGGGTAAGCAAGAAAATCAGAAGCAAATATCAAAGCCTAAGTCAAAGCAAGTACCAAGGTCACTTTTTAAAGCAAATACACTGTATACCTTCTGCAATAGCCAACAGAGGCAGCACTGCAACTAAGATTATTGGAAGAAATTCAGAAGAGATTAATGGCTTTCAGGAAGGCATGGAATGACATACATTCATTCCTAAAGAGGCTGTGTTGTTGAATTATGTGGAAATGGCAGCCAGTCAAAATTATTTCCTTACCTGCAATGCAAGAATTTTTCAAAAGGGGAGGGGGGAAGAGAAAGAAGGGGAAAAAATCCAGTGCTAGGAGGCAATGCTAAACTTGATGAGGGAAAATGTTCCCTTTAATATTCCGCATGGATCCTTCTGTCAGAACTGGTAGGGAGTGTCTCTTTTTTTACATCATCTTGAGACAGTCAAGAGCAAACTTCAGAACATCCAATTATAGTTCCAACTGACTGAGGAGATGCACCTACTTGTCCACATTTTAGTCCTACTGTTCTCCTCTCCTGATGCTTGTTTATGAAGCTGGGAGAGTGACCCTGGCTGCCAGATGGGTGGTATATATATCAAATACAAATAAAAGTAAAGATCAGACAATTTCCTTTCAAGAATTGGAAAGAAAATTCTTCCTGGGGTAGGGCAGGGAACTGTGAATGATTTTGCTTGTTTACAGATCTGTACATATTTTATTTATTTATTTACAAGATTTTTTAGCTGCGCCATTACCAAGGGTCTCTAATAGCGAATATCAAGGAAATAGCTATGTGCCGTCAAGTCAGAAACAACTTATAGTGACCCCAACAGGGCTTTTAAGGTAAGTGGTTTTATCCGTTCCACAAACATTCCCAACCCCACAGTGAATTTTCATGGCTGAGAGCAGAATTGTACCCTGATCTCCAGAGTCCTAGACTGTCACTAATTCCACTATGCCGTACTGGGTACTTATATCAAGGAAGTACCTGGCATATTTGAATACTTTAACATTAAGTATTAATGTTAACATTAAGGAATCCTTTAATAAAAACAAGTTCTCAAAGTAAAGGAAAAGCTCCAAACCCTACAGGGGCACCATTTGATGCTTCCTCATGCCATTTTATTTCCATTGTCACATAGGGGAATTATTTAACCCTATCTTGATTCCATGCAAAAGGCTTATAGGAAACAGGTAAGATGAGAGTACACGCCCTGCACCACTCCATCTTATCTCTCAACATATGTATAGCGCCTCCTTGCGATCATAAATCTTGAGTAACCACAGTTCCTGGTTGTATGGAAATGCTCCACATACTGTATGGAAAGAGCTCTCCTCTTCAGATTTACCTCTGCATACATAGAGAGTTAAACAGGATTAGCACTTTCCTTCTTTCACATATTTATTTTAGGCCAATGATTCCCAACCTGGGGATCGCAAATGTTTTCTGGGGGGGGGGGGGGGGTCATGGGTCACCTTATATGTGTTGTAGCCTTTGTTAAATAATTTCTTCCTTGACATTTTGGAGTCGGATATTAAAGTCAGTGCGTATGTGTATGTATGAGAAACAGTCCCATTGGAGGAGAAAGAAACTTCTACTTTCTGAGAAGGGATGGCTCTACCTCATTAAAAATGACTTTTTATGCAAATGTGGGAGGGGAGTTCGCAGGTTACTTGGCTATTATAAAAGGGGGTCACAACTCAAACACAGTTGGGAACCAGTTGCCCTGGTGAAACCTTTTGCAGGAGAAGAACGGTACCAGCCAATATAAATGTGAAGGGCAGGATGATACTAGAGCAGGTGCTTCTTCAGGTACTTGGATACTAAGCTATGTGGGGCTTTAAAATGTTGGGGTCACTATAAACATGAAACAGCTATTCAGTGAAGTTCATTTAAAATTACACAATCCAATTAATGAGAGCAACCCCAGTCAAAACTTGTGCCACTGTCATTTGCGGTAACTGGACCATTTACAGAGGTAGTCCTATGTATAACACACTGTAGTAATATCTATTTCTTAATTTTTATTCTTTGCTTCCCAGAATAACTAACTCACAGTTCGTTTAGCTTCTGGCAGAAGCTCCACCCAGTGGGGCTGATTCGGGATATCAAGTTGTTATTGAGATGAAACTGTTGAAGAGAAACAAGACCGTACAGGGAGCCGCTGTTCACCTCAGTGAGAACATTGTATTCCAGATGCCTAGAAAAGAGACCAAAACGGATTTTGTGATTATGCTCAAGCTCACAGCTAACACTGATTTAGACACAAATATAGTACATTTCTTATGGAAACATAGTTCTACAGAATCTCTTCCTCGTAGGGATTTTTTAAAATGTGTATTTATTTTAATATAAGAGTATTGGCAAATCTTAGCCTTGTACCACATGTCCACCTCAAGACCATTTTTGTAGCTCCTTCACCCAATATTTCCCTAGCTCTCTTTTTTTTCCAGAAAAAAAAGGATAAACCACTACTTCTGGTGGCTTCCAGGAATGGTAGTCAACCTTCTTAGAAGTCTATGCTGCCCTCAGAGGGGCAAAAGGCAAAATTCTGGCTCCAGAAACACCAAAATTGCTCCCCCTTTTAAAAACTAATCAATGCTGATGATAATGGAAAAGAACTACTTCTTCACCAAATCCTTAATGAACTTAACCGAATTCATTATCACAGTAATAGCTCAGATAGTTAAAAAACACCTCGTAGACAAAACCATAAAGCAGCTTTCTCCAACATGGCTCTCTCTAGCTATTTTGGCTTATAAACTCTATCAGCCCTAGGCAACATGGCCAATGCCCACACACAAAGAGAGTTGTAGGCTAAAACATCTTGAAAGAGCCGGGAGGGAAGGCAGTTAGGCTGATATAAAGTAGGTCTATCCATGATTAGGGACGTGGTGGCGCTGTGGGCTAAACCGCAGAAGCCTGTGCTGCACGGTCAGAAGACCAAGCAGTCGTAAGATCGAATCCACACGATGGACTCCCATCACTCGTCCCAGCTCCCGCCAACCTAGCGGTTCGAAAGCATGCAAATGCAAGTAGATAAATAGGGACCACCTCGGTGGGAAGGTAACAGCGTTCCGTGTCTAAGTCGCACTGGCCATGTGACCACGGAAGATTGTCTTCAGACAAAACGCTGGCTCTATGGCTTGGAAACGGGGATGAGCACCGCCCCCTAGAGTCGAACGCGACTGGACAAAAATTGTCAAGGGGAACCTTTGCCTTTACCTATCCATGATTATCTGCATGATAGTTAAACAGATCATCCATCCATACTTCTAGAGCAGTGGTTCCCAACCTTGGGTAACCCAGATACTCTTGGATTGCAATTCCCAGAAGTCTTCACCCCTAACTGTGCTGGCCAGGAGTTCTGGGAACATCTGGGGACCCAAGATTGGGAACCACTGTTCCTGAGCGAGGTTGAAAGAAAGTGGCTGGCAACTTCATGTTCAGGAATAGCTAGCTCATCATTGTGGAAAACAAAAATGCTATTATTTAGATAGTTTTTGTTCTACTTTGGCATCTCTGCAGGCAACAAAATTCCTTGCATAATTTCCAAGTGGAACTTCCATACCTCCGCTTATTCTGTCCTAAACTAACCACAATCCTATGCAGATTCACTCAGAAGAAAATCCACAGCACTCAAGTAAGCATGCATCCTTAAAGTGGAAGTCAGAAGCCTACCCCTTCAGGGACAAAAAAATAATATATTTACAGCTGAACCACTACATGACAAAATTACCCACAAGGTATATGCACGACACAACTTAAGAAAAGATCATACAAAAGACTGCTTGTATCTTATTAATTAAACTTTTCACTTACAAAACTTGCATTTTGGCCAGACCCCAGAAAGCTCCATCAGTTAGTTTGCTTATGTTGTTGCGCTGTAGCTTCAGGACTTCCAAGCTGCCCAGTCCTTGAAATGTCAGGCCTTCAATCAGACGAATGCGGTTCCGGTTCAGCTCCCTGCAATTATCGACCACACAGGAGTGTTAAATCAGTATCTTCCAGTGCACCTAATTTTCAGAGGCAAAGCAAGTGGCAAACCAAGCCTTGAACCATCTCTAGGAAGGATCCTCACCACATCTGCCCAGAAACAGTAATCTGGAGCGGTGGCTTGCTAAGAAAAATTCCATGGTAAGGAAGCATGAGCAGAGGTAAAGAGGGAGAAACGGGCAGTTCTTAGAACACAGTCAACATATGCTACTTGGGTTTTTTTCTCCCCTTTAAATTATTTATTTATTTATTTAGCATCATCACATTCTTAGAACTCACATGCATATACAGTTGGAAATATTCTGGTTTCAGCAAGCAAAGGTAGTAATTTAGTAGATGAATTCACATATGTTTTTAAATGACACAGGGTTTCATTTTGATCTGGGGTGCTATATCTAGCAAACTGTGAGTGGCAGGAAAATAGTGATGTCCTGTAAACAGATGGTGTTTCCACTAAGTTGTAAAAGGGAGATTTCTGTTGCAATCCTGCATATGCTGCCTAAAGAAGCTGCACATGCAGAACAAACATGTTCAGACTTTTCCCTTCATTCAGGTTTCCTGAAAGTAAAAAAACTAAATGTGGATCCAACACTTCAGCTTTATTCACAAAGAAACACCACTGTGAAAATCATTTCAAGGACTAAGTACTAAATGTTTTGGATCGTGGTGGAAATAATTCAATGTAACAGAATTAAAAGTTCCCAGAGTACTATATTTCAACTGGAACCATGATAGCCATAGCAGTAGCCTCTAGAGCGGTGGTTCCCAACCTTGGGTCTCCAGATGTTTTTGGACTAACTCCCAGACACTGGCCAGCCCAGCTAGTTGTGAAGGTTTGGGGGAGTTTTAGTTCAAGAACATCTTGGGACCCAAGGGTGGGATATTTGCACAGAATTAGAATCTGGATTTTTTTTTCTGATATGCTCTGAAAAACATTTAGAGAAAAACACATGAGAATTAAACTCTTAAATCCTTGGCCTTGTCTGGAACATTACCCTTTGAAACAAACAAATAGTGAGTTTCTGTGCAGAAGAGTGGACATTTAAATGCACTGTCTAAACAGGTGACTTCTTCAATAGTAAATAACGAAAATCAGTTTCCTTGCAATGCAGGCCAGAATTCTTCTAGTAACTGGATTTCAGTAAAAGTGATCTCATAAGCTGTTTTGTCTCTGTCTGTACAGAAGTCTCTCCCACCCCATTCCTCATGTTTATATATTTATCTCTATCCTCCATCTGTCTGTCTATATTTTTATCCCACTCAACTAGTAGCAGAGCCACTACCCTGGCCAGCTAACAAAGCAACATAAAAGTAACAAAATACTAACAATAAAAACAAAGGGGGGAAAAAAGGTCAGACAACATTCAGAAGGGAATCATGATAAAAACAGTAAAATTACAAAAAATAATAGGCAGCCAGGCAGAGAGAAATGGTTAAAATGACTTAATCTGGAGCAGGGTATGAAAAGGCTTGCAAAAATAACCAGGTCTTAAGTTTCCTCTTGAAACCAAGGAGGGAAGGGGCCAGACACACCTCTAATGGGAGAGAACACCAAGGCGATGCAGCCACCACAGAGAAGGCCCAATTTGGGTAACAGATTTCCAGGACTCCATTGAGGTGGCCACTTGAAGCATCCCAATATGAGAGGTTTGGGTGGGACGGCTAGATGTTTTGAGGGAGAGGTGCTCAGACAGGTCCCTATAGTTGAAATCATATATTGCATGGTGTAGCATTTGAGTCAGACTCCAAACTTCGAACAAGTTGCCACAAGCAAATGTTGAAAGCCAAAGGTCAATTCTCTGCAAATAAAGCACCTTCACAGATGCAGATGTATATTTATGACTGAATGCAGCCTATGCTACCCTGTTGCTGCGCAAACAACCGCCTGTGTGCGAATTCATCAAAAGCACCATTTCGCCCATCTAAATGCCAAATGAACAATTTAACAGCCTTCCTTCACTGTAGTTTTACAGCCGAATAAAGATGTATGTGTGGTCTTGAAATCCGAGTCAAGAAATCCTTCTGACCTGCTTTGCTCTCACTGCCTTCTTACAAAATAAACGGAAAAGTCAGGAAAAAAAACAGATAAAAATACATCAGCTGAAATAATAATACTGTATTGTATGGTCTAGATAATTAATGCACAGATTATTTTACAGTTTTTTTTCTCCCCTTGCTAAGAGTGAGATCTGCTAAGTCTACACCATGTGGGACCACCTAAAAAACCCTGTTCCTGCTCCTAATTTGTTTTATTAGGTGTCACCATAGGACCATTAAAATATAGTTTATTCAACATTTTATAGGTGCCGGGTGAAGAAGAATTGCATTTGGTGAGCATGTCCTTAGGGGACGTTTGTCTCCGTAAAGCTTGGTTAGACATAATTAAAGTGCCCATTTCTACTCACAGTTGCATTAGCTTCGGCAGCTTGAACGCTTTAACAGGAAGCTCGGTGATCCTGTTTTTATTCAGGCGAAGTGTTAGTAGGGATCGTGACAGGCTATCAAACGCCTTGGTCTCCAGGACGCTGATTCTGTTGCTCCCCAGGTACCTGCAATAATTCATTACAGAGCATTCAAAGTGTCTCTGTCAAAGGTCGCATGATGTTCACTCTCTATCAGAGTGCTTGGCAACACTGCACTCAAAACTGAAGTGTTCATCATCATCATCATCTTAGAACTCCAGAGCTGGAAGGGATGCTGTTTTCTGATGCCCTGAGACAAATCAAGCCTTTTTTTTCTGATAAAAGAATTTAGAGAGCTGTTGATAAGAGATCCCTCAGCACCCTCATTCTCCGAGAGCAATCAACAGCCAAGGTCACTCTATAAGATGCTGAGACCAAACCACACCACATACAGAATGATGCACATTGTGGCCTAGTAGGTATAGTGTGGTGGTTAAAGTTGGATAACTGCATCCAAGTATGAATTAGACAAAGTTCTCTATATGACTTCTCTCGAAAACAACTTCCCTGATGGGAATGTTTTTCATCTAGCTCAAATGGATGTGGCTAAAAAGGATTAGACAGTGTGGATCAAGTTGACTTCAGGTTTGTGCAATTTTCCAAGGTCTATTCAGTTCTTTTGCATGAAACCACGCAGGAGAATAAAAAGATGGTGGAGATGGCTGAGCGCATTTAAACCACCAAGGAAGGCAAAGATCTGAAGTAGAGACTGTAAGCATATTTGGCTCAATGTGCTTACAATGCTCATATGACAGGGAGAGACCCAGATCATGCAGAATCTGTTAAGTGTGCTGAACCAAATGCACTTACAGTTTCTGCTTCAGACCACTGCCTTCCACACACAAAGATCTCAGCAACTCCTAAGAGGTGAGGGGATGCATTTCATATGCATCTCATGTCATTGCCACGTATTTAGATCTGTAAAGTGGTGCCTTGCTAGACAGTTACCCTGCATGACAGTTTTTTCACTACACATTGCCTTTTTGCGATTGCTATAGCGATTCGCAAAACAGTGATTCCTATGGGGGAATTTCGCTGGACAATGTTTGGCCCCTGCTTCGCAAACCTATTTTCACTAGGCGACAATTTTGACAGCTCCCTCCACACTCGCAAAACAGGTGTTTTCGGGTCCTAAGCTTTGCAAGACAACGATTTAAACAGCTGTTCAGCGGTTCGCAAAGCGGCTTTCCTATGGCCAATCTTCGTAGACAATGACAATTCTTCCACATTGGAACACATTAAACAGGTTTCAATGCATTCCAATGGGGAAATGCTTTTCGCTGGACAATGATTTCACTAAACAGCGATTTCAGTGGAACGGATTATCATCATCTAGCGAGGCACCACTGTACATAGCTTCAGGTCTAACTGAATAGGTTAGTTTGTATTTTACTAGAAGAGATCCTGCACAGCTCTCTCTCTCTCTCTCAAGTGTGACTCTCAAGCATGATGCAAGTGAATAGGTTAACTATGTGCTACAACCTACGAGCCATATAATTCGGAATATTTTAGAACTCATTCCTTCTTGTATAAATTGATACCTTTCTATACAACATTTTAGAACAAAGCTTACTTACAACTCCTTTAAACGAAGCCCTACTGGGAAACAGCCACTTAGGATCTCTGTGATGTTATTTGAACTTAAGTCCAATGTTTCCAGGGCAATGAAAGGCTCCAGCTGGCTTGCTTCAATCCTATGGATCCTGTTGCGATTCCTACAATGCAGAAAGGGAAAGAGTCTGACATAATCCACTCCCCTTCTCCTTGGATTAAAATAAGTACAAATGTTCAGCATTCATAATCTCATAACTCATTTAGCTCCAAGCTATGCCCCTTCCTTTGCAAGAGAAAATAATGATTTGAAATCTCTAAAATGAGGTCAGATAACACTTTATTAGATTGACATAAGTTGAAGTAAACAAACTTTCAAGTTACACAGAGCAAGTTAATCAGAAAGAACAGAAAGAAAGCATTTGAGTTTTCCATTTTGTTACACATATATAAGGCCTCTGCACTGGGGAAAGGGTGAAATATATAAGCATATGGAACAAAATGAATTATAAACATATAAATGCTTTTGATGATTTCTGAAACGTAACTAGGTGGTTGAATAGCTCAGTAAGTAGGAACGCCTGGCTGAAGAGCTAGGAGTCAGACATCTGATTCCCCATTATGCCTCTGAGAGAAAAGCCAGCCTGTCTGGCCTTAGTCAAGCTACATGGTCTCAAAGTGCCCCCAGAGGAGGAAATGGAGGAAACGTCTCTGTTAATCCTCCTCGATATCTCAGCGGCCTTTGATACCGTTGACCACAGTATCCTCCTGAGGAGGCTCTCCGAGTTGGGAATTGGTGGCCCGGCATTCGCCTGGCTCTGTTCCTTCCTGGAGGACCGTCCTCAGAGTTCAGCTTGGGGAGATGGTTTCGGCCCCATGGAGCCTCAATTGTTGGGTTCCGCAGGGGTCAATCATCTCTCCAATCCTGTTTAATATCTACATGAGGCCGCTGGGTGGGGTCATCAGGGGGTGTGGGCCTTTGTGCCATCAGTACGCTGATGACACCTGGCTCTACATCTCCTTTTCACCTACCTCAGTGGATGCTGTTCTGTCCCTTCACCATCAGTGATCTGGGAAACTCGCTCTCATTTGGGAAGGTGACTCTTACCACGAAGAGTGATGTTCTCAGCTTGGGGATCCATTTGGACCCGGTGCTCACCATGGAAACTCAGGTGGTGTCAGTGGTCCACACTGCCTTTTTCCATCTTTGGCGGATAGCTCAGCTGCATCCCTATCCTGATGTTGGGACGCTCACCACTTTGGTACATGCGCGTGTAATCTCGAGATTAGACCACTGTAATGCACTCTATGTGGGGCTACCTTTGAGGCTGATGCAGAAACTCCAAATGGTGCAGAATGCGGCGGCCAGACTCCTCAGTGGGGTGAGGAAATATCATCATATCTCTCCCACTCTGGCCGCTCTGCATTGGCTGCCCATTCGGTTCCGTGTTGACTTCAAAGTTCTAATACTTATGTATAAAGCCCTAAACAGTTTAGGGCATCGATACTTGGCGGAACGCTTACTCCCACCAAAATCTACCCGTATCACTCGATCCAGTCAGGAGGTGAGGCTGAGGAGCTTGACACCAAGGGAGGTCCTGAAGGAAAAAACAAGAAACCGAGCCTTCTCAGCGGTCGCTCCTCGCCTCTGGAATAATCTTCCTCCTGCGATCCGTACGGCCCCTTCACTGGGCATCTTCAAAAGCCAATTAAAAACCTGGCTATTTAAGCAGGACTTCCCTCCAGCTATTATTTGACTATCTTCTTTACCCTTCTTTCCATCTTGAATAATCTGATCACTAATAATTTTGTCATGTTTTTTAAATTGTTATACATGTTGGAAACCGCCGAAAGTAGTCTATTGACTAGATGGGCAGGGTACAAATACAATGAATGAATGAATGAATGAATGAATGAATGAATGAATAGAAAACCACTTCTGAGTACTCTGTATATAGAAAACTCTGAATTACTATACAGTACAATGGAATTTATTTGATGGCACACAATTAGAATACAAATACGTTGCCCAGTGACCCAAGAGAGAGACAAAAAGAGCTCTGAAATTCCACCGTACATGGTGACAAAATGAAACTTCGTATTTATCAATATACGGAAGCGCCCACATATTCTTTTGAAGTGCCACGTCATTGTACAATCCAAATCACATTTTGTTTGCTTCAGATGATCCCATTTAGACAACCAGATCACTGTAGTTAAGACTCTACACATGAACATATAGGACCATAAACAATTATCATCTGCAACGTGACTCTATCATTAGCACAAACAGTATTATCTGCCAATGGTTTTCAACTGTTAGATTGCTATTCTGCAAGAGCCTGATCTACATACAGATGAGTCACAACAACAGCATAAATACCACACAAATAGGTGTTTGTGTGCCTGTTTGAAAAGCACATGTTCCCCAAGGATATGTTTGGGTAGAAATCGGGCCCAGGTCTGGAAAAAGACTACTACTACAAGCTTGGAAAGCATTTGGGTGCACAACACTGGATACTTTTGTCACCTCATCATCTAAAAGCACGTATTGTTTCTATGAGCAGAAAATATAACCAAATATTTCCCCTTTGTATGCAATGAAATTGCTTCTCCTAAAAAAAAAAAAAAAAAACACGCTGTTTCATTATTGTCCTAAAACAACATGAAGAATCGTAGTTGAAACCCAAAAGTATGTGCAGACATCACCCTACAAGACACTCCTATCTTCCTCCCAGCAAACGCCTTCTCAAAAACTTTGGGGTTTTTAATTTCCCATGGGTTGTATGCTCTTGACAAGAGGTGAATCAAAGGCAATCATTCCTGAAGATAGTAATGTCACTACCCTGATCTCTCTTTTCAATATCTGTGAGCAAACAAAGCAAAAAGCAAAGTATGATGATCCTATACTGCCTCATGGTGCTTAAAGCTCACTCTGGGAGTTTTACAATTTACACATCCCCCTCCCCCTTGAGTTGGGTACTCGGTTTACTGACTTTGGAAGGATGGAAAGCTGATTCCACCTCAAGTTGGCTACCTGAGCCCACCAGGATGGAATTCAAGTTGTGAACAGAGTCTTGACTGCAGTACAGTCAACCCTCAACTTACAAACAGCCCTAGTTACAAACATTTCGTCATACAAACCGCTCTGATAAAAATATTGACTCAACTTGCAAACTTAGATTCGAGTTACGAACTGAAAAAACACGCAGGAGGTGGGGAAAGGGCAAAATTTGAACTTTCAGTTAACCGTTGGCCAGTGAAGAGGGTGCCTGTCTGCTTCCTCGCTCTTCCCAGTGTTTTGAGAGTGGATTTGGAGACAGTCTTCAGACTGCCTGGCACTGCCTGGTACAGTGCTGTACGGACTGTATTTTTATTTTTTGGCTTTTTTTAAATTTTGGATTTTTAAAAGGTGTTCCCTCCCTCCATTGCTGCCCCCCCTTTCCCCAAAAGGTGGTTGTATTGGTTTGTCTTGATTGAAAAGGTGCTTTTCAAGGTAATTTGTTGTCTGAAAGGTGCTTGGTTTTTCCCAAAAGGTGCTTGTCTTGACTGAAAAGGTGCTTTTCCAGGTGATCTGCTGAAAAGGTGTCTGTTCCCTCCTTCTCTCCCTCTTTTCTTTCCTTTTTTTTAACCGAAGTCATCTTAGGTTAAAAAGAAAAAAAAGAAACAATTCTGCCCCTAGTGGTAGGAACGGATTAACTGGCTTTGCATTAGTTCCTATGGGAACTAATGATTTGAGTTACAAACCGCCCCTCGACCTAAGAACCAAAAACAGCTGGAACGGATTAATTGGTTTTCAATGCATTCCTATGGGAAATGCTGATTCGACTTAACGAACTTTTCGACTTATAAACTTCCTTCCTGAACAGATTAAGTTTATAAGTCGAGGGTTGACCGTAATGCATTTTAAACACTGTGCCCGGAGGCTTCAAATATTCTACCCAAATTCTTAGCAAGCACAGAATGTACAAAGCAGCACCCCTTAAGCCCCAATGCTTAATAAGCTGCCTAATCAAGTTGGGGGGGGGACTATACTAAATGAAAGAGGGCAGGTTAAAGGAGGTAGGTTTACTTATTTTGAAACTTCACCACCATGTAGATCTAAAGTAACTTTTTTTTTTTTTACAAAAGTTGGTCAAGACTATCATGACGCTACTTTGGGTGAAGCTATGTGGAGCTGAATTAATAATGTTCTGAACACAGTCTTCTTTCTGTTCACTCCTAAATAAGCATTCAACAGCTCAGTCTATGCACATAGCTAGGGAAGGCTTAACCCCTTCCTCTCCAGTTGCTTCCTTTTCAAAGTTCATCCTATGTACATAATAGTCCCCCCCCAAAGCCTCCATGGGTATCGATGGGGTCTTTCTTTATCACCATTTGGATATATAGGAGAAGGAAGGATTAAAATTTACATCCCCATGTAAAATGGTCATAATCTGGATGGAAGATACATAGACCTACTTTGGACAAGAAAGCAGAGGAGCTGCATTCTGATATAATTGATTTAATAAGTGGCTTGGCATTTAAACAGCCTTGAACTGCCTTGGGAGAAGGGGAACACAGCCACTCTGAGGAACCAAGAAATATTCTCACACTGGTGGCTAAGAATTAGACTACAGTACTGTTCGGAATTTAAGCCAATGGTGAAGTTGGGCAGAAAGTTAAGGCACTGCTTTCAATGTGCACTATTAAGAAATGACAAAATAGAACAGGTGGTACTACTTCAAAAGATCATGGCTTTTCCAGGAACACCCGAGTATCCTTTAGAAGGTAAAGTTACACCTTAATCCCCTGGGTAGGCCAGTGTTAAACATCTTTGGAAATATTGATTGATCCATTGTTTCACTCGGCTTTTCCATAAGGAGAAGTGGGAGGAGAAATCCTTTTTCTGATGCTAAAGATGCAGTGCTTGTTCCAAATGGTGCAAGTTATTTTTGGTTTATTGAAACACAAATGGGGAGAGGGAAATTGCACGCTTGACCTTCATCTGGTATCCGCTTACATGACTGGCCAGGCTTTGTTAATTTGGGGGGGGGGAGGGAAGAAAACCTAATACAGCAAAACTCTATTAAGACACCACCTGCTATAAGCATCAAAAACAAAACCAAGCTTCAAACGAGAGAGGAGCTCTGCACATCCCTTTTCATTCTATTAATATTCAAATATGTTCATGTACGGGGGGGGGGGGAGAATTAAACCAGCTAGAAACACCAGCTACCAAAGGACACCCAAGGTCTTGTGTCAATGAGGAACATCAAGTCCTAACTGGAGTTCTGGATCAAAAAGAGAAAGCTGCACAAAGCAAATCAACTAGTGCTATGAAAATGGACTTTTCCATTTTCTCCCTTGTACAGTGGTCTGGTTAGCCACGGCCATGTCCAACCTCTGCTTTCTATGAACCTGTTAAGGGAAGTTTTTCATCAAAAGGAAATCGCTTCAATGGCTCAGCAGATGCTTGGTTCCAACATGTCATATTACACATATCTTCCGCTCCAGTGACCGTTTATGGGTCTAAATTTTCATGTACTGTACAGCTTTTTCAGAATTGCTCCTGTGCACAGTCATCTCTAGAGAATAAACCTGCCTGGAACACAAATGAGACTTCCCTACTGCACAAACACCACAAGGTAACTCCAGCACTAAGACCATTTTCAGCTCTCAGCATATAAGTCATGCACAATACTCAGCAAATCAAAGTTGGGACATCAATGGTGGAATTCGGTCTTTAAGACAAAATTTGCAGGCAGCATGGGACCCAATATGTCCCATGCTTCAAACTTGACATTTCCAAATAGCAGGTGGAGGGGCAGAGAAAGATGCTTGCCCATGCCCTTCGCGAGCCACTTGCCCGTCAGAAGAAGGCAATACTGAACAGGGTGGATTGATAACGTGACTCAGCATAAGCACAAGAACATGAATTTGCAATGTCAGATTAAACAGAGAACTAAAAACTGAACTTTCCTCTGAGATTCTGCTATCCATTTGGCTTGATGTGGAGTACATAAATATGCTAAACTAGCCTAGTTTAAGGATGCACATGTGTACCCTGTGGCAGTGAAAGATGCAATGGCATAAATCCAGTTCTTAGCCCAAACTAGGGCACACCTGCCAAATCAATGGGACTTACAATGAGTGTTGGCTTTCCAGATTCTCACAGACCTAATGGGAGTTGCAGCTTACATTTAAGACAAATCACATGTTTCAAGTCATGCAGACCTGTGAAAAGTTAGCTAGTTAAAAGTACTTTTGATTATGCTTCTTACCTTAGATGGAAAACCCAGGCTGCCTTTGGGGAAAGGTTTGTGCTTTACAAAGCAAATGCAGTGCTACAATTACGTTCTTCAGACAGGAAGTGAGTATCCATAGAAGCAGTCCCCATTTTTCTCATAAGCCATGGAATCGCTAGTTCCCAGGGGAGTGTCTGGGAGATTCTCAAGGCTCTTGCAAAGACTGTTCAGGTGGAGCTCAAATGCACAGAAAGAACAGTCTAGACTCTAGAGGTTGGGTATATTCATGACATGCTTTGGACAGTCACTGTGAAACTCAATGTAAGCTGCATTCACTGACTGCTTAATCAGTTACAGCGCTAGCCCTGGAGTAAGATAGGTGGTACTGTATGTAGATTTTTAACAAAAAGATGAGAAGAGTTGCCAGCTCCTGCCCTAATCTCTCAACAGGAAACTCTTCTTGCCCAGGATTGAAGGGGAAGGAAAGGTTTACAAAAAGCGGCTGCACCAACGTTCAAATGCAATCAGTCATCGTTGGTTGGTTAAATGTCCAAATGGAGGTTTAAACCAATCCAGCTCTAGCAAGAGAGGATAGCCTGTCTCTGTTTAACTTCCAAATACGAGGGGCATTCAAGTCCAGCAAAGTTGCTACCACTACGGGATAAGAGAAGGGACAAGGATAATCAACAAACACCCGTGCAGGGAGTCAACCGCAGCAGCTCACAGGATGGCCAAGGAAAGCAGTGCCCAAGGGATTAGTTTCCACGAGGGGCAGCAGGGAGGAGAACTCTGCCACGTAGATGCAAAACCCTCCCATGGTAGCAAGCTTCGAAAGGAAGTACTGTATAGGGATGGAAGTGCTATCCTTAGAGCACCAACCTCACTGGAAAATCTTATCTAACATGTATGCACAACAACAACAACAACAACAACAACAACAAATGAAAATGAAAAGCTTCAAGAGAAGCCTCTTTTTCTGCTTCCCTAAATATGGTGCTTTCTCATCAATGGTGTGCAGCAGTTTCTTTCCCGTAGCCAGATTTCTGAGGGAGTGGGTATTGCCTAGCTGCAGAAATGGCCTCTAAGGAATGGCAATTTCTGCTCTGACCCCACCACCCCAGTATTTATTGGGTCCACCTCTCAATTCTCAAATACTTTACACCAAGTTCCTCTTCTCCCTACACGTTTCTTTCAGAATCTTTTCACCCAAATAACTTCCTGTACGTTATGACTGTTGCTAATATTCTTATTCTTACCGGATGCTTGACAAATGGCAGCGTCCCAGCAATAAAAGGAAGGGCAGGACTAACTCTACAAAGGAAGTCTTTTTGTACTGCCAAAGAATGCAGATATGGACACGGCCTACAAGACGTCGAGCAGCAGAGGACACAACAGAGACCAGATGGAAGACCACAATAGGGGGACCACTTTTCTTGTACTAATGAGAATATTAATGGATGCACCTTAGTTCGATGTTCTGGCCTTGACCATTCCACCTTGGCTGACTCTGTCTAGACTTTTAGCAGAGTTTAGCCTGCTAAGGATATCGTTCTGGCCTTGACCATTCCACCTTGGCTGACTCTGTCTAGACTTTTAGCAGAGTTTAGCCTGCTAAGGATATCGTTCTGGCCTTGACCATTCCACCTTGGCTGACTCTGTCTAGACTTTTAGCAGAGTTTAGCCTGCTAAGGATATCGTTCTCCCTTTACCTAACACACTGAATCCCTTCCCCCCCCCCTTTACTACATGAATATCTGCATCTAAGAGGAGGAGAAGCCAAAGGGGTGATCACTTCTCTTTAGACTTCCCAGGGGTGAGACAATGTAAAGGAGACCTTGAAATGCTTTCAGTTTAGGGTCATTTCAAAAAGTTTAGACAGCCGTGACAGGACTGTTCACAGTGGTCATAAAAGCGTGTTTGGGACGTTAGCTAATATTGAAATGGCTGTAAAAGAGTGGGGTTATAAAACAAGCTGTTGTAAATCAGGAGTCTTCTGTAGTAAACTTTAATATAGCAGATGTAAGCTTTGCAGACTAATGCTATCCTCCTCGCCTATTGTCTAGATACAGGGTTGATTTAATGATTATTTAGATATTTATTTATTTATTTACAATATTTTTTAGCCGCACCATTGCCAGTGGCTTCTGGGCGGCGGCAATATTACCCACATCTATATCCCATCTTTCCTCCAAGCAGCTCAAGGGGATGAACAGATAAGACCTCTTACATTCCCACAACCACACCATAAGGTATTCAAGCCCAAGGGAGAAGGACTGGCCCAAGGCTACCCAGGTTGTAGACAAAATTCTGCATGTGTGGATAAAACATCTCCCTCCCCAAACTGACTTAAAGCCAATGTACTTTATCTTCTCTCTGTGTGTGTGTGTGGGGGGTATGTACTTGCACCATTCTCTTATTTGGCTGAAAGTACTGTACATCACTTATGTCACCCATGAGTCCACACACATGCCCATCCACCCATCTTGAGTAGGACATTTGATTTAAGTATCAGCACACGCTGCCAAATATCACTGTCATCCTCACATGCCTGTCAATAACTCACTGTAATAACTTGGCACCCAATTAAGCATTATGAGTTTGCAGTTATGTCCCCTCTTGACTTTGACAAGAATAAATGAATGTTCATTTCTATTTCAAGTTTACTCCGTCTCACTCAGCCCCATCACTGAACTCCTGTATTTAGTGTGCACACACATCCGTCTCCTCGCTTACAGGCCACATCTCACTAGTTTTGTCATAAGCTAAATAGTTACAAAGGAAACCTCAAGAGTCTGTCTCTGAACCCACATGTTTTTCCAGAGACAATGTCACAAGCCACCACACAGGAAACTACACTGCGTTCGTTTTGTATTCCCACTGGCTTGTCAACATCATCTCCTGAAAATGAAAAGCATGCCCCATTTTAACAGCTGCTTGCAAGCTTTGAAGTCTCACTTTGCTTGCCCGCAGAAATACCTCTAGAGGCTGATGCAAACATAATGTAACGGGCAGGGCACCTACCTTCACCCTATCCTCATGCCAAAAAAATCCCTACAGCCTTGTCTGCCTCAGTTCTCCATCATATGTAATCATTGCTAATGCACATTTCTTTAAAATCCATTCCAGAGCCCTGCATCAGGTATTCAATGATCTTCTGCTAAATCACAGCTCTGCTTAGCTCTGTATTATGCAGTACTTATGGTGAGCAACACAAGGGACACCGGCAGCCACAAGACAGCTTTTGAGGCCTTCAGCTCCCAAACCATAACCACGCCATGAAAACTCAGCCGCAAACCACACTGCTCAGTCCTAGCTGCAAAACCCTTTATAAAACAAACACTTCCAGCTTGTTCTAAAGCAAGAATTCCAACAAATATTGCTATTGCCCATAGATTTGGGGGTAAAAAGATTCAAGGTTGTCCTCCTGTGCATCACACCAATTTTTGGTTTACGAACTTTGAAAGGCTGAATACTGTAGATACAAACCAAGGGTATCAGTGCAGAAATGCATTTGATCCCACCATTATGAATGTGAAAAAATACCTGGTTTATTTCTATTGTTGCTGATCAGAGATGAAAGGGGGGGGAACATACAAAGAAAAAAAATCTTAAAGATAAAAAAATCCTTTTAGAGACTTCCACCTCACAGTTTGTAAGCATGTAGCAAACACTACGTCTAGGTTAAACGCCATGCCCTGAACCAAGAGGCAATAGCAGTTGCCTGCATTCAGCTGAACTTATCAGTAACTGAGCTCTTCAAGTTAGTACAGTATTACCACAACAAAGGCAATTGCTCTTAGTCTGTTACAATGGTGGTGTGAAACTTAAACCAGAGGCAGAAAAGGCCTTGATTCAAAAAATACTAGTTTCAGTGCTCAAAAACTGAAGTAATTACATTGATGTAGAAACACACAGCATAACCTGAGACCTCCAAATTTGCAGAGCTGCAATTCAGTGGCTGACGGCGAGTCACTCAAGAGCAAAACAGTCAAGCAACTAGCTGGGCCCAAGACACTTTAATTTTTTGGCAACAGTTAATATCTCTTTCTTATCATGAATCTGGACAAATCTGAAATGCACATGGAACTTGGTGTTCTTATGTGCTATCATGTCAGAATGGCCTACCCCATAACATGTGGAACTGAAAGTACTCTCATTTTCTGTGCGGATCTCTTCCACATCCTGTAATCTAGCGGGTGATACTTTAGACAGAACTACTAGCAGATCTCTGAGTGATCTGCCATAGATCAAAAAGGAGGATTGATTTCCAACAGTGTAACTTCAGCAATGAGGAAACTGTGGTGGATCAAAGTTAGGGGTGGTTGAAAAAACTGCCATCCCTATCTGTCGACTTTCTTGAGCCAGAGAAAGAATATGGATCATGTACAATGCTCTGGCCATGAGAAAATGGTACAGTAGATGAGAGCAGTGAGAAATGCCAACCACTCAGGAAGTTAGGACTGGTGAATATTTGGTACTTACAAACTGAATCTTCCTTACTAAGGCTGCAATTTTGACCAACTGTGGCACAACTGTAGGCATTTCTGCTTCAGCCTGAATTTCATTATCTTAAGTGAGGTTTACCCCTAGGATTACAATCTTACTAGAGAACATCAAGTGCATCTTTGGCATTGTTCTCAAATTTGTTGCTTTTGTGCTGAAAATAAGACGGACAGGATGGGATTTCCAAAAGCTAGCCTCTTTCAGAAAAACAACAGCAGCAACCTAAATCTCTCTGTAAGCAACTCGTAACCTCCAGGTATTTAGTCAACTATCTTAACCGCTCAATCACCATTCCCCCAGATAGGCTAGATTTTAAGTTGAGAGTGCAACAATAACCTGATAAAAAATTAAAGCTAATTCAAAACAAGTGTCCCTCCCTGTTTAATGTCTATATGCAGCTAAAAATAAGATATGTTCAGTATTAGAAATATCAAAACACATTTTTGGAAATTTACTTCTGCTTCCGGTACCTATAAAAGGCTTTATTTTATGAATGAACACCAGTGATGCCTTTTACACCTATTTTCCTTTTTCCTTATATATCACAGAAGTAAGTTAACATATAGCAAACTCAAGCTCCTTCCAAACTTGGAACCCTGCAAGCTCTACACACAATTGTGTACAACCCAGTTTAAGAGTATATTAACTCTTCTAGACTCCTGTGGGCATTGGCTCTTATTACATAATCAGGCATGCATATGCTTATTCAGATCCTATATTTGAACTAAGAGTAGGGAAAGTGTGATACTACTTAGAGAAAACCCAGAGGGAATATTTGTTGGTTGGCAAGTCAGGACAGACATTGTTGAAGCTACAAAGCAAATCTATTGGGTGTGCCAAATCTATGGGCCTCTGATCTCAAGACCTGTTACAGATGACCTCTGGTTTATCACATGATTTATTATTACAGTTGGAAACTACAATTAAATTTGCAGGTCAACAGACTAAGAGAACCGAATGGATTGCAATAAAAGTGCAAACCTCTGAGTGAATTAGCCTATTCCTGTCACACCAGAAGATCAGATATACTGCGGCTCTTGAATATTAGAAGTAGTGCACCCAAAAGGGCAGTTTTAAAGAAATGGAGAACAAGTGTTCCACTATGCTAGGAAATGAAAGGGCCTTGCTGCTGAAATGCACCAGACATTTCCTCCACCCAACTTTCAAAGACTCACTTTGCACAGAAAGATCTGTAACTGGTCTGTCTGAAATTTGGCAGGGTTTATTCCTTTAGCATCCATATGAGTGTCTTTCTTTTTAAAATGTACAGAGCAGAAACGTATTTAAATATACATTTTAATTACAATGGTTGCGACTGCAAAATATAAATTCTAAGGCATAAATCCAACTGCTACCCTGTTTCCCTGAAAATAAGACCTAGCCTGAAAATAAGCCCTAGTATGATTTTCCAGGATGCTCGTAATATAAGCCCTACCCCTAAAATTTGTTGTTATTGTTGTTTAGTCATTTAGTCGTGTCTGACTCTTCGTGACCCCGCGGACCAGAGCATGCCAAAAATAAGCCCTAGTTAAGTGAAAGCCTGCCCTCCACCACTGTGCAGCAACCAGAAGATGACATGACTGTATTTGAATAAACATAGATTGTTGTACATGAAAAAACTAAAACATCCCCTGAAAATAAGCCCCACTGCTTTTTTGGGAGCAAAAATTAATATAAGATCCTGTCTTATTTTCAGGTAAACACGGTAATCCCAGCTAAAATAGATCTCACAAATCAACTGCTAAATGGTAAGTGAACACTTTTTCAAATCGAACTAATTCAATGGGTCAACACACGCTGGAATTAGGTGAGGGATATAGGTCTCAGAGAGAAGCTATGGATCCGTACAATTTAATGCATCCATCTACGAAAAACGTTGCTCCTTAGAGAGATGGATTCTGCCCAGATTTTTCCATCACACGTTAGTCAGCAAAGTGGCAGGAAATACAGCCTTCCTAAAATATCCGCATTTGTACAGCTAACGTATAGCACTACGCCCATAAGTCCACTATTGAATGCTACATGGTAAAGACTACGATGTAGAGACCACGATGGGGGACTTTCAAAGGCCTGAGAACCATTTCCCCCTCCCTACAACTTGAAAGGCCACTCTCTAACACTCCCACTTCTAGAAGAAATTTTTACTTAAAATTGCAGACCACACTTGCCCATTTGAAGGAAAAGAGTTTTCCTTTTAAACATGGTTCTACCACCCCCACCCCACCGCCTGTTTTAGGCCTTAAAGTCCTTTTTTTCACATACAGGAAGTGACTGGCTGGTGAAAAATAGGTTGTTATTTTTAATCACCAGCCCTACTTAATTAAGAGAGAAGACAACATGGCCTTTGTTTTCTTTTGTTTTGAAAAAGATTCTTTTCAAGCCTAAATCAACCAAAGTGTTCTCTAGTCTTCTGAATATCACACATTCCCAGAGAGAAACACCACAGCATGCTGGAATAGCCCCAAGGTGGACAATAAGATTCACCTCCATGTTCAGTGCTTTGTTTATACTTTATGGATCACTTCAGATTTAGGGATGCAAGATAAAATATGGCAGCCTGATCAGTTATAGCAGGAACCTATTCACAATCTGTTGAAAGAGCTTATCACAGAGTTTTGTCAACCTTCCCTGCCCCCCACCTTGCGCCATCCCACATGAGTAAACCATATTTCCTCTCTTTTTATGCAGCTCTGGTCAGACATTCAGAATGGCAAAGAAAATAGCTCGTGCATCTTGGAGCAGAATAGTTTCATTCGCATCTTTCAAACAGATGTGCAAAACAGTCTCCAGAAAAATGTTCAAGCAAGTTAGACTTGAGAGAAACCATCATTTATTCCAGAAAGCAGGTCTATAACAGAAAGTGCCCACGTAGAAGTTCTACAAAGTCTCGATAAGGCATGAATGAGCAACTTAACCCAGCAGAAATCCTTCTGAAGCAGCTCCACACAATTACTTCTTTGGCTGTCTCCAGCCCAAAAGGGAAATGTGAAAATTGCTATAAAACCCTACGTTGGGGAAAAAATTATAGTCTATTCACCATGACTAAACATAACACTTTCCGCACCTTCTCATTCAAATCAGACATACTTTTCACAGAACTCTTCTAATGGCATGCATGGCTTTATAGCAAACTGGAATCATCATGGCTTACTTTTTAAAAGTCCCTGCTATTGCTTTTAATTCTTTTGACTTCTTACAGTCCAACAATTTCCCTGAGCAACTATCCTTATGTGGCCAAAAACATCACCATACACACACGTCACAGGGTTACCAACATCACTTCAGACTTGAATCTTAATTTTTCAATAAATGAATTGTCTTCTGCTCAGAATTCCCCTCACTCCTTTGTTTGTATTTTTATGAAGTACAAACAAGGGAGTGAGGGCAATTCTAAGCAGAAGACAATTCATTTATTGAAAAATTAAGATACAGTACAGTAATTTCTTCATTACTAGGAGGGTAACGTTCAGGAAATTTTGTAACTCTTTGTTATGATTGATTAATATGGTACTTCCGATCATGCTGTAATAATGATTGAATTTATTTTTATTTATTTCTCTGCTGCCTTTTCCCCCATAGGGTAGAATGCTATCTGTTTATCTTTAACTTTAATGTGATGTTAATAAATTTATTATATACTTGTGTATATATTTATTATATACTTATAGTACTAGGCAAAAAGTATAATTTCTTATTTAAAAAAGGCCGTAAGGGGAAAATTAACCTCCCCCTGCCAAAAAAATAAAAAATGAACAACTCAGAAAGAACTAAGCTTATTCAGTGTGTGTGGAATTTTTGAGAACACAAAGAGAAAAGCGTAATGGAACGAATATTCTGGCTCGTTGGAATAATAAGTAGAAACAACTCACACTACAATGTTTTGTTGCAGATCCCACTTGTTGACTGACCAGATATTGTATGTTTTAAGAATTTGGAAATTCAACCTCTTCTCAAAAGTCGTGTTTAATTTTCTTTCTCTAGCATATTGTTCAACTTTCAGTAGTACTGCCAGATAGAACATGTTTTCTTTCTACAATTGTCATCCTATCAACATGCTCTTCCAAACAAAGTGTATTACACTTCATCTATGTGTGTGAAATTATTATATGCACAGGCATGAAGTACCATCACTCTCTACCCCAGGCCCATACTTTCCCATTTTTCCTCCATTACCAGCCGTAACAATTCACATGAGCTAAACATGGAAGACATGCCATTCCCGTAATTTTTTCTATAACAGCTTATTTTGGAAACAGCAAGCTCAGCCTTAAAATAAGAAAGCACCACGGATAACCAATGTTTTAATCATCGGTCAATTTAAAGCAAACCAAAAATAATATGCACCTTAAAATGTCTTTTTAAAAATGAGGCACTGTTGACATTTCTTCAATCTTAGAACATAATCAATACTTCAAGGAACTAACAGGCTACCACCTGAGAAGGAAAAATGCAATTTACTAGAATTCTAAATTGAGATAAGTGTTCTAAAACAAGAAACCGGGCCTTCTTGGCAGTGGCTCCTCGACTATGGAACTCCCTTCCAACTGAAATTCGACTGGCACCCTCGCTGGTTGTTTTTAAAAGCCATCTAAAAACTTGGCTCTTCAGGCAGGCCTTCCCACCAGTCAATTAGCTGATCCCTATCTTTCTTGCTTGAGTTATTCGTTTTCGTTCGTTTAGTCATTTAGTTGTGTCCATTGATAAAGATGCATATAGAGATGCATTTCTGCTTTCACAGTCACCTTTTCTAGTTCCTACAGTCAGGCTGACATTTACTGGCAAAATGGATGAGTACCATGGCAGGTGGCAGTGTGTGAAGAATAGACATGCAAATTACAAGGAACCTACAGGGATCCTCATATGGGAAGTAGGGCTGCACAGAACCAGTAGAGAGACCATAATTTATTCCCATCAGAAAATATGCAATTAACCTTTCTTCCCATAGCAATAAATTAGAGCCACCTGCTTATACAGAAACAAAAACAAAAACCTGCATATGAATTTAGGGTCAAATACATGATTTGGCCATGCTGAAGTATGCCCAAGAACTCAGATTGACAGTGTGCGTGTGTGAAATTTTCCATTACCATTTCATCATCATCCTCACCATCTTACAACTGCAGAGCTGGAATGGACCATATAGATCACTGAGTCCAGGCTCAGTCAAGAAGGCACAATGGGGAATCAAACTCCCAACTTCAGTCTCCACAGCTAGATGCCTAAAACCACTGAGCTATCCAGCAGCTCTTTCATCTTGTGTGTTGACAACCAAATGGCTTGCAAAAACTTATCATTTAATAATTTTCCACATCCTCCCATCACATTAAAGCATTTGCATAATGCCACTATTGTTTTCCACGGAGTAAACCTGCCTCTCCTATCTGGCCTTTGATATAGACATCTCTGTGAAGCTTGGCTCTGAACAGGAAGAAACAAGTCAAACAAAATTATTACCAATAAAGAGTACCTGGTGATGGGACGTTCTCTTAATCACCAGAAATTCAAAATGCTGAACATGAAATTACAGGAATCCAGCTAGATTTGAAATTATTTTTTTGCCCAAAGCAATCTGAACAGTTATGAAGCTACCAGTGGGTTCGTTCCCATTCCCCCATACGTGGTGTGACAACAAAGAGCACGTTCCTTAGAATTCAAACAGCTATTTATACTTGAAATCCACCCAAGCTATGAGCAAGTTACAGAAGAATTCTCTTCCTAGTGCTTTGTTCCAGTTGATATCTGTATTACAGCAGACAATCTTTTGGCAGATACAAATATTACTCTCAGTTTGCAAAGTCAAGCGTGAGGTTGCTTTGCAATCAGATACAGTATTAGGAGTTGCAAACCAGCCTACTATCAATTCTTGACACGGCACAGATTGCTCCTTAAGTAAAACAATCCACAAAGTCATATTTTCCAAAAAACAAACAAACAAACCCCAGAAGGAAGGTTGCCACTATGTTTTCCATCTCCAGAGAGAGTGATGCACAGGGTGGTTGGTGTCACTTGGATCTAGAACAGGCTGTATGTTTTGTACCATCTTCTTAACAGCCATTATTTAGTTCCAAGCACCAAGTTGTAAGATAAGTGAGGAGGAGGAGGAAGACGAAGACGAAGGTGAAGAAGAAGAAGAAATGATGATGGATAATTTCACACACACTGTCAAGCTGAGTTGGATTGGCTTCAGGCACTTTTAGTCTCAAGTTTTTTTAAAAATATTCTCTAACACCTTTCTACCCAACTGCAGTATTATGCAGTATTATTCATACATTTCTGAACTTGGTGGGTCCAATGTATACTCTACCTGAACTTGCTCAAACATGTCTCTTCATTTTCTCTTCTCTGGATAGCATCACTACCGGAGAAAACCTTTTCAACACTGACACTCCTCTTACACAATGCCCTCTGCAAGAAGACTGGCCTGGCATTACTCATGTTCTCAAATCCAGAAAATGGGAAAGATCATTTTACCTATATACTGTGGGTAATATCAAAACACAACAAGACATCTTCATCTGCCACTGCTGGAGGTTTATATGGAATTTCTCAGTGTTGCTCTGTTTTCTCTGTAATGTGCTTGGGTATTTGTGTTCTATCATTATTATTCTTTATCATCAGATGGATGAAGGCCTGACCAAATCTTTCAAACAGGAAAGAGGAATGCTCAGGAAAAAAACCCATGTGATTTTTGATGGCTTCCCTCAATAAGGAAAGTTATATATTTCTGGAAATGTATCGAGGTTGAGACAGATATGGAAGAAATAATATTCCTACAGTTTTGCTAGTACAGTTATCTCTACAGTGATTTTAACAAGCCATATTTGCTAGTACAATTCTCTCTGTGATTCTAATAAGCTGTATTGTTATTTAATATACAGTATAACAGGTTTCCATGTCCATAGCTGTTGGCATCAGAGAGGTTTAAGATGCAGCACTTTGGAAACATACCATTGGCTGGTGAATGATAATAAGTCTTTGTGACATCACTGTTGATATGGAAACCATGTGCCCACATAAGCAGAAGCGCTACCAAGCTAGCATTAAGAGCATGGACATCTGAGAGCACAGACAACATCAGGTCCAGCTGGGTCATTAAAGCTGCTCAACTGATAGACAAACTCTGCACAGACCTAGATAAGGCTATAAAGTAAAACCAATTCCAATATGCCTCACAGCTCCAAAGACACAAGACCCACTCCTGATCCTGAGAGTTCATCCCAGATTGACACAGATGTCTCAGAACAAAGCGAAAGCACTACTGCTACACATGATAATATGAACCAGACAGACAACCAATCAATGGATCAATTGTCAGCATCGGTGTCAAGGCTGTCATTGCAAACGGCAAAGGACAGTGGCTCTGAAACAGCAAGTGATGACTTAACAGACAAGCAAAATGGTTCTGGTGACTCCTTCTCCGAAGGGCAAAGGTCAACTTCACCAGCTAACGGTGAACAGTTAACTGAATCTGAAGTAATTGTGGGTAACCAGAATGCGGATGACAACCAAGTGAACAAAGAACTCCAGGCCATTCTGCAGTGGATGGTGGCTTCACATCTCAATGTCCCCAACCTGACCTTCATAAATGAGCACGACAATGAACTGTCTAAGCTTCCACTGCTGGCTGAGAAAGCTTGCAAGAAGGCCTACACCGTGGGAGACATTCTGCAGGAGGTAAAGAGGTACTTTGTACAGCAACAAATGAACACAAGTGTGGGAAACACCCCCTCATGTGGACTTCTTGACTGGCTGCTTTCTAACCTCTAGAGCGAAGTCTCGGCGCTTCCTTTCATGTTGCCTCAACCAAGCCCAGGTGCCCAATCCATGCTTTTACAGAAACAGCAGATACCACCCACCACACCACCACTGAAAACCACAACGCACTGAACTCAGCTTCTTGCTACAATGGTAGCTGGGCAAGACCATCAATTAAAAAAGAAGTCAAAAAGTGAGAAAAGAAGCCAGTCTGTTTTATTAAAACTATCTAATACCTCTTGGTAAAAAGGTAAAGGTTAAGGTTCCCCTTGACAATTTGTCCAGTCGTGTCCAACTCTAGGGGGCAGAACGCCGCTACCTTCCCACCATGGTGATACCTATTTATCTACTTGCATTTGTATGTTTTCGAACTGCTAGGTTGGCAGGAGCTGGGACTAGCGACGGGGGCTCGTGGATTCGATCTTACGACTGCAGGTCTTCTGACCTTGGAGCACAGAGGCTTCTGCGGTTTAACCCGCAGCGCCACCACATCCCCTAATACCTCTTGACACATTACTAAATCCAAAAACTACAAGTGAGAGGAATGAAAACCAAAAAAGTAGGGGAGGAATGGGAGAGTTCCTTCAGCAAACCAATTTATTCCTCACTCACCTTAAAATATTCACAGAACACTCCAGAAACAAATATCCAGTATTGTTCACGATTCTTCAAGAAAGCTAAAACAAATCCCACAAATAGCTGAAAGCCAGTTCCCTTTTACATAAAAGCAGAAGTTATTTATATGGAACATAAATAACTGGAGATCAATTAGTAAGCACAATCTCCTTTCTTGAGTGTTTGTATAGATATGATTTCAAACATCTGAAAAATACATTTAGGATGACAGCATTGTGGTATAGATCTGTGTGATCTACCCCATTTTTTAATCCGCCCATCTGCTATTTTATTCTCACAGCCAAACAACCCAATGAATTTCATAACTGAGTGTGATTTGAATCTGGTTCTTCCTGCTTGCAGACTTGAACTCCTCTGGCACTTCCAAGTACAACAAACCCACTGAATATAGGGGATTTATGTGTTGACACAGCTTTTAGCAATTGATTCAATAGGGCTGCTCTAATAGGAACTACCAAATGGATTTAGGTCTTAGTCTATGATGGGCAAAGTGTGCTCCTGGGCACATACAGCCCTCTGTTCTTGTGATCAGCATCTCTCCCCCAGTCCCTTCTTTTCTCCTATTTCCCCAAAAAAAATATTTTTTCAAAAATAAAAATAGATTCCTTGCCACTTTAAGTTTCTTTCTTTTCCTTTTTCCTTGTTGTTGACAATCTGTGTGACCCCACTGCCAAAGGTCCCAGGAGTAGAAAACTGGCCCCTAGATGCACCACAGAAGCTCACGTGTGAGCTAATCTGATTAGTTAAATCAGATAATCAGATTAATCTGACACATTAGACTTTTTATTGCACTTATATCATGCAGTCAAGAAATATATTTTGCAAAGCACGGCACTAAAAATCTGCCTTTTTGTTGTGTGGCATTCCAACTTAGCTGATGTATGGCAACAGTAACAAGGTTTTAGCGGGTATGGAATATTTAAGTGACATCCTGCTGCAAAATTCCATGGGTGAGTGGGAATTTGAACCCAGGTCTCCTACTTTGACACTCTGTCCACTGCACTACAGTGGCGCTCCGAATCAAACTTTTTATAATGTAAAAAGTAACTTTTCACGAAGAAAAACAAATTCAGTGGAATCAAGATGATGTTGCCTGCTATACTATTTACTTATTATTAAATATTTTCATTAAAGCATCACATTGTCTTACACAATGGTTTATTTTTAAAAAATCAAAATCCTACAATATAAAACAGGAATTAATACCTCAACAAAACTAAACTCTGAAATTATTATGATGTACTTGCTTAGGAAATGTCAAATAATTCCATGCCATGGGGATAGGGGAAGAATTTCAGGTGGTGAAGGCATGTTGGCTGCCTGATCTTTTTCTCTGGCTACAACTGTCATGAAAGGCTTGAGTTCCAAACATACATTCATTTTTCTTGTTTGGAAGAACATGAGATGGAGAAAAGAAGACTGGGATTGTTGGGCTGCCATGTGTAGAATTATTAGTGTAACAAGTAGTCTAGTCCAGTAGTTCTTAACCTTTTTGAAAGAAACGACCCCTTGAGCCATTGAGGAAGTTATCATCGCCCCCCTCCCCGCGGTGATGATATCTTGTCTGTCTGTCTGTCTGTCTGTCTGTCTGTCTGTCCGTCCGTCCGTCCGTCCGCCCGCCCGCCCGTCCGTCCGTCCGTCCGTCCGTCCGTCCGTCCGCCCGCCCATCTATTTATTTATGACACTTAAATCCAATGACCCCTGAAAACACAATTAAATTCCAAGAAAATGAAATGCCCCCCAAAAAGTAACATTTAATGATTTAGTTGCAAGTGAATTTTAAGACGCAAAAAGAAATATAAAAAGGGCATAAAAACAAATGCAGGAACTAAAAATTTCAAGACAAATAGTCTGAAACTAAATTAAAATTGGAAGAAAATATATATTCATGCACACTGTAAAAAGGCTGCAGCCATCTTCATAGGTTTGACTTGCTCCAGCGGCCCCCTACCGTCCCCCTTCTGCACCAGCGCCCCCACGCCGCTCCTTTTCGTTCTACTGCCCCCCTGAAAAATGAAATCGCCCCCTGGGGGGCATTATTGCCCACGTTAAGAACCACTGGTCTAGTCCACAGACTTGATGATATATCTTCTAGAGCAGAGGTTCCCAACCTTGAGTCCCCAGATTTACTTGGACTAAAACCCCCAGAAGCCTTCAGCACTAACTGAGCTGGCCAGGATTTCTAGGAGTTGTAGTCCAAGAGCATCTGGGGACTATTGTGACCAACGCTGGGGACTATTGTGACCAATTAGTGGTTCAAAACCTGTTGCCACCTTTTGGAGTTACAAAGGAGTCCTTTTTAGCAGGTAAAATGAACATTCAGAGGACACACAATGAAGTAGAAAGGCAATCACATACCCATTTTAAATATTAAGTTGGATTGTTTCTATCATGATGGTTGCAAATTAGATTTTTCTCTTGGCCACATCTGGAGTGCTTTTGCTGGTTCTCAAATTGCAAGACTGGCCGTGTCCAAGTAAAACAATCAAATGTGTATTAATTCTTTTGTAAAGTTGTGTCTTTTAGCTTGACATTCCAACTTGAAAAAGGTAGGAGAGGATGAATAGGAAAGACAAAGCACATGGTTTTGACTTGGAACCAAGAGGGGAAAAAAATGCAAGCACAGTATGTGTAGTTGGATGGTCTGGGTGTTTAGCAATTAAATTAGACAGACTGCACTGTCCCTTTGTTGCCTCCAAACATGACCATGTTTGTTTGGACAAACAAATGTACTACATAATAACATCAACAAGCCCCAAATGCCACTTTGCCGTGTTTATCAACCATGGCTTTTCATGGCAACTATTCGTACTTTTTATTGCCATCAAAAAAAAATTAACACCATTAGGTTGTCATCACCTATAAACAAATCAGCAGACAACAGTTTGGAACACATTGGACATTGAGAGCAAATGGGCAAAATGGTTATGTATTCTGGCACTTCAATTCTACATGGTCATTTGTAATACTGAGAGATGTCACTGTAGAATACAAATAAGTATTAAGAACTGGAAGGAAAACAGACCCAAAAGTATATTCTACTTCAGAATTAATGACAGACTAGCATTCATAAAGTTCATATGGGGCATGAAACCACGAGTGCTGTAAGGAAAGGACTGAGTCAGACCCATTTCTAGCGCATGATCAAAAGTAGGTTTCTCAGTGCATGTATGCTAAAGATGGAACCACCAGCAGCTACAGATTCCTAACAGGCATCTACAGTGGTGCCTCACATTACGGTGTTAATTCGTTCCAGCGAAATCGCTGTAAATGAAAACATCGTAAAGCGATTTTTAAAAGCCCGTAGAAACACATTAAAACCCGATTAATGCATTCCTCTGGGCTTGAAACTCACCGTCCAGCGAAAATCCTCCATAGCACGGCCATTTTTTATGCCCGTGCAGCGAGGAATCCGTCCCAGAAAACAGCAGGCGGCCATTTTTTTACCCGGCAGCCATTTTGAAACCGCCGATCAGCTGTGCGAAAATCTTCGTTTTGCAATAATCAGTTACCAAAGCAGGTAACCGATCATCGCAAAGTGAAAAAAACCCATAGGAAACATCATTGCGATCACAAAATCTTTGTCGTGATGCGATTTCTTCATTAAATGAAGCGCTCATCTTGCGAGGCACCACTGTATTTGGCAGACTGATTTGTAAGCATGTTGGTTACATTATCATTTTAAAGGATATACTTAGCCTATATGTGGTATATCGCTAAATATATAAAGCACTAACCAGCTAAAGTTAGGTACATTTGAACCCCATTTGTTTTAAAATGAGGAGTAACACAACTAGACATGGGTCACAAAACGCAGCACCATAGATGCCATGGTGGCCCAATCCCATCGCCGTAGAACCGGCCAGGCCACTTGCCAGGCTCTGGCACAGCGCTTGGCTCCATCGTCAGCATCAACATGCCAATCCCGACAGGAGCCCAGTCAGCACTTCTGTGTCTCCCCGTGCAACTGACCACTCATTAGAAGAGCAGAGAGACTTTCTATCCTGCTTTCATTCCCTAATGGCTGGCTGTGTAGGGAGGCAGGGAAGGGTCACGTGACCTCCTGCCAGGATTGGTGTGACAACAATGACAACAGAGCCGAGCACTGCATGGAGCCCGGTAAGTGGCCTAGCTGGTTCTTGGGTGGTGGGATTGGGCCATCGCATCATCTGCGGTGTCACAGTTCATTTTGAGGGAAACTAATGCAAAGTGCCCATGTCTTAACACAAGATTTAAATTGGCCCATTGAAATAACTGTGGCAAATGTGCCTAATTGGTTAGCTTGAGCCCTCAATAAACTGGAGCTTACAATGTCTGTGATTCCCAAATTAGCCCAGCAGCAAAGGTTTGGGTTTTAAATAAGAACAACTCAGGGTCTGAATCCCAAGAGGCCCAAATTTAGCTGGCTGGATAGCTCAGTGGTTTAGCAAAGCAAAAAAGCAAAGTGTGCTGCTTATATACACCCCCACAGCGCTTCAAGCACTCTCTGGGAGGTTTACAAGTCAATTATGCAGGCTACACATTGCTCCCCCAGAGTACAGTGGTGCCTCGTACTCATTTTACCAACGTCAGAAGGATAGAAGGTTGAGTCAACCTTGAGCCGGCTACCTGGGATTGAACTCCGGGTCATGAGCACAGTTTTGGCTGCAGTACAGCAGTTTAACCATTGCACCATGAGGTTTTTTAGGTATCTAACTGCAGAGCCAGAGGGTGGGACTTTGATCCTCCAGTGTGCCTCCTGGGAGAAGATCCAGCCTGTGTAGCCTTGGGCAAAGCTGCACAGTCCCAGGATGCCCAAGAAGGGGACGGTAAACCACTTCTGAGTATTCTCTACGTAGAAAACCCTGGAAAAGGTCACTGTAAGTCATAATTGACCTTATTTATTTATTTATTTATTTATTTATTTATTTATTTATTTATTTATTTATTTATTTATTTATTTATTTATTTATTCATTCATTCATTCATTCATTCATTCATTCATTCATTCATTCTATTTATACCCCACCTATCTGGTCGAAACAATGGCATATCATCATAATTCAGCATCTTTGTACAACTAATTAAGTTTGCTCAGGTTTGTTTCTAGCTTGTCATGTCTAATTGAACCGGTTCTAGCTTTAAAATAGGATGAGTAATTCAATATCCTCTATAAATCAAAAACCTTAAAGATGAGCCATTAAAGTCTGCAATTTAAAATTATTTAAAAAACCTCTCTCCCACCCCACTCCAAAAACTTTCTAAACCAGTGGTTTCCAAATTTATATTTCCAGTTTTTACTGGCCTACAATCTCCAGATTCCCAAGTCTGGAATGATAAGAGCTGTAGCCCAACACCTTAAGGAGCCCTAAAGTTGAGACACCACTTTTAAATGAAAGGTTGTATATCATGGAAGATTTCATTCTTCTCTCTCTCTCTCTAAGCTATCATTGAATTCCTTCAAACTTTTCTCCAAGGACCTACCTTTGATTATTTTTCTAGCTCCAAATCCTTTCCCATATAACCTTCTGGATCCTTCAGCAGCATGGATACATTTGCTGATCAACCCTATTTAAAAGACTTTGGCATACAAGTTAAGTTCTACATGCATGTAGTGTATTTTGTAATACAACTAGCAAAATAGATAGCTCACGGCTGAATTCTTAGATTTTTCTGTCGAATTACCATTTAATGCAAATTCATCTCTATCCTTATGAGTCTACAGATGGGTGATTTTTATAAGAGAGATGTTAAGCGCTGTTCGGCAGCTGCACAATCTTATTGATAGCACTCTGGCACTGAATGCATTTCGGAACACTCCTGCGTCTTTTATAAATCACCTAATCCTATTTTCCACTCCTCTGATCCAACCCCCCCCTCCAAAAAAAAATTAATACCGATCTAAACCCTAAAAGACTCTTAACTCTGTTCATGGTTTCCCATTCTTAGCACCAATTCTTACCAGGATCAAGGAGGTCAGGGGAGTAGACTTTAATGAGCAAATCACTGGCTGTTCTGGGTCACAAACAACTTTATGCTTGACAACTGCCGCAAAGAACATCACTTGTTACTTCTTCTCCATTCTATCCCCATTCTCCATTTTAAACCCAGCACAAAAGCACCAACATCCAATATCAGCTTAACAGCAATCACCACACATGGTAATTGAGAAAGAGATACCTGCACGAGTGCCAGAAAACCACAACCAGTCAAGAAGCCATAATGTGTGATTTCTACGCCTATTGCAATACAGATCTCCACCTCACAGTTTTACAACTACAAACCCAGGTACACAAACTTAACATTTATTGCTACAAAACAATATAGGTGAGTGTGAAGATTAGAAGAAGTAGTAGAAGTAAATTGGGTAAATGCCTTTTCTAAGGCAAGGTCAGACATACTCCTCCTCTATCCATGTTACATTATTCCTGTAATTAAAAAGAAGAAACTTAACATTTGACAAACGTATTATGTGCTCATCCCAAACTCCCCATTTGTCTTCCAAAGGAAGACATATATAAGCAGTTGCCCATCAACTCAAAAGACTTGCTTTTAAACCTTCAAATTACATTTTTTCTCTCAAAAATATTTTAGCACTTAAATATCTGCAAACAATAATTTTCTGATCTAGCAAACTTCATAATTTCTTATAATACCGCAGTGAGCCGGAGCACATGGCTGCAGAGCCAGGCATCAGAAATCCCGTTTCCCATTTGCCTTGCAGGAAAAGAGTCAGTCTTTGTAACCTTGGGCAAGCTACCCAGCCCGAGAGACCTATCCGAAGAAGAGAATGGAAAACCACTTGGCATGTAACCATTATTACAAGTCATGGTACTAAGAGACATCCGGATTCAGGAATATAGGAAGTTCAAGGATAAACAACACAACAGAACAATAATAAAGTAGGTTACTGAAGAGTGATGCAACTCTACAACTTGACTGCAGAAATAAACTCCCATCACCACTAACTGCAAGAAAAGTACCGTCATAACTAGGAAGCAAAAGAAGAGATGGGTAAAGGTGTCTGGCATACATGTTGCCACATCATTCTGTTTCCTCAACCACTGGCCCTCTCCTGGGACCACACTGTAGGATTCTCCTGCTTGACAAGAGGAGCATACACTCACCTTTCACTGGAAAACCAGTGTGGGATAATAGTTAGAGAGTTAGATTAGGACCCAGAAGATTAGATTCAACTCCCATCTTTGCCACAAAACTCACTAGATGACCCTTGAGTCAGTAACACACTCTCAACCAGACCTGCTTCTCAGACTGAAGGAAAGGTGGGATATAAATGTAATTAGTAAAAGTAAATGTAGAAAGTAGATAGAGAGATATAGAAATGGAGATGGATCTGCATCTAACTTCACCTCAGCTGCCACACTGATTTCTTTTGCTGCTGTTGCAAAACACCAAACCTTAATAAAGCATCATTCAGATGAGGCAAAAACAAAATAAAAAAAATAAAAGACGACAAAAATGTGGCACTAACTGTGAGCTTTTTTTAATACGAGTTTTCATGGACATGGCCACTTCCTCAGACAAGAGAATGGGACTACATGGCAAGTGAGAAATTTAAGTAGTGGTTTTACCAGCTACACACACACATCATGAGTTTCCATGGATTCAAACCCAGGTCTCCTGAATCCCAGTCTATCATTCTATCCACTACACCACACTAGATATGCAAAGTGCATAGGGAAGCTTATAAAAGACCTGGAGAGTTAAAAACACACACAACTCAACAATAAATAAAGCTGAAGAAAACCTATTCCTACAAGTTTTCTGAAAACAGCTGCAAATAATTCCCATCAGTTCTGCACTTATGGATTATAGTTAAATTATTAGAATTCTGCTGGTGTGACTTTAGAATAACTACAAATGTCTATCAGACTCTGATTAACACTTTGATTTTCTAAAAGAAGAACAATCCCTATGTTACATTAACATTTGTTGGCACTTAAAATGTATTTCCAGGTCTGTCTCTGATTAACTTGTACACAAACTTCTACTTCATTAAAAATCTTTCCCAAATGTTCACTGGTGTTGGAGATGAACCACTTTGGCAATATTTTCAAAGCAGAATGAAGGGAATTAAAAATAAAATTTGCTCTCCAGTGAATAATCAAACTGAAGAATATTTTAGGCTTAGCCTGAATCAACAACATTTTGCAGCACTGCTGATCCGTTAGACGTGATGTGTCTGAACACCACTGGAACACCTGCATTACAACTGTGCTTTGAAAATAAAAGCAGATAAATTAACAAGATCAAACCATAGAGACTTTTTTCATCCAGCAAATACTATTGGTCTATTTGAGCTAATACAAAAAAAGTCTATTTGTTCCTATTCAGGACATCATTGTGCAGGCAAGAGATGGGAATCAAACTGAAGTTCTATGGAATTTTAACTTGCTTATATTATATAAACACATGTGGGAAATACCCACAATACTGACAAGCCACAAATACAGTGGCTGAGTATACACAGAAAGGGTGGTTAAAAACCAAAACCAAAACCCATTCTGTAGCTGTCCAAGGCTTGCATCAAAAGCTTCTATCAAAAACTGACCAGCAAATATGAACCAAATTCATGCATACTGACTATTTCCTTAACCACTGGGAAGATAGGCAGATGGGAAGACTGGGTAGAGGAGCTGATTCTTGATAGACGAATGATGAAAAGCACCTGAAAATAAGAGATCTTTCAGATTTGACTTTGTTTTCTATAAAATATGAACTTGGGGAGGAGCAGGCAGGGGGGGATAAGTAGTCACATCTGCCAGTTTTGACCTGAATGATGGAGCTCTGCAGTCTTCCCTATTTTAGCACGGTCTTAATGGAAAACCAAGAACACAGCCAATTTGTTTTGCTCTCTTATGGGCTCCATGAATATGGGAAGGGAAGGACTTAGCAAATATATCAAGGTCTCGTCAAAATGCCAGAGCATACTGCCCAGAATACACAAACTACAGGAAACATTAAAACAGGCCATTCCAACACTGGAAGTGTTTACCAGGACTATGGCTGACAGCAATATGAGGGCAGGGAGGTAGACAACAAAACAGAGAATCACGCCCTGACACAATTATTTTATTAAGTTCTTTTATGCTTTAATAACAGTGTTCATCTGTATCTGCCTATTGATTTCATTGCAAAAAACCCTAAACAAAATGCATAAACCCATAATTAATATAACAACAATTAAATCTACAAAGAGAGTTACAGTCCCACAAGATAAGATAAATGACATTTAATCATAGGGTGCAGGTGTGGCAAAAATACTTGATCGATTTCATCAACTGGAGTGGTGTAGTTGTGCAGACTGCCCTGTTGCTACAGATCATAAACCTGGGAAGCGTGGGCAAACCCAGGACTTATTCTCTTGCCAGGTTGGGTGTAGAATCCATACATCTGCCTAGCTTGTCAACTAGTTTCATTACAGCATGATTTTCTCTACAGTATGCTGAATATTAGCTCACGATCTTGAAGATTCCTTTGAGGACCTGAGTAGCAGCCAGTCCACCCAAGTATGAGAATAACAAGATTTATTTTATTCATTTATTTATTTGATTTTTATCCCGCCCATCTGGTCTATGTGACCTCTCTAGGCGGCTTTTGTTGTTTAGTCGTTTAGTCGTGTCCGACTCTTCGTGACCCCATGGACCAGAGCACGCCAGGCCCTCCTATCTTCCACTGCCTCCCGGAGTTGTGTCAGGTTCATGTTGGTTGCTTCGCAGACACTGTCCAGCCATCTCATCCTCGGTCGTCCCCTTCTCCTCTTGCCATCACACCTTCCTAACATCAAGGTTTTTTCCAAGGACTCTTTTCTTCTCATGAGATGGCCAAAGTACTGGAGCCTCAGCTTCAAGATCTGTCCTTCCAGTGAGCACTCAGGGTTGATTTCCTTTAGAATTGATAGGTTTGTTCTCCTTGCAGTCCAGGGGACTCTCAAGAGCCTCCTCCAGCACCACAATTCAAAGGCATCAATTCTTCGGCGGTCTGCTTTCTTTATGGTCCAGCTCTCACATCCATACATCACAACAGGAAAAACCATAGCTTTGACTATTCGGACTTTTGTTGGCAAGGTGATGTCTCTGCTTTTGAAGATGCTGTCAAGGTTTGTCATCGCTTTCCTCCCCAGAAGCAGGCGTCTTTTAATTTCGTGGTTGCTGTCTTCATCTGCAGTGATCATGGAGCCCAAGAAAGTAAAATCTGTCACTGCCTCCATATCTTCCCCTTCAATTTGCCAGGAGGTGATGGGACCAGTGGCCATGATCTTCGTTTTTTTGATGTTGAGTTTCAGGCCGTTTTTTGCACTCTCCTCTTTCACCCTCATTGCAAGGTTCTTTAATTCCTCCTCACTTTCTGCCACCAGAGTGGTATCATCTGCATATCGGAGGTTGTTGATATTTCTTCCGGCAATCTTAATTCCGGCTTGGGATTCCTCCAGTCCAGCCTTCCGCATGATGTATTCCGCATATAAGTTAAATAAGCCGGGGGACAATATACAGCCTTGTCGTACTCCTTTCCCAATTTTGAACCAGTCAATTGTTCCATATCCAGTTCTAACTGTTGCTTCCTGTCCCACATATAGGTTTCTCAGGAGATAGACAAGGTGGTCAGGCACTCCAGTTTCTTTAAGGACTTGCCATAGTTTGCTGTGGTCCACACAGTCAAAGGCTTTTGCATAGTCAATAGTCATAGTCATAGTCGGCTAGATATTCTAATTCTGCATGTGGATCATGTACCTGATTAATGCTGCAGATGCCCTTGACATTCCAAAATGAAGCTCTTTGATCAGTAAAAGTGGAGAGTACACAAGGAAGTCAAGAACAACAAGGAGATGGTAGATCTATGAAAACATGACCCAGGTCCAAAGTTGATACTGTAAATAGCAACATCAGTAAGGAACCTCCTCCCTCACACAAACCTCTTAACTTGCTCTTCTTAGTAAATCTATTGACCCTTCTCAACTCCATAAGGATTCTATATCTTGAGAGAAAATAATTGTGGCTTCTCTCTTCTGTATCTCTTTTGATGAACATTTCTTCTTGTCATGGGGCATCTTGTTGTCTCTGCCTTATAACTCTATGAATGAGCAACCTCCAAAATGTCTCAGTCCTCAACTGCTCTGCCCAGCTCTTGTAAACTTAAGACTGTGGCTACCTTTAGGGAGTCAATTCATCTCATATTTGGCCTTCTTCTTTGCTGCCTTCAACTCTCTCCTGCATTATTGTCTTTTCCAGAGAATCTTGCCTTCTCATGATGTGCCCAAAGCAGGACAGTCATAGTTTCATCATTTGTGGCTCCAGAGATAATTCAGGCTTGACTTGATCTACGGCCCACTTGTTCATTTTTCTGGCAGTATCCACCTAGATCTCCTCCAGCACCATATTTCAAAAAAATCTCTGTTTTCCCTATCAATTTGCTTCATTGTCCAGCTTTCACCCCCATACATGGTGATCAGAAATGCAAAAGTATGGATGACCTTGATGAATATTCTCCATTTTTTAAATACTTGCAAAATGCTTTCTTGAAGTTATGTCTTGTGGGAAGGGCAGGTCAAGAACTTAAATGTTACTGCGCACTGTTTAAGGTTGATTTTCAACATCCAGATGTTCAACATAGCAATACAGTGGTGCCTCACATAACGATTTTAATTGGTTAAAAAAAAAACGTTATGTGAAACATCGTTATGTGAAACACCATTTCCCATAGGAATGCATTGGAAACCAGTTAATCCGTTCCAATAGGCACGGATTGCCGTCCTTAAGCGAAAAAACCCATAGGAAACATCGTTAAACGATACAATGTTTCCTCCATTGGAATGTATTGAAGCTGACTCAATGCATTTCAATGGCTTTGCGAAGTCAATTTTTGCAAATTTAAGTGTGTCATAAAAGGGTCAAAAATGGTTTTAAATGCTTGGATTAGCTTCTGCACCCTCTAAAACGGATGCAAAAGTTAATTTGGCTTTGATCTGACTTTTCATTAATTTATGGTGAATTTTTCCCCCCAACTTTTGACAGCTGTCAAAATCTGACAGCTCCTTTGGTTCCTATGGGGGAAGAAAAAATTCACAAAAAAATAACGAAGACTCAGCAACTGGTCTAAATGCTTGGATTCGTTATAAGACCCCCTAAGTCGTGTGCAAACCTGATTTGGCTTTGATCTGACTTTTCGTTAATTTATGGTGAATTTTTTTTCAGCCCATAGGAACCAATGGAGCTGTCAGATTTTGACAGCTCCATTGGTTCCTATGGGCCGAAAAAATTCACCATAAATTAACAAGAAGTCAGATCAAAGCCAAATCAGGCTTGCACACGACTTAGGGGGTCCTCTAACGAATCCAAGCATTTAGAACCGTTTTTGACACTTCTAAGACACTTTTTAAATTGAAAAAAGAAACATCATTAAGTGAAGCAGGGGACCTAAAATCGCATTTGTTATGCGAAGCATGGTCCCAAACTTCGCTAAGCGAAAATCGCCCATAGGAAACATCGTTATACGGTGCATATTATTTTCTAAAAAAACACATCATTATGCAAATTCATCGCTAAACGAGGCACTTGTTAAGCGAGGCACCACTGTACTTAAGTTTGAAAATGTGCCTCAGCCCACACCCCCTCCCATATAAAAACCTGGCTGCCTTTCCCTTAGATTTGAGACTGCCTTTCCCTTAGATTTGAGGAAGCTATGCTTCAGAGTGCTGTCCTCTGAAGATGCTGGCCACAGAGACTGGCGAAACGTTAGGAAGAACAACCTTCAGAACACGGCCAAAGAGCCCGAAAACCCCACAACAACCGTTAGATCCTGGCCGTGAAAGACTTCGCGAATATATGGAGCTATGTTTGTTGGCCTGACAGGACTGGTTCCATCTGGCGCTAGTGCCAATTGGGTCAAAGTCTGGCTGCCTATAAGACAAGTAGAATTTACTTTCTTCCTGTGGCACTGAGTCCTTAAATTGTCCAGTCTTCACTCTCAATTTTGCCTGACACCCCAAGGGGAAAATTCCAGAGAATTCGATTCAACGGCAGGTGTCTTTTCTCTGTAGACAAAGGTTCCTGGGACTCTTAGCAATATTTATTATCAATATTTAGGAACTGGGGTAAGTTCACATAATTGTATCCTTTAAGCAGCACAGCTCTGTTGGGTCAGGCCAGCCCTCTTGGATCAGGCCTAAGTGCAGCATGCTTTTCCCATCCAGAATCAACTTCATGCCTCTCCTGTTACCAAGGAAGTGAAAACTACAAGTGATCTTGTCTCTGAACCTGGGAGAAGCATACTGCCATTGGGAAAAAAAAGAAAAAAGCTATATTTACTCAGAGAAGCAAGGCCCAAAACCACCTTAGATACCTTGCTTATAGCTGGGCAGTCTAACTATATGCCTTCATTGGTTCTTTGGATTAGTGGTTCTTAACCTTGGGTTACTCAGGTGTTTTTGAACTGCAACTCCCAGAAGCCTTCACCACCAGCTTTGCTGGCTGGGGTTTCTGGGAACTGCAGTTCAAAAACACCTGACTAACCCAAGGTTAAGAACCACTGCTTTGGATCATGGATGGCAACCAAATTTAACTGACATAATGACCAAGTTACGAACTAAAAATCTATCATACTTCGATTCTGAGGTCATCCTTAGAGTATTTGGCTCTGAGGCAATTTCAGAAGAACTAAAGAGAAAGTGCCTTGAACGGTCCTGCAGATAAGAAAAACTCTGAGGGGAAAGGCAAACTTCTCCTTTCAAAACCTTTCTAGTAAGTTCCAGCTTGCCTGAGGAGCTGAATATATTACTGACTCCAGACAAGCCACAATAACGTACATATGGATTAGACAGATTCCTTAAATTAGAAACATACAGACACGTTTACTGAAACTTAAACTTACAGGTACAGGGAAATGATCTGAGCTGAAGCAGCTCCCAGTGAAGGAATGGTCGTCAGTTCATTGTTATTCAGTTGTCTGGAAGAAACAAAATATAATTTTAAAAATGAATCAGTTAAGAAAGAGAGAGAGAAAAAAAAAGAGAGAGAATGAACATAAATTGGCGAAGCCTCAGGTAATTACTTTGTCTTAAGGAGAAAGCACATCATTAACAACCTGGGTTACCTAGAAGTCTGATTATTTAAAGACAGATCTCCGTTGAGCACTTCCTGTATCTTTGTGACTTCCAGCCAAGACTCTGCCAAGAACACTTGTAACAGAAACCCAGCTGCACATTCCATGCCTACTTTAGTTATTGCTAACACATATTTATGGAACAGCAGCGTATGCCAGCTTCCCATGAAGGGTGGCCAAGATCATGACACACATTCAGCTCCCAGAAAGTTCCAAGCACGGCACCTGGTCCAGTCCCAGGCACACCACCTTATTTTTTTCTTTTTCTTTTTGACACGCTGAGCACTGCTGACATCCCACTTGTGCGTCTAACAGCGAGACTGTGTATCTGCATGGTCAAGAACTGGCATAAACAGCATTAAAAACAATCTGGCAAGATTTTATCCCAGCTTCATGAATTTATTAGCACACCATATTTGCCAAACGATAATTTCATTTACCAAATGATAACCTGGCCCTTGAAACCAATCTTGAGCACAACAGGGAAGGCAAGCCCTAACTGCCAAAATGGAAATCCAGCAGCATTTTGCAAAAGCTGGTATCAGCAACATGACCTGCCTGTACTTCAAGCACAAAGTTTTTGAGCTGACAGGGTGTGTACAATATATCTGACAGCACTGTACAAATACACCATTTGATCTTCGACTTCAGCATCCTGACAACCAGAGCTTTCATGTTGAAACGGCTCATAACTGGCTACCATATCTACCATACCTCTTTTTAAAAGCCCTATTGGTTTCAAGGAGGAGAGGCTGAAGCTCCTGCTTCAACAGGTAGGACTTAAAGACACTGAGTGTAAAGGTCCCAAAGTGGTGCAATTTTGGGGGAATAAATTGCTGAATGCAGAAAAATGTAAGGATGCTATTTCTGCAAAATATATACAGGTTACAGGTCTCTCAGTGGTTTTTTTTAGTATCTTTTTTTTGGTGCACAGCAGACGAAGTCTACCGCGTAGACAACCAAATATTAGTGATACACACTTGGACAAAATATGGTTCTAAAAACTCAAGTGTTCAAAGACAATCAATTGCGTAGTGATTCTGCCCCCCATCTCGATGGAGCTATCCTTCAAGCAACTGGCCACACACCCAGTTCACAACTGTTGTATAACTGGGAACACAAAGGACAAACTGTCTAAGGTGGGCAAAACCACTGGAGCAACTACACTTGTGCTAGGCAATTCCACAATGAGATTCTGTCTTTCATATTTGTTATTCAGGAGTTAAAATCCACTAGTAAGTTGCAACCAGAGTAGGCCCATTGAATCAGTGGGGATTTGGCGAGTCAGCTCCTCTGTAGGCTCCACTAATTCAAGTTGAGGTTTACTACTGGATTCTAGCCACTGTCCTTAAGAGAACTCAACACTTCTGATTAGCATCTGGTCAAATTTAAGCTGCACTGTGGCTACCAGAATTACACATCACATTGTGATAATTTCTGCCATTTTAATCCCTGTACTGACAACCTTCATGATAGATGTAACCTCTGGCATTTAACTTTGGAGCAGAGCACCCTGACAAAGCTTGCAGCAGCTTCACTGCCTCAGAAAAAGGAACAGAAATATTGCTCCTAGGAAACGAAGGCTGCAACTGAACACCCATCAGGCCACGTCTTAAAATAAAAGAAGTCTGAGGCTATGGCTGAGCTTGCACATCACAATATGTCAGGGTTCTCTCGTCTTAGAGCAGTGTACTGGATACACTGCCCAATCACTCTCACCGCAAACCAGTGCAGTGAAGCAAAGCATGGGTCCCCTAATCATGGCTGGTTTACCACAGTGCCTGGCTTGTCTCTCCTTCAGCAAATCTGAGAACTGACCCAACAAAAAATACCCAAGGCCACTGTGCTCTGGTTCATCAGGAGAGAGACAAGCCCAAATGCTGAGTTCAAACATTATCAAAACTAAACTTCAGATGGAGGGGCTGCATCTTATTTCATTGCTCCCATTTATTTTATTTATTTAAAATATTTTAACCTTGCCTTGCTCCTTAGAAAAGGCCCTAAGGCAGCTTACAGCATTTAAAAACAATATTTAAGAACAAAACAATGAGTATACAAAAGGGGCATACATCATTAAAAGGCAATATTTAAAGCTGAAAATATGAAGTGCAGAAATATTTAAAAGGAGCAAACAAAATGCCCCTCCTAGAAATGGGAAACACAGGCAATACTCAAAAACACAGTCAAAAGAGTGGTGTATAACAATTCATCTAATGCAGTTTTGTTCAGGAATTTTGGCCCACTGCAAATGGGCCAAACACACCTGTAAACATTTTATTTCCACACAAAAAGAATACTGTGGAATTATTTATATTTAAGCAAAGCCAAACTAAGATTACTTTTTTTAAAAAGTGTCCAGTGAATTCGCAGTCATTTTAACATGAATTTTTCCCCCACAGAAAAGTCTGCTAAATACAGACGCTTTACAACTTCCCATTCCACTGCTCTACTATCAGACACAGGACCACTCTTCTCACGTTGCACAATGTCTAAATTCTGGCACTAGCTGAAAATTGATCTGGGTCACATAACATGCTCTTTTCTTGGTTTAAAGAGCCCTTGTTTGTATGTTGAATTAGTCAATTAATTACCATAATAACAGTTGCTTGTCTGGCAGTTTAAAAAACCTGCCTAATTTCCTGGCCTTCTCGCCCAGCCTTCACCCTCCTTGCAGCAATTAAATGAGAGGAATCAAAAGCGAGATTGTTACTTCCTCTCTGAGACTGTGATAGTGCTTCTAATTTTAAGAAGGAAATACATAATTAGATGCCATTTATTTACATGTTTCTGACCAGCGAAATTTTAAAGCTAATCTATTTCTGTTCATGGCTCACATGTCTAGAAAGTTCAAGGGAGAAGAGCTTTGTAACAGCTCAAAGGAAAGTGAATGAGTTATAAAAACAAAATTCCATTCTGTTTTCCCCTCATTTGTTTACATTATTTTAAATGCCACTTATACCAGATCAGCTAATTATCTATCAGTCTATCTGCCTATTTCTAAAAAGCAATTGGTGCGTAACTTTACAATTTTCTGGTGTTATTCCTATTTATGACAACCAATTAGCAGCATCAAGCATTTCACTATAAAAAGTACGTAGACAATTTCTGAGTGTAATCAACTTTTTCAGAAATGAACATGAGGAGTCCAGATATAACTCTGATTTCAAAAAGAAAGACAAGTTACATCCTAGTCAGCTGGCAAAACCCCAGTCTTCTAAAATTCTGATGAAGAGGTCATCCTGGGCTTGTTCATCCAAATAATTTTAACAAAATATCCCAGTCAAGGGAATTACTTCAAGAACCACTACCTTCGTCTTTCAAAATCTGGAAGAAAATGTCAAGACTTCAATCCTATAATTAGTCCCAACTGGAATGGGCTCACTAAAGTAATGGCTGAATGGTCAGTCAACATGTAAATCCCGAGTCAGTGGGTCTACTCACAACTGGATTTATGCCAAAGCGACGTAACACTGAACAACTTTTCAGTAACTGCTTGAAGAATATTATGAAGGTGTCATTTCTGTCAGCTCAGCTACCTTGCAGGAGTGTAAGAATTATACTTTGTGCACACCATCTTCTTGTTTTCAAAGTCTTTCCTTTTTGGTCAATGAGAAAAGCTTCATGAACACACAAAGGGATGTGTCTGCAGCCAAAATGGGCTAAGAATTTCATTTACCAAGGGGCTTCATAGGAACATCAGAAAATCCACAGGGCTTCCAGTTGTAAAGAATGCCTTCATGTATGATGATCTGCCAGCTAGGGGAATAGGAACTCCAAATGAGCTAAGGGGTCTGCTCTGCAGCATTTAGGTTTGCAGCCCTCATGTTAAATTATCAGAATTTAACCTTCTCCATAGAGTCGGACATGACTGGACTAATTGTCAAGGGGAACCTTTATCTTTACCTTTTAATCTTCTCCCATATCACCCTGAAAGCCAGGAGATTCAAAACTACATCAGCACAAAAAACTCTTGTTACTTTTGATTGTTATTTTATTTTGCCAAAGATTTGCTGTTACTATTATGCTGAGTAAGTTGCTACAGCATCTGGTCAGGAGCTTCCCACCGCAAAAAAAAAAAAAAATCATAGGTGGCCAGTTTTTGTAACAACAATGGTGGAAGTACTCTTTCTACCCCCTTTAATAAAGCTACTCTGTGTGGTAAGAAGGGGAGGTGGAAATGCCACTCAGTATAAAATATTTACAGCCCAGTTGCCAGGCTAATGTCATGTTGAAATGGATCCTGCTCAAAAATAGCACAGTTCTCTCGAGGATTCACTGAAAGGCACTTAGATTTGATTTTATTTTTATTTCTAAAGGGGGCTGTTCGGGAAGGCAACTTTGTCCAATTTACAACCAATTTCTCTTAAAAATAAAAGCAAAATATCACTACCCTTGAAGAACATAGGCCAGAACTACACATTTTGAACAGCATCATGGTACTGGAGTGCTTCTTTGAATGCTTCCTTGTACAATTCTACAGGAACTCTACTTGGGCCATCTTGTCCATTTAATCTAATCAGTAATCAAAATTCCCTATAATGACTTAGGAAGACATTGGCCCCTAATACTTTAAATATCAGCCAAAAAAATCTCAAACTCAACAAATATTTTGAGGTAGGGAGCTTTTTCCCTACATTTTCTAAATATTTGGATGTAGGGAGCTCTTTCCTTACACTTCCTTTTCGCACTAGAAACCAAGACTAATGATACATCCTCTGTTTTTTGTTTGTTTATGTGCCATCTTAGTCACTTACCCAGGTTTTCAAGGTCTGCAGGGTATTTAAGGAGTGGTTGTACCATTGCCACCCTCCTGACTGAGTTTCCATGACCAAGCATAGATTTAAACGCAAGTCTCCGGACTCCTAGCCGGAAACTCCTTCCACTTCACCACATCAGCTCTTTAAATTGTTGCTATGTGTCCTCAAGCTGTTTTCAATTAATGGCTATCCTAATAGAAGGTCAATAATTGCTATTACAAGCAGGCAAAGACCTTTCTTTTCAGGCAAGCCTTCCTTCAGTAACCAACTACCTGCATGTGAATTTTAGACACACAGTTATGCATTACTGCTCTGACTGGATTTTTAGTACTACAGTACTTGTGTTGCCTTTTTTGTGTTTTCCATTTTTCAGAGTGACTTTTTTTTAATTTTTTTGTATACTTCTTAATCTTTACCTTAATATTGCCTGTTAATGAAGTAAGATGCCTCCTCATTCATTGTAGTTTTAAATAATCTTTTAATGACGTTAACCACAGTTGTATATTCCTTGTTTTCAACTTTCTACTTTAAATAAGTAGCTACCTTGGGTCCTTTTCAAGGAGAAAGGTGGTGTAAAAATATTTTAAATAAATAAATAAATAAATAAATAAATAAATTTTGAGAGAGACATGCTGTTAGTGTTATGTTAGGTAAGCTGATCTGGAGCTTCCCTCAAAAACAAGCAAGGATATCTGACTGCTCTCTGTAGAAATTCTGGTTGGTGTTCCTTCTAGGAATCCCTAGTAACACAGGGAAAAAGTTTGGAAATTGAAGCGGGGAAAAAAAATCCAAAATCATCCACTGACCATTCAAAATGCTCAGTAGCCTCCAGAAGCAATATTAAGCTGAAGACAATTGTTGAACATCCTGTGAGAACGAAAGGGCAGAGGAGAAGAGAGAGGAAAGCAATGGCAGTGTACTTAGCCTCTCAGAGTTTATACTGTCATTAAAAAAAAGATCAAAGCAGCCAAACGTGTGCCAGAATTGCTTAAGCTCCCCCTGTTCAAGGCAAGGAAGCAGTAAGACCTTCAGGGCTCTAACCACTTTCAGGACAAAATATAATTTAGGATGAGATTTACTGGGATTGGAGAGAAAAGTCCCACCTAAATCACCACTTCAGTTTTGGACTACTATTAAGTACAGTATAGTGGTCCTATCTTTGGAATCCTAAGCAGCTTCCACACAATGCATCACCTATGGTCTCTTCCAGACAGATACAGCTTGGACAAGCTCTGTATTCAGAGATTTTAAAGCAATTGTACTGGTTCTCAACTATTTCCAATATAACTCAAGGTGTTTAATCCAAACTGTTCAAACTATAAAGAACTTTGCATCTGTCCACTGTCTAATGTTACACCCTGATAAAGGTATTCCCTATATAATTATAAGCACTGGAGTAGTGGGCTCTCTATTCCTTTCTCTTCCATGGGACAGCTGCAATAAGCAAATTGAAATATTAACATTCTCTCTCAAGCAACCATAATTTGTTGTTAGATCTGATTATGGAACTATGATTAATTCTGACAGTCCTCATTGCCATCACTGCCCCACAATAAAGAGTCTTCAAAATGTGAAGCCAAGGGATTAGAACAAAATGATTTAACACTAGCAATGTGGGATGAATTACCGTAACAGAATAATTTGCTTCTTCACAGAATAACCTTCTATATAAACACAACTAAACAATAAGAGAAATGTAATGAAATGTAGTTTTCATCACCACAACCAGTGTCAGCCACCTCTCTCCTAAAATGACTAAGACCCAAATTTCAACCTTGTCTTCTTGGACTATAACACAGACCTTAAGAGAACAAAATCTTTTGTACTTCAGGTCACTCAACAAGATACCCAGTGGAGTGAAGTAGATAGAGCAACAGGCAGAGTTCAAATTCCTGTCTGGCCATAGAAACACATGGGGGGGGGTTAACAAAGACAGTATAACCACTCCTTAAATAACTCATTCATTTTGAAAGCCCTGTTAGGGTCACTATAATCAGTTCTAACAGCACACAACATAACAGGACAGAACACTACACCATTATTTCCCGAGAGATTCTGGGTTGCCTAGCACCTGATGTCACCATCGAGTCAGTTCTTCCTTGCTAGCGCACAGCAATATCCACACAGTAAGATATGGCTACCTGAACTCGCCTAGAACTAATTCTGACTATGAAATACAGAAGCAGAGAGCAGAGAGAGAGAGAGAGAGAGAGAGAGAGAGAGAGAGAGAGACAGGAACATCAAACACCAATGATTTCCAATACTAGTCTAATTGAGAGGCTGTGTTCTACTAATTGACTGCTTAATTTAAAAAAAGAAAAGAAAAGAAAAAGTAAAGCATGCAAGTATCATATGAAAGAATAACAGTGGCTCCAATATAATCTGCTGATGTCAGTTAGCAGTACAAGGGGAACATGCCATGGGTAACTATATACATTTTCCTACTGCCACTCCTGCTAGAATGAAAAGGAATACAGTGGTGCCTCACATAGCGATCACTCCGTATAGCGATGAAATTGCTTTGCGACACATTTTTTGTAATCGCAAAAGCGATCGTTTCACGATGGTCCCTATGGGGTATTTTCGCTTTGCGATGATCGCAGGGAAGCAATCATCGCAAAGCCCCCATTTTCGCACAGCTGATTGGCGGTTTCAAAATGACCGCAGGGTAAACAAAATGGCCACCCAGTTTTCTGGGACGGATTCCTCGCTTTAAAGGCACCAGAAATGGCGGCGCTATGGAGGATCTTCGCTTAAAGGTGAGTTTAAGCTCATAGGAACGCATTAATCACGTTTTAATGCGTTTCTATGGGCTTTTTATTTCGCTTAGCGATGTTCTCGTTTAGCAGCGATTTTTTCAGAATGAATTAACATCGCTAAGCGAGGCACCACTGTACACAGGGAAATGAAGACAAAGGGGAAATGAGCTTATAGTCCTTTTGAGAGAGAAATACTTACACTTCCTGCAGGTTTGGCAGCTTTGCAAAGGCAGAAGGATCAATCTCTGACAACTTGTTGTGGCTCAAGTTTCTGTTAAAAAGTAAGAAATAGCAGGATCAGTGCAGGAAAAGTCATGGCACTCAGCAAAATTTGGCAGTCAGAATTACTATATAATCCACTTCAATACTATGTATGTTTTTAAAGACATTTATAAAATGAGTGCAAGTTCACCCCACAGAATATTTTTATGAGATCAGTTGTTCTTAAAAGGACGTGTGGGAAAGACTATTTCCATTATTTTATACAGATGTAATACTGAGGCAATGTCCAAATCCTTGTTACGCTGACATAACACAAACAGCATAACTTTCGGAAGTTAAGAAATCACTGTAGTCAGTGGCTGGAATTCATGTGTGGCTGATAACAGATATTGGCCAGACTCTTATTAGTTATGCCAATGAAAATGCAAAGGAATAAATCACAAGAGCAAATTGCCCCCTAGTTAAAGAGATGCCACTTGTATACCATGTCATACAATGAGGAACGCAAGCAACAACCTACTAACCAGGAACAATTTCCTGCTGCAGTTTATGCCATTGCACTTCTGCTGTCATAACTAATCACAGGATTCTGGCCTTTATGTGGCATCATCTTTCATAACCTGTAGCCATCTTCATCAGGCACATACATTTGGTACTGTATTATCTATTCCTACCCTCCAGAGAGTTTATCAAACCGACAGTGCCAATCTCAGTACAGTCCCCCTTCATCATACTGTATGCCAGGCCATTAAGATCATGCAGCAGCCTTTAATGAAGGACTATGTCAAAATTACTTGAAAGCAGATCACCAATCCTCAATTACTAATCTCAGTGGAGCTCTTGAGGAACTCCAAGCAGTTAATAGAATAGGATGTAAGCAATCTTCATTCTTTCTCAGAAAGACTTTTTTGTATGTTCTTAACTACTCTAGCTTGAATCGTATGTTCCACCATTACCCAGATCAAGTATTAGCAGTTCTGTAACTTCAAGGGTCCCTGAAGATCCTCTTTTAGAACTGATAACCTTCCAGGCTCCATTAAACAGGCTAATTTTCAGTGATAGGTTGCATAACTTTGCTAGAATATGAATTATTTTTCATTTCATTTCCTTATGAACTCTTGCATGTAAGCCGTTTGACCTGTTGACTTTTTGTCTCACAATTAACTGGTCCTGCCATTGCTATTTCATTCTAATGACACCTTTTTCCCTAAGGAAAAAAGGGAGCAGGTTCAAGATATACTTCTCAGAAACCATCTGTAGTGATAAGAATACATACAGAGTATATGACACACTGAAAGTATCAAAAGAGTGATCTGGTTAATCCTGATGATTAACCAGAGCCTGCTTTTCAGTTATTTTCACTAATTTGTTGAAAGCATCCAAAGTTAAGAGAAAACAATTTAATTACATGATTCAAATAAACATTAAGATAGGCTTCACTCCAATAGTAAAGAACTTCACCTATAAATTTTAAGATTTTTAGGATGCGGACCACTATCTATGAAATTAATAGTATACTGTAGCCTTATAGGCTTACCCTCACTAAGTAGTTATAGGATACATCAAAATCACTTTTACTTCTTTTGCTACCTATTAAAACTTGCATGTGAAATTATTTTCTCTCATAGGTTAATAAATTAAAACAAGCGCAGCAAAAGGTAGATTTCTGTATCACCAAGAATAGATTTTTAATCCCACCAATGTTTGCCATTCAAACTCTTTTTGTTTATTTCCAACTTTACTCTTTCCATGTAAACTTTCCTAAGGTTATACAGGGCTTTCTGTAGTTTTTGCAGAATCAGAATATCACAGTTCTATTGAAAAAGAACAGAAAAACAAACCAGCTGAAAAGCTACAGAATAAGCAATTAAAATAGATATCAACACAGCCTTATCAACTAAGGGAATGCCAATATCTCGATCCATCAGAATGTGATACAAAAGTAAATTACAGAAATATGCTTTAGCAGACCACATAAGCACAATTTCCCCTGTACAGTACTCTTAATTTTTTTACTTCATATTTCAGCCTTCAACTTAAATTTTATCAAGCGTAGAAACAAGCATTTTTTGCATTACTTTAAAAATCACCATCTCCAATACTAATTTTTAAAATGTTTCAAAGGGAACACAAATAACATTGATTTTTTTAAAGTATTTTTCACTTTGCTGCACAAATCAGTCATACTCCCTAAGACATTTCCAGAAGTTGATCTTAGAAGTCGAGCTTATAACAAAAGGTATGAAACCAGCTAGTCTTTGCTGCTTTTTCTGTGACCCGTAAAGCCAAGAGGCTCCTTAGCCACTTTTCTCCTGCAACCCATCAGCGAGTGCCCTGGGTTCTAAAGAGAGTAGTTTTAAGATGCCAGTGGAGATTACTGGGAGATAAGAGCACACTGAGATGTGTGTACAGGGGTAGGCTATGTGCGCATGTTTGCATATACACACATGTGCATGATGAGCTCTGCTTCCCTGCACATACTAATGTGTGCACGTGACGTGTTATCTGTGTGTGCGTTTTGTCTACCCAAACAGGCTGATCTATAGCTTCAAATAACTTCATGACAAGGAGCAGGGGGAAATGAACACCTGCAGACCTTGCCTGCTCTACTCAGGCTACTTCCAAGCAACCAGGATTTGTCTTTAGGCCACAAACATGAAGCCCTAAGATAAATGTGAAGAGGTTCAATGTAACGAAAGACATCAAACTGTGGATTAAAAAAATTAAAGCACTTTCGAAAGTAAGTCTATATATCCCAAGAGGAAAAAAAGGCAAAACAAAAATGCAATTTGTCCAGATTAGGGTAGCAAAGAATCCCTTCCTCAACACCTGCTAACAAACCACAAAGTCAAGCCCGAGCTCGTCACACAGAGATGAAGAGGGAAAAGGGCAGGTGACACACGAGCCCTGCAGTCAATTATTTCTCAAAAGGAATGCACACACGAACACAGAGTCAGACACACTTATGTAAGAATAGCAGATGCCTTTTTAAGTCTTGCCATTCCATTACGTCTCAGAGTTCCAAATGACTTCATTAAGTGTTAAGATTCTTAAGAAATGGAAAACATTTGCATACTCAATTTAAAAAGGAATGTGCGTTTGGTTGTTGTAGGTTTTTCAGGCTGTTTGGCCTTGTTCTGGAGGTTTTTCTTCCTAACGTTTCACCAGTCTCTGTGGCCATGGGCATCTTCAGAGGACAGGAGTTAGAACTCTTGTCTGTGCTCTGAACCCCTGTCCTCTGATGATGCCGGGCACAGAGACTGGCGAAATGTTAGGAAGGAAAAAAACGTCCAGAACACGGCCAAAGAGCCCGAAAAACCTACAACAATGGATCCTGGCTTTGAAAGCTTTCGATAATACATTGAATGTGTGTTTGTTTGCTTGTTTCTATAACTTCTTCATAAATCTGAATTTATATTCCCTGATGACAGATCAGAGGAGCTCATCATTCTAAGACAAGGGAAGAAAAAGTATCTAATGACATAATGAGACTACAGTGGGGTCTCTACTTAAGAACGTCCCTACTTAAGAACAATTCCACTTAAGAACAGCTCCATTTGCTAAATTTTGCTTCTACTTGAGAACAAAAATCCAAGACAAGAACAGGAAAAAAAAACTTTCCTGCTCTTTTTTTAACCTTAGGTCATCTTAGGTTAAAAAAAAGTTCTCCCCCTAGTGGTAGAGTACGTATTAACCAGCTTTGCATTAGTTCCTATGGGAACTAATGCTTCAATGTACGAACGCACCTCTACATAACAAAAAAACAGCCAGAACAGATTAATTGGTTTTCAGTCCATTGCTTCAAAATTAGCTTTGTCAGAAGTTCTTTTAACACTGTTCCCTGACCTAAGGGAAAAAAAGAGAAAAAAAATCCCCCTCTAGTGGTAGAAGGCGGAATAGCAGCTTCCCATTAGTTTCTATGGACGGAAAAGAGCAGATACAGATTAAATGGTTTTCAATGCATTCCTATGGGAAATGCAGATTCTACATAAGAACTTTTCCACTTGAGAACCACCTTCCAATACGGATTAAGTTGTTAAGTAGAGACTCTACTGTAAAAAGAAGCAATGAAAATAGTGAAAAAAGATGAGTCATCACAATGCTGTTAATATTACCAGCAGATAAAAGATGTCCAATTGTTGTTGTTCTAAAGGTTTTTACTTGGTACCAAAGGGCAAGAGCTTCAGCACCAGGCGTAGCTCCCTACAAAGAAAGTTCTACCAATGGGACATCTGTATCATTCTTGGGATGTTTCTGCCTCTGGTGCCAAGGTTAACTCAGCCTGCCTACAGACCTCAACTATAAAAGGAAGCATTCACTATCCTGCTTTAAATACAAAAACATTAAGCTAGGAATGAGTGCTGATATGTAAGCTGTTTTGCTCCCATACACATAAACATGATTTTCAGGTTTTGAAAGCCTAATTTCAAGTACAGTGGACCCTCGACTTACAGACTTTTCGAGTTACAGACTTCTCTGGTAGCAAAATTTAGGTTCGACTTGCAGCCGGAGAATCGACCTACAGACCAGAAAAAAACCAAAATGGAACAAAAATGGAACAAAAACGGCCGGTTACGGGATTAATCGATTTTCAATGCATTGTAGGTCAATGGAGACTCAACTTACAGACTTTTCGACCTGCAGCCACCATTCCAATACGGATTAATTCCGTAAGTAGAGGGTCCACTGTAATGGAAGAGGCAAAAGTGGTACTGATATTTAATCATCAATTTGGCATTACAAATAAAAATGTTTTCATTTTACACACTAGGGCCATCTTCTTCCACTTCTCATAAATATGGCAGTTTACTCTTGGGTCAGAGGAAATTGTTTCCCCGTAGCCTGCATTACATGGAGATTTCTGTAAGCAGAATTCAACTCTTTAAATCCACTACTCTTCTAGCATGGCTTACTGACTGTACCTGTTAAAGTCCAACCATTGAAAAATAAACTACAAAACAGAAGCATTTAACCTTACATGATACAACCTATGACTCCAAAATGCTGCAGCCAGATTGCTAACTGGGGCTGGTCACAGAGAACATATAAATCCCCTATTACAGCAGCTCTACTAGCTGCCAATCCATTTAAGGACACAATTCAAAGTGTTGATTTTAACCTATAAAGCTCTAAATGGTTTTTAAATACTTTGTTTAACGATGTAAGCCATCTTAGGTCCTTTTTAAGGAGCAAAGCAGTGTAAAAATGAATTAAACTAGCTCACAGATTCTGAATGAATGAATGAATGAATGAATGAATGAATGAAATAAATGAATGAATAAAATAATTGAAGAATACAGTAAAGATTGTAATCAGAAAGTTAAATACAGCATGCATATGCACAAATGGAAATACAACACAATTAAATTCTGATATATCATAAATGTAACATGATAGTACTATTTTTTTTTTACACAAGAGCTTGAAAAGTCTGGATTAAAAAAATCACCTTTCTACCTACCACTGCATTTTTCAGCACACTATATCCCCAAACATTTTGGCACCTTTTGCTAACTGGCAGAAGAGTGACAGCAAAGAGGAGGAGGGAACATCGAGGAATGTCTGTTAATGCCAAATGCGGCTTTCATTAAACACTTTGTCAGCCTTTGTCCTAACACAACTTTTCAGCCTTTCGCACACAAAAGAAACCAAGAGCCCTGAACAATCAGAATCCCGCAAGAGAAATTCCTCCGGCTAATCTGCCGAAAGATAGCTGCCTGGTCTGCAGCTTTGCTGAATAGGCACCCCGACCGAAAACAAGAAATCTCTGCAGATGTGCTGTAGCCCAGCAAAATAGAGCGCCAGGCACACATGGCTGGACTTGAATAGGGAAAAAGAAAGCTGCTAAGTTGCTTATGAAGGCACAGTGTATAGGCAGAAAACCAACAAGGACCCTTTTTCTTTTTTTTTTTAAAAGCCCCACAGCTTTTCAAAAGACCACAGCTGAACTTCAACCTATTAAACTAGCTCACAGATTCTGAGCGGGATTTGATGAATTTGCTTTTCCTTCCCCTCTGCAGGATACAAGCAGAAACCGGAAGCTACAGGACACAGGGTCAGTTTCCAAAAAAGTTTTTTTTTAAGTGAATACATCTTTGGAAAGAGTGTGTGACAGAATAGGCTATCTGAAGAAATTTTTTTTTTCTTCAGAAGATCTGAGCAGCAACAATAAAAGACAAATATAAAAATCTGCTACCCTGAATATGTGGTTTCCCCATGTGCTAATACTGGGGGTGAGCACAAAACGAGGAAAGAATATCACTTCAAAAAGTAAATACTAACATTCTTCTGATGTAACAAGCAACATTTACCCATTAATTCAAATCTTTAGGAGGAATCCTTGGGATCCTTCAGTGGTTCCTTAAAAAATAAAAAAGTAACATATCTAAAATGCATTTGCAGATCACTTGTTTTTAAAGTAAATGTGTTCATTTCTGCAATCATCTTTCTGAGCCCAGGAAAAACCATGTACTTAGTTACTACTAAATAAGGAGGAAAGGTTTATATCTCAACTGGTGATGCGTAAATCATGCCTTGTTCTCCAGAGCAGAATTTATGCCAGGCTTTTGGATACACAAGAGAAGGTCAGAGCCCACTTTTGGGGGGTGGGACGGAACCTGCTAACCGCCCCTCCGTCCAGTATTTTTAGCTTATGGCATATATGCTAACAAATTCAGTCATGCTGAAAAACAAAGTCCACAATATGTGAATACTTAATGAACAGCTGCACATTAATTACAGGAAATGAGATAATATGAAAACTGAAGTCCTCTTTCACATACAGTATTCTATAACAGAAGAGAGAGCCTTACGCAGAAAAGACAGCCTTACGCAGAAAAGAGAGCCGGGATCCGTAGTGTTGTTCACCACCTCTGCCCAGATCCCCACCCCACCCCCAAACACCCAGAGTTTCATGTGATGGCTGTCTTCACTCAGGGCATTGGTAACACTGCTTTATTGTGATCCCTACAGATTTGTAGGGAGGCAGCTGTGAGGGGACTTCACTATTATTCTTGTGTTTACTTAACTAGTTCCATCTGCGCCCATCTGAGATTGAGAGACTAAGAAAAGCACAGAAGTGTACTATATTCATTTACCTTTGTGTTGGCCTTAAGTGCAGTCATGTCAGATCACATTATAGGACCATCAAGCCAATGGTCTTGCTCATGCTATACAAGATAGCTCCCCTACATATATCCTATTTACCTTCTCTCCCTATGCAGGAAGATAATGGATTTGAGATGGTACATATAGGTAGTCCAAACTACAAGAGACCCTGAGGGCAACTAATTTCAGTAGATTCAAAGGCGGAGTTAGGCAAATTGATGAAGAGTAATTGTGCTAGTTAGTCATAAGAGTCTAGTCTAACAGGATCAAAGGCAGAATGCATCCAAATATCACCTAACAGAGAGCAACACTGTTATCAAGTCCTCGTTGTGGGCTTCCCATAGTGCTGGAAATAACTCTGTAAAAATCATACAGAGTTATTTCCAGCTTTCAATCAGTTTCTAGAATTGCAAGTTCTTCATCATAGGATTGCTCTTCAAAAGAGTCTGTCACCCTTTTATCTCTTCTGTATAGATACTCGGTACACTCCTTCCACATCTTTACTTTCTCTGGTCTAGTATAGTATGCCTCTCCATTGGTTATTTAGCATTTCTAATCTAGGCTTAAATCTCCTCCTAATTTATTGGTCTTCAGAAAGATAGCTTTTCTTGTTTGCCTTTTGTTGTTCTCCTCTACTTCTTTGCAATGGTTATTGTAATAGTTCTCTTTGTCTGTATATGAAAGTCACTGAAAAACTGTGTTTAGATTCCTAGCCCTATTTCTATCGCCTTTAACTTTTGTTTCTAATCTGTCCTCTAAAATTTTTAGTTTACAAATTTCTTTACAATTCCTTTACAATTTTAAGGCAATCCTGGGGGGAGAGCAGGTAGCTCCAACCTAGTAGTTCATCATGAAGCATGTCCACTTACCCTGAAAGAGATAATAAAAGTTGAGAAGGAGGAGCATCCCTTGAGGATTAATGGAAGCAATATTCATTCATTCATATGCTGTCTTTCTCCTAAAAAACGATCCAAGGTGGCTTACAGTACAGTGGACCCTCAACTTACAGACGGCTCAACTTACAGACTTTTCGAGTTACAGACTTCTCTGGCCATAAAATTTAGATTCGACTTGCAACCAGAGAATCGACCTACAGACCAGGAAAAAACCAAAATGCAACAAAAATGGAACAAAAACGGCTGGTTACGGATTAATCGGTTTTCAATGCATTATAGGTCAATGGAGATTCGACCTACAGACTTTGACCTGCAGCCACCATTCCAATACGGATTAATTCCGTAAGTAGAGGGTCCACTGTATTAAAATGTTGTGAAGGTTAGTCTAGAAGCAATGACAGGAAGTGAGGGAACTATGTGTGTTAGACACCATAATGTTTGTGTGTGTTGTGTGTTTTGCCCAATTTTTGTTGGAAGAGGGGTATGCAAGATGTTTTAATAGTGTCTGTGCTTCTCTGAGCATCACAAGTGAACCTATACCTAAACAGATGTAAGTTTTTTTCCCCAGTTGGCAAAGATGTGCCTCATCCTTCTGGATTCAAGTCCCAAGTCCTTCCTTTGCAGCAGTTTGCCTTCTCCAACCTGGTACTGCAGCAGCATACTGGAGTTCACAAGAATGATTTGCTATTTTTAACCTCAGATCACCCACTTCTGCCTTATACTGGGCTCCTGGGCAAGTTACTATGCTTTTCATGGTTATTGTGGATTTTTCGGGCTCTTTGGCTGTGTTCTGAAGGTTGTTCTTCATAACGTTTCACAAGTCTCTGAGGCTGTTATCTTCAGAGGACAGCACTCTGTCCTCTGGTGCAGTTTGTTTGGGAGTATTTACGGCTGTGAGATCAGCTTTTGTCCTTTTCAGGAGAACGGGTGATTATGGTGATCAGTGTGTTTTTGTTGTGGGTGTATTGTTGTGATAAGGAGGAGAGATTATCTGTCACTGTGATTGATGGGTGTCGTTAGCTGGTCGAGTCAGCAAACAACAGCAAACTCCTACACTAAATTCTTAATTTGTGGCAATTCACCACCTAGATTTATACTGGCAGTTGTCACTGATGGGATTTTGGCCAATAGATTAAACAAACCCATTATAAAACTCATTACAAGGTTTATAACAAAAGAATAAATATAGAAAACCAGAGCCATATAATGAGAATGAAAAATTGAGAAAGTCTGGACAAAGAAAGATTTTTCATGTCACAGTAAAGGCTATCAAATGAGCTTCTGTGGAGATGCCATTACCCAGGCTGAGCATCATCAACGAAAAAGCACTGCCAGCTTATCATCTCTCTCACCTCCAAAGGGGAAAAAAACCCAAGATTTCTGACATGCGAGTAAAGCCAAGATCTATGTTATGTGACAGAATTGTGAAGTTTAAGAGTGCCATGCCAGAGCATTTTACAGCGTCTATTCAGTACCCCAACCATCCCTCCCCCCCACTTGGAATGAATTTATCTGTTTTAAGATTTATTTACTTTGAACTGTGCAAATTATATAGTATAATAACAAAGCATTCTGTGTTCATAAGGCTTTCATTTCTAACTTTTCTTTTTAAAACATGCTGTTGGGGCAGCCTTGTTTTTAATTTCATTTTCTCATCCCCTCTCTTTAAAAGTATGGATTTGCTGTTGTCTTTCGCAACTGCAAAGAGCACAATGAGAACCAAACACTTTTGCTGGTTTTTGTTTGTTTGTGCCTCTTTTAAATGGAGGTGTCCAGTTTCTACAACCATATGCCTTGTCTCCGTCTAAGAAATCAATGGTCAATAATAATTTAGTCTCAGAGCCATGGTAGGATTTTATTACTAATAAAACCCCAGGCAATTTAATGGATCCTGAAAACTGGCCACTAAAAGGAATCTTGGTAATTTCATTCAATCCCCCTGTCTCACCCTCTTCAGAAGGGCCTGAATAAAAATGCTACAAACAGAAAAGAGATAGTGTTACACTGAGAAAGAATTTTCGTTACGTGTATACTAATTCCTTTGGAACTGTATATTCTTTACATTCAACGGCTCCAAATGGCAGTGGAACTGTGAACATGTCTTTCTTCTAACTGCTATTTTTCCAAATGAAATGCATTTACTTCCATTTATTTGTTTATCTCTCCCTGGAGGAACCTTCCATCCTATATTTCAGTAACATGAGCCAGTTTCATTGCAGGAGCTCCACAACATGTTAATTGTAATATCAATTCCATTTGTTTAAATACACAATTATTGTTCTTATTTTAAATTAATTATTTGCACTGAAGAACTAAATCCAATGGACAATCTTGCACCTGGCATTCTGAATCCAGTTTGCCTGAATGAAATCTTCGTTTTATGTGCTTTATGATGATTGTCCTTTGTGTCTACCTGAAACCATTCAATCGTTCCCCTTTGCATGATCATGTAAAAACCCATATAAATTAGCTCCATCCATCACTGAGAAATATAAAATGAGAATCAGGGACAGAATTGAGCAAGCAAGTTTGCACAACGCAATGGAAAACTTGTGTTCTTGAAATAGAAGTTTTCCAAAATCACAGTCTCCTCCGGCTACCCATTCATTAATATTTCCTTTTAGCCCAAATTAATTTGTAGAGGAGTGTTTTTTATTTTCCATCTTTCAAAGCACTGCCAAAGAATTTGGCAACACATTGGCATAAGATAAATCAAGTTAAGACAAGATCTGCTGCGCAGTATCTGAAGTTGAGTCTCATCTAAAAACCTGAAATGGAAATGCAAAAGCTTCTCCCTTTTCCCAGCCCTTTCTGTAAGGAGCCCTCCATTTTTTTTAAAAAAAAATGTCAAGCCTGATATATAGCAATATAGATACTTAGATATACCTTGAGGGAGCTAGACACCTGTGTGTGGGTGTATATATCACAAGCATAAATTAGTTAACAGATCATTTGTCACTGCAGCTGTTCTCTGATATCTGATCGGGACAGAGAAGTTTAAAATAAAAATCAGCAGGATGTCAGACCCTGGATTTCATGGAAAACAGCCATGGCACAGAACTTCAGTATTGTGTGGGAAGATCTTACAGGAATTCTAGTCTGGATCTATTTCAGAGTCCCTTGTAGCACTCATAATTTGGAACACATAGAATATAAAATTTTCCAGTGTAACTGTGGCATAAGATAGATATTCAAAGCAGAAGGAAGAGACATAAAACTACATACCCTAATGCATAGATTGTCTGAGCCATTCTGTTCATAAACAGTGTACAGACTGGCTAGGACCGAGGAAGAATGCTCACATCAATTTAAACCTTGCAATGCAACAAAACTAAGCCTATTTGTCATGCCCAAATTTCAGCAAGCTCATATCAAATGGTTCAAACTGTAACATAGGCAGAACAGCAAGCTGATGAGCTGTCCCAATTTTTTTTAAGAAACTCAAGGAGAGTTCCATAGTTCTCATAAAAATGATACACTACCAATAGGGGCTGGTTGTGACCCCATTGTCATGGTCAGACCACTTCCTGGTCAAGTTTAGTCTATTAGCTTCTTCTCCCCTCTGCAAGGGTGGAGGATCTATTAAGATGATCGGAGACTAATGGATCCAGATGGATTCCTGAATGCTCTGGGGGATTATCCATCTGATTATCCATCTGATATGGAGACCTCTGGGTAGTGTGGGCGGCATATAAATTGAATGAATGAATGAATGAATGAATGAATGAATGAATGAATGAATGAATGAATGAATGAATGAATGAATGAATGAATAAATAAATATATAAATAAATAAATATGGTTGGCGCTCCTGTCGAAGCTCAGGTCACCTTATGGAATAGGGAGATGACCCAGGCAGTTGACACGATTGCGCCTAAGCGCCCTCTCCCTGCTGCCAAGCCCAGACAGCCCCTTGGTATACTTCTGAACTGCGGGCGATGAAGCGAGAGGGGTTGGAGTGCAGATGGAGGAAATCCCACTGGGAGTCCGATCGAACACGACTTAGAGCCCATTATTGGGCCTATTTCGTGGCAATACGGCTGGCGAAACGGCAATATTTTTCCAGCTGTATTGCTTCCTCAGAATGTCATCCAGCAGAGCTGTTTCGGGTGGTCCAGGATCTTCTTCAACCGGGAAATCCGGTGGAGGTCCCGGACTGCTCATCAGCTCACTGTGATGAGTTTGCCATCCATTTTGAGGGGGAAATCGCTCAGATTTGCAGTGGGTTGGACTCCACAGTTACTGCAGAATCAGAGGATGTGTCCAGTGTGCCGTGCTTAGGTCAAGTATTAATGGATGAGTTTCAATTGTTGAGACCTGAGGATGTGGACAGGGTGCTTGGATCTGTCCGTTCTACCACCACTCCGCTCGACCCTTGCCCATCCTGGCTAATTGGAAGATCAGCCAGGGGGGTTCGCACCTGGGTCCAGGAGGCCGTGAACGCCTCTTTGAGAGAGGGAGTGGTCCCTACTGCCTTGAAAGAGGCAGTAATTCAACCAATCCTTAAAAAGCCTAACCTGGACCCAAGGCTGGTGGCCAACTACCGACCAGTGGCGAACCTCCCTTATTTGGGCAAAGTGTTGGAGCGGGTTGTGGCCGGGCAACTCCAGGCGCTGCTGGATGAAACGGACTTTCTGGATCCACTTCAATCGGGTTTCAGGCCGGGTTTTGGTAAGGAGACTGCCTTGGTCGGCCTGTACGATGACCTTTACCGGGAGAGAGACGGGGAGTGTGACCCTGTTGATACTCCTGGACCTCTCAGCGGCTTTCGACACCATCGACCATGGTGTCCTTCTGGATAGGCTTGCTGGGTTGGGAGTTGGGGGCACCGCTTTACAGTGGTTCCTTTCCTTCCTGGCTGACCGTGTCCAGAGGGTGGTGCTGGGGGACAGTTGCTCTGCCCCATGGCAGTTATGTCATGGGGTTCCTCAGGGCTCAATACTGTCCCCCATGCTGTTCAACATCTACATGAAACCGCTGGGAGAGGTCATCAGGAGGTTTGGGCTGAGGAGTCAGCAATATGCTGACGATACTCAGCTCTACCTCTCGTTTTCCACCAATCCAGGTGAGGCAGTTTCTGTGCTGAACTCGTGTCTGGACCAGCTGCGGAAATTATACCAGCTATGGCCCTACCTGGACGAGCGGAGTCTCATGACAGTTACACATGCACTGGTAACATCCCGCATAGATTACTGCAATGCGCTTCACGTGGGGCTGCCTTTGAAGACGGTCCGGCGACAGCAACTGGTCCAGAATCGAGCGGCGCAACTGGTGAGTGGTGCAGCCGCCAGGGAACATATCAAGCCAATTCTGTGTAAGTTACATTGGCTACCAGTTGCTGCCCGGACCCAATTCAAAGTGGTTGTTTTGACATATAAAGCCCTAAATGGCTTGGGCCCTGGATACCTGAAGGACCACCTCCTCCCATATGAACCTACCAGGCAGTTAAGATCTAACCAGGGGGCCCTTTTGAAAGAGCCATCCCTTAAGGAGATAAGAGGGAGGACTTGTAGAGAAAGGGCCTTTTCGGCAGCTGCCCCCAGACTATGGAATGCCCTCCCGACTGAGATTTGTCTGGCGCCGACGCTGATGACATTTCGGTACCAGGTCAAAACCTTCCTGTTCCAGAAGGCTTTTAATTGAAATAATATTAGCTGTGGGTCCGATGGCAATTTTAATATATATTTTAATTGTATTTTAATTGTTCTAAATTTTATTGTATTTTAAATGTTGTAAGCCGCCCAGAGACCTTTGGATAGTGTGGGTGGCATATAAATTTTTTAAAAAAGTTTCTAATCATTTGCAAAAGCTTTAAGTCCCTTTTGGAGACCAAGAAGCAATTCCAGCTGCAATAACCAATCAATTTTTTATTACATAACTTTTCTAGCACACTCTAATTTATATAACGCCAACACTGATAATGGCAGTTGGACTATATTACAAGGAAGAGCATACTGATTACATTTAAACAGTGTCCATATATATCTATTGAACTGTGAATGCAGGTAGCGAAAGCCAGTCTTTACATTATACAATCCATTACATTATACAGAATGGATGGAGGAAATTATTGGACGCCATTTCATACTTCACACTTCTTGAACAGAAATCCACTGCCAGATTGCCTGGGGCAAGTACATCCTGCCTTCTAGGAGCTATACCCAGGTAGATCCCTATACTAGAGATCCCATTTTCCTCTGCATTTTTCAGGCAGGCAAGAAACAGCCAAGTCCTCTTCTATGCAGGCAATACCTCCGTAAGTTCTTACCTTCTCCATATTCGGCTTCAATAAGAGATAGTCCCTGCTTCCTTCTCAAATGCTCTGTGCATGCCAGAGGTTGCCTGGGAAGGAACTGGTGGCAACCACAAACAATAGCTGTCTACCAAGCCAAACCAAGATTTGTGGACCCTTGATCATATGAAAACCACAGGAGGGTCTTGGATGTGTTATGCAACTGTCAGATGAGAAAAGTGGTTTATTTTGAAACGAGGAGAACAACTTAACAGATGCAACCCTCCTCACAGTTAAAGTGGGACTGTCTAGAATTGCATTAAATATATATTATTGGTAACACAAACACCCTGCAAAATCTCATACAATAAATGAGTGCATAGCTAGTTTTATTAGTTCTCTGCATCACTAAATTGAAGGAAAGAGAGCATGCACATTAAAGACTTCTCAAATGAACAACCATAAGGGCAACAAAGGTACCTCAGTGACAAAACCAATGTAGGCAACACAATAAAAGCTTAGCTCCCACATGCCATATACAAAACAAGTTCACTCATTAGACTCCATCAATTCCTCAGCTTATAATAGCAGTCTAGCTAGAAACCCTTCCATTTGGCAATACAGTACATTGGTTGAAATCCTGTTGTGCAGCTTCATGTGTGCAATGGCAACAATGTCATCAGCAGTGAAAAGCTGCCACTGATTACAAGTTTCTCTTGGCAATTTGGGGGTGTACATAGCTTCCTCTCATTACATGCAAGTTATGTGCACCCAGAAATCACCTTTAATTAGCAGCAATCAGAATGTCAATTGAAAGAATCTTCTACCGCCTGCTCAGATTCCAGGAGACTGCCTTAATCTCAGAAGGATTACAACATGCCCCATTCTCATAACTATTCTCTTCCTGCAACCTTCTCACTAGCACCAAAACCAAGTCCATCTCTTTCATTTAAAACAACTGGAGGATGATTATTCTCATCAGAAACTACCTTCACATAAACGCAAATCACTTACATAGTTATTAATGTGGAGAAACCTCTATACGTACTTACATAACTCACAATTACAGATATGGACCTACGTACTGTATAAGTAGACAAGAAAAGGAGAGAGGGACTTTTTGTGAAACAAGGATGCACAACTCCATTCATAATTCACTCTCCACATAACATGCAAACAAAATTACACATTAAGGAAAATGAATATCTCCAAAGAAGTTCTGAGTCCTTTGGTTTTATGCTCAGTTCTTGATAGTGTCAATTCTATCAGCCTAAATCCTTTTGCCAGTCCCAGATGGAATACATTCAGAGAATTAATAGGATCAATGTCTACCATATTAAGCACTAATAACTGTACACAGGCCTTGGTATAATCTCTTTGCTTATTCATACAGTAGACTTAGGTGTCAAAGGAAACACAAGAATATTTTAGAAATATTTACTGATGAAGAACAACGTAAGTAGCACACAACTGTGGCACTTAATAATCTACCATGTAAACAATACTTCCATTAATAAGTTTTTTTCAAATGTTCAACATGCTGAACTACTTAGAGAACTCAAAAAAGTCTTTCTCTCTGTGTATGTTTAAGGTGCATGGGGTTTCTTTAAATAAAGAATGTACCAATCAGAATGTACCAACTCTTTATAAACATTTTCATGTCTTTTATTACTTATGTTTGTTTCTCAAGCTCTATCTCTCTTTCTCATATTAACTAAACATCACCCCAAAATGTAACTAAAGGGGCAGCAGAATGTGAAATAAAGCAGGAATAATGATTGATTGTCTGACTAATTCTCTTTACATCACTATAAAAGGTGTGTTTTAGATAGGTGTGCATTTGTGGGCAGCTACCACAAAAACACAGGAAACGCTTCTATCAAGTGTCACATTATAAAGAAAGGCAAAGCTGTCAACAGATTTGACAAAGAAACTCTGTACACAACTCCTGTATGAAATGAGATTAATAGCACTGTTCCTCCTGCAATTTGTTTGAAATTATACTGGATAGATAATCAAATGATATCTAGACCTACAACTAAATCATTGTATTAATTAGCCTACTGCACAAGCACGAAGCTTGGTGTATTAAGAATCTAATTTGAGCCAAAACCAACACACGATTCACTCACTGTTATGGCACATGTTCAAACTGACTCATTCATTTTGCTTGTTTGATTCAGACACTTTTCAAAGGATGTTTCAATCTATACCATCATACAATTATTAAACCACAGTTTGAGGATACTAATAAACTACAACATGTCCAGAGGGGGGCAACCAGGATGGTGAAAGGTCTGGACTTGTTGGAACTGTTAGTAAAAAGAAACCCACAGCCATTGAATTTGTTCTGAAGAAATCATATTGGGATCAAGGTAGCTAGACTTGTACAATACATTTGTGCTATAGGAAAGGAAAACAGAATTGTAGCAATAACTATTACTGCCGCCAAATGCTGACAACAAGACCCAGCTGGTCAGCCCTATGAGCTACGATCCCAAGATGCTAAATCAAATTTAAAAGTATTTGTTATAACATTAAAATACTACATGTCATCAAGTCCGTGGAAACACTAATAGGTCATTTCAGCTAAATGTTGACAACGCAGTAAAGATAATGCTTCATTGTGGCATATGATATCAGGATATCCAAGTCTATAAAATATCTGGGTATATACAAAAAATATCTACATTGTGGAGAAAAGGAAAATTTTGATAAATTGGAGCAAGAAGTTACAAGTATATTGTAGAAAATTTGAAAGACTGGATTAATGTTTTGGTATAATAATATCAAATTTGGAATAATAATATCCAATAAGGATTTTACTGAAGATTATATTTTTGTTCAGCATGCTGACAACAAAAAAATCAGAAAAGTAGAAAGAATGGCAAAATATGATCAATAATTTTTCCAATGCACATAAAAGACCAAGGATTATTAAAAAGAGAAAGTATAAACCTCAAAACGTAGAAGATCTTGGGCCTTCCTAAGTTTATGTTATATAGTTAATCAAATGAGACATGTCAGATATTATGTCTCAGGCTAATAATTTAATATGGGCAAAGATGGAATTGCAGGCAGTTGGTGCTATGTTGAGAATACTCTTTTTAAACAAAATAATCAGAGGACTATGAAAAAACTGAAAATATTTTCTTAAAAATATGTTACAAGTTTGGAATAAGTAAAGATTTAACCCATTAATTTCTCCATTATATCCAGTAACAGAGATAGATAAATTTCCAGGGAATTTGAAAGAGAATATTGAAAATTTACTAAGGAAGAAATAAATTGTCAAATTAAAGGACTGGTTGGAAAAGATGATTTGTTGTTGTTTAGTCCTTTAGTCATGTCCGACTCTTCATGGACCAGAGCACGCCAGGCCCTCCTATTTTCCACTGCTGCTCAGTTTGGTCATATTTATGTCGGTAACTTCGTTGACCCTGTCCAACCATCTCGCCCTCTATTGTCCCCTTCTCCTTCTGCTTTCACATTTTCCCAACATCAGGGTCTTTTCCAGGGAGTCTTCTCTTCCCATGAGATGGACAAAGTATTGGAGCCTCAGCTTCAGGATCTGTCCTTCCAGTGAGCACTCAGGGTTGATTTCCTTCAGAATGGATAGGTTTGTTCTCCTTGCAGTCCAGGGGACTCTCAAGAGTCTCCTCCAGCACCACAATTCAAATTTTTGGCTTAATCTAATTCAATTAGAACAATGGCCCAAGAAATGGTAAAAAGAAATGGTAAATGTAGGTGTTTTACAAGATTTTAAGAAATTATAGCAGAGAAGGGAAAATTAGATTATGATAGAGATAACAAGTAAAATTTATAGGATATTCAAACAAGCAGAGGACCAACAAGATGTTCATAAAGCATTATGGAAACTTGATTTCAAAAAGGAAATAAATGTATACTGCTTGTATACCTATCTCACAGGACTAAAGGACTCTTTGGGAAGTTTACAATTTAATTATGCAGGCTACACGTCCACCGCTCAGCAAGCTGGGTACCCATTTTACCAACCTTGGAAGGATGATAGGATGAGTTAGCCTTGAGCCAGCTACATGAGCCTAGGATTAAACTCAGGTCATGAGCAGAGTCTTCACTGGACTATTGCAGTTTAACCTCTGCACCATGAGGTGTAGAAGAATATATGGGAGAAAAGAATATTAAAGTTTGTATCTATAAGAGTAAAGGAAAATCAGTTAAATTAGTTTGTAGATGGTATTTGACTCCAAGGAAACTAAATTATATGAATAAACATTCTACTTTATGTTGGAGAAGATGTAAGAAAGTAGGTACTTATTTCCATATGTTGTGGGAATTTGAGAATATATTGAAAACTGGCAGGCAGTTCTGGAGAACAATAAAAGAAGAGGAAGAACATAGATGGAGGAAGAAGATTATTGCAAGAGGTTCTGTCTACGGTGGTGGGGAACACAGTTATATTATATTTTGATATGTGTATTTTATGTTTATGTTTTAGTTAATAAAAAATAATAAAAAAAGAAAACTTGCAGGCAGGTTTTTAATGAAATAAATAAAATATTAAGGATAAATATAGATGTTTGTCCCTAAGATAGCTCTTTTATCAATATTTGACATTAATGAATGTGGATGAACAAAGTATTAATTTCAAATGCATTTACAAAACCAAGATTAATTGTAGCAAGGAGAGGGTAAATTAAGCATGATACAAGGAAGCTTGGAACACAACTATTATTGATAATTTAACATGTGAAAATTAAGAAGGGATTATTACATAAGTATATTTTTATTGATATATCAGTAGATTTTATTGAGTGTGATTAAAAAGAGTGCTATGCCTTCACAAAAATCAATGAAATTTTGGGATGGGATCATGAATCCAGAAGGAATAAAAATCACTTGCATCTTCAGATGGTCCCAGTTGAAAAGGGGCACACATTTGTATTGTTTTGTGTTACTTTGCTTTTAAATTTTTACGATTGGTGTTATATTTCATTTTGTAATGTTTTAATTAAATAATTATTTTTAATTAAAGAATTGTGTTTTTTAAAACAGCAATTTTTTTAGAAGTTGTTAAATTCACAGATTTCTTAAAGATTACCCCACTGTGCTGAGCCCTTGGAAACTTCCTTTTCTGACTTGTGTTCATAACTCCAATTGCAGGGCTAAAACTTTATAGCCATGAAAATCTTCTTTTAAATTTTAACTGAGGACACTTTTCCATAAGCCAGTCTCCAGAATTACATTGCAAACAGTAAGGGAACAGCAACGCACAACCGTCCAGCCTTTTATCTCTAGCAACAAGGCAACCTGCCAGTTGTTCCTGCATTAATAGCCACAGAAAGTACACCAGGTGTGTATCTCCTTCTTGGGATGTGTTGCTAACCGATCTTTTCCTCCCTCCACTGTACATTCAAAGGGCAGGCTTAGGGTACACACTGTACAGTTCTTGGCAGGTACACAGTTGGCTGGAGCAAATTTGCTGCAGAGCCATTTCAAAGCAACGCCCCCCTAGTTCCTTTATTTCACGGAAGAATGAAGTTTCCAACTCCAATTTATTATCACAGGGCAATATCTGTATCGCAAATGTTTGCAAATCCATCATCCTCCCCTCCTCCATCAGCCTCACGTCTTGCTTCCCCGCAGTTCAGACAGACAGCAGGCCTTTCACACCTCCCTACTGTAAAGCTGTCCAGAGCAATTACCCCACTTCAGCTAGATAGGCCTGAGAACACACAGCCGTCTAATTTATAGCTGGTGCAGCCACAACAGCAACAGCAGGCTGGCCCTGAGGGCAGAGGTGGTGGGGAGAGGCAGACCTGAAACTGCCGGAGAAGCATGGCCATGGGGAGAGGGCAAAGAGGCATATGTACGGCTTGCTCACCGAGCTGACAGACCACTAGATATAAGGAGGGCCCACAGAGGACCTCTCACCACTTTCTCACCGCTGTAACATAGCAGAGAACTTAGCATATGATCATAGCACGGATTCCTTGACAACTTAAACAGAGACTTCTACCCATTTCTTAAGGTTACATCATCCTTTACACATTTAGATGCACACTTCAGTTGTTCTGCATTTAAATGGTCACAGGAGAGAAAGCTGAACATTACTGAAACAGCAACGTCTACATTGGCTTGGGCACATCGTGAGAATGGCTGATGGTCAGATTCCAAAGGATCTCCTGTATGGAGAATTAGTGCAGGGAAATCACCCCAGACGGAGACCACAGCTGCGATACAAGGATATCTGCAAGTGGGATCTGAAGGCCTTGTAAATGGATCTCAACAGATGGGAAATCCTGACATCTGAGTGTCCAGCCTGGAGGCAGGCAGTGCAGCATGGCCTCTCCCAATTTGAAGAGACAAGGCAAAGAGTTAATCACAAAAACAGCAAAATCAGGGAACTAGACGGGGTACAGATTGTATTTGTCCTCAGTGTGGAAGGGATTGTCACTCTCGAATTGGCCTCCTCAGCCACATTAGACGCTGTTCCAACTCCTCCATGCAGAGCACAATACCATAGGCTCTCGAGACTGAAGGATGCCTATTCCTATTCCATGGTCACTTGGAACTGCAGAGCTGGAAGGGATTCTATGGATCATCCAGCCCAGTCTCTGTCAAGGAGGCACAGTGGGGAATCGAACTCCCAACCTCTGGGTCTGCAACCAGAGACATAAACCACTGAGCTATCCAACAGTTCTCTATAACAAAAGTAAAATAGCAATGTGACAAAACACCCCTTTTGGGTGACACTCAGTCACACACCAAAGTTTGCCTTCGCACAACCTTTGAATTTGACCAGTTTCCCACTGAACTTCCCAGATCACTAACCACTTAAACAATTCAGTGCTCTTATATATAAGGCCTTCATCTATGTAAAGTCAAGAATTTAAAATCTGCAACCCTGAAAGCCATTTTCTATAACTTCACTACATCTCCAATTTCCTTTTTATAAAAAATTTGCTAGAGAAATTGCAGCTTCTTATATTTTAAATGTTGACATCACTGCTAAGGTACAGTCAACCCTCGATTTACGAACTTAATCCGTTCCGGAAGTCAGTTCGTAAATCGGAAAGTTCGTAAATCGAGCCAGCATTTCCCATAGGAATGCACTGGAAACCACTTAATCCGTTCCGGCCGAAGTCCTCCCATCGAAAAGCTTTCTCCCTGCCTTTTTGGCTTCTGAGGTTTCAAAGGGCTTCCTCCAACATCAGAGGAAGCCTTTTGAAAGCTCCAAAGGCAGGGAGGAAGGTCAGGAAATTCAAATTTCCCACCCTTTCTCCCTGCCTTTTGGGTTCGTAACTCGATCTGCGTTCGCAAGTAGGGTCTGCTACTTGTGATGAGATCGGGTTCGTAACCTGAAACGTTCGCAACTAGGGCCGTTCGTAAGTTGAGGGCCCACTGTACGTGGAAGTGAACTTGATCCATGAAAGCTCACATTAAAATATAGCAGATAGTCTTTAAAGTGCCGTAACATTTTTGTCTCTTGTATTAAGGAAGACACTTTTTATCATTCGGGGGGGGGGGGGATGATGTGGTGCTAAAAAAGGTATAAGACCTCCTGGGGTCAGGGGAATGGGCATTATGAGAGTAGCATAAAAAGTCTTTCCCTCTGACAAAAAACCTTAAAAATCGAACACAGAGAAAATGACCTCACAGTAATTTGAGACTTGAGGGGCACTGGAAACTTTCCATCATCTCTTACAGGCTCAATATTTACTACAACATAACGATAAAATCATTTATGAGCTTCTAAAGAAAACCAATCACAGTCTAATCTAGAAAAAAATGATTACTTCTATTCCTAATTTACAACACATCACATGTTTTTATTGTTAATCTTCAGTAGCTAGATGCAGACATATATTTTGGCATGCATGCAGTGCCAATGTGAGAATCAGGCACAACTCTTGTATCCGGTTCAAAGGTAAATTCCAGATGGCTGACAAAAGGACACACTTCGCAGAGCTATAGACATAATTGAACACTAAAACTAAGTCCAAACCACAAAGACCTTTAGAATACCAACTACTTACTGTCTTAGCTATATACCAAGAAAGTGAAGATTTCTGTGAGGAATAAAAAATGTTATCTACCATAACCTGAAGTCTAAAGAGAAACACTATTTATTTATTTATTTCAAGTGAAAAATCACTGTGCCCCGAGGGCTTAAAAGGAGTATTTTTAACAGGTATATATTATCCACTAGCTCAGAGCTAAGGAACTGAAGTTTACATGTAAGGAAAAGGTTAAGTCCATATTGGGTAACAGAAACTGTAGTTATATTACATAAATAGATTGACGTTGATCCATTTTTGTAGATACTTCAGGATGATTCCTATGTACCTGATACTTCTAGAGAAGCCTCTAAAGGCAGACAAGAATCCTGCCTGTGTATTATAGAAGTATAATTTAAAAAATGTTTCCAGGTGATCCAAACCAGATGTAGCAATGATGCACTAGATACAAGCCAGAGAATTTTAAGGCAATAGTAAGAGTTACTAGGTCAGGCAGTAACAAAGACAGTATATGCAAAGAAGTTTAGATCACAGGTGTGTAATATATCGAAATTGGGTGGATTAGAGAACAAGACAACAGGAAACAGCTATATTCTAGCACTGGTGGATTTACCCAGCTTTTTCTTAATAGATGAGAAGCCGAGGCATCAAAGAGGACTGTGTCATTCCACTTGTGCAATAAACTCCTTTCACCAACATCACTTCACACTTTGCAGAGTGCAAAGTTCACAACACTGATATTGTTGGCTCTCCCACTTGCTGGTTCTTGGCAACCACCGTCTCTCCTTGGCTGTTCATTAATACGCAATCAGTACATTACAGGCTTTGTTCTGCGGCTCTAGACAGAGTGGGTTTTCTTTTCTTTTTTTAAAAACCTCTATCCCCACTTGTGGAGTTCTCCTGTACGAGACAAAGAATACTGTTTCTAACTTTATTGCTAGAAGCAACCATAAAATCGTAGACACTTGCACATACCACTTAAACCACCCCTCACAAAAATTTCACCCAAGGCACAAACCAACTGGCACTCCAAGCACCAACCTTTTATACTTTCACCAAAAAGATTGCTATATCAGCACTCAGCTGCACATCGGTCGCCATTATTCACCTTGTCACATATAGTCTCTGCCCACTGTGATAGAAAAGTAAGCCTGCTTTTAGTTCTATGGATGATTCACATCTATAAAATCATGAGGGGGCTGTTCCAAGCCCCCTAAGCTGGCCATCTGGCCACGCTTCAAGAGCCCAGAGTGGTGACTCTCCCAGGCCCATCGCCAGTGGAGATGAGCTGCCGCAGGTAGAGGAAAGGTCACCACCTGTCTCAGGACAGCTGAGGGAAGGTGCAACAGTGGGAATAAGAAGGTAGGATGTGCAGGGCTCAGGGTTGTTGGAGTCAACCACACCGGATGGAGGGGAGACATGGGAAGTGGCTGTCGAACACTGGGCCCCCATCTTGTCTGCAACTCTGTGGAGGTGCAGAAGATGGGCGCCCAGTGCTCGACAGCCTCTTCCCATGTCTCCCTTCCATCCAGCATGGTGGACTCCAGCAACCCTGAGCCCTGCAAGAGCCCTGAGGGCAAACGGAGCCACCTCCTCCCATGCGAGCCTGCTCTAACAGGGAAGGAGTCAAGGACCTGAGTCTCTAGCAACCCAGCCCTCCATTGATCCAGCGTCACCCCAGCCTTGGCACCCTCTGCAACCCCTATCCCAAATCCAGCTTCGGTGCTTGAGGTGCTAGTGGCAACAGGTACAAGCAAAGGAGGCTTTGGGGAGAGAAGTGGCGCAGAACCGGGTCCATCGCTCACCTGTACCAGCCCTCCCTAAAAGCACTGCATCCGGGACTGGGACTCGTACTTCCCCAGACCTGGACTTTTGGGGGACCTCAGTGAAGTCATCTGGGGCTTTCATCAGACAGACTGTGCCCAGGGGGTTAGTACTGAAAACAAAACCACCTGAGAACACTGCTGAAGGCCCAGTTGGGACCGACTCTGCCCCTTTGATAAAATCTCCAGTGAGTGACAAAACTAAGCTGGAACCCATGGAATTAGTGCCGAGGGACATCTTAGCTGCCAGGCCCCGGGAAGTGGCAGGACTCAGTAAAATCCTGTGATATCGCTCCAGTCCCTAAGTGGTCCATAACTATAGGTGTAAGAGGTTGCAAAACCTAAGCGGAGACTTCTAGTTCAGTTTTGTGACATGAAGGAAACAAGTGACAAAGCACTAGTAGTCAATTGGCTAGGGGGAAAACCCAACAAGTCACAGACCACTGAGACTATTTTCTCCTTTATAGGGATCATTGCAGAATACAAGAGCTCAGATCCTTTTACCTAATCATGCTGATGATGGTGCAAATAGCATAACTTTTGGAGATGCGTTACCTTAAGAAATAATTGTTGACATTATCAGTTGCATACAGAGCTGTATGGTAATGTCTACATTGATTTCTTAAGAATTTGCCTCCAAATGTTATGTCATTTTTCCTCCAAATGTTATGCCATTTGTGTAGCAACGCAAGAGGACTCTGGCCACTCTTCAACAGCAACTATTACATACTGGGTAATAGCATATAGTAAATTGTTCTCAGGTTCATCACAGCAACTATAAGGAAGAATGAAAATCACACATACATGCATCCCATGTTTGGCTAGGAAGATTATTTGTTCCAAAGACCCATGTAAGAACATAAGGGGAACTTTTCCTGTTTTCTTTAATGATGAACTGAAGATCATTAACCTAGAAACTATTCATAAGACTGCTTCGCAAGTATCTTGTACCTTTTATAATTTTCAAGACACTTCACATCCAGTAAGTACTCAGAAATCTTCTCAGCAACCATGTTATGCCACCACTGGTGTTCCCATATTACAGAATGGAAAATGGAGAAACTGTGCCACACCTGAGGCCACCCAGTAACATCGTGGCAAAGATGTCTTCCTGGCCACAACTGTGTCAAAAAGACATGTCTGGAAACTTTCCCTAACATTTAGTTTTAACTATAGTCTCTGTCTTAAACAGCTTGCACTTTCAAGAATACGCCTTACCCTCTCATTCCCAATTTGCTGAAAGAAGGCATCACTCTCCAGCTGAAACACTTCCTTTCAGATCCTGGAGGAGCCTTCCAGCAAGAAAGGGGGAAACAGCTATAAGACCTCCAAGACTCTATTTTAGCAAAGGCTTCACCCATTCCAGTTTTTAAAAATCTTGTGCTTCAGCAGAGAAGGCTCCAGACCACAAGCACATTTTCCTTGTTTTCCCAAGGATTAAGCCACCTTACTTTTTCTATGCTATGAAGAGGTCATTTCAAACACCAGCCTTCTGTTGACAGCTTAAATATATTCTCCCAGTTAATTTTTTTGCCTCCATTCTCATGACACTATCATTCCCAATTTGCTATTTATCCCCACACAGATATGTATCCCAGTACACTTTTCATTATAAAACTGTTCCCTAGTGATGCAGTCTACTCACAATGATCTTCACCATAATATGCTAATTCCAAGAAGCTTGAAAGGAAGATTGGGGGGGGGGGAATCCAGTACTCATGAAATCTCCCCCTCCCTACACACACCCATTTAATCACGGTCTTCTTCTAATTCACACTTCTCACCTGCCCCTCCTATTTTTGATTTAGCAAGCATCAGTAGAACAAACCCATCTGAAGCATGAAGAAGACTGTTCAAAATATCTACCCATTATGGGCCAGTCAAAGACATTTTGGACACCCAATGTAATGTGTAAGTTAATATATTAATACTCAGGAGACTTAGGTTTGAATCTCTGCTCACCCCTGGAAACTCACTCTGTGTGTGTGTGTTTAACTGGTAAAACAATCCCTTAAATACCTCACTTACCTTGAAAGCCATATTCAAGTCAAAATAGGTCAGTTCCAACGTGATGGCACGTAACACACACGAAGAAATTTTGCTGCATAAGGTAGGTATAAGCAAAAAGTGCCCAAACCAAGGTGCACTACATTTAGGGTCAACCAAATTATGCTCACATGTGAGGTAAAACACTTTTCTTTCTCTCGGGCAATAAAAACACATCAGCAATAAATTAACAATTTGCTGTATTTTCACAACGTCAAAAATATGTTGCCTGGGAGAGCTGGCTCACCCAGTCAGTCAGTAGGACCAGTCCAGCTGAAACACAGTAAATCCTACATTCCATAGCACTCTCTTCTCAGACCAATCTCTGTTCTAAAAAAAAAATAGAGCACTAAGTACATGTTTTCCCCAGCTTCATCACTTGGGACTTCTTGCCGACCTTCTCAGCACAAACATATTATGAACCTTTTCCATCTGTCTGAAAAAAAAATTGCCATGATCTGTTAAACATCTGGAGACACAAATAGAGAGATTATGTTAGATCAGCTAGCCAAACATGCACGTGCAGCACAGGGTCAAGAAAAAAAAAAAAACCCAGTGCTTAAAAACCAAAGACTGTGTTTTATATTTATGCATGATTTATGGGATTTCGCTCCAAACATGGACAATGGATCCACTCTTTGCTCAAAACAATCATGACCCACTAACTATTACAAGCAACAAATAGCAAGGAAAGACAGAAAGCTGGACAGCTAATGGCAACAATGAATGGCTGGAGGGCCACATCCAATTTACATTAGCAGTTACACAACAGCAACTGTCTTTGAATACCATTTTTATAAACATGACCGGTGCCAAATTAAAATCAGCCAACATGTTGCCCTTTTTCTGTAGCAGGATTATTTTCAAATCAAGTCCCTCAAATAAAACCCAGAGTCAGTGAATGTAAAACCAGAAGTGGGGGAATGAAAGTCTTAGATCCAAAACAGTCACTTTGGAAACATTTAACATGGCTCCTTGTATCAGCTTGAATACAAGTACAGTATGGGCACTACCCACTCCTTTGCATCCTATGGCTTGGTTGAAATTGACAGTAGCATGCCAATGCAATGCAAAGCTAAATGTGCTCTGCTTATATACCACCCCATAGTGCTTAAAGCTTTCTCTGGGAGGTTTACAATGTCATTATGCAGGCTACACATCACCCCCCCCCCCCCAGCAACCTGGATACTAAATTTACCAACCTCACAAGGATGGAAGGTTGAAACAACCTTGAGCCAGCTATCTGAGGCTGGGATCAAACTCAGGTTGTGAGCACAGTCTTTCCTGAATTACTGCAGTTTTACCACTGAGCCACAAAAAAACTCTTTAAATGCAAATAAAGTCCTTGGGGCCTTATACGGACCCAAGAATATTAGAAGATCAGGTTCAAAATGTCCAAGGTAATGAATGTTACAAGGACAAACTAAACAGCAAACCTACAAATTAGTTCTTGCAAACTAAAGGCTGTGGTTTTCCTTACTGAGTCAGTTTGGAATTGTCTCACTCACCCCTGGATGCACACTTTAACACTGGGTTGTGTACGTGTCAGGGAAAGTGTGAACAATATTGTCAGGAGGCTAGATGCCACATCAAGTCTGGAACCCAACTGTATGGCCAATGTGGCATGGTCAAAACTGAGATACCAGATTAATATGCATCTACGCTCTTCAGAAATTAACAGATACAGTGGTGCCTCGCATGAGTGCACCGTAGAGCGATGAATTCGCTCTACGAGGCCGGTTTTGCGATCGCAAATGCGATCGCACACCGATGCCTGCATAGGGCGAAAATCGCAGAGCGAAGGTCGGTAAGCGGTTCACTTACCGACCTTCGCTTTGCGACCCGCCGATCAGCTGTTCAGCAGCTACAAAATGGCCGCCGGAAGCCCCAAAATGGCCGCGCGCAGCGTTTTCGCACCCTCGTTAAGCGAGGGGAGGGCGCAAAAATGGCTGCTGGCCATTGCAAAACATCGCTGAATGGTGAGTAAATCAGCCGATTGGAACGCATTAAACGAAGTTTAATGCGTTCCAATGGGCTTTTCTGCCCCGTTCAGCGATGTTTTCTCACAGCGAGGGTTAATCCGGAACAGATTAACCTCGCTGTGCGAGGCACCACTGTACAGCAGAAGCTAATTGATAGTAACAATGGTGACTGGGCAGAGATAATCTTAAAGGGCAGCTACTAGGCAGCAGCAGTAGTGGGACATCACAATGGTGAGAATGTGACACAGACAAAGCAGTAGCACTCAACCTATATTTTACTAGTACAGTGGTGCCCCGCATAGCGAGGTTAATCCGTTCCGGATTAACCCTCGCTATGCGGAATCGTCGCTAAACGGGTAGGGAAAAGGTATTGAAACGCATTGAACTTAGTTTACTGTGTTCCAATACCTTGCTTACTTACCCGTTCAGCGAGGATTCCCCTTGCCGGCAGCCATTTTCGCGCCCTCGCTAAGCGAGGGCAGGGCGTGAAAACGGCTGCCGGCAGCCATTTCCGGGCTTCCGGCGGCCATTTTGGAGCCGCTGAACAGCTGTTCGGCGGCTCCAAAATGGCCGCCGCAATACCCGATCTTCGCAATGCGGGTTTTCCCCATTGCGAAGATCGGGTATGTTTCCGTATAGCGATCCCGAAAAAGGGATCGCTATGCGGAAACATCGCTATACGGTGCACTCGCTAAGCGAGGCACCACTGTACTGCGAAGAAGGCAAGAGTAAATCTCTTTGAATATTTCACACCTCAAAAACCCAATGATGAAAAGTAGACACTTCAAACTGTACCTCAGGGTCCAATGGTTAAACTGCAGGACTGCAGCCAAAACTCTGCTCTAGGCCCAGGTTCAACCTCAGGCAGGCAGCCTGAGCTTGAATCAAGTCTTCTATCCTTTCAGTAAACTGAGTTTTGCTGATGGGAGAGGGGGCAATGTATAGCCCGCATAAGTGCTAGACAGTGTTTGACATGGTGTAATGTAAGAGATGGGTTTCACCATTGTTTAAATCCTGCTTTTCTTGCTCTGTAGTTTTTTAGATTGAACTACTTCACAGGGCTGTTCTGTGAGGAGGGGAGAGAAAAGCTGTGTACATTACCATGGAGATAGGACAGGATATAAATTTTACAAATAAAGACATTCGGTTATCTATTCTATCATGTAATTTATTTTTCAATCTAAAAAACTACAGAGCAAGAAAAGCAGGATTTAAACAATGGTGAAAGCCATCTCTTATATTACACCACGTCAAACACTATCTAGCACATAAAAATGGCAGAACCTTCTCCCTTGCAAGTCTTAGCATCTCAGCTCAAATTCCAAAAGCTTCAACTTGATGTCCTGCAACCACACACAGAATCTGTGAATATGCCTGTAACTCTGAGGCTGTGAGATTTTCTAAAATATGTGCTTTCTAACTCTGCAAATGGTTACCAGATGTTAACCAATTTGTAAATGATTCATCTATCATGATCACGAGCACACAGACAATGAAATCTGGGTGAGGGACAATTTCGGAAAGTATCTCCTTTTTTAAGAAGGAAAAGAGGGGAGGGAGTGGAAAGGAAGAGGCTGACTGATTGGTTCAGCTGAACAAACCGTTTGCTTTCAATTATATTTCAGATTCCTCTAACAATAACTGTGTGGCGTCTGGCACCAACTCATCCTAGCTTTTGATGTGGTTCTCAACTTTTAGCAGAAAGGGAAGGGAAGAAGCAGAAAGGAGCCAATCAGCAATTTCAGCTTTCAAGTCTCCAAAGTTTCCTTCAAGACAAACACTGGAATAGCATCTTGACTTCCTAAGTAAAGATGTCTACAGAAAACAAGAGAGAACAAGGGAGGGGGTTTCTTTGTTAAGGCCTGCTACATAATCAGGTTCAGAACACATCTTTCTTTGAAAAAGCTGCCTGATTATGATATAGCGATATGATACAATATACTGTACTAAGCCTCCATCCATACTACTACTCTGCAGCATCATTACTCAGAAACAATCCAGAGACCATAAGAGGAGTGAGACAGTAGCTCAACTTCACTCATTATGCATTTGAAGTGGAAAGGAATTACTGTAACCTATTTTCCACCCCACAAAGCGGTTTCCAATAAACATGCTAGAATTCAAACTACCATGTTTCCCCCAAAATAACAGGGTCTTATATTAATTGCTGCTCAAAAAAAACGCATTAGGGCTTATTTTCAGGGGATTTTTTTTTCACATACAACAATCTACATTTATTCACATATAGTATGTCATCTTCCAGCTGCTGCACAATTCTGCACAATGGTGGAGGGTGGGGTTTGACTTCGCTGGGGTTTATTTGGGGGTAGGGCTTTAGTATGCGCCTTCAATTAGTTGGCTTTCAGAGGCTAAACAGTGAATCTACAATTGAACTGAACTGAAAGTTAGGGTGACTAGTACCAAATTCAGGCCTCCAATCACTGATTCCAGTACCAAACCAATTTGCACTAACCATTTCAGGGAATCTACAAGAGCCTCTAGTATGGAGCATATTCTAAGAAGCCAAAAGTTTGTTCAGCAAATATAACCACCACACAGAAAGAAATAATTTTCATACTATCGGTAAAAGAAAAGTGTAACATTTCTCTGAAATGGCTTCAAAGTGATGTGTTAAAATATATAGAAGGAAAATCAGTATCAAAAATGATTTTCTGTTTAGCAGGAGGACTTCACAAGGAGTTGAAACTCAAATATCACCCAAAAATCACATACTTCCAGCTGGGTTTCCCTGCCATGCCAGGAAAACATTATGTGCCCAAGCAAGGCTGGTGGGCTTGGCACCAAATCATTCTATGAAGAAGTGAGATTGAAATGGATTATTACGTCCTTGCATCCCACATTTTCACTTTCATGGCTCCAGGTATTTTAAGCAATGGTTGCAAAAGGCAGCTACAGTATATGTTTGCTGGAGAAATTTTTTATTTTTCTTCAACAATTCTGCTTAACTGAATACAAAACCAACATAAGTTTTCAAGACAGCGTAATTAACACCCCATGGTTCTGCATCTCCATTCAGTAAGGGTCTTTTCAAACAAGAAAAAAGCAACGAGTCTTCTTTCCACTACTATATCCAGAGACGGAAGCTTTGTGCTTCAAGCACAGCACCACAGGTGGTGCTGAGTTCCATATCCCTCCCCCCAGGCCTCCTGGTCTACTTACTAGGCTCTGTGTTGGGGTCCCTCTTTGGCAGGAGCCTAGCCAGCCTTTCCCTGCCTCCCCAAGCAGCCAAACACTTGCTGGCTGTGCAGGGAGATCCTGCCAGAGTGGTTAGCTGCCTGAGGAGGCATGGACAGGTTGGCTGGGCTACTGCCTGGACTGGAGTGACACTATCATAGAAGGATCGCAGCAGCATGTGGGACCAGGACGCTTGGGGGTTGAGAGATGGAATTCAGCACCACCTGTGATGTCATGCCTCATAGGAAGCTCCCATCTCTAATCTAACTGAATTATTCAATGGTAAAGGTTTTCTAATGGGGGGGGAGCCTTTTCTGTTCTTGGTTTTGGAGTTGTTCTCTATAGATTGAAACCTAACCATCAACGTGTTACACTGCTGTTCCAAAACAAACATATTTCACACGCTGGGGGTAGTAACAGTTCCTGCCTTACAGCTGACATGCTCCAGTAGCCACAAAGCCACCCAAACAAGTGGAAGCAAAGGAATTCTTTGCTGGAGGCCTGGAAAAATAAACAAATCCCACACAAGATGAAGGAAAGAAATGTTCTGAGGAAATCTGGGGATACAGCAAACCACAACATGTACCAAGCATTTCTGAACAGATTTCAAACCTATTTCCATTTTATTTATTTATTTTATTGGAAAAAAAAACATTTCCACAAACAGTGCTGGCTCATCACATCATAAGACCCCCATGACCTTGTTTCTTGGAGGGAAAAAACTGCAGTGACGCAAGGGAAATCAAGCCAGAGCTACAGAATTTTAACATCCAAATCCTTAACACATATGCCTAAATTTTGCTGCTAGTCTCAACTAAAGCAAAACCAATGAATCAATTACTGAATGGCAAGTCAAGACATATGCAAGTCCCACTGATTCAACGGTCTACTCTAATTAGAGCCAGTGAGGTGTAATTGACAGAACAGCGGACAAGAACTCAAGACACATGGGTTAAAATTCCTCTCAGACACAGAAACTGAGGATGCAACAATAAAACACTCGCTGAACATCTTGAAAAACTTTAAAAATCGTATGAAGCCTTTTTAATATAAAAATCATTCTTATGGGTATGCCTAAGCAATAGGTGCCAATGGAGAACAGCAATTTTTGATACACAAACAGGCCAAAATCCTGTTGCACAGCTCTGCGCGTACAACAGGAATGCCATCATCACCAGCAAATTGCCACTGATTAAAGGCAAATTTGGGGTGTATGACACAAGTCACCAAAGTCATGTGTACCCCCAAAACCGAGCCTTTAATCAGAGGCAATCTGTCACTGCTAAAGATATTACTGTTGCTCATACAGAGCTGTGCAACAGGATTTCAGCCTTTTTTGACAAGAAACATGCTATGGGCTGGATCCACTGAAGTCAAGGGGAATTTTCAGACACAACTAGCTTATTATATTGATTTCCACACATTTGCTATAAACACAACCAACCATCTATTAATAAAGAACAATGCTTCTAAAAGGAAGTTTCATCCTGAATTGATGTTGATGGATGTTTCTGAAGCCACAAAAGTTCAGAACAATTCAGGAAGTCATTAAAGGAAACAATTGATAATTATTAGACAAGAAACTTCCTTCCTCCATTTCCATGAATTCACAGGAGTTACACACACATGCCTTTAAAAAAGCCATTACAGTTTAATGGCCAGCATTTTTTGTGGCTTTCTTTCTATTTTGACAAACTAGGAAAGGCTATGGCCAGAGGACGGGGTGGGGAAATCATCTGACTACTGCATGTTGCTTGCAACTGATTTTAAATTTTTATTTTTATTTTTTGGGGGGTTACTTCTCGAGATTATATTATTTGGAAGACTACTTTCCATTGGTACTCAATGAAGTGGGCTGCCAGAATACTTTTTTGTTACTTTAGGATTTTGCGAGTTCAAGTACAAACTATAAAGTTTCCAAACTCTGACTCTGAGCAGAGGACATACTTTTCATAATTATGAAACTATAATGTCTGTGGCACATGGTTCATTCAGTCTAATGGCAGGGCCCGCATGTATCTAGGGTGAACACAAAAACCTTGCTTATATCGATAACCCCACCAGTATTAAGAATTGCCAACTGCCTGGATCTTGCGCTTTCAAAAGCAATAAGAAAAGCCATTCAGATCCGAGGCGAAGGCATCTTGACCTGTCTACTGATTTGGGAAGATTCCCTGGAATGTAATTCCCTTCCCCTTACTCCATTGATCAGGAAGCAGGGTCACAACAATACAAATGTCCTGGCACTGGACGTGCAGACTAGATCAATCCTTGGTGTTTACACATTGAGCAGCCTCATTCCTTAGAAACTCCATGGCATTTCTTCACATCAGTAAGATACAAAGGAAGCAGAAGGAGAACACAGGAAGCTGCCTCTCACCCACCTAGTCTATCTATACCAACACTATCAACATTAACTGGCAGCAGCTCTCCAGGGTTTCAGAGAGACATCCTCTCTAGTCCCTTCTTGGAAAAGCCAGGGAAACGATGTGAAATCTTCCACTTGCAAAGGATTTGCTCCACGATGGAGTTACGCTCCTTCTCTGCATACGGTAAACAGGTTATATCCTGAGAGAGTTCCTGGATCCACTTGGAATGCCAATGAAACCTCTGGATACTGGATTATACTCATAAATCCATGCCTTTTAGTCCTGTGCTCTAACTATGCATTCTGCAACAGCTTGAGACAGTCTTTTGCTGGTTAAAAAAGAGTAAGGGATCACAAGAAAAATAAAACAGAGAAGATATACAACATCAGCCTTGGCAAAGAATATTTCTGAACTTTGGGTTCTAAACAGAGACACTTGTTCCTGATCTGTCATCACGCACCATCAATGTATGCTTAATCCACAGGTGCAGGTATCACCCATTCAAAGAGAATTCAAATAAATTTTTTTGCCCCATCACTTCCCCCTCCACCAATTGAAATCCATTTTTATGTAAATGTGTGCACAGATTCACACATACATGTACACACTCTGTATCAGCGGAGAGCATCCTTTCATTGTTTCAAGATTGCTCAGAGATGAATTACAGCAAACACGTGACTGGCTCCAAAAAGAGAGAAAATTTGGCAAAGGGTTCAAAACAATACGATAGGCGCAGCTCACATTTCTCGGATTTGATAAGTTTTCCTCTATGGCCAGAACAACAATGCAAGTGCTGCTGTGAGTCAGAATCAATGGCTTTCAGTGACATTCGTGATATAGCTGGTATTTACATTGCTTTGAGCAGTGTTTGAGTTGAGTTGAGACATGCTATCTTCCATAACCCCAAGGCAACAAGACAGATAAACGTGATTCAAATTATTTGAGAAAGAACTGATCAAAGCATGCAAAGCCTTCACGAAATTAGACCAGAATGAAACGGTTGGGAAGGAACAACATAAAGATTATACAGTACAATTTCATAATCACCCAAACAGATACAGTAAAGGACACTGATAAAGCCACCCTACACCTTGTTACAGATACAGTGGTCTGAGAACAAAGGCGCCTTTGAAATCATGCAGCTAGGAAAACCGAGGTTCGGAAACTCGTGTACAGCCTCTTGCTTCTCAGAACATGTCGGTGGGAGACTGGAATGCAGGAATATTAGCAACAGACAGACACAGGTATGCTTCTAGCACTTTTGTGAAGATATTTATTAAAGAATATCAAACGTAAGGGGAACAAGAATGAAGATGTGAACTTCGGTTCTGTGGGTTGTCCTCTTTACCCTCTTCAACTGCATGTTAATTCCAACTTACAGCAACCCTTTCTGGGTGTTTTATTTAGGTAGCAAATGCCTAGAAGTGTTTTACCATTCCCTGCTTCTGGGGTCACTGAGACCATATAGTAGCTTGCCTAAAGCTACACAGACTGGCTTTTCTCTCAAGAAGCATGGTGGGGAATCAAATACCCAACCACTGGCTCCACTGCCAGATACCTAACTCTTTGAGCTATCCAACCAGCACCTCCATATCTCTTTAGCCTCCATGAATTTCAGCAAAGCAGTGGTGGCTCATCCATTACAGCAAAAGGAGCACTGCCCTGCCTCTAGCTGACTCCTACAGCCACCTATGTCTGCCTGCCTCCTTACCGGTGGTGGTGTCAGAGGTCTCATTCACTCTAATGTATACGTCTGTGTAATGCTTCTGCCTCTAGATCAGGCCACCTGCGCTAGGCCTTCTGCCCCACCAACCATGAGCGCCAGCCGTGACAGTGTGGGAGGGGGTAGTGACAGACTAGAATTCAGGCCCTGTTTGTCCATGGAAACCCACAGAAGTGGGAGAGGGGATCGCACATGTAAAACCTCTCCTTAAATATATCATTTACTTTGAAAGCCCTATTAGGGTCACCATAAGTCGGTTCTGCACATAACAGGTAACATGAGCTCTGCAAGTGCTCGTATTGGGTTGGGGAGCCTAGCTATGGAGTCAGGGTGTTGGGAGTTCCAATCCTCACTGTTCCCCCTGGGAAAGGTGCCGAATTTCATCCAGAGAGTGAGTGCAACTAACGGGTTGTGTAAATTGTACCCTTTTGGGTAAACTGTGTGGTCCTAGAGCACCATCAGAAGCAGGGATTAGGACCCCTCTCCCTTCTAGTAGTTGACACTGTAAAAACTGGCAGAGTTGCCATAAGTCAGAATTGACTTTACAGCATATAATGGGCCCGAGGACCATCTGCAGTAATGTTCTCTTTTCCTCCTGTTATAGAGGCTGAAATTGGCCTGGGAAGGAGGAGAAACTGGATCTCAGCCACACATTGATTATCTGAAGTCCCACTGAGGCTTGCAACCCCAATCAAAATCTGTGTAGCTGTCTGCGTAACCCACTTCCTCAGCCTCTAAGCAACCACCCCTTTCGTGGACGGTGCAGAAGAATTGTCCAGAAATTCTTTATTTTCTGTGTAACAGAGGTGAACACCCACATATTGGCAGTTTAAGGTCTGTTTGGTTTTTCTCAATCTCCAACAATAAATAGCAACAGGAGCAGTAAAATAGTTAAAATTAGAACAACTTGGGAATTCTAAAAAAACATTGAGTGGTAGAAAACTAATTGCGAGGACAGCCTGAACAGTACACTCAGAACTAGTCACACATCTCAGAAGGAATTATTAAACAGCCCTAGAAACAGAAGGCTGGAACACCTCCTCTGCACAGAAAGTCTTGTAGAACCAAGGTTTTGGTGAAGCATGATGATTATGATAATAATCTTAGAATTGCAGAGCTGGAAGGGTATCACCATCTGAGGTATCACATACCTCAGAGCAAACATCAACATATATTCCTGGTTAATCACATGTTTCTTAGCTGAAAAGTTGTATCTTGATGAATATACAGCAACAAGCCAATAAAGTAAAACTAATGTTAAGAGCTAAAATTGATTTAAACCTATTCTTCGTCGAACTAAATGGCAAATAGTTTTTAAACAGGAGTGGGGAATTTCAAAACTAGTTTTCAATATGGCAGGGGGACAAGAATCACCAACTAAATGTTAGTCAAGGAATTCCACTGGGCTAACACAAGCACCTTATATAAGCCGGAAAAAAATACTTTGGCTCTCAGCATCAGCGTACCGCCCAGCATCTAAGCCAAGTGGAAGAGTTCTCTGTAACACAAACAAGTGTGGAGGCAGAAAAAATAAAGAAGCAGATCCAACATAATGTTATCACTTCAGCTATTTCTAAAGTCTTTGCTACTACGACTAGGGCAGCAAATTCAGACATGCAGCTGAATCCATGCCCAACCTCAGCTAATTCGAACCCAGGATTTCACACATTGCTTCCAGCTGCCTGCAAACTTCATTAATTACAACTTCACCAAATCAAGCATACAGATCAGTGAGGGCATCTTGCATCCCTTCAGTTGTTGTCCGATGACAAAGCCCATCTGCCTTAGGTGAGGGATGGCGGGGGCTACAGTCCAACAACACTGGAGGGCCAAAAACTGCCTGCCATGACATAGATTTCTGATGTTCTGTTTTAAAACATGATGGTTAATACATCTTGAAAGCACTTTTCAGCGTAATATTTGTTAAAGAAACACAACCAACAACAGCCTCAAGGGAACTATACATACAGACATCAGGAATTTTTAATCAGTCTACACAGTACTCACACATTGTAGTAGATTCACTCATTCACACTAAGCAGAAGGTCAGACCATTCTGAAGGAAACCTGTACAAAACAAACCCGCTTTCAATGGCTTAGGCCATCTGGACTCCGTGCTAAATTCCACCGATTGCCAGTTTTCTTCTATTTTTCTTTTGCTGGCCAATAAAACCAGCCTCTGGTACATACACATGCGTGAGGAGCTGTTTGGACAACTGGAAGATATTTGAGGGGTTATATTTCACAGGGCCTCCAGCTAGGCCAGTTTCCGATGATATCCATTTTACTACCCCGATTGCATTTGCAGAACGACAGCTCCCTGATCTGTTAGGCCTTGATTTGTCTCTCCTCTCTAACATGACGGCAACAGGGCGAAACTAGCTGTCCAGACAGCCACCCCAGAATACCAAACAAGCAAAGGGAGAAAGAGAGAAAGAGTTCACACTTGCAACTGGCCAGAAAGTATAGTAAACACTCACACAAAAGGTTAGCAATCCTAAAAAATACAAATTGCCCCAATTAGAAGACACAGGCAGTACCATCTCTGTACAGTGGTGCCTTGCTTAACGACGATAATCTGTTCCAGGAAAATCACCATTAAGCGAAAACATCGTAAAGTGAAATAAAAAACCCCATTGAAACGCATTGAAACCCGTTCAATGCATTCCAATGTGGTAAAAACTCACTGTCCAGCGAAGATCCTCCATATGGTGGCCATTTTCGCTGCCTGTATAGCGAGGAATCCGTCCCTAAACACAGCGGGGAGCCATTTTAATTACCCGGCAGCCATTTTGAAACCGCTGATCAGCTGTTAGAAAAACATCACTTTGGGAAGAATCGGTTCCCGAAGCAGGGAACCAATCATCGCAAAGCGAAATTCCCCCATTTAGACCATCGTTTTGTGATCACAAAAAGATTGTCGTGAATCGGATTTGTCATAATGCGGAGCAATAGTAAAGCGAGGCACCACTGTAATATGACATATCTATGAGAAATACCTACATATATAGATTGCTAATAAGAAATTAAAACTATCAATCTGGGATATTTTTTCCTCATGGACCAGAACAATTATCTGCTTTTCAGTGTGGTTTGGAAAGGAGCCTATGGCCAAAGAAAGGTGGTTTTCTACCACTAGGAGGATATTATACTGAGGGCTCCATTTCTTCTAACCTCTAGGTAGAACAAACCAGCTTCAAGTAACTTTTTACCTTCTGTGTCACTTAAAATTTGTCTGTAATTAAAAACAAGGTCAAATTTATCTTGATTTCAACTCTCTGCTTAATCAAAACCTGTGTGATTCACCCAAAGCAGGTGACAGATCAAAGCTGCATCAGGTCTTCATGTTTCTAGAGATTATTTATTTGTCCCAGAATGCATTGCTGGGTATAACAAGATACTAGAAGCACCCACTAGTGATGGCTTCATTCATTCTGCAAATCTCCAAGCAGCAGCAATGTAAACTGCAGGCCTCAGAGTTAAAAATTCCAGCCTAAATTCTGCATTTATTTTATTTCTTGCCCTATTCCCATTTTTGTGACAGCTAGCCTGATGAAAAATTTCAAAGAAGGCAATGCATTTTGGGTAGTCCTAATAAAGAAACTGCACATATGGCCAAGGATAGGGAACAAATTGCTCTCCATATGATGTTGGACTGCAAGTCACAGAATGCATCAAAACATATTATGCTGGCTACAGAGTACAGGTACTAAAAATGTGGCAGGTACTCTTGTGTAGGGACGTGGTGGTGCTGCGAGCTAAACCACAGAAGCCTGTGCTGCACGGTCAGAAGACCAAGCAGTTGTAAGATCGAATCCACGCGACAGAGTGAGCGCCCGTCGCTTGTCCCAGCTCCTGCCAACCTAGCGGTTCGAAAGCATGCAAATGCGAGTAGATAAATAGGGACCACCTTGGTGGGAAGGTAACAGCGTTCCGTGTCTAAGTCGCACTGGCCATGTGACCACGGAAGATTGTCTTCGGACAAAACGCTGGCTCTATGGCTTGGAAATGGGGATGAGCACCGCCCCCTAGAGTCGAACACGACTGGACAAAAAAATTGTCAAGGGGAACCTTTACCTTTACCTTACTCTTGTGTAGTAAAGCAATGTTTGGAGACCCACATATTCCCTATGTCCCTGTTAAGCATTGCAACTATGCATCAGCTTAGTCCTCAATACTATGTCTCATGCTAGGGTGGGCTGCTTGAGGTGTTCCAGACTAGGTCAAGGAGGTAAGATTTGACAATGTTTTGCCTGATTTTCTTTCTGAGCTGCTGGCTCTTGAAGGTGGTGGACGTGGCTGGAAGACAGCAACAGTTAATGAGTTCTAATCTTTACATTCAGAACACAGTTCAATAGGTACTCAGCTTCAGTTTGGTTGGATCTCAACCAAACTCAACATATGCTGGGGTTGAGGGTAGTGAATTCACTGATTTACCTACAAAACAGGCTCTACTACATTCTATTATTGATGCCTTTTTACCTTGATCAGAATGGAAACTGAAATGCTATCTTCAGTAGGAAACAATGTGCGAATAACAAGCCCCATGGGTTCTGGGGAATACTGTACTGTCCACACAGGGTTTTTTTTTTCCATTTTGCCCTCAACTGACAGACTTTCAAATATTTAGTATCTATGGTCACACAAAACAGGTTTGGTTTTTTGAGGTGTTGTCTGGTTATAGGACATGGTGGTGCTGTGGGTTAAACCGCAGAAGCCTCTGTGCTGCAAGGTCAGAAGACCAGCAGTCGTAACATCGAATCCATGTGACGAGGATGAGCACCGCCCCTAGACTCGGACAAGACTGGACTAAATGTCAAGAGAAACCATTACCTTTACCTTACTTGGTTGTCCCGCTACTCAGATCAATCTTTTTTCAACTGGATGTGTGGACTCAGATCTTTCTTTGAGAGGTATGGGTGAACATAGATCATATTCTCTGGAACTACGTGTAGTACTAAAAGCAAAGAGTATCATTTAAATGTTTTTTTTTTAGTAGTAGGGTATTGTAGCTGGAATTTGGAAGCTATTTTTCTCATTCTAGCTTTGTGGAACACAGTGTTATCTGTTTTATGGTATTTTTTGCTGGAGGGTGACTTATTTGGTTGGTTATGTTATGATGTTTTTTCCTCCAAGCTCATTCATTTAGTTATTTACCATATGCCATTTTTACCACACAATCAGATTTACAAGTGCTGGCTGCATTTTTCCAAAAATAAATTTCAATGCTCTTAGTTGAGCCTATGATGTCCTGTGTTTTCTTTAACATCTTGCTGTTAAATAGATATAACAATACCTGGTTTTATTTTTATACTTATTGCATCTTCCTTATTTTCTAATTTTTGTACCTGAGTGCCAGACAATCCATTCTGAAAAACTCAAAAACTCATACCGCCTTCACACCACTTGGTAACAGTTCAGTGGTCCTAATAAATGGTAATATTCATTTCTCCACTTTAATTTTACTTATAGGTCCCTTTTTTGTCATTCTGCTTTTCCATTCTTTCTTTGTACCTAAAGTTTGTTTCTGTATCGGTGACACACAACAGCTAGCTGATAAAAACCAGATAATCTGCAACTACAAAACACAGATATCACTGAGATGCATTTTAAATTGACAATTCCACTCCATTCTCACTTCAAAGGGTTCCCTCTTAAGCCCCACCCTACTTCTAGCTATTGCTACACACATCCAATTCCTTCCTCCCTACCCTCCAAAGACCTTCCAAGGCACAGAGTTTAAGCAGTCTGCCCACAATAGCTCCAGCAAGTAAATGCTGTGGCATTCACATGAACCAGGCCCCTGCAGAAGCCAGCAAAATGATGCCTGGAGAGGTACATGTTTCAGAAAAAAGCTGTCAAAGGAGTCACATGGCCATGATTTTGACATACTGCAATGATTGCAGCTACTGTATGAGCTTTTACAATTTGAGCAAACAGTGTTCATCAATGAGTAACATTTATTCTTTATTACCCTAGCTTCTAGTAATCCCACACTCTTCTTTGTTACTCTTGACTGTCCTGTCATCATCCCCCACAATCAAAGTCTAGATTTTGAACACTATAAAGAAGAAACCCATGGATCTCACTCATCCCCTCCCAACGCCCTATGGCTAATGACAGTACAGCTGGAACAGATACACAGATATGTTGAGCTTGGAAAAGTTGCTTTTTTCCCAGCTGATTAGGGATCCTTGCATTCTAATAGTCCAAAAAATATACTTCCAACCCTACTTATATTCATTCATGCTTATCATGAACTGGCTCTCAAAAGAATGAAGAACATAAAGAGAGGACCATAATACAATTAAATTGCTAATTAGGTGAAAGGCACTGAATCTTTCAATCAGGATCCTTATACGCATAATCAGTACCTACAAGACCTGCAGTAGTTGCCAAAACTATCACAGTGCAATTAGTGAGAGCAGAAATCCATGACTCAAACTAATATATACAAACATATTTCAATTATCCAAAATGTGGGCATACCCTACTGTTCTTACATGCCATCAAGTCACTTCTGACTTACGGAAGCCCTATTAGGATTTTCAAGGCACTTTATGTGAGATGTTTAAGGAGTGGTTTTGCCAGCGCTCCCCCACAGTGAATTTCCATGGCTGAGTGAGGATTTGAAACCAGATCTTCTGAACATTAATCTGTCCCTCTAGCCACTGCATCACAATGACTCTCAACTGCACCCTATGCGTGGTAAAGCTTTTACTCTTTGTTACCTTACAACAAACATTCCTTGGAAGAATTAAGTCCCATAAGCAGTGCTTCCAGTGATCACTCACAGTCATCTGGGCCAAAGTGCCACATCCAAACTATCACCGGAAGAGGATGCATACAGTACTGCTTTCATTGCTATAATACAATAGGCCTGGGTGAAGTGCACACAAGCAAATATTGTACTGTAATTCTCAAAACTTCTCACCATTTGCTTTGCTGGCTGGGACTGGTGGGAGTTGCAGTCCGACATGACCTGCACAACCACACTTTACCCATCTGGCTGAAAAAAAAATAGAGCAGCTGTAATTTCCCAGAGTTGGACACTCCACAGGCTGAACTAAGAAGGACTGTATAACTCCCATGCTCTCTAGAGATCCTTTGTATAAGTCACAGAAAGAGAGAGAGAGAGAGAGAGAGAGAGAGAGAGATCTAAGAACTTTACAAAATGAAGCCCACTTTTCTATAGCAGAGATCAAATGGCCTACTTAAGTGTTCTGCTGAATCACGGTTACAAATTTGCGCAGGCTTTCTTTAGAATTTTACAGCCTGCCTTATCCCAAAATACACCCAGAGAGAAAAAGAGGGAGAGAAAGGGAGAATGCAAAAGATTGCCCTATCACTTCCTTAGCTCGTTAAGCCGTACAGCAGCACCACTGGCAATTAGTCATGTTACTATTTTGCAAGCGACACGTGAAGCAAAGGCACAATTCAACCAACCCAGAACCTTGGACTCTAAAGCACAGAAGAAAGTAGCATGCTTAAAAAACAGTGCCTATCCATTTTTTTTCTACACCTCACAAGCAGCCTTTAACCCAATTCTTTTTTAGCCTAATCTTACACAGTACTTAATAGCCCATCCATCTCTTTAAGGTTTGTGAGCCAACTATAGGAATCAACACCTTTTGAAAAGGCTCCTAGCTTCGTGACCTGGAAGCCTTGTTGTCACTGCTGGCAAGATCTGTTCCCTCAATTCAAGTAGCAACAGCAGCAGATACGGTGTGTTGTAGCAGTTATGATGCTGGACTGGGATGTGATAAATCAAGATTCTAATCCCTATCAGGGTAGGAAATCACTACGTGATTTTGGGCCAATCACACCCTCTCTCACAAGGTTGCTGGAAAGATAAAGTAGGGAGTTGGGGAGAGCTATTTCTTGGAGAGAAGGAGAATATAAAAGTTAATAATAACAATAAAAGCACACCATCAAGTAAATTATGACTCATCGTGAACCTTCCCAGGACTTTCTAGGTATAGACTACTCAGAAGTAGCTTCTTTCACTTCCTTCTTCTGGGGATACCCTGAGACTGTGCAGCTTTGAGTAAGGCTACACAGGCTGGCTCTTCTCCCTGGAGGGACATTAGGGGACTGAAACCCCAATCTCTGGCACTGCATATAGATACTTAACTCACTGACCCATCCATGAATAAAGAATAAATAAATTAAAGGTGATATTACCAACTATAGATCAGTGTGCAACCTGCTGCTTCAAAGCCAGTATCATAAAAATGTGAACAAAATAAAGTAAGAATTAATGAAATGATGAAGTAGCAGTAGTAGTAAATGTAGTAAAGACATCCCACATCTGTCAAGAGACTCAGAAATTCAGTTTGGTATGAATCAATGACTTTTCACAGCCATCCAAGTATTCCCACATTTCTCTGGATTCTATTCAATGTGCATATGCTCCTAAAGATGTGTATTCAAGTTTTAGATGCTAAGGACACCGGGTTTTGGGGGAGGGGGGATGAAATAATGTTTTAATGTTTAATTCTTAAAAAAAAAAACCCTCCAATTTATGAAAGAGGGATTGTCTGCTTCTGTGGCCATAATTCAAAATGCCAGGAAATTGCCCAATATTGCTGCACAATATTGTACCCACACCAACAGCAGAAAAAAGGATGCCAAATTTTACATAGCAAAGAGTCTGAATGTCAACGATGTCAATGTCAAGATGGTCTACAAGATAACCTCTTGTGCTCACTACCATTCATAAAGCAGGGGATGATCCCAGAAGCTGAATCCTTTTTTCATCAGCTAAACACTTCTCACCCAAACAGAAAGCAATTGTCAAGTTGGAAGTTGTCATTATTTTTTAATTTACCAAATAACTGTTACAGTGACAAGACAGGTGTAACGGTTGAGACTATGACAGGATACAGGATCAAAACTCTGCTAACATCGAATAAGACCACTCCCACGAAGAAAGCAAAAACCAGTAATTTCACAGTTTAAATGAATGAGCTTCTGAATATTTGTTCTCTCTTCTTTTAAAATGTCTTAAATATATATATATTTTACAAGCAGGCACAGAATCCATTTGCTTGCACATTTAGTCAGGACAGAGTTAAACTTTCAGTTAGGTCCTGATTGACAGGAATATTTACTGTCAGAGCTGGAACAAACACAACTGCTGTGTGCTTTTTAAAGGCAGAAATACTTTGACTATGCCTTACAAAGTTGTATGCTAATTCTCTGGATATTCAAAGAAAACCATCTTTTTACTGTTTATGTGACCATTATTTGTCCTATAGCTCTCCATCAAATCTCCCTTCCCTACCCACAAAGCTACAAGTATCTAATTTACAAAGCTCCTGTTGGCAAGCCTGTTTCACGCATGCTCGGTGTGATGATAAAATTAGTGTTTCTTGCATTTGAAAGGCATTTTACAGGATGACTATTTCATCCTCAAAAGCCTGAATTTCTTCCAAACAAAATAAAGCGGGTGGGACCAACCACTCTCTTTCAAGTTAAACAAGAATTGTATTTTCAATTTATAGAAGTTATTTTAAATCTGAGAACATTTGGGGTCACCTATTTCTGAACCGGGGGGTGTAAAATAGTTTTACTTTTAAGAAATCATAACTTGAAAAAACTCTTTGCCTACACTTCCCCAAATTTGGCAAGAAGAAGAACAGACTGCAATGATCTGAAGCCCAGTTTCAAAGTCATAATTGTTTGTTTGGGCTTTCCCCATTTTTAGAAGTGCCTTGTAGAATGTTGAGTTGCTCTGCCAGCACAAGATCATTTAACAGCCCTATCTCGGCTGTAATAAGCACTTCCACAGGCTCACACTAACACATTCACTAGAACAAAACATACTGTGGATTATATTTGGACATATGAGAACAACTCCCTTCCCAGATGCCTACAAAGATGGTAGTCTTCCTATCTTGGAGTTATCTCTTTCACCCTTAACAGCTCATTCCCCATCTCTCCATTTTGCAACCACATTTATTTCTCACCTTTCAAGCATGCCCCTTTGTAAGTTAGTCTGAATACTATCACAATCTATTGAGCTGAAGTTCACTTTGTATGTGACCATTGCATTTCAAAATTACAATCATCGGGGGAAGGGAAAAGTGACAAGAGATCAAAGGCCATAAAGAGTTTCTCGAGAGCAAAAGAGATTCTCAGGTTTTTCACTCTTGGGTCTTGAATAAAACATCAGAAAAGACTCACTCAAGCATTAAAAAAAAACAAGACAACTGTAACATAAGTAATAATTTTTTTGAACCTTGATGAAAGTTCAATAGAAAAAAAGGTAAAAGCAGGTCTACAGATGAATATGAATAAAAAAAATAATGCCTACAAAAGGATTAGGATGCTTTAAAACTGGTGATGAAAAAAAATTAAAAACAGGTAAGGATTTTCTTTACTTTGACACAATCATTTTGATCACGACAAAGATGGAAGCCAAGGAATCAGAAGAAGACTGAGACCCAAAAAGAAAGCAACAAAGGAACCATTTTAAAAAATCAACTAAGGATAGGTTACTGGAGACAAAGGTCAACAGCATCCATCCTGGTGACCACAGACAGAGATAAAAGCTGGATAGGTGGGTGGGGGAAAAGGATCCATTCAAAGTGTGGTGAAGGAAGAGACCATTACCGACACCATGGGCTGCTAAAAAGACAAATAAGTTAGTTCTATCTAATCAAGCCTGAACTTTCATTAGAAGTTAACACTGTTAACCTGAGACTATTGTACTTAAGAGCATATCATGAGAAGGCAAAACTAGAAAAGACAACAAGCATGAGGTGGATAGCCTCAACAAAGGAAGTCATGGCTTTTAGTCTGCAAGACCCAGACAAGGCTATTAAATCATAAGACCTTTTGGAAGTCACTAATTAATAGGGTTACCACAAGGCACAAGTGAACTGCCCACATATAACAACCACTAATAATCCAAAGAAAACGATAGATTCTCACAGGCCCCTTCAAAATATATCCTTCCCCCATGTGACAGCACAGGCTGATTCTGATTCTCAAGATGTGAGGAAAAAAAGATATCTACTACTACATGGGACACATCAAAATGTAGTATCTGGTGGATACTAAACGCTAATGAAAGCCTGCCAAACTCATGAACAATCTGCAGGACAAGAATAAAGCATTCATGCATTAAAATGACAAGTGAAGCGGCTAATTAAAACAAAAACCATAGCTTGGAAATACACCATAGTGCTGCTAGAATGCATACAGAAGAAAGGGTCTTCAGACGTTGAATCTGTTACTGAGTATGAATTTAAAGCAAGTTTGTACATCACGAATAATAATGTACGTACAACAGTACATAATATCCCAAACCTACATATTTGCACTTGTTGAATGGAAATTTCTTTTTTCCTAGAAATTTCCCTCAGAGAGTCAATTCTAGAGCATATGTTGGTACAATACCTTTATTAATCCAACCACCAACCAACCCCTGGTGGAATAAGCAATAGGTCACAAAAATATGTGTACAAGCTTCCAAAGCTTCCAGTCTTCTTCATTAGGCAATAATAATAATTCTAAAAGATGATCAGGGTGGGGTGGGGTTAGGGTTAGGGGAAGAAATGACTTGATGCTGAATCAATACTATTTGCAAAGTGTTAGCTTTGAGCAAAAATTCTGAAGTACAAAGAGTTCTGGAGAATTGCACTTTAGCACCCTTAGCTGTGCTTCAGGGTTCCCTCCCACCCTTGCAATCCTCGGCAGATGTCAACAAGTATCACAAATTATCGCCACAAAACCTGGGAAAGTCACCGCCTGCATGATCAGGATTGAATTACTATGCAAAGAAGGTTAAAGGGCATAGTATAGTACATATCCTGAATCAGAAACAAAACCGTTGAAAAGGAAGTAAGAGGGGGGTAGAGCTTGTACAAATAAGTCAAATCAAGATTTTAAAATGCTAGAATTCTGACCTCGTGTTTTATGTATTTTTAGACACAAAATGCCAATGTAGACTTATCTGTCCGCTAGCATTAGGACAGCATGAGAGGAATATCATTTTTGTAGTTTACACCTCAGCATTTCCACTCAAATAATATAGACACAAACATCTACTATTATGCCCTTATTGGGTTGCAGCTGCATGCTTAAGCTGTAATCAAAACCGGACATCCTAGAAACAAGTACAATATAACTTACACAAGTTACTGATGTATTCTTGATTAATTAAACTCTGTGCATGAAAGCTCTGCAGGCTACAATTTTATACTATCTTGAATCCTGTTCACGCAAGTTCAGGCTTACTTCAGAGTAAACATACATATATAGGATTGTCTTGTTAATATAATATCTTTAGTCTTGCATCATACTCGGAAAATTGAGGAACTACAAAGCTTTAACACAAAATGTTTCTCAATGCTTTCACACTGTTCCCCACATCTGGGAGATCTGTATCATCACTATTCAGATACATAGTATTAGAAGTCAACAAACTGGAATTCATTTTCAAGAACTCCCAGGTCTGTTAACATTAAATGATACTTCTGATGCCTAGTGGTTATAGCACTAGGCATGATTGCTGCTGTAAATCAAAAAGAAAATCCCATGCATGCTTCCCTGAAGAGCTCTTTCTTCAGCACAACAGCGATGGTCTAGCAGAGTCAAAAAATTTCACTTCCTCTGCCCTTATTACTGTATTTTTCCATGTACAAGACACTACTTTTCCCTAAAATCATTACACTAAAAATTGAGGTGCATCTTATACACGAAGTAAGCTGAGATAGCTGAGGAGAGAACAAAATGGTACATACAGTGGACCCTCTACTTAAGGAATTAATCCGTATTGAAATGGTGGCTGCAAGTCGAAAAGTCTGTAAGTCGAATCTCCATTGACCTACAATGCACTGAAAACCGATTAATCCCATAACCAGTGGTTTTTATTCTATTTTATTCCATTTTGTTTTTTTTTTCTGCTCTGTAAGTCGATTCTCTGGCTGCAAGTCGAATCTAAATTTTGCAGCCAGAGAAGTCTGTAACTCGAAAAGTCTGTAAGTCGAGCCGTCTGTAAGTCGAGGGTCCACTGTACCTTGCCTCTGTAAACAGGCTTCCTTCAGCCACGAGGCTTAGTTTCATACAGTCAGGAGACTTAGCTTCTTCCAGTCACAAGCCTTATGGAACTAACATCAGCTAACACTGAGCAAATGGAACACAACTCATTAGAGATGGAGCCTGTGGGCTTAGATTCAACAGGGATTCCTAATGTCTGGGCGTTCTGAGCCCAGAGGCTGAATACTCAAAGCTATGTTTTCTTAATTTTGAGGTTAGAAAAGTGAAGGGGGGCCATCTCTCGTTCTCTCTCTCTCACACACACACACACACATACAGTAGCAAAAACAGCAAAGATCCTTGTGGCACTATAAGGATGATTTTATAGTTTTATTCAGCAGAAGCTTTCATGGTCTGATTCTGTGAAAGCACCCTGCCGTCCACAAAGGTCTGTGCCACAAAAAATAGTCTTTATGGTGCCACAGGAACAAGACCAAATATGAGATGGACTGACTCCATAAAAGAAGCCACAGCCCTCAGTTTGCAAACGCTGAGAAGGGCTATTAACCCAATAGGACCTTTTGAATGTCACTCAATTGGCCCTGAAATGATGCCAGTGCTGATGCCAATCAAGCCTCCAAAAGGGAGGACACTCTATAGTTGGGGTGCTACCGCAAA